>NC_134269.1:150822436-151494222 GCF_031893055.1 Leptodactylus fuscus
GGCCAGCGGCATCTTGCCGCTTGGCTTTGCATATGTGATTACAAACCCGACATCCGCTGTAATAGAGAGGCAGATGCCGAGGAGTGTAGACGCTGGCACAGATGCCAGCAACATTGCTATGCTTCTGCCCTGCATGAAGCCAGCAGCGGCAGAAGTGATGCTGTTATTCCGCTCCTGCCGCTGCTGGCTTCATGCAGGGAAGAAGTATAGCGATGTTGCTGGCATCTGTGCTGGCGTTTAACCCTCCCCGGCATCCGCCTCTCTATTACAGCGGATGCCGGGTTTGTATTGGCGGCCCCTTCCCCCCAAAGGGTAAACTACACCCCCCCCCCCTCCAGGCTCGCTCCTGTGCACTTAGCCCCTCCTCCCTCCCCCCTCAGAGCAGCAGATACATCACTTGACTTCTAACCAGATAAGTCAAAGGATATGTCCCAAAAAAATGAATAAAGTAAGATAGTGGACAAACAAAGCAGTTTTGCTGAAGCAATGTATTTAAGAAAAGTCTTACATTCACATTAGTAAACAGTATAGATAGGATCCTTGTGATGGGACAACCCCTTTAATGTGCCATAGAAGGCGCTCGGATGTCATCTGAGTGTGATCCCAGTGTCTTCTTTAAAAAAAAAAAAAAAAAAAATCGGCACCTACTTGGCCTGCACACACAGCCTAAAGGTTTTGTCAGTAACTGTACATTATCCGATCAGGATAGTTACTATGTGAATAACTGATAATTCATAATTCAGTAACAGAGTGGCATGTAAAAAGGGGAGTGTTCCAAAATAATCGTTCATTAATCGTAGATTATGGAGATAATATTTCTCCTTAAGGAGAGAGCACCTTTACAGGTGCATGGAGTCTTACTAAGCCATTTTACTCCGCTGGGGATTGTGGGAAAAACATGCAAATCTATTTTCTAAGATGTAAATAGGAAATCAGTGCCCCTGTTTGCTGCCCTCTAGGGGTAGCCCTCTTAAACATCATGCATGGCTTCTTCAAGTCTATTGCTATGATTCGAGGCTATGCCAAACCAATTTATTCTATTCCAAAAGGAACTCTGTGGGATTCTGTTCCTTTTGAAATAGTTTGGCATAGCCTTGAAAAAGCCATGCATGATGTTTAAGAGGGCTACCCCTAGAGGGCAGCAAACAGGGGCACTGTTTTCCTATTTACATCTTGGAAATCAGATTTGCATATTTTCTCATTAATCGTAATGAAGGTAAAATGTTTTATTGTGATTTTGATTTTTCATAATTGCCCCACCTAAATATGCACAAATATATGTATAAAGGAGTACATTAAATCCCATTTTGAGTCTATGAAGCAGTTCTGCTGAAATGCTGAGTTGCATTTTGAGGTATCTTTGGGGAAAGTTCAGTTGTAGACAATAGGACTTTTTTTTCCATAGAAGTGATTGGGCACCAATGGAGACACTTGAGAAATAAGTAACTTCACATTTACTTCTTTTAGGTTAGGTTTTTAGAGCTAAAGCCACAATTGGTACCAAAAAGGTGAGAAAGTATAAAGAAAAGACTGAAACGACTCTTATTACATCCACTCCTAGCATAGATTTCAACTTCGGGCACTTGAACAATCCAAGATGCGCCAAAATGATGATGAGAATTTTTGAGCGTCTCAATTCAGCACAGATGATTAAAGGGGCTGTCCAGGAAAAACATTTTTTTTCTCTGAAGGCAGGGAAGGGTGAAAATAAAAAAACAAAACACACCCACCTTCCCCTTTGCTTCAAAGTCCCAGGCCACTATCGAGTCCTGTGGCTTGTTTCAACGGCAGTCCCCCGATGCACGTGACCGCTGAGGCTAATCAGCGACCTAAGGTAATGACATGAGATGTCACTTGCATACATTACCTGTAACGTTCCAGGTCCTTTCTTGAGTCACGTGCGTCAGGGACTTCCACCGAAATAAGCTGCAGAGCTGCACAGCGGCCTGGGACTACTACAGCTTCAAGCACAAACTAAAGACGTATCTTTTCAGACAGGCTTATGGCTTGCACGGTATTGTAATCGGCCATTTTTTCGTGGCCTGTGGGCATGCCCAGTCTGCTCTCCCCGAGGCTTAGAAGTTACAAGCCAACGCCGGAAGAACAGAATGAAGAGGACGCTGCTGACGAAGATGGAGGCGGCGCTGGAGAGAGTTCTCTTGCAGCATTGAGGGCCCTCCCCAATGCTGTTTGAGCGCTGGTGTCCGCCCCCAGGGCTGCGAGAGAACTCATTTGCATACCAACAAGAACCGGGATTCCTATGGAACGGTGGAGCGGAGAAGACAACAAAAGGTAGGAGACAAATAGCCTTTCTTAAGGCTATTCCGACATGTTACTCACAAAAAAATTGGTTTCTATGATAGGATCCCTTTAATGTAGTGCGTAATTGAGTGTTGATTCATTTATATGGCACTATCACTGGAGGGGACCATAGCTATTCCACATTGTAAGACCTGTTCTTTAATAATCTGTTTTGCAGATAAATCCCATGTTTGAAGTAGCAGATACTCAAGCCTTCGGTCCTTCCATTATAGATGTCAGAAATGTTTCTTCCAGCGAACAGGTACTAATACAGATTCTAAAAATGGCAAATCATCAGATTTACTGTTGTGGTTATGACTTGACCCTGGTATAAAATGCAATTTGGCACATCTGGTTTCAGATCAAAATTTTTTGACTTGCTTAGTGAAAAGTGGATGCACTGTTGTGGGAAAGACATGAAGAGTGACATGGATTAAATGTGACAAATTGCACAAAATGTTACCTTAAGAGTGTGTCTCAAAGCCATCTGAGTGAGTCTCAAAGCCATCTGAGTGAGTGATATAAACTTAGACTAGAGATGCATAAAATCTATCATCCAGCATCAGACACTGTGATATATCTTGGGCATTTTCATACTGCTTTTCTAAATTTTCACTGACTATTTGAAAATGTGGGCCAGCGTACCCTATTTCGTAAAGTACGCAAAATCTGTCTGATTGGTCTGAAATATGTGTGGTATCCCAGTTTCTAGGTATCTTTCTGGTTTGACATTACTAGAGGTAGTTTTCTGGACTTATCATTTGGTAACCTATCCTCAGGATAAATCATGAACTGGAGATTAGTGGGTTTAGACACCCAGGACCCTGCAGATTAGCCATTTGAAGACTGCAGCATTCCTGTGAGCGCTTCTTCACTACAGCCCACTATGTGAGGCCTTAGACTCAATGACCACCTATCTATAGGATGTGCCATCAGAATCAGGTTGATGGGTATCTGACTTTGAGCCGCACCAATCAGCCATTTCATGTGGCCAAATAACCTATCATTTAGATAGGCCATCAGTTTGAGATTGGTGAGGGTTCTCCTATTGGGACCCTGGCTTCCAGTATTGTTTACATGCTGAGAGTTTAAGGGCTCATTTTTTTCTATCTCATCCACTGCAATGGTCCTGAGCACCACAGCAGTGTACCATATACTCAAATTTGACACCGTTGTGGTTCTCATAAGCGTCATTATGAAAGACACGATGAATACCTTACAGTCAGACACCTACTGTTCTAAAATTGACGGGCTATCTGTTTTAGAACAGTGGATAACCCCTTTATATAATACGGTACTCTGTAATATCATTAGATATTGACATGTTGATCTTGATAAGTGTGGTCAACCGATGTAGCAAATTTGTAACTGAAAAACCTAGTAGAAAATGAATAGGGGCTGTTAGCTGATGTACATTATGACTCCCTTAAGATTCTAGCTATGGAAAGTGAGGCAATGAAAAGCTAGACTTCCGCAGGGCAGATATTAATAGCAACATCACTAGTGTTAGTTTTCTTACAGTTATTCCCCACTAGTCCTCTGAACACTGCATCTGAAAATAGTTCTGCTCAGAGTGACATCGCTACTGTCATCAGAGCCATGATCCCTCTCTCATGGGAAGCTGTCATGGTCAAAGCTTGTCTTTTGGAGATTAATTTAGAGAGTTTATTTGTGCAGTAGTGTACGGCTCAAATCCCCAATGCATATGACAACCTGCTATGGCAATGTAATAATCCTTGTCTATAGACCTTTTACAAATCAAATGTTACATAATATAGGCCGTGCATTGTTTCCATACAATATATTAAAGTAATACAATTACTTAAAGTAATACACACGGGTTTAGTAAGATTCTTTATTTTGCTATTTTCTAACAAACAAAATATTATGTATATGGATTTTACAAGTAGGCTATTTTATTACATTCACTGAAGAACTACATAGAGGGGTCACACAGGAATCAATTTTACCCTTATTTCATGCTCCTACAATATCAAAGTGCTGTACATATAAACAGCTTAAAAACAAAATATCTCAGATTTGGCCCTAGGTACCCTTTCGGCAGATGATGGTCATGTGTAAACAACCAAAGGCTAAAGGGGCTTCACACTACCGTTATCGTCCGCTTACCAGTGTCTGTGTCCATTGTCCGTACAAGATTTTACCAACAGACACTAGCTGGTCTGTTTGCGATTTCCATTCATTTCAATGGGATTTTATCTGGTGTCTGTGTCCTTTAGTGTCTGTTTACAACCATGTCCGTCTTTTTCAAGCGGACAAAAAAAATCCTACATCCAGGACTTTCCTGTCCGTTTGAAAAAAAAAAAAAAAAAAAGTACAGTAAGTGTCCGTTTTTTTTTTTTTTAACATTGAGGTCTATGGGTAACGGACATATAACAGACAGTAACTGATAGCCATCAGATACTGTCTGTTTTTGTCCGTTATGATGGGTGTCTGTTGTTTTTTGTTTGTTTTTTTTTAACGGACACCTTCTGAGCAGACACTAACGGTAGTGTGAACCCTACCTAACCCTTATCCTGTATTTTATGAGGACTGGCTGTCACATGCACAGCTGCCATACATTTTGAAATGCATATGTGGATGGGGGTAACCATTGGCGTTCAAACCTAGCTTGATTCCTCTCCTATACATGGCATGGGCAGGATTCTTTATTTTTGCTATTTCAGGCTGGTACTGCTAATTTGGATCACATCCTAAGCAATATTATTGCATGGATGATTTATGTAAGTAGAAACTGTTTTGGGAATATGTGATCTGTAACATTGATGTACATTATTTACCCTTTATTCATGGCTGTAATGTTCAGTCCTGTGTATGCTTGATTGTGGAGTAAATTGCATGTTGTGCCAGCTGGAGGCCATGTCTGAAGTAAAAGAAACCATCCATAGTTATGAACCACTCTGAGAACTATAGATTAAAAATAACTGAATGAAGCTTACATTCATTAATTCCAACTATCTCTAACTTTCCAGTCTACTGCCACTCAGGTGCCAACATTTTAGTGATTCCTTGCCAGTCTCTAATCGCTTGGCTTCAATTATGCCATTACAACATGTCACAAGACCACTGCAGCCTTTCACTGGCCATGACACAGTGCCCTCAGTGGTATTGACATGTCATGGATAAAGCCACTCATTGACTGCAGTGGTCACTTGTTGACATGCCAACATTCGGTGAAGGATGAGAGACTGGTTGGGGACCAGTAAAGCATTATCATGTGACTGGCAGGGCATTGGCAAGCAAAGTATTACTCCATTTGTTTGTATTATACCATTTTTAGCTGTTTGTAGGAAAATTTCATGTGGTTGGAAAACAAAAAATCTTAGAATAATCTGTTTTTGATCAGTTAACTGGATACCAGTACATGCATTTATTATTTTCTGATTTATGAATACCTACTAGATACTTTTTGTTGGCCTGCCAATGGATAAGGGTGTTACAATAGTCTGAGCATTTTTGTAGTTACAGGGGAGAGAAAGGAACGGATCTAATGGATGTTCTTGATGTGGAGATGGCAGGAGGAGATGAGGGTTTGGATGTGTGGCTTGAAGGATTGGTCAGAGTCAAAGGTTATCCCAAGGCAGCGGGCCTGTAGGACTTTGTATGAGTGGCAGAGGAGAACCGTTGAGAGAGACCAAAGGAGGTGGTGAGGGATAGGAGATTGGAAGCAGAGGGGTGGTTTGAGTTAATGGGGATGTGAATAGGAAGTGCATTAGCCAGGTGGTGAAATGGTTGATGAAGGCAGCATGGCAGGCGGTAGATCCTGGCAGTTGGTATATGACTGCTAGTTGGAGAGTGATTAAATAGGGACAGAGTGCACTTCAAAGGAGCGGAGGGCAAGATTGGATTTGGGCCAAAGAACAGGTTTCACACTCGAGAATGCCAACACCTCCACCAGGTTTGTTGTTGGCGCGGGGAATGTGTGAGAATTGCAGAACACCTTAGGAGAGGGAAGCAGATGAGGTAGTGCCTGAAGGTGTCAGCCATGTTTCTGTCATCCAGCTTTCTACAGTATACCGAAGAAGGTGGCGGGGAGGGGCATGAGCAAGGAAGATAGGTGTAGATTTAGGGGGTTCCATGTGCTGGTGTCGATTGTGTGATAAGAGGAAGAAGATCTGACAGTAGAGATGTGTTGAGGTAGTCCATGATTAGGAGATATGTCGCCAGAAGTAAGAAATAGCAGGGAGAGGGATAGCAGGTAGGAAAGAGTGCTGGGAGGTTATGTGTTTCTGAGGCGTTGCTGATAAAAGGTGGTTTGAGATGGAAGAGTCACTTTTACAAGTAAGAGAAGAACAGCTGGGATTAAAGTCTTAATTATTCCGGTTGTGACATTATCTAGGTTTTGTATTTGTGCATTTTTTTATGTAGGTGTTTTTTGCAGCTACCTTCAGTTCCCTTAATTCTGATCCATACACTTTAGAGTGTTTCACAAAACTGACCAAGTCCAGAACTGACCTCTACACTTACATATGTACTAGAAAGCAATAAATTATGTGTTACAGGTGGGAATACATGGAGATAGTTATCAATATCCAGGCGTCTTGTGGTTTGTTTAGTATCAACTTTGCAAACTTAAGCCATACTTCAATGTTCATTTTGGAATCATATTTATTTTTAGAGCCATACTAAGTCCGTCTTTTTCTAGTTGTCTGGACAAAAAATTGAACATTCAACATGCTAAGGTCTGTAGATTCTGAGATGCAGCTGTTGGGCTTTTGTAACTTTGTTTTGAGCATTGCATGGTCTGACTTCGAGGTGAATTTGCTGGGACTTCTCCTCCTAAGCAATACTGTTATCTATGTCCACATCTCAATATCTATTTCTCCCTTTAGACTGATGGACCTCAAACTTTTGTAAATGGCATAACCCTTTCCAGGTTGATGCCTTACCTCCTTGGCATCATGTACCACGTCCTCGAATGCTCCTGACTAGCAAACTGTCAAAACTTCTGCTTTTATAGAGGTTGCCTCATTTATTGATGATGAAGAAATCATGGGCTTTCAACTAACCGCACCAGCTTGCTATTTACCCTCTTATTTCCTATGGAAGCGTTAAGGGTGTATTTAATTTTTCATACACTGCTTGGATTTTGTAAATCATAGAGTTCAAAGAGCGTGAACTTTGTTTTTCCCAATGACTCTAGTTACTGCACATTGCCAGTTTTTATATAGATAGATAGTTTATAATACCTATTATAGATGAGTAATCATCCCTGTTGCTTCATGTGATCTCTTCTCATGTCGTATTTTTCTATGTACATTACAGCACTTGAGTTCTAAACTTGAAAAAAAACTAAAATCTGGTTTCCGTTAAATAACAGTAAAACATAACATGGTCACTAAGGGATACATTTTTCTTCATGGATTTGTGAATATATGAGTCAACTGAAACAGTTGTGTAATCAAATGGGAGCTTGGTTTTCAGTGCCAGTTTTATGGTGTCCATTAGGTTGGATTTCAAGATGTTATCCTAATCCCCTGTGAACACTCCCTGAGCAGTAGATTTATTTGTTTGATGGCTTGATATCCCTTGCATTTATGGAGTTAATCCAATTATTACATCCGTAAGAATGTTCTTGTGAAATAGTAATCCCTGAGCAGATCCATAAATCTCCAAGAAGCATATCTCATAGCATGCCAGTGCCCTAAAGAACACCTCTTTCAGTACCCTTCGCTACTCACTTTATTAACAGAGTAGTTTGTAGACTGAATTCTCTCAGTAATAAGGGATTTTAACATCACAGATTAGCCAATGTTAATAGATTCAATGCCGTGTTGTATGCCATTTAGTCCTCTGACATTTATGATATTTGGCATAGAAACGGTATGGTAGTTTGCAGTCAAATGCATACACATTATCAGTTTAAGTGCTCCCATAAAAAAAAATGTGTAGCATATTGCAGAAGTTCTTAATTCTCTCTGCCATCTTGATTTTTTTCATGCTCACTGATATACATTTGGTTGTTCTGAGACAGAGCAGTGTGATGAGTCTCTAGCTTGTATTAATAACAAAAAACTACAGTCCTCTAGCTCACACTGCAGAGACTCCTGTGTATTGCTATTTTATGCAACTTTAGAGATTATCCCCTGCCTACTGCTTGTAATAGGTTTCTTCCTGTCAAATCTTACAAGCAGGAGGCAGGAAAAAGCAGTATGTAGCTGCATCTCATAAAAATTTGAGATTGTGAATGTACATAGTATAGGCAGTTAGTGTGTGTCAGGGTAGCCTTATAACTATGCCATTATTCATTTGGTGGGAAGATGTCTAAGAACTGTTAAGAGGAATTTTATAGTTCATAAACAGAACATTTGGACTGGTGATATTGAGCCACCGCTGCTCTCATTGAAAGCATTCCTAAATGTATGGATCAGGGGATAATCATACACATTAGGGAGAGTGTGTGCCTACTTAGGCATACGGAGACTTACAAGTCATTCCTGCTCCACTAGGGATTCTGGGTAAAGAAATATGCAAATCTATTCTCCAGGAGTAATTAGGAGAACAGTGCCTCTGTATGCTGCCCTCTAGGGGCAGCCCCCTTAACATCATGCATGACTCAGTTAATAAGCCTACTGACATGATGCGGGGTTTATTGCCAAACTAGTATTTCTATTCCAAAAGGAACAGATTCCCAGCTATGGACAGCGCTGTTTCGGTCTTTTGGACCTCCTCAGACTAGCGCAGGGATACTAATTTGGCAGAGTGAGAGACTATAGACCAGGGTCAGGGGATAATCATACACATTAGGGAGAGTGTGTGCCTACATAGGCGTACAGAGACTTACAAGTTAAATGTATGGATGCATCTGAGCTGTGATGAAACATCATTGCTAGAATATTGCAGGTGAATTGTGATTCGGGTTCATGCTTATCTCTTCTATAACCACCCAAATTTGCATTGAAAATGTATATTTCTATCATTACCATGAATCTGTTTTTTATGTGCAACCCTAGTGTAACAGCTGTGTCTCCTTCTCCAGATCAGATTTTTATTTCTACCATATACTATTCATACTGACATTGAGAAGACCATAGAAGGCCACTTTTCTTTTGGGCCCACTGCTTTTACCTAAAGATAATCTGCATGAAATGCGCAAAATATATACTAGGTGAATGCAATTTATGGTTTTATGTTCATGACTATATTACAGATCCATGTTTTACAAATCTGTAATGCTGCACCTGTACCTAGCTATGGGTCCATACTGTAGCTCCTCGTCTTTCATACCAAATGGGCAAATAGAGATTCATTTTTTTTATAGTTATAGATTTCATATGGATCAATGATTAAAAAAAAGGCATAAGCTTTACATGCTGTATTACAAACTTATTCTTTTCTAAAAACTTTTGGGTAGAACATGGGGCCACACGGAGGATTTCATAGAAAGAAGCCAACATTTAGTGAAGTATATTACAAAATATATTCATGCACAAATATTGACAGAAAATGTACATTTTAGTTAGATAGAGCTTTAGACACAGTAATATTACCACTGTATTGTGTTATTCCCCATATCTTCCCAGTTATTCATGTTGTGACTATAAATTATAACTTTCTATTAAGGGTAAATGTATCCTTACTTTGTTACATTGTACATAAGTGGTATTCAGGAGATTCCTTTTTATATTCCTATTGCTCTATTTATACCTGGATGCTAAATACGTGAATGTATGAATAATATTTTCATGGAAATGCCCTTTCAGCTGTTAATAGCACAGGAACTCCCTCGTGTGAGTCACTCAACGCAGAAGACGCCCTCTCGTCCATAATTAAATTATCCAAGACATCCGCTTTCATATTTTAGGTTACAGATAAGCTCTAACACTATGTCACTATTTGCTTATGTAACCTTTTAATAAATGTTACTCAAGTGATAAACACATATTATGACTGAAGTCAAACAGGAATGCGCCAGAAGAATTTCTAAATGCCAGCAATGTTGTGAGAGTAATAATACGCTTACCATTTAAGTGTACGCTAAATGTATTTGATAGATCGTAGGTACGGCTACATGTATACATAGATAATTGAGAAGCTTTTATACAGAGACGTGTGACCTGTTAAGTGCAAGGGCCGTATTTTCTTAAAGAAAGTCTGTTACCTTTAAAATGCTAGCAGCATGTTATAGAGCAGGAGTAGCTGCAGGTTTTGAGGGAAAAGATTCTGTCTAACCTGTTATTTATTGATTTAATTCTCTTTTCTCTCTACATTAGGAGCTATTGAGTCCATTGGGCAGTCCTACCAGGAATAACAGCCTCTCCTCTCTGTCTTTGCATACAAGAATAGCTGTCGGTCACTGTTAGGCCCACCCACTGGACTCAATTACTACTTCCAAGCATAGATAGACTAGAATATTTTCCAAAAAAACTATGTATCAATGTGATTAGTAGGCCTGGTCATGATGTACAGCTGAGAAAGTTTGTGTGGCTGCCAGGGATACCAATGCATGGGATTCCAATGCCTACTCTCACTCTTTCTAGGGATTCATATAAATCACTTAATATGGAAGGGAGGAGGTCTGTTACTATGGAATATAGCAAGTAATAATCCATAAATGGCAGAAACACTAGTTGCAGATGGGGAACCTGGGAGGTAAATGTGACAATCGTGGAGCAACTTCCAGCAATCATTTATTTATTTAGTTTATTTGTATAGCTCCATCATATTCTGCAGCGCTTTACACACATTGTCAGTCACTGTCCCATATAGGGCTTACAATCTACATTCCCTATCAGTATGTCAGTGTGGGAGGAAACCATATTACATGGAACCTGGTCATTAGGGAACTGCCATTGTACAGCATAGACAAGTTGTAAACACCTGTAGGAGTAGGACAAAAGTCACCCCACAGCTCAAATGTTAACCAGCCACCCTCTACTTGCATCTGACACAGTTATATTACCACCCTAGCCTGCCATATCTCCAGTCCCTATAGGGTGGTAAATTCCTCCAGGAAAGGACTATTCCTCAAGAGTCTGTGAATGTGGGTGGGCCCATCGTCCTATAGAGTTTTTTTGATCTGCACCCAGACTAGTCTAGCTAGGCAGTATAGGGAGCAACTAAGGCTCTGGGAGACAGACAGTTGACCCTTTCAATATAGGCTTGGAGCCTGCCCTTCCCTTGGGAGTCTCTAAGTAGCTATTCATCCATATCTAGAAGCAGGGTTACCCAAGGAAAAATACTGACCTACGAGGCCAAGTAATACATGAGAAAGGTGGTTACTTTGTTTAACTCTGGACCCTTGCTGCACAAAAGAAATAAGGAAACTATTGAGGGCTTGAAAGAAGAACTTGGACACAAGTAAACAAATGTACTGTAGCATGTAGAGAAATGTGGCGAAGATAATAATCTTTATCAAATTCAGCCGTCCCACCGCCAAGAGCGAAAGGGGAGCCCAGATTCTCATTCTTGTTTTTAAACCAGAAGAGAATAGGGGGGATAGCATTATGTGTATAGAAGTCTGAGGGGTGCAGGAATAATCACCATGGTCAAATATTTTAAGTTAGACATTACCCTAAGCAGCCAAGTCATCGGCCCGACTCTTTAAGGAGTACAATTGACAAGCAGGTTTCAATATGAGGGTGAAGAGAAAAATTGCATTTGTGCAACTTTCTTGCAGGTTTTGTTTTTCGGCACATATGTATATACACATTCCATGTATAGAGCTTTCTTAAGGTGTCATTTTTGCAGGGCCAGATAGTGGCCACAAAGGCCACTACTTCTATTGAAGACCCTTTCATGGCACTTTTTGGTTTAGGAGAGGCCCGTTAATGTTTCTCCTTGATTTTTCATCTATATGTACTAGTACTTGTTCCTTTTGAAGTGGCTTGTGCCCTTTGGTAGTTTTCAAAATTTACATTAACCACATGAGGACCGCCGTACGTAAATTTACGGCCTCATGTGCTGGTACCTAAAGACCGGACTATTGCCGAAATACGTCCGGCCTTTAGGTACCTTTCTGGCGGGGGGAGGGGTGCGGGGGGGACAGGGGTTAGGTGTTACTAACACCTAACCCCTTCCTCCATAACGTCCAGTCGGAACTCAGTCCGACTGGACGTGTTAACCCTTTCGATCGCGCCGTGAAACATCACGGCGCGATCGAAAGGGATCCGCCGATAATTTAAAGTGATCGGCACCCCCCGCGGCGAGATCGAGGGGTGCCGATGTCAGTAACAGGTAGTCTGGGGTCTGGCCAGTGACCCCAGACTACCGGAGCCCCCACATACCTGGTGATCCTGCCAGGCGGTGGAGGAAGTGAGCGATGTGTCTCACTTCCTCTGCAGCTTACAGGACACGAGCAGGCTCATGTCCTGCTCGTGTCCTGTCTGCTACTGTGTAGAATCAGTTGATGCTTTCATCAAAGCATCAACTGATTCAAGTGTCCTAAAGGGACACATGAAAAAGTAAAAAAAAAGTTAAAAAAAAAATAATAAAGTGTATGAAAAAAGTAATAAAGTTCTAAAGTCCAAAAATCCCTTTTTTTCTATACAAAATGAATTATATAAAAAAAAGCACTAAAAATTAAAAAAAGCAATGCATATTTGGTATCGCCGCGTCCGTAACAACCTGTACAATAAAACTGAAATAATATTTAATGTACACGGTGAACGTCGGAAAAAAAAAACGGAAAAAACTCGCCGGAAATAATGATTTTTTGCCATCTCATCCTACAAAATATGCTATAAAAAGTGATCAAAAAGTCATATTCACCCCACAACAGTGCCAATAAAAAGCGCACATTTTCCCGCAAAAAATAAGCCCTCAACCAACACTGTCAACCGAAAAATAAAAATGTTACGTCTCAGAAGATGGCGATGCAAAAAACATTGATTTATGTCCCCATATGTGTTTTTGTTCTGCAGACTTAGTATCGCATAAAAAAATAACATAAATGAGGTATCGCCGTAACCGTACCGACCCGCAGAATAAAGGACACATGTTACTTATGCTGTACGCTGCATGGCGAAAAATTTAAAATGTAAAACTCAATGCAGGATTGATTTTTTTTTTTTTTAATCCAGCAAGAAAGAGTTAATAAAATGTAATCAGTAAGTTGTAGGCACCCAAAGATGGTGTCATTACAAAATGCATCTCATCCTGCAAACAACAAGCCCTTATATGGCCACGTCACCAGAAAAATAAAGAAAATATAGCATCTAGCAATGTCAAGGCAAAACCCCCCAAAAATCGCCAAATTATTAGAACACAACTGGCTGCGGCAGATAGGGAATATATAAGCTGTGCGAGCGAA
Source organism: Leptodactylus fuscus (assembly GCF_031893055.1). Classification (NCBI taxonomy): domain Eukaryota; kingdom Metazoa; phylum Chordata; class Amphibia; order Anura; family Leptodactylidae; genus Leptodactylus; species Leptodactylus fuscus. The sequence goes on from NC_134269.1 coordinate 150,836,010, forward strand.
TATCAGGGGACACCCCAGATTTACAGCTTATGAGCGAAAAAACACCAGAAGTGACCCCCAAAGTGACCCCCAGAGTGACTCCCCCAATCATAGGAGCTACTGGGACATAGTAGGGAATTTGGTGTCTGCAATGTTCTCCGCACAGCTTATACATTCCCTCTTCGCCATCCGCTGTGCAGTCACGTCTGGGATACTAATACTCACTACACCCCCTGAGAAATTCTTTGAGGGGTGCAGTTTTCAAAATGGGGTCACTCCTTTGGGGAATCCACTTTTCTGGTACCTTACAGGCTCTACAAACATGACATGGCGTCCAGATACCAAACATCAAAATCTGTACTCCAAAAGCCGCATCGCGCTCCATCGCTTCTGCGCCCTGCTGTGTGCCCAAACTGCAGTTTATGACACATGTATGACACTGGTGTACCCAGGATAACGGACGTAATGTCATATGTGGGTATAAACTGATATTAGGGCACAGCTGGACGCAAAAGGGAAGAAGGGTTATTGGGTTTTTGGAGCACAGACGGTTTGGTTTTTGGATGCCATGACACTTTTGTAGATCTGAAACGCCAGTAAAGTGGAATCCCCTGATATGTGACCTTATTTTGGAAACTACACCCCTGAAGGATTTCTCCAGGGGTACAGAGAGCATTTTTAACCCCCAAGTGTTGCTATAACTTATTATCCATAAATGAATACGAAGCTGATTGTGAGAGGTGAAAATGACAATTTTTCCAGGAATACGTCATTTCAGTGCGTAATATGTTGTGCCCGCCTTGTATCAGAGATGAACGCTCTAAAAGCTGTTGTGCCCGGGATACCCGCTTACCAGTTTTTGGAGTGTCTCTGCTGACATAAGTTGGGCACAACATATCGGGCACTAAAATGGCGAATCTCTGGAAATTTTTCATTTTTAACTTCTCATTATCAGCTGTGATTTCATTTCTGGAAACTAAATAAATGCAACACTCAAGGGTTAAAAACGCTCGTTACAACACTTCATAAATCCCATCAGTGGGCTAGTGTCCAAAATGGGGTGACATGTCTGCGGATTCCACTTTATTGGCAATTCAGGGGCTTTGCAAAAGTGGCATGGTGTCCTAAAACCAAACTGTGCTCCAAAAACCAAAATAGCGCTCCTTCCCTTCTGTGCCCGGCTGTGCCCAAACAGCCATTTATACCCACATATGGCATTAAGTCCGTTATCCGGGGTACACCAGTGTCATACATGTGGGCATACACCGCTATTTGGGTACACAGCAGGGCGCAGATGTGAAGGAGCGATATGTGCTTTTGGAGTGCAGATTTAGATTCTTTGTTTTTGGACACCACGTCACATTTGCAGAGGCCCTAAAATTGTCCCTACAAAATGGGGTCACTTCTTGGTGAATTCCAGTTTACTGTCACCTGTGTAGTTTCTAAAATGGGGTCACAATGGGGGGTTTCCATTGTATTGATACTTTAGGGGCTCAGCTAATGCGACATGACACCTGAGAACTATTCCAGCCACTTCTGCTTTCTAAAAGCCAAATAGCGCTCTTTCCATTCTGAGCCCCACCGTATACCCATACAGCAGATTATGGCCACATATGGGGTATTGCCGTGTTAAGAAGAAATTGTGTAACAAACTCTGGGGGGCTTTTAATTCTTCAGCTACTTGCAAAATTAAAAATATGGCGCTAAATGGACGATTAATTGGAAAAAAAAAGTAATTTTTCATTTTTACGTCCCATTGTTAATAAAATCTGTGAATCAGCTGTGAGGCCAAAATGCTCACCAAACCCCTAGATAAATTCTATGAGGGGTGTAGTTTCCAAAATGGGGTCACTTTTAGGGGGTTTCCACTTTATTGGTACACTAGGGGCTCTGCAAATTCGACATGGCACCTGAAAAATATTCCAGCAAAATCTGCCCTTCAAAAGCCAAATAGCGCTCTTTCCATTCTGAGCCCCACCATGTTCCCATACAGTAGATTATGACCACATATGGGGCATTTCTGTGTTCAGGAGAAATTGTGTAACGAACTTTAGGGAGCTTTTTTTCCTTTATCCTCTTGTGAAAATGAAAAATTTGGGGCTAAATTGACAGTTTGTTGGAAAAAAAGTAAATTTTCATTTTCATGTCCCAATGTTAATAAAATCTGTGAAACAGCTGTAGGGTCAAAATGCTCACTCTACCCTTTGATATGTTTTGTGGGGGGTGTAGTTTCCAAAATGGGGTCACTTTTAGGGGGTTTCCACTGTATTGGTTCTCTAGGGGCTCTGCAAATCAGACATGGCACCTAAAATTATTCCAGCAAAATCTGCCATCCAAAAGCCAAATAGCGCTCCTTCCATTCTGAGCCCCGCCATGTTCCCATACAGCAGAATATGGCCACATATGGGGTATTGCCGTGTTCAGGATAAATTGTTTAACAAACTTTGGGGGGCTTTTACTCCTTTAACCCCTTGTGAAAATGAAAACTTTGGGGATAAAGTGACATTTTAGTAATTTTTCTTTTACACATTCCAATGTTAGTAAAATCTGTGGAACAACTGTAGGGTCAAAATGCTGACTATACCCCTTGATGAATTCTGTGAGGGGTGTAGATTCTAAAATGGGGTCACTTTTGGGGGGTTTCCATTGTTTTGGTACGCTAAGGGCTCTGCAAATGTGACATGGTGCCTGAAAATTATTCCAGCAAAATATGCTGTTCAAACACCCAGTGTCACTCCTTCCCTTTCGTGCACTGCCGTGTGCCCAAAAATCAGTTTACACCCACATGTGGGGTATTTCTGTGCACGGGAGAAATTGTATAACAAAATGTGAGATGCATTTTCTCCTTTAACCCTTTGTGAATGTGTTAATTTTAGGTCTAAATGAATGTATTAGTGAAAAAAAATGAAATGTCTAAATTTGACCTCCATATTATTTTTATTCTTATGAAATGCTTAAAGGGTTAACAAACATCCCAAATGCTGTTTTGAATAATTTGAGGGGTGTAGTTTTGAAAATGGGGTGATTTATGGGGGTTTCTATTATATAGGCCTTTATAATTCCTTTCAGAACTGAAGTGTTCCCTAAAAAATTAGTTTGAGGAATTTTCTTGTAAATCTGGAAAATCGCTGTTACACTTGTAAGCCTTGTAACGTCCAAAATGAATTAAAAGACGATCAAAAGATGATGCCGATATAAAGCAGAGATATGGGAGATAATATTTATTCATGTATTTGGATGGTATGACTATCTGCCTGAAAAGCAGAGAATTTCACATTTTGAAAATTGCAATTTTTTCCAAATTTCCATCAAATTTGCTAGTTTTTTTATAAATAAATACAAAAATATTGATTAGTGTTTACCACTAACGTGAAGTATAATGTGTTACGAAAAAACAATTTCAAAATCACTTGTGTAAGTTAAAGCGTCTCAAAGTTATTGCCATTTAAAGTGACACATGTCAGTTTTGAAAAAAGAGGCCCGGTCCTTAATGTACTTCTGGGCCTGGTCCTTAACCGGTTAAATATTCAAAACTGAAATATTCGAGGATTAGTCTAGTACATAGGGTGACTATGAACACTTCCTACTTTTTACAAAATAGGTTAGTTTAGGATACCATGCGGAAACATTTATGCAAATGGTGTGTAAATGGTTTATGATCTTGCATAATACCCTGCAATAAAATCTATTTATGGCTCCAATCATTGCATTCTTTGAGTTTGTTTGCAGGTCAGCAGTTGGGCGTGTGTAAATTTCTAGTTTCTTGCACAACCTTCTATTGAGTAGATGTTATTTTCTTATTGAACACTGGTAGCAGAGCAACAAAGCATAGATGTCAGTAAAAGGCTTAAGTAACGTTTATGTCAACATGATTTATTCTTCTGTACTAGTCTTAGATTAAATGAGCAATTTCCTGGCAGTTGGAGGTTTAGACGTTCCAGGTGTTATTTCTGTCTCGGAGCTTCCTGAGATCACTGTACTTGTAAACCGTGACCCTGTCTTTACAGCCGTCACTTGATTTTCCTCACTGGGCTGGGAACTTGAGCTCAGGCCATCACTCTCACAGCTGATACTGAGGCATGCAAAAAATGCCCGACAGCTATCAACCCACACATCCAGCAACAACTGGTTCCTTCCTCTCTTCCTGTGGAAGAGTAACATCCTCTAAGAAGAAATCTACCCTGAGGAATGCAAGCTCTAACAGGAGGGCTTTCACACAGGAAATTATTCATGTGCCACTTACAGAAAAGTGCTTCTGTAGCTTGGACTGTCAACTCATAATGAGCTTCCTGCTGACCTAGAACATGCTGGAGTCCGATCTGGCTCCATACTAAATACCAGTTTGTTTTGTGCACCTTTGCAAACATCTCACCATGTTGTGCAACTTTTCTTAATTGTTTATACTGGCATAAGTCGTTACATTTTTACTCTTCTGAATCGCACTCCTTATATTAAGAGTAAGACGACTCAGGTTTGTTGTTGACTTTACACTCTGCTGCTGTGAAAAAAAACGTTCTTTATGCAGTCCGATTTAATTTTCTTCTGAAAAAAATAGCCTGGCGTAAAAGAGAGCAGTGGCAGTCACACTTCATGCCTTGCTTCTAGTTATATCAGGAGTGAACAGGATAGCAATAATGAAAGATACATGTGGGGATGAAGGGTAGGAAGATGGGATCGGGTACTCTTAGGGTCAGTTCACACGTGAAAACCGCCTAGCTTATTTGTGCGAGGTAAAAAACCTCGAGGAGTTTTTTTGACGCTGTTTTTTGCATTCCACGCGGTTTTTGACGAGGTTTTTGACGCGGTTTTCGCTAGCGGTTTTCGCTAGGGTTTTTTTTTCCTATATGTGCTATAGAAACTGCAGGCGAAAACCGCGCGTTTTTTTGCAAAAAACCGCGCGGTTTTGTGTGCAAAAAACCGCGCGGTTTTTTACCGCGCGGTTTTCGCCTCCCATTCACTTCTATGCAATTCTTCAGGCGTTTTCTGCCTGAAGAAAGGTCATGTCGCTTCTTCAGGCGGAAAACGCTAGGAGGAAAAAAAAAGCTAGTGGTCTACATAGACCACCATGTTAAAGGAGAGGTTTTTGAAGCGAATTCCGCTGTCAAAAACCTCCCCTTTGCCCACGTGTGAACTAGCCCTTAGCATATTTGTGGGGGGTTTTAGTTATTTTATATAGTCTAGCTTAGAAATACAGAAAATCTTCAATGAGAGTGGAGAGATGATGGCAAAAACAGGAATAAAGGATACATCTATTATACACATTTTATTATAAAACTTTTGTATAACCAGCCTGAAATTAGCATTGTAAGCTACTTACTACTTACCAATTCTGTCATCCAGAGCCCAGACACTTAAGATTTCATTTAGGTAGATGATGTTCGGGATAGCGCTCAACAAAACAGATGTGAACCCTTCCAAAGGCTTTTCCTGCAGATAAAAATGACTACAGTATCAAATTGGCGTACAAACGATAAAGGTAAACGTGCGTCACCTGAAAGGGAGAACTGGAGACTCAATGAGGTCAGTATGTCTTTTTCATCTTTGTGCATCATGAACTGGTGTAAAAGTTATTCATCACTGGACGGACCCTTTACTGTGACCAAAAAACATTATATAGAAATGGGTTGATAAGCCATAGGTTGGTACGCCCTTCTTTACAAAAAGGGAGATAAGCTGAAATCTCACCTGGCTCTTTGTTCTTACATTCACAATAACATATTAGAATATTGTGGGGTGTAGCAGTATTAAACAGGGCTCCAGACTGCTCATTTACATATTGAAAAATAGATTAATATCTCAGCTATAGAGGCATGGATCTTCATGGGGAAAAAGGTGTTCTGTTCAGGTGAGCCTGACCCAGGGGTGAACCTAGCTTTTTTGCCGCCTGAAGCGGACGACAGAGAGCCGCCCACCCTTCCCCCGGGAGGAGGGGGTGGAGCAGAGTGGGTGGGGTGGATGGGGGAGGCGTTAGCAGGCAGGGAGAGGACCTGCTCTCTGCTAAGGGGAGGCCACTGGAGCAGCGCTGCATCCACAGGGCCTCCCCAATCCACCACTCGCTTCCCGTTCCGGGCTACCGAGACGGTGACGCTGAGCCAGTCCAGGACCGCTCACGAGAGGTGCGGCGCTGGCCTGACCTATCTAACTAAGTTGCTAGTTTAATATGCTGGTAACAGATTCTCTTTAAACCTCATCTACAGAGACCACTGCTCAGGAATGAGCAAATACTAATATAGTTGCTGCGGGCATTTTCAATGCTTATCGGTTGGTAGCATATAGTTCTTTATAAAGAGGGGATCTGCTGCCAAAATCTTATTTAAAACTTAAACAAGTTGTCTATTTTTGCCTGGACAATCCCTTTAAGGCCTATTTACATGTGCAGAAGAAAAGCATTAAAAGAGCAACAATTTAGAATGTCCATTAAGGGCCCCTTCACACGGAGGATACGCTGGCTGATTCTGAACGTGTAAACGTTCCGAATCAGCGGCGTTTAAAACAGATCCCATTGCTTTCTATGGGTGCCGGCATACGTGCGCTCCCCATAGAAATGAATGGGCTGTTTTTTTCCATTCATTTCTATGGGGAGCGCACGTATAAAGCTCCCATAGAAAGCAATGGGATCTGTTTTAAACGCCGCTGATTCGGAATGTTTACACGTTCCGAATCAGCCAGTGTATACTCCGTGTGAAGGGGCCCTAACACTCTTTTGAAGGCTTCCACATAGGCCAATGCACACTGCATGGGGGAGGGATGGTCGCTCGTGCAATAGTTTATTTCCCCCTGCACTGCATAGTCCCAGCCACACATGACGGCTGATTGCCCTTTGACATCATGGACCTCTTCAGCGGCTTCAGTGGAAGGGATCCATGATGTCACAGCCAGTAAAGTGTTTCACTTTGAGAAGATGCCATAGCTGAAGGACTGGAATGCATTTAGTGGACATCGGAGCATCACCTTCCCCGGATGACACTTAAAAAAAAAATCCATTGACACCGTCTTTAAGGCCTTATTACCTGTTGCATAAAGTACATCCATGGACAGCACCTATTCATATGAACCATTTGGATGTGTAGTGTCCATCTTTAATCCATTTTTCGTGTTAGTGAGTAACAGGTCAACCTGTGGACTGCCATGCCCCAGAATGCTCTAATACTTCTTCTTTCCCTTCTTTGAGTGACAGGAACAAGGGGGCTAAGCTGAAATCTCACCTGTTCCTGTCACTCAAAAAGGGAGAAGAGAAGGAGAACATACCTGGGCAGTGTGGGGCATAGTAGTTTGGAGCGATGAAGCTGCCCTTAGTGCTCCAGATTGCTATTTGCATGTTCTAAAAGAAATGAGTATTTCTTCAAAGGAGGCAATGCTATCAGCTGAGCCTAATACTAGTTTAATATGCTTCACCCTCATGATAAACTACTCCCTTTAAATTGCTATACTTTGATCCATAAACTTTAATGTGCATGATTAGTCTTAAGATAGACCAAAATAGAGCATGCCACGGATCAATAGGAACCAATCCCAGATATGTACTACTGCTCCCAGCAGTCAGAGAAAAAACAAACACACTTCAATTAGATATAAAACAAACTACTGTTAAATGTAACATTTTAATACCCAAAGAGTTCAGTGCTATATGTTAAAGATAAGAGAACGCAAAACAGTTTTAAAAAGTAAAAGGAGGAAAGCTGAATAAACCCGATAACCTAGAGTCCTGCCCTCGCAGTATATGTGATATCTGAAGAAACCTTTTGATCTTTGACCCCCATACCAATTTAATCTACTGATGACACATGCATAAACTCTATATTCACTAATGATATATACATGAACAATATAATTCAGAAACACATGCATGCTTCTGATACACAGTTCTCTTAGGCTAAGGTCACATCTGCTTTCGAGTCACTCCATTACAGTTTCTGCCTGAAATTGGTGGGCGAGAAAGTCCTACAAGCACAACTTTTTTGACCGCCACTTTTAGATTACAAATAGAGATGAGCGAGTACTGTTTGGATCAGCTGATCCGAACAGCACGCTCCATAGAAACGAATGGATGCACCTGGTACTTCCGTTTTGATGGCGGCCAGCCACTTAACCCCCCGCGTGCCGGCTACGTCCATTCATTTCTATGCGAGCATGCTGTTCGGATCGGCTGATCCGAACAGTACTCGCTCATACAAATAATGGACCATCGATGGACCTTATCATGGTCAATGGGGTCAATAGCGCAGATGTGAACTTAGACTTACTAGTGTATCCATTGCAAGCATTCTGACATTATTTTCATTGTATTTTGTGTCTCCGGTTCTGCTGGCGCTGAGCGGTTTCCATTGCTTTCCTGCTCTAATTGCGCAGGTCACATGGTTATTTTTAGCACTTACTGTGTGCTTCAGTGTTTTTGTAATTTATGTAAGTGTTGGAGTGTTTTCCTTCCTGGGATGTTAAATTTAGACTTGGCTGTCTGTTATGGAATTTCTCACCTTTAGAAATCTACAGCCGTACAATTACTTCAGTCAGCTCACACAGCTTTACTTAATAGTAGGAAACTTTGGGATTTGGTGTTTTTGTTATTATAAATTTTAGTTTTTCTAGACTTTTAAAATGTTTTTCAGTCTGACAATTAATTTCATTTTGAAATTGTGATATTGTAACACATCGCTGCTTAAGTTTTTCTTCTATTGTCGTCTCACCAGCCTACGAAAATACTTCACCAATTTAAAATAAGCAGAAAGTAGTTAAAAAGATTTTATGGAGTTGTAATATTGATGACTTATCCATAATATAGGTCATCAGTAGCAGATCAGTGAAGGTCACAAATTTTGGAACTCTACAAGCCTGATATTGATCAGCTCTTAGGGGGCGTTCACACTTGCACTGTTGTCCGCCTGCCATGATTCTGCCAAAATTGCAGAAAAACAGCTTGGGGACAGCTTGCATACAATCAGTTTAAAAACCCATTCATTTCAATGGGTATTTAAAGGAATCCACAAGTGTCTGTATGCAGCCTATCCCCCATGAAACCGCTTTTTTTCCATGGACGTAAAATCTGACATGCAGGACTTTGTGTCTGTGAAAATAAAGCGGTTTCACGGTGGAGAGGCTGAATACAGACACCTGCGGATTGCTTTACAAACACATTGAAATGAATGGATTTTTAAACTGACTGTATGCAAGCTGTCCCCAAGCTGTTTTTCTGCAATTTCGGCAGAATCACGGTGGGTGGACAGCAGCGTAAGTGTAAACGCCCTCTTAGGGTCATAATACTTTATGACAAGTCTTCAAGATTCTGATGTTCTTTTGCCATTGGGTTGGAAATACGGAGGTTGTCTTCAAGAGATATTCCCTTTCAATATGGATCTTTTATTAAATGAACATATAAAATATATATATTGTTTCTTTGTGAGTATACACATAAGCCAGTGACTGAATAGTTCACCAAATGCAGCTTGATTTAGGCCTTCCCTTAAAAGGAGTCTACCATTACCAAAACTGGTTTTAAACCACTTGTATGCTGCTGTACAGATATTTTGTGGCATAGTGAATGTATCTTTCATGCAGTTTTGTTGTCCATCTGTTGTGGATGCTGCAAATCACTGTCCATGGGATATGCCAGTCTCTGTTCTGGGGGTGGCACTGGGTGTTCCAGCAGGTGTGGCACCAAACTGTTTGCACCAAACAGCTAATTTGCACATGAAATAAAAAGTTAAAACCCTATGACTGCTCTTCATAGAAGAATGCACTGAATAGAAGAAGAGTATGTTCCCTATGCTACTAACCAACCCTGCAGCAGCATATATATGGTTTAGAATTGATTTTGATGATGGTAGACTCCCTTTATAGGAAGCCCACCACCTCCCCAAGGATATTCAGCTGCCACCATCACATTACAGAGCACATTACAGTGATGAACCTCATACCTCTGGTTCACGTGTTTTGCAGATCTGGAGAAAAACAACTGTGAAATTGTATGTAAACCAGGCAGTTGGTGCACTAGGGGCGGAGCTTCAGCTCCCTGCTACTCAGACCCCTACTATCTCCAGCCTGCACAACCCCATGCAGTGGGAGCTGATCCTTACATAGCTATGACATCACCCATCCTAATGCTGAAGGCCCGCCCCCAGTGCACAGACTGCCTCATTTTCATAAAATTTTAAATTAGTTTTTCTTCTAATTTACATAAGTGACATATATAAAGATTATCACTGCCATGTGCTCTGTAACATGGTGATAGTAGTTGCATATACTTGGGAGAGGTGCTAGACTCCCTTTAATGACAAAGGACTGCAATTATATATAAAATGGTTTCATCTTTACCCATATATAAACCCCCATGTATGTAAGGTATATCACACTAAAAAGTGGAGAATAAATGATAAGAATGTGTCTTAAGTGGTGAACTTGTGTAGCGCTGCAGAAAATGAACAATGACAGTATAGTTTGTTTTCAAGTCAGAACATGTTGTAGTATTCAGACTCTCATGACTATGTAGAGAATTGCAGAACAAAGTATTTTATTCTGAGAAACGGAAGCACAAATGGCCCTTTGTTATCTCTGTGGTGGGACTAGCAAATACTAAGAGGATGTGGTCAGGGGTGACACTGTTGCACATCCAGGATGTGGTGTACTGTGTCATGTAGCAAATGCAAAGTGTGTTTTCCATGTTCACTAGTGAATAAATCTGGTGTTGTTCTAGCATCTGACCACTTCATAAGAAGTTGTTCTGTATTTTGTATTTATTTAGATTATTGAAACCATTTATAACCCAAGGTTCTATCTATGCAGTACAGTATTGTCGCCTCCTGCTCACTACACGGTGTGTGCATTAGACCTGAGATGGCCATTTTCTTTCCAGAGCAGTCTTCTGAAGCAATTCTGTCGAAATAAGGCTATAGGTGGGATTTCTCCATTGGCACCTTAGTGTCTCTGGTGGGATTGCAAGTGTTTTATCACTGTGTATTACTGGGCCTATTAATATTAAGAGTTCTATTGGGAGGTTTTTTTTGGAGGCTGATTTTGAGGCGGATTCAGCTTCAAAATCAGTGCCCAAAAACTCAGTGTGCACTGACCCTAAGGTCTAGTTCACACGGGGCCACAGAATCTGCGTCAAAATCCTGCCGCCTCCTATTGAAATCAATGGGAGCCAATCATTTCCTTTTTCTGTGAGTAACCGCTTTTTCCGCTCCCTGAAAAAAGATGAGAGATGCCCTTTCTTCAGGCGGAGTCTGTGGCTAATTCAGCCGCAGCGTCCACCTCACAACACCACCCTCCGGACTAGGCCCATTTATTTGGGCCTAATCCGGAGCGGAAAGCCATAACTGGATGCAGGGCACTGCAGCAGCATCCCGTCATGGCAGCTGCGACGGAATGTGTTCACGCGGAACCCCGTGAACTAGCCTTAAGGGTCCATTCACACAGAGTTTTTTTGGTGAAGAAAAAATCTGCTTCAGGAATTAGGAAATTTGCCAATTCCACGTGGATTTTCCGCCTCCCATTGACTGCGTTGGTTTTTGCAGGCGTCTGAAGAAAGTTTTTTTTTCCGCTAGCGGGAGAAAAAAAGCTAGCGGAACCCATAGAACTCTATGGAGAGGCTTTTTTTTTTTCATGTGAATTCTGTCACGGAATCAGCACCAAAAAACTCTGTGTGAATGGACCCTGAGATGTTTGGAACAGCCTCCCTGCCAACAGCCTTCAAAAACTGTGTGTAAGTGTTCCTTGAAAAATGTATGCTGTTTTGCAGGCAAAGGGTGGTCACACCAAACATTCATTTGATTTAGATTTCTCTCTTATTCATTCAGTTTTTATTTTGTTCATTAACTTAACACTTTTATGTTTGAAAACATTCTTACTTTGCAGCATTTTTCCGATAGATAATATCAGTGGTGTAACGATCGTGTTTGCAAGGGGTGCAACTGGTCCCAGCAGGGTGCGGTGCCCGTGAGCAGCTGAGGATGGCCGAGGGCCCCTTTACCCTGCCAGGATCAGTTACAGTCACATCCCCTGCGACCATGATTGTTACATCACTGATAGTATCCATCGTAAAAATGTCGCTTGGCCCTTTTCAATAGATGCTAGCCCAGGAGTGTGACTTATAATAATAAATACTTATTGCGTGGGTTTCCTCTGGGAACTCAGGTGTCCTCCCACAACCCCAAAGACATACTGATAGGGAATGTAGATTGTGAGCCCTATATGGGACAGTGACAATGTCTATAAAGCGCTGCCGAATATGATGGCGCTATATAAGTAAGCATAATAAAATAAATAAATATTTGCTCACCTCTCCTGGGCTCAGTGTTCTCTCCAGTTCTCTTCTATCTTGTGACTGAAGCCTGTGATTAGTCCCCATCGGTCACATGGGCTGCAGCAGCGTAATGACGTCAGTGTGCTCCCATGTGGCCGCTGAGGACCTATCACAGACCTCAGCAGTGACATCTGAACATGGTCGAAGATGCTGAAGACAGCCAGGATGCCTAGGCAAAGTGAGTATTAGTGTTTGTTTTATTCACTTTCCCTGGGCCTCTGATCATTATACTCTGGGGTCTAAGGAGACTCCAGAATATAATAATAGCACCATAGCGGATGGTGGCTGTTGGGAGCATATAATACTGTGTGGGAGCCACTGCTGGGCATATAGCACTGTGGGGGCTGGAGGGAAACTATTGGGCATATAATACTGCGTGGGAGCCACTGGTGCGTATTTAATACTGTGTAAGGGGCCACTGTTGGGCATATAATACTGTGTGGGAGCCACTTTGGAGCATATTATACTGTGTGGAACCGCTTCACTATTCAGATCACGTCATCTGTTTTATAGCAGCCGTGCACTATTATTGCAGGCTGTAATAACATTGTTTGATGATTATAAAACTGATGCTGTGCAATGTGAATAGGGAAAGAGCTACAGCACTCACAGAAACATCACAGTAACTTCAAAGAATTGGTCAGCAGGAGCCCTAGGTGTTGGACTCCCACTGATCTTTATATCTCTTAGACTGTTAGGACCCTACAGATCAGCTGTTTCCCAAAGCATGCAGCTCCCAGTATAGTTTTTATATGCTAGGCGCTGCGCTCCTCACTCATCATATTCTTGATAACTGCAGTTTTGGGTACTACAGCTTTATCCCTTTCAAGTATCTGAGATACCGCTGTATCACCCTTAACAGTCCCTGTCTAAAATCTGTTATAGGGGGCAGGGAGCCCTGGTTAAAAGTTTGCACCCAGGCCCACAAGACACTTGTTACGCCACTGGGTGCTATGGATCCTGGAACATCCCTTTAGACCAGTATAGGCCCAATGCTTCTGCCAGCAATCTGGTAATGATGATCTATCTTTATAAATCCCAGCAAACCCTATTGAATCTCTGAATATAGAAATTTTCCTTTCACTGACAGAAAGCCGTAATCTTGGTAATGGTAAGGGGCAGCAGAAGTCGTCGTTGTAAGGTGATTAACCCTCTTTAACCTTGTTTATGACCCAGTCACCTTGCACTTGTTCTGCTTACCATAGATATGGAAATAACTGCCTAGTGTTCAGACAGCTGGTTTCCAAGCTGTTTTATGAGGATCGTGGCGGTTTTAGGATATACTTGTCATTAGACGGGATAACTGCTGCAAAATGCTCATTTAGTGCATTACACAGAACATTTATCTCTATGGGTGCCATATAATGCTGCATTTCTACTGCAGTTGCTGTAACAATGTGAAATGTGTTGTTTGTTCTGCTTTATATTGTTTTCATGCTCATGTCAAAGTGTTCTTGGTTTTGAGTTCTTTCTTGACATGGTTAAATGAGCGTAAGCCTGTTTTCACCTATGTCAGAGGTGGAGGGGAGAATGGGCCTGAGATTGTCTAAACTAACATGCGGTTGAGTGACTAAAGAATTCTATTCATATGTATGGAATCTGTAATACGCCTCTCTGTGCCACCTAAAGAGGCAGAGCTGCCGATATGTATAGATCAGGTACTATAAAATATTGGAACTGATTGGAGCCTGGGAAGAGCATTAACATGAGGGCCTGTAGATTTGCCAAAACTCTGTAGCCTCAGTTGGTTGCAGGATGGTACATCCTTTTGTTGGGTATTGTGACTGCTGATTAGCAGCACCCACACCAACCAGCTGTTAGAAAGGCCTTTAGCACTCATGTGAGCACTGAGACCTTGTCACGGTTTATTTTGGTCTGTGCACATACACTGACAGTGCATGATTTTGCAGCTTTATCCCACTGAAATAAACAGGACAAAGCTGCAATGGCATGGACAGCTGCTACTAAGTTAGACTATGCGCAGGTAGACTGATAAGAAGCCATAGACCTCACACTAGCACCACAAACCCTCCAATAAAGTCATCGATGGGAGTGCCAACAATTAGACCTCCACCGATCTTCCCTAAGGATAGGATCAATACCTTGATTCTCGAAAACCCCTTTGATTATGTTTCAGATGTCAAACTTACTACAATAATGGTTAACAAGCTAACTGGAATTGATGATTGACCATTTATTGCTTTGTACGAGAGGTTGCTAACATGGGTACCCTGTTTTTAGCCTATATTGGTGGTATACATTGGAAGGACTCCAGACATAGACGCCAAATAAAGTCTGTAATGTATAATTTATCCCACTGTAGAGGCATTGGGTGGGATACATTACAAGCAAGCTTCTATGGTAACTACAGAGAGCACCTTAACAACATAAGCGCTCCCAATGTAATGATGCAATTACTTCTCCACAACACCCCCCCCCCCCCCCTCCCTCACCCTATAGCAACATTGCCCTTACTCACAGCACAACCATCAGCCCTATCCCTTCAACTGAGCTGCTAGACTTTGAGGGGACAAAAAGGAAGACCCCAGACTCTCTGCCAGCCTGCTTTACCTACAGAGAACTAATTCACAAAGTGACACTGGTGCTGTTCTCTTATGTGCTGCTTCATTCCTTCCCCCCCTTCTTTACGCTGGGGGTACAAATTGGGAGGATCCCCCAGTGTATATCTTTGTTTTAAAGCTGCAATATATCTCACTGTATGGGCAAAGAAACCACTGTGAGCATATACTTTCTTTTTCTATATAATCCTTTATGGGATAGAATTGTTTATTTTGTGATTTCATGCATTTTTATTCAGTATACCTATGTTATCTAACTTGTCACTAGCCAAAGTGACACACTTCTACCCTCTGTCTGTTGAACAGCGCTCAGGGAATATGTTTGGTGTTTACGAACCTCCTGTCACTTATTTGATGTCAACAGGGTCTTTACAAACTGTAAGCATTTACTTTTGTTGTCGAAAAATTGTACAATGAAAGGTTACTATATTTTCCATTATGTGCACAATTGTATACAAAGGGAATTCTGTACATGTGGAGATAATGTTTCATCTATGCCCTTTCCCAGCAAGTGTCCCAATACCAAAAACGTGACAATTGTCAGATTGTGAAATGTGTGCAAAAGGGGCCACCTTTCCAAGAATCTCTCTCATCTGTGCATTTTTGGCAGCTAGACCAGCATATTAACCCCAATATACTTATGCTATGATTTATTTTTGTTTTATTTTTTTTATAATGCATAGGTGCAGCATTCGTATCATTTTAATGAGAACCCCAGAAGGAGTGCCAGTGTGGAGTCTCTACCGCAGCCCAGTACCTCAAAGAGAAGAGTACCCAAAGAAGAACATTCCACATATGACAAACCAGTTTCCCAATATTCATTGAGCAACACTTTGGAACATATTGTGGACCAGCTTAGTATATTGACTCAGGTATATTTTATGCACATAAAAATGACTTACACTCTGCTCTTACATTTCATTCATAGGTTGGCATTTCTAGAAGATACACATTGCTCTGCAAAAAAGACCCATATATACCCATTATATATACAGTTTATGACCATCAATACTGGTTATAAACTGTATATATGATGGTGCCCTGGAGCTTTGATGATTCACTTTGGAGACTGCAGCAAGGAGGCAAAGGTCTCGTTTTTTCAGCCTTCCTTGTTGCTATTTGGACCTCTAGTGACGTCACAGACTCCACTCTACGGATCTGAAGCCAGAGTGGAGCAGAGTGTGTCAGGTGACTGAGAGTCAGAGTGTCTGCAAAGGAGGCAGCAGAGCAAGACCCCCCCCCCCTTCCTTTTGCACTGCAAATCAGTGTGTAAATAGCAAAGCATTAAAAGATAAGTCAGATGGTATATATCATCTTCTCAATCCAGTTACAGAAGGTATATGAAAGCTGAAGTCTTTATCAAGCACTTTCCCTTAAACATTTTTTGAAGACTGTGTAGCTCTTTCTTGTATGTTATGTTACCTTATATTTTGGGCAGAATTTACTATTGTAGAAGGGAAAGGAGTTGCCAATGCTACTTTATCAGTAAATACGTTGTTTTACAGACTGTTTCAATATTGGAGCAACGATTGACATTGACAGAAGACAAACTCAAGGAATGCCTTGAAAATCAGCAAAGGACCTCAACACAAAATTCTGAATCTGATTGAGAGGAATGTGTGATTGCAGCACCGCAAGATATTCTCCTATGAATGTTTATTTTTATTAAATATTATTTAGCATTTCTTGTATATAATAATGATTTTTTTTTTAAACACTATAAGGGTAAATTCACACAGCAGAAATGAATTGATATTTAAAGCGGACATCTGCTTCAGACTCCTCTTCATTTCTTCTACACATCCCTCGGCTCGAGCTGAGGCCTCTGTGTCAAGATTGAGCAGGAAGCTTATTTTTTCAGCGCCCTGCTCCGATCTCTGCCTCCCGTAGAAAACCCATGGGGAGCAGAATCTGGGGGCGGAATCCACCTCAAAATCAGCGTCAGGTTCAATTGTGTGAATATACCCTAAGTGTGATGTTATGCTGTTCTTCAGGTATGTGATTCTTAAAAGGTATTGCCTTTACAATCAGTACATCTGAAATGGAAACTTAAGCACATTTGCAAATGTGTGCGTATACATAAATTATGTCTTCATGTTCACAGAGTACAAACAAGCCTTACATAACAGTCATACTCCCATTTGTCTGCTCCTTCTTTCCAGATGGATGACTGCAGGATCGGTGTACACGGTTTGTAGTCTGTTACCATGGAGACACATAAGCTAGGAGATTTTTTTTAATCAAGACTGTGCTAAGTTTTTATTTCAGTTTCACTGGAGGAATGGAAAAAAATTTCTTATTATTTAATATATTTTGTAAAATTCTGTAATTAAATCATGTTTTATCTAATTCTTTTATGTAATTGAGTACGAAGCTTTCAGGGGTAAAATAGCTTTAATCTGTGAAAAATCTGGATCTTTAATCATCAGCTGATCATGTTATCTCCTCCAAAGTATTGTTTAAAGAAAAATCTGGAGTGTCCTTGTAACAAAGCAGCCCAGCAAGTGTTCTGGCGGAGGCTTCTAGTTGTAATCCACAATACAACTGACATTTCTCACCCAGACAATATAACTCACACATCACTGCTGAGAGAATACTAGACATTTATTCTACAAAAGTAATCATTGGGGATTTTCAGAAACTGCCACCTTATTCAGGTCTGTGCTAACTCTGATCATGCTTCAGTGATATACCGACAATTGGGATTCTAACAGAATATTGAAGTCAGCATATTCCAGTGCGGAGCGAGCAAGTAAAATATACTGTAATAAACATAAAAATGAATAAAAACTTTACATTAGGCTCTAATCTGATCTGCTTCAGGGCTGTTGCTCCATGTATACAGCCCCAGTAAACATAAAATTCCTGTAAAAATGAAAAAATGTTTTTTTCTGCAATTTCCTGCTTGAATACACTTTTCAGTACAAATAAGGTATAGCAGCTTATACCGCCACATTCATGTTGTGAACATCGATTGACTTATTTGTACCAATAACTTATTAAAAGTTGTAGTATGATTTTAGTTTAGTCCTACGCATTTTGTGAGTTGTATGTGGACTCCATCAATAGACATGTCATTAGATACTTCCTTATTCACACAACTGTCGCCATAAATTCTATCTATACCTATGCGCCATTCTATCTATACTGTTTACCTACAACTCATAGTTATTTCTCTATATTATCTCTCTAGGAGCAGTAGCAATGTCAGTAATAGGAGACAGCAGCAGAGGAAATAGAGATTCCCTGAGGTTACAGTCCTGGCATTATCAGCAGAATTCAGGTGCTATGTACGGTACCTAACACATATAGGAGGGGTGATGTTTGCAAAACATCCCCCTCCTGTCAGCAATGTCTCTTTACAGCCCGGGGGATCCAGGTGCTGTGACTATAGTATAGATACTAACATGCCGCTACCTACATAATATTTGTATAAACTAATTAATGTTACCTCAATTATGACAATTTTTACTAGAAGAGGATATTTTTATATGGCCGATGATTGGGTGAACAAAAACTTGTGTGAGTACTCCTTTCAAATCATCAGCTCATGTAAATGGGTTTTAGGCCGGGGCCCCACGGGCTAAATATGCAGCAGGAAAATTGCTGCGTTTTACAGTACTTGCAGAGTGGATGGGATTCATGCGAATCCCATGCCCACAGCAGGTCAATTATATCTATGGAAATGCCGGCAGCTTCCCCATAGATATAATTGTAACAAAAAATATGCGAAGGAAAACGCTGTGAACTTTCTGTTCAAAGCGCTGCGAGAAGAACCACAATGCATTCACGCCTCGGTTGTTCCCACCGCACTTTAGCGCAACGTTTCCAGCCCGTGGGGCCTTGGCCTTAAAGGGAATCTGTCACCAGAAGACAGCATATCAATTTGGCCCTGCAGAATGATTCAGGTGACCATAACCTTAACAGTGTTTTCCTTCATTTGCTAATATAGCGCCATTCTTGTCAGTATGTAAATATGCTCATTGGAGCAACGAGGATGTTGCCGCTTACTTTCTGGAGCAACGTTCTGATTGCTCCAAAAAGCTAATTTGCAAAATGACAAAAACTGTGATCTCTCGGCATCAGAGGCACCGAATTAATAGAGCAAATCACAGGCTTACCTGAATCAATCTTCACGATTGGATTGATCTGCTGGGTTTGGGGAAAGACTCCCTTTTAGTCCTAATATACAAAGCATTTCACTGCCTGGTATAGATCGTAACAGCGAATGGGAAGAAAAATTACAGTATAAGGGGCCATTCATACTAGAGCCGCTCTCTGCCCTTTGTGATTCCGCCTAAATCCCCAGAAAAACTGCTTGGGGGTGGCTTTCTGGTGGTCTGATTTAAAAACCCATTCATTCCTTCTTTTTTTTTTGCATGAACACAAAGTCGGACTTGCAGCACTTTGTGTCCGTGCAAAAAAAAAAAAAAAAGCGCTTATAGACTGACACCGGCGGTTTGCTTTGCGTTTGGGTTTTTAAACTGACTGCCGGCAAGCCATCCCTTATGCAGTCTTTCTGGGGATTTAAGCAGAAACACAAAGGGTGAACAGAGGTGCAAGTGTGAACACCGCATAACACAGTTTACCTGCTTTAACCTTCTGACACAGGCATTGTTAGTTTAGTTATGTCTCAAGATCTATTAATCCTTCATCCACGAGTTATAAGTTGCCCAAACTGGAGTAGTCTATCAGGGAGTGTGAACATTTAGGGTTCTTTTAGTGCTTGTTGAACATCTTACAGGTAATGCTTGCATATAGATATGTGTATTAGTGAGTTACATGTACTTGAATGCATACAAAAAAATGTGATTTTTTTTTTTTTTTACTGTCCAGGTTGTATGATTTCTGCACCCTGTTTTCTACGTATCCTTTATAATAAATATATTATTTTGCTAGTTTTTGTTTTCATTGTAGTAAGTTCTTCTAAGGTAATGACTCACTTTAAGATGTTGGATGTATACACTTTGTAGCAATGATTTACTAGTGATGTGATCTTTGAGATTTATAAGAAGACAGTCTGACCATCATTCATAGTTTCAGCTCTTGAAAAGAAGTTTTCAAGTTGGCGGAACAGGAAGCAATTTTTCTTTTACTTTTTTTTGTTTTGTTGTTTTTAGATTAGTGTCATCTGCCTGACATCTGGTTTTACTATCTAAACTAGCAATGGCATTAGCAGAGGCCTTCTTCTGCTGCCAACCAGCCATAAAAAGATCTTGTTTTGTACATGAATGAAAAAAAATTAGGATCAAAGATGAGAACAGACTAACCATGGAAAATGACTTGACACAGTAATTTTTCACCTTCTTTTTGATCAGGACTGGTCAGAGGTCACCACAGCTGACCAGCCTTGCTCTGTATTTTGTAAGGTTAATGTTTCTCCTTATGATACTGATATGGGGTCTTTAGTGCAGCGCCCCATCAGAAAAATAATACTAAATAGCTCCTCTCTAGTAGCAAAAAAAAAAAAAGTTTAGTGCCACCTTTGGGTGCTTAGCATGTGAAATATTGGATGTGTGCTTGTTTTAAGTCATCTTCAAACATGGTAGTATATACATACTCTTGTTCATAATGGAACAGACTAGAGAGGATTATGGACTCTACGTGTGTTATTTAATGCAGTGATTTCCTACGCTGACCTCAACAGTTGAAGGGTAACAGCTTCTGGGTAGAGTAATAAGTATACTAGTAAATTGCTATATACGTTTGATAGACCTAAACAGGGTTGGTAAAGCTTCCAAACCTAAGCAAATTATGGATGTTTATCATCTAAGGGTGAATCCACACTACGTAACGCCGGGCGTGTATGAGAGCCGTACACGCCGGCATTACGGCAGACTGCCGAACACTTCCCATTCACTTCAATGGGAGCGCTCGTAACAGCGGCGTTTACGAGCGCTCCCATTGAAGTGAATGGGAAGTGTTCGGCAGTCTGAGGTAATGCCGGCGTGTACGGCTCTCATACACGCCCGGCGTTACGTAGTGTGAATTCACCCTAAGGGTGCATTCACACTGAGTAAACGCTAGCTTATTCTGAACGTAAAACACGTTCAGAATAAGCGGCGTCTAAAGCAGCTCCATTCATTTCTATGGGAGCGGGGATACGAGCGCTCCCCATAGAAATGAATGGGCTGCTTCTTTCACTCCGTGCAGTCCCATTGAAGTGAATAGGGAGTGCCGGCGTGTACGCTCCGGCATGAGCAGAGCTTGCTGTATACGCCGGCACTTCCCATTCACTTCAATGGGACTGCACGGAGTGAAAGAAGCATCCCATTCATTTCTATGGGGAGCGCTCGTATCCCCGCTCCCATAGAAATGAATGGAGCTGCTTTAGACGCCGCATATTCTGAACGTGTTTTACGTTCAGAATAAGCTAGCGTTTACTCAGTGTGAATTCACCCTTAGACTATATTTGTGTAGATCAATAGTGACTATCAAAGTCCACAATCCACCATTAGTTTCCTAATTGTCTAGTGTTCAAAATACCCTATAGTACTGTACAGTATAGCTAAGAATCTAATGGCTCACTTACAGACCTTATGTGCATCCATTTTGGTTTTCTGTTGATTCTTACCTCCACTCATTTTATCCCTTATATCTACTTTACCATAACCCTGTGTTGGCATTAAAGGTGGTTTTCGAGATTGTACTTTGCAGCTCAGTCCCATTCAAGCACAGCCCTTTCGCAAACAGGCCGTGTAACAAATAAACAATGTCAATGGTGACCTGTGAAGTGAAAGCTTTGAGCAGCTGAATATGGGGGAGGGGTCCTGCGTATCAGACGCCCTCTAGTTAGAGTTTGATGAATTATCCAAAGGACAGGTCATTAGTATTTAAAAAGGTCCTTCAGGGAGTCTGCAAACACTTCTGGTATTTTAGGCACCAAACCTAAAAGCTCCAGGCTGTTTCCACTTGACTACAATGACTACCGACCTGTAGCAATGACATCCCACCTGATGAAGGTCCTAGAGAGACTGGTCCTGACACACCTACGCCATCTAGTGTGCTCCGTTCTGGACCCCTTCCAGTTTGCCGGGCATTGGGGTAGATGATGCCATAATCCACCTTCTTCACAGTGTTCTCTCTCACCTGGAGAAACTAGGGAACACTCTGAGAATAATGTTTTTTGATTTCTCCAGTGCGTTCAACACCATTCAGCCAGGGCTATTGAGGGAGAAGCTGAACCTTGTTGGAGTGGACCATCACCTGTCCAACTGGATCCTAGACTACCTGACAAACCACCCTCAGTATGTGAGAGCCCGGGACTGTGTGTCTGACACTGTGATCTGTAGTACAGGGGCACCACAAGGTACTGTTCTTGCCCAATTTCTCTTCACACTGTACACTGCCGACTTTAGGCACAACTCATCCAGCTGTTACTTACAGAAGTACTCTGTATTCCCTATCGTCGCCATCAGTGATAAGGCCTACTATTGCAGAGACTTAAACCAGGATTTTATTGAATGGTGCCAGCTGAACCACCTCAGGATTAATGCTGGGCAGACCAAGGAGTTGGTGGTGGACTTTAGTAAACGGAGAAGTGCTCCGACCCCGGTGGAGATCCAAGGGACATGCATTGAGATAGTCAGGACCTATAAGTACCTAGATGTGCTCCTCAATAATAAACTAGACTGGGCTGATCACCTGGAGGCG
Source organism: Leptodactylus fuscus (assembly GCF_031893055.1). Lineage (NCBI taxonomy): Eukaryota > Metazoa > Chordata > Amphibia > Anura > Leptodactylidae > Leptodactylus > Leptodactylus fuscus. The sequence continues at coordinate 150,858,516 of NC_134269.1, forward strand.
CTGCACATAAAGGGTCACAGCAGACTCTATCTGCTCAGGGGACGGAGGGCCTTTGGAGTCCAGGGGCCACATCTTAGGGCCTTTTTCAATTTTGTGGTTGCTTCAGCCATCTTTGTCGGTGTGGCCTGCTGGGGGAGCAGTATATCAACCAGGGACAGAAATAGACTTGACAGGCTGATCAGAAGGGCCAGCTCTGTCCTGGGGAGCCCCTTGGACCCAGTACAGGTGGTGGGTGACAGAAGGATACTGTCTGTACTGACCTCCATGTGGGAGAACAAATCCCACCCTATGTACGGTACCTTGATGGCACTTGGCAGCACTGTAAATGACCGTCTGCTTCGCCCCAAGTGTGAGATGGAGCACTATCGCAAGTCCTTCCTTCCAACCGCGACCAAGCTGTATAATCTACATCAGACCAAGCGAAGATCACCCCACACAGAAAACTAAATGAATATGACTATGAAGGCTTCCTTCTTTCTTTCTTCTCTTCTTAAGCTGCTACGGACTCCTAGTATATCTTCTCTTCTCAGCATATGTGTGTCTACTTCCGTAAGATATTACTGTGTATTATCCTGTATCTGTATTACTATGCTGCTGTAACATACTGAAATTTCCCCACTGTGGGACTATTAAAGGATTATCTTATCAGATTTAGCACACAGTCCCTAAATGGCTTCACCTCCGCCCTGGTCTCCTATGTTTACACTGTTAGGGACCTCATGCACAAAATAACTCAGTAAGTTCCAGGCAACCAGGATCCCCAGGTGCTAAGGCAAAAACAGTCCTGAGTGTGCTACGCTCTCCTAACCCGAGCAGAACCAGGCTCCGGAGTTCTTCACCAGAGCTCCTGATGGTGGAGTTGGACTTGGTAAAAGTCTAAGGCCCAGAACCGCAACTGCCTAGAGAGCGACGCACACCCAGGGAACCCCAAGTAAGAGGACCCGGAGGAACCCAGACACTAACCTTAGAGTGAAGTCCAAGAGAGCAGGATGGACTGGAGTGCAGATATGCAGGAGGGTAATCAAGGGGAGTAACGCAGATACCCAAGAAGCAGTTATGTGGTCAAACAAGCTGAGTCGATAACTGGAGGTCACGTGGTAGCAGAAGGCAGAGGTAGGAGTGTAGTCAGGGAAGCCAGGTTATACACAGAAGGTCAATTGAGTAGCCAAATCAGGATCCAAAGGGAGGTCAGGTGGAAGCCAAAGGTCATGGACAGGAGGTCAGGAAGGTACCAAATCAGGATCACGGAGGAGAAGTCTGTAAGGCAAGCCGGGTCAAACAATCCAGTGAATCCAAGAGCAGTGACAAGTAACAGAGAGCAGAAGAGGCTTTTGACACGAGGGAACTGATACTGTGAATGAACGAATAACCAGCGGCGGGCCAGAGGCAGAAAGAGGGCTAAATAGCCCCTGACCCCCTGAACCTGGAAGTGCTGGTCATGGTGTTAGGGAGAAACCAGAACCTCCGCAGACTCAAGTGGAGGCCTCTGGCCTACCCCAGCGCCGGAAACAGCAGTGATGCCGGCGCTGGACAGGGATTGGGTCAGGCGCCTTCGCGCAGTGCAGCAGAGGCCCTGACCCATCCTAACAGACACATTGCTATTTGGGCTGGCTTTACCATTCTAATGATCTAGTCTGTCAGCCCCATAGCACAGATGTGAATTTGAGAGAGGAAGGAGGAATTGGCGCACTACAGTTCCTAGCTGTAATCATGTGACCCTGAGTCAGAATCAACCCAGAGCAGGAAATGAGTTTGGCATGTAAAATTCCATAGAGAACCCCTTTAAAGAGGAAATTGATAAAATAAAGATTCATTTTATCTTCATATGTATTTACGCCGCACATAAAAATAAAAACTGTGTGAATGTAATAATGAATTTTTGTGCTATTAACACCTCCAGACAGACACCCTATAGTCACCACTGTCCCCCTTTCTCATGTCTTTATCTGGCCACCCAGCAGTACGACAATACTCTAAAAACACCCTGGATAAAGTATTACCCCCGACCCTCTAAACATCCCAACATACACATTGGCATCTTCAGCACACTACTCAAACATTTTTTCTTCAGCGGTGCTTAGGATGTGCTGAACATCTGTGGAGAAAATCAAACACATTTCCTTCACTTCAAGATTATGATCAGGCTATAACTCTGCCCTTCATCTCACCAGACATCTCTTTAGGCAGGCTTATCACATGACCTGATCACATTATTCTATACTTTCTCACACTCCGCTAACATCCTATCCTAAACCATCCTTGCTCTGAGATCATGTTGGGTATGGAGGTATGATACTGATCGAATGATATTAATCGACAATACTCCTGGATGTCTGATGAAACTCCTGGTGTATGTGAGCCATCGGTTGGGTGCGGTTTCTCTGGCCAGCACATGTCGGTCTATCTCCCAGTTTCAGGGGTCTGCCGACTTGGGACACATTCCGACAATCACCGTTCACCTTCCACTTCGTAATCACATAGGCCACTGTCAATTCTGGGTAATTCAGTTTGCTTGCTATGTCCCTTAACGATCGTCCTTTTTGTGGTACCTGACAATTACCCCTTTCTTGAAATCTGACGTCGCTGCACTTCTTGGCATCTTGCATGCGACTAATGCCAATGCTGTTTCCTATTTAATGGCGGAAGGCGTGACGTACATCACAACCGCAGATACTGTATCTTCATTTGCATGGGTGTCCAAATACTGACATTGTATTATGTTTTAAGTTGTGGCTCATAACAAACTTGTTCAACCCGAAATGAATCTAGGACCCGAGCCACCCAAATCCAAAACAAAATGAATCATGAGAGGTTCATCTCTATTAGTGGGGGTCTGCCAAGCAGTTGTCTCAGAACAGTGTATGGAGCAGACTGCACTGTGGGGTGGTTGTACTGCACTAGTCCAGCTCAGCTTCCATTCACATGCATCAGACCCCCACCAATTTGATATTGATGACCGATCCCCAGTCTTGAAAAACGTCTTTAATACCATAATTTATCAGATCTGATAAAGTTATCATCAGAGAATACTTCTAAGAAAACGATCTTGCTCAAATCAAGTCAACATTTGTAATGTTTTTTCCATTTTGGAGACAGACTTGTTAAAACTTGAAGATGGCAGCGGGGCATTTCTAGACTTATTGCTAACATAACAGTCAGAATGTCCAAATATTTTCTTGGAAGTTTAGACGATATCTGTTCTGAATGTTGTTGTGCTTTGCATTATATTCCCAACTTTCCAATTGTTACTTAATATGGTATTACACTCCAGTATAATACACAGGGTTGGAGAGGTCTTTTTGTTCACAGTGAGGAAGAATTTCTGGTATTTTGTGTGTATATATAGGATAAATTGTAAGACGTCACTTGCCACGAGTGTTCACTGCCAGTGTTTAAGGTTTGCAGTCATACAATTCAAAACAGACGGAGGACTGCATTAAAAGGAAATGTTTGAGTCTGCTATAATTTAGATACGCTCCTTTCAAATCATAAAAATAGCGTTTGCTGAAAAGACAAGTCATAAAAAAAAGGAAACGTATTTTCTTTTTCATTTCCACTAAACATAAACCATCATTGTAATGTGTGCATAGGCCAAGCAGGAGTATTCCTAACAAGAACAGCCTGTTAGCGGTTGAATGTACATTTGGCAGGAGTTCTATTGAGCAGCACCTGTAATGTACTAGGGCTTCTGAACCTTTCTAGAATAGATCTCTGTATGTTATTGTTAAGGGATCCCTCTAGCGACATAGGATGCTGTAAGTTTGGGTCATTAAAACTGCGGCCGGGGCAGTGTTTGCAACTGTAATACAGCCTGTACAATAAACATATGTGAATTTGGACTTACAGAAGAACACACAAGTTAAAATGTGTCTGGTTGTCCAACTCATCTGACAATTCATCCATTATCATAATGACCTGGGTATGCTCCTCAATGATAAGCTGGACTGGGCTGATCACCTGGAGGCTCTGCACAGAAAGGGTCACAGCAGGCTCTACCTGCTCAGGAGGCTGATGGCCTTTGGAGTCCAGGGGCCACTTCTTAGGGCCTTTTTTCAACTCTGTGGTAGCATCAGCCATCTACTTTGGAGTGGCCTGCTGGGGGGAGTAGTATACCAGCCAGGGATAGGAATAGGCTCTACAGGCTGATTAGAAGGGCCAGCTCTGTCCTGGGGAGTTCCCTGGACCCAGTACAGGTGGTGGGTGACAGAAGGATACTGTCCGTGGTGAGCTCCATGCGGTAGAATAACTCCCATCCTATGCATGAGACTGTGATAGCACTGGGCAGTACTGTCAGTGCTTCACCCTAAGTGTGAGAAGGAGCACTATTGGAGATCCTTCCTCACAACCGCAGTCAGGCTGTATAATGAACATCAGACTAAGCAGAGATCACTCCGCACAGAAAACGAAATGATCCTGAAGTCTCTCTTTTTCTTTGTTATGACTCCTACTATCTTTTATCCTCTATTCTGAGCTTTGTATGTGTTTTTTTTGTATTATTATTGTATTATCCATCCTGCTGTAACACACTAATAGTTCCACCATGGGGAAATTCAAAGGTTAACTTATAACTCACAATCAATTCCAATCACATTCACATAGCCATTGATAGCATTTCTGCAGATCTTTCATGGTGGACTACAAGGTAAGTAGTGACATCCAGGGACAGAGCGTTGGGACGGGAAAGGCTCACTAATGCAGGATGAAGAAGAAAGGAACTGGGAGATGATTTCTTCTGTAATTGGTGCATTGGATGAGAGTGAACAGGAGGAAGTGTGGTAGGGTAGGGAGATCAATGGTGTCTGGGGAAAACTTCCTAACAATCTTATACATTTTGTCTTTGAGGAGTCAAAAGTTTCAGAGAGTCATTTAGGGTTATTGGGAACAGAGTGGTTGGGGAGGTGAAGGGCAGAGCGATAGGTTGAACCTCAATTGGAGAGGGTCTGAAGGTGTACTCGATATCCTCCACTGACGTTCAACACACCTATATCTATTGTATATTTGCTTCCTTATGGTGAGCACTTACTGTATAAAAATAACTATGAAATTATCTTATGGCTTTTTATGACAAAAACAGCCAAGTTCATTTTACTGACAAATGTAGGGGCCAAATCTGAATGCGAAAGGAAGTCATGTGACAAATTCAACTTGTGTACATGGCTTCCACAAATATAATTGGGATGGTTGGGAACAAAAATTATGCTCATGAGTAAAAGAGGAACAGATGCTTCAATAGAACAATAACCACAAGACCATCTGTGTTTCATTGGCAAGCTCACTTTTTTAGACATATTATGGATATGGGATCCACAGGCTAAAAATGACAGTACAGAAATGAAGATTGCACCTTCATCTTTAGAGCTATATTCTCTTATCTTTAGTAGGAATTGAATGGGCACTAACTTTTCAACCAACTTAGTATAAATAATTAGTACAAGCTAATATAAAAAAGACTGCAGAGAAAATGAAGATGAAAAAGTGAAAAAATATACACAAAATAGACAAAAATTAAAAAACAATTAACAATAAATATCCATCAAAATGCCCAAATTATTGCAATGTAAAAGTATTTATCTCATCTGTTGAATGCCATAATTGGGAAAAAAAAATTACATAGCACAAATCACCATTTTTTTAACTTACCTCTCCTGCCCAGAAAAAAACCCAATCTAATAGCATGTTATCAAAAAGTCATATGTACCCTATGGTGCCAATACTAACCTCACGCTCTGGAAAAGTTATCCACAGCTCCTTAGATGTAAAACAGAAATTGTGGGTGTCAGAATATAACAATACAAAGCTATTTTTTTCCAATCTTTTTTGTAATTTAGTAAAACATAACAAAACCTATACAGAATTGCCATTCCCCCCCCCCCCACACACACACACACTTTAGTGTCACAAATGTTGGCCTAGAAAAACACATTCTGCGGCTATTCTAATGTAATTTAAAATATATATATATATATATATATATATATATATATCATGGTTTCAAGGGGTTAATACTGCAAAGGTATCAAATTATAGCTTTACATAAAAGTCTATGGAGTAGCGAAGGGGGGGAATCAAACACGAGAGACACAGGTACAGATGAGTTAGGTTTAGAATCCAGTAGGTGGCGCTGCCTTGGCTACAGGAGTGTTAGCTCTATGGTCTGTTAGCCTAAAAACATCTAACAAACCCAGTACCTCAGCATTTTCAGGTGTTGTAGAGGCTAACTATGCCTCTCATATATGCAACCCTAACTCTCCTGGTTTGACGTGGATACAGCAGGTGGTGCAACAGGAGGCAGCGCCGCCTACTGGATCCACAGCATACCTGCTTTTACCCCTCCATTCTAGCTTCTGACAGACATGGACGTTATGGCATTTCTTTCTCACTCCAAGTGCCTTTATACACATCAGTACAGGTTTGTACTTCTCTACAATGTCCTCTACGACCTTATTGAGGCTTCTTGGTGAGAAGAAGTGAGTTCGAGAACTTATTTTCATCTACTTTCTACGCACAGTGTATTTTCCACCCTATCCAGGCCCCAGAACGTGCAGCATTACATAATGACCTTTCACATGGAGGAAGCTGCAGGGTGCTAGGCACATTGGAGCTGGAGGTTGTGGTTATTGTTCCCTTGGTAGTACTACATCCTGGCTTTGTATTGTGTCTGGCTGTTATCGTATACTATGGATCATTATTGTGTTGTGTGCCTTAACCTTATGTAATGTTTTATATATGTTGTGTAACCTGTTACTGGGATGTATTGTACAGTAATACATCAGGGTGGTCTTGAACGTATAAATGTTTATATATTTGTAATGCTATCAATTGTAAAACTGTATACTAAAGGGGTTGTCCCGCTACATAAAGTAAAAGGACCGTTTTTGCGCTCCACGTTCAACTTCGCTGCAGCCAGGCTAAATGTGAGTAGGACTGGTGATGGTCAGCACTCCCATACACTTCAATGGGTATGTCAGACACAGCTTGGAGTATAACACTTGGCTATCTACGGGGCTCCCATTGAAGTGAATGATATCGCCATCACCAGTCCCACTCACATTCAGCCAGGCTGTGTTCAGGTTCAATTTGGAGCATAAGAAGGGTCCTTTCACTTTTCTTTGTGGGACAACCCCTTTAAATGTAACTGTTATATTTTGGGGCTAGCTACGACTGTCAGCCCTCCAATCTTCTTAATGTTTTTACTTGGATGAGTTGTTGGCTGCATTTATTCGTAATAAAGATTTTTCTATTCATCTATGATAAATGGTATTTATTGAGTATGTATTGGCAGGGGCACATTTGTAGGTCTTTCAGTGATTGGAAATGGGTACTATATGAAAAATCCATGCAATTCAGATGTCCATACAACAAACATACAAACTGTAGTTGTGTTAGTTGTGTTACATTTATATTTTTGCAACCTTGTGGGGTTTATAAGGTGTTGATATGTGTACTGTGCGAGTTCTATATAATTTTCTGCATCTCCTAGGTTTCCCCCACAAAGAAGCATACTCAGCTTGACAGAACAAGCATTTTCTCAATTGGGAGAGGGAGGCAAGTTGCCGCTAGAATGCTTTGGCAGCAATTTATCTTCTATAGGGACAAAGAGTAAAATATAACATGCCGATATGACTCACTAAATGGTCTGCTGACAATTTTGGCAGGATCAGGTTAGGCTTACATTTACCTAATGTGCATGGGTAATAATCTGTTGACTTCAATGGAGGAAAATCAGTAAGTATACCGTGTCGGCATTGTTAAACACCCGGCATCATGTCGGGTGTTTAACAATGCCGGCCACCCGGGAGTCAGATGGCCACCATAGCCGCCTGGTGTCTGCTGGTGTCAGCAGACATCCAGCGCTAATGCCTCTGGTCGGTGCCCACACCGACCATGGGCATTAACCCTTCTGGCGCCGGTGATCGCCGGCACCTGGAGCATGCTCCAGAGCTGATGTCACGTTGGCATGACAGCCGGGAGCCTTGTAAAGGCTCCCCGGCCTGTCTGCAGTGCTTTTCTTTTGCAGGCTGCTCTATGCAGCCTGCAAAAGAAATGACGATTTTTTTTGCAATGCAATGCAATTGCAAAGGTCTGATCACTAATGCAATGCATTGCATTAGTGATCAGACCTTTGCAATTGCATTGCAAAAAATCGTCATTTCTTTTGAAGGCAGGTTGCCTGTCTGTAATGTATTACAGGGGGTTAATAAATGCAAAAAAAGAAATATATATATATATATATATATATATATATATATATATATATATATATATATATATATATACAGTCCTATGAAAGAGTTTGGGCACCCCTATTAATCTTAATCATTTTTAGTTCTAAATATTTTGGTGTTTGCAACAGCCATTTCAGTTTGATATATCTAATAACTGATGGACACAGTAATATTTCAGGATTGAAATGAGGTTTATTGTACTAACAGAAAATGTGCAATATGCATTAAACCAAAATTTGACCGGTGCAAAAGTATGGGCACCTCAACAGAAAAGTGACATTAATATTTAGTAGATCCTCCTTTTGCAAAGATAACAGCCTCTAGTCGCTTCCTGTAGCTTTTAATCAGTTCCTGGATCCTGGATAAAGGTATTTTGGACAAACAATTCAAGTTCAGTTAAGTTAGATGGTCGCCGAGTATGGACAGCCCGCTTCAAATCATCCCACAGATGTTCAATGATATTCAGGTCTGGGGACTGGGATGGCCATTCCAGGACATTGTAATTGTTCCTCTGCATGAATGCCTGAGGATTTGGAGCGGTGTTTTGGATCATTGTCTTGCTGAAATATCCATCCCCGGCGTAACTTCAACTTCGTCACTGATTCTTGAACATTATTCTCAAGAATCTGCTGATACTGAGTGGAATCCATGCGACCCTCAACTTTAACAAGATTCCCGGTGCCGGCATTGGCCACACAGCCCCAAAGCATGATGGAACCTCCACCAAATTTTACAGTAGGTAGCGAGTGTTTTTCTTGGAATGCTGTTTCTTTTTGGACGCCATGCATAACGCCTTTTTTTTTATAACCAAACAACTCAATTTTTGTTTCCAAAATGAAGCTGCCTTGTCCAAATGTGCTTTTTCATACCTCAGGCAACTCTATTTGTGGCGTACGTGCAGAAACGGCTTCTTTCTCATCACTCTCCCATACAGCTTCTATTTGTGCAAAGTGCTCTGTATAGTTGACCGATGCACAGTGACACCATCTGCAGCAAGATGATGCTGCAGCTCTTTGGAGGTGGTCTGTGGATTGTCCTTGACTGTTCTCACCATTCTTCTTCTCTGCCTTTCTGATATTTTTCTTGGCCTGCCACTTCTGGGCTTAACAAGAACTGTCCCTGTGGTCTTCCATTTCCTTACTATGTTTTCCTCACAGTGGAAACTGACAGGTTAAATCTCTGAGACAGCTTTTTGTATCCTTCCGCTGAACAACTATGTTGAACAATCTTTGTTTTCAGATCATTTGAGAGTTGTTTTGAGTAGCCCATGATGCCACTCTTCAGAGGAGATTCAAATAGTAGAACAACTTGCAATTGGCCACCTTAAATACCTTTTCTCATGATTGGATACACCTGGCTATGAAGTTCAAAGCTCAGTGAGGTTACAAAAACAATTTTGTGTTTCAGTAAGTCAGTAAAAAGTAGTTAGGAGTATTCAAATCAATAAAATGATAAGGGTGCCCATACTTTTGCACCGGTCAAATTTTGGTTTAATGCATATTGCACATTTTCTGTTAGTACAATAAACCTCATTTCAATCCTGAAATATTACTGTGTCCATCAGTTATTAGATATATCAAACTGAAATGGCTGCTGCAAACACCAAAATATTTAGAACAAAAAATGATTAAGATTCATAGGGGTGCCCAAACTTTTTCATAGGACTGTATATATATATATATATATATATATATATATATATATATATATATAATAAAAGTATTAAAAATTCAAATCAACCCATTTCCCTAGAACACTTATAAAAGTATGTAAATACTGTGAAACTCATCCCGTACATGTTAGGTATCCCTGTGTCCAAAATCGCCTGCTCTACAAATCTATAAAAATATTTTTATACTGTACAGTATTTAATAAATGTTAACTTTTATATTTAGCAATATATGTGAATTCTTCTTTGAAAAAAATAAGACACCCCCTGAAAATAAGACATGGCGCATCTTTGGGAGCAAAAAATAATATAAGACACCGTCTTATTTTCGGGGAAACAGGGTATCAGGTGGTGCATGGTATATTTTTTTTTCATACTTTGGCACACAGTACATAGAATGCCCCTGTATGAATATAAAGCCACACTGTTGTAAAAGGAACTCCCATATTACAGATCGGAATTGTAAAGGTACATAATATCATTGCATACATGAACCCACCAGTGTTCCTGCTACAGTGTATACACTTTCATTAACACTTCTAGAAAGATACTTTTTACTTGTCTACAAAATGCTCAAAAGCATTGGTTACTTTTACTGTCATTTCAATGACATATGATATAACCATCTTGACTTTTTGATTGACATTTGTTCTGCTATTTATATCAAAAGAAAAGCATCACATGGTAGGTCTGTGTATTGCACGGTAGGGACTGTGCATCACATGGTAGGCCTGTGCATCACGTGGTAGGTCTGTGCATCACGTGGTAGGTCTGTGCATCACATGGTAGGCCTGTGCATCACGTGGTAGGTCTGTGCATCACGTGGTAGGTCTGTGCATCACATGTACTATCCACATTGGCCAACAGGCCACTACCACATAAAAAACAACATAATTTTTTTTAAAAAAATATAAATTTATTGAAAAAATACATAGATAAGTAATATATATTTAGAAGTAATTAGTGCAACCAGCAATAGATGCAATGATAGTACATACTGTTAGGTTTCCATGAGATAATATACTTTATAAACAGTCAATGCAATGTTCCATAGCGTAGTATTTTAAAAGGGTAAGTATCATTGGCTATGTATAGGTATATATGAGCTAAATCACTAGCATTACTAACTAAGAAGCCAATGAATAAATACTTAGTATTGAAAACAAAACATTGCAGACATATGGAAGAGTATGTGTACTACTAGGACATTACCTGTATGTATATCATGCATCGATACGCGCATCCTAGTAGTACACATACTCTTCCTTATGTCTGCAATGTTTTGTTTTCAATACTAAGTATTTATTCATTGGCTTCTTAGTTAGTAATGCTAGTGATTTAGCTCATATATACCTATACATAGCCAATGATACTTACCCTTTTAAAATACTACGCTATGGAACATTGCATTGACTGTTTATAAAGTATATTATCTCATGGAAACCTAACAGTATGTACTATCATTGCATCTATTGCTGGTTGCACTAATTACTTCTAAATATATATTACTTATCTATGTATTTTTTCAATAAATTTATATTTTTTAAAAAAAAATTATGTTGTTTTTTATGTGGTAGTGGCCTGTTGGCCAATGTGGATAGTTCTGTTAAATACTACCCAGAATTGCCCTATATTTCTTGTCTGACATTAACTGTGCATCACATGGTAGGGTCTGTGCATCTCACGGTAGGTCTGTGCATTGCATGAAAGGGTCTGTGCATCGCGCGGTAGGGTCTGTGCATCACATGGTAGGTCTGTGTATAGCACGGTAGGGTCTGTGCAGCATCACATGGCAGGTCTGTGTATTGCACGGTAGGTCTGTGCATCTCACGGTAGGGTCTGTGCATCGCACGGTAGGGTCTGTGCATCACACGGTAGGGTCTGTGTATCGCACGGTAGGGTCTGTGCAGCATCACATGGCAGGTCTGTGTATTGCTCGGTAGGTCTGTGCATCGCATGGTAGGGTCTGTGCATCGCATGGTAGGGTCTGTGCATCGTACGGTAGGGTCTGTGCATCACATGGTAGGTCTGTGCATCACATGGTAGGGTCTGTGCATCGCACGGTAGGGTCTGTGCATCACACGGTAGGTCTGTGCATCGTACGGTAGGGTCTGTGCATCACATGGTAGGTCTGTGCATTGTACGGTAGGGTCTGTGCATCACATGGTAGGTCTGTGCATCACATGGTAGGGTCTGTGCATCGCACGGTAGGGTCTGTGCATCGCACGGTAGAGTCTGTGCATCGCACGGTAGGGTCTGTGCATCGCACGGTAGGGTCTGTGCATCACATGGTAGGTCTGTGCATCGCATGGTAGGGTCTGTGCATCGCACGGTAGAGTCTGTGCATCACATGGTAGGTCTGTGTATCGCACGGTAGGGTCTGTGCAGCATCACATGGCAGGTCTGTGTATTGCTCGGTAGGTCTGTGCATCGCACGGTAGGGTCTGTGCAGCATCACATGGCAGGTCTGTGTATTGCTCGGTAGGTCTGTGCATCGCACGGTAGGGTCTGTGCAGCATCACATGGTAGGTCTGTGTATCGCACGGTAGGGTCTGTGCAGCATCACATGGCAGGTCTGTGTATTGCTCGGTAGGTCTGTGCATCGCACGGTAGGGTCTGTGCATCGCACGGTAGGGTCTGTGCATTGCGGGCTAGTTGGCCTTGATCAATTCAAACAATATTCAGAGAATCAGAGGAATGTGCTGATTAACTGGGCTCATATGAATTAAGCCACAAGAATATCAGGTGTTAATAATACAGAACAGGAACCAGAAAAACAAGTTATTATGGACCGAGCTCTAGGACATATTAACCCTTCAAGGATGTAGGGTAGTTTGTATGTTAATGTTCAGTAACTGTTCATATTTTATTTCTCCACCTTCCAAACGTTTTACTTTTCTGTCAACATAGCTATGCGAGGGCTTAATCTTTGCACGATGAGTTGTACCTCTATTTCGCACCATTTTGAGGTACGTGTAATACTTTGATTTTAGTAGCATTTTTATGGTGTCCATGAGACAAAATCCTAGAATTTTAAACTTTTTTTTTTTGCATTTCACAGTGTTCACTCAGTTTTCAAAATGAAATGCAACTTTACAATTACAGAGATTCCATATTTATAATCGGTTTTATTATGTTTTACTGCTTTTACGCATAAAACTTAATTTTTCAAAAATAATAGATTTTTTATGAGGTCACCATACTATGGCATTTTATTGCAATCTATTTTTGGTATGTAAGACTTTCGTTACTTTTTATTTCTATTTTTTGGGGGAAAGCAAGGATGCCAAAATACATGAATTTGTATATTGCCATATATATATACAGTATATATATATATATATATATATATATATATATATATATATATATTCACAGCATTCGCCGTACGAGAAAAATATCGCTATTTTTGGATAGTGCAGACTTATGCACATGGGGATACCTAACTGGTTTGGTTATTTTATTTTGTGTACACCTGTACTATTACAGTGGATTTGGGGCATTTAAATATGGAGACCACTCAGGAGCGGCAGGCATTATGGTCCCCGCTGCTATTTTGGGGAGGATCACTGGTCTCCGGAATGAGATCCAGGGCCTGCAATCCATTACCATGACAGCTGGGAACCTATTGAAGACATTTATTCTATTACAGCCTACTCTATGCAGACTGTAATGGAAGTGTCAGTATTTTACAATGCATTAGCGAATGTGCCTACCTCATTACATGTTAACGGGTAGGGGAAAGGGGAAAGAATATGAACACCTTGCCTTCAAAAGGAGTCTATGGCCTTTAACCATTAATCCATATTCCGCAGCAGCGAGTTTCCTGGTAGCCTGATCTTCCTGTTCTTCTTAGTGTAGGTATCATACCACACAAATACATTCACGGTGTAGCAGTAACAGTTACATCTGGGCCCTGGTGCTTAAATGCAACTATATTATAACTGGCACATGGTAGTTGGGGGGCCGGGAGGGGCCAGGACATGTTACAGATTTTACGCATTTGTCCAGTAGCTTGAGGTTAAACCTAAATGAGCATTTTTGTATCTGCATGTCTGAAGTTTTCACTTTTGGCGGAATAAAAAAAATTGGATGTTTAAAGAAGGACGTTCAGGATGAACCAAGAAATGTAAACTCTAACTGTACACTTCTATCCTTGAAAACATTCTTACTTTGCAGCAATTTTCCACACCTTTTTAAAACTTTTGCACAGTATTGTAGAAATATACACTATATGTAATCATTAAAGGGGTCTTCTGAGCTAAAAATACTGATGACCTCTCTTAAAGGGGCTCTATCATTGGGAAAAGTCGTTTTTAACTAATCACATCCTTGCATAAGCTTTAGAAAGTCTATTCCACACCTACCTTTAGTATGTAAATTGCCTCAGTGGTTTCTGAATAAGTCAGTTTTTATTCATATGCTAATTAGACTGGTGCACACTATATCGTGCACCCTCTTTGCTATTGTTTCCTATGGGAGGTTGCTGCTGCTGCTGACTCCGCTTCCTGTTTGCACACACAGATAGGAGAGAATAGCAGAGATGAGTGCTGCTGGGAACTTTCTGTGCTGGCTAGAAGCTCATTAGCATATGAGTAAAAATGGACTTATTCAGAAACCACTGAGCATAGCTCATCTATACCAGATTCTTGGGGATCTGACACCCGACGTCCCCACCCATCAGTTGATCTCAGCAGCTGATATACAGAGAAGGGAGCAGGACACAGAAAACTCCATTCTCAGTCTAGTGGTCAGACCAGGTACTGCAGTTCAACTTCCATTCATTTAAATTAGCTGCAGTGACTCAGTTCAGCTGCTTGTCAGAGAACAGAGCTGCCTGCTTCCTACTTCATTCTCTATATGCTAATTGATGGGGTAGGGGTCTCAGACCCATATTAGTGACCTATCTTTGGAATATTTTTATTCCGGAAACCCCTTTAAAACATAAAGCACCACATCAGTTACCAAAGATTTAAGAACGCTTACATTAACTACTGTATTTTTGTCACAGGAAATAGCTCAGCAAAAACACCCGTCTAGACTAAAGAGTCATAACAGAACATGTCAAGGTCTCCTGTTTACAAGGATGTAAATGTTTTACTGTACAGAATGTTACAGGCAATGGACTGAATAAAATACATCCTACAGAAGTGAGGAGAGGAAATGGAAAAATTGCACATACACAAATATGAAATCTGTTCCTGAATATGGAACTTAAAGCTGGCCATACATTAGGGATTTTAGACTATTTTCTAAACTTTTTTTTATGTAGATTGTGAGCCCCATATAGGGATCACAATGTACATTGTTCTGCCTATCAGTATGTCTTTGTAGAATGAGAGGTAATGCATGCAAACACGGGGAGAACATACAAACTCCTTGCAGATGATGTTCCTGGCAGGATTTGAACCCAGGACTCCAGTGCTGCAAGGCTGCAGTGCTAACCACTGAGCAACTGTGTTGTCCCAACTATTTTCTAAACTTGTTTTCCACAGTTGTCATTCACCGATTAATTTCGGCTGCGATCTGTATCCTAACCTGGGGATTCATCGATGGGAGATTGCTGATATTTGGCAAAAGATACTTTTTACTACAGCACCAGATGACTAAGAAGAAACAACAGAGCAAGTCAAACCTTTGACAGATATCTGACATTAGTTGGCATCTGTAATGTGTATTTATGTGGCACCAATAATTGGCAGAAAATGATCTACATCATCCTTTTCGGACTTCCATAATCTTTATTGAATTGCCAAATTTAGTCACTTAGTCAATGTTGTTTTCGTGCCATCATTTAGCAATTCTTGCAATTCTTGACCAGTGGCTTAAAGGGAATCAGTCAGGGCAATTTGGGATACTAAAGCCCCCATAGGTCCTTATGCAGGACTTGGCCACAATAAAAATAAAAAAAAAACTTTATTCTCACTCTGCCGCTGTATTCCTTGCACCAGCAGAGTCTTCAATGAAGCCAGAGGAACATATCTCTCTTATGTGCACATGCCCTGTACCTCTGGCATTTGTGCAGTGAAGCTGGGGTGTACATCTCCAAATTCAATTAAGAAAAGGGCAAGCGCCGGAAGCACAAGAGAGGAGTCCAATGATCCCCATCTCTATTTTTAATGTGACGATGGATTGCATTACAACATGGTGATTTCGGATACTGAACCACAGGTCCATAAGGACCTGTGGGTTGTTTAGTGTCCCAAATCAACCCGACAGGTTTCCTTTCAATTTTTTTTATTTTTATAGTTTCTTCTCACACATATATGGGACAGGGGTTATAAATGTTATCATGTTTAAAATATCTGAAATTTAGCAGAAGTAGGCATAGTCTCTTCATGTATAAGAATTTTCAGTTTAGGTTGGGTTGTTTAGAACAATTTCAGACTACAAAAATATTGGATAGCCAATGTCAAGTCAGTTTATTCATATAATAAAGCAGGTTTTAAAGGGGTTATCCACACAAAAATGGACAACCATTTTAAAGTTTAAATAAGCTGGGGGGGGCTAGTGAAAAAAAAAGGTGCATACAGGTGCATACTCACTATACTCACCTGTCCCTGTTGCTCCACTGTCCTCCCTTGCCTCCTGGTTCCTAAGCTGCTGCGGCATTTTCTGGTTGTGCTTAAGTCACTTATTGGCCCCAACAGTCACATAACAAATGAGGCCAATCGGTGGCTTCAGCACAACGCCAGAAGAGACCCGGGAGAGCAAACGAATCGGGAGGCTTGGGATGACACCGGAGATACTGGGTCAGGTGAGTATGTATTTTTTCTTTCACTGTCCCAAGCAGATTTAAACTTTGAAAGGTTAGCTAGAGGGCAACACGGTGGCTCAGTGGTTAGCACTGCAGCCTAGCAGCGCTGGAGTCCTGCGTTCAGATCCCGCCAGGAACAACATCTGTAAGGAGTTCGTATGTTCTCCCCATGTTTAAGTGGATTTCCTCCCATTCTACAAAGACATACTGATAGGAAAAAAGAAAAAAAAAAGTACATTGTGATCCCTACATGGGGCTAACTATCTAGATTAAAAAAAAAAGTTTAGCCTGGACAATCCCTTTAAGTCCAGAGCATAAAACAGTGTTATAAGTTTAGTGCACATTACTAACAAATGGCACCATGTTTGGTGACACAAGACTGATCTTCATATGTGCGCTTCAGTATGTTCCTTGCAGACAGGAAAATTATAATTTTTTTTTTTTGCTTCCGGACGTTTATAAGTGGTCTGTTCCATCATTTAACCATGCCAAGATTAGCTTTGCCCTGCACTTGCCTTTTCCTTTACATGTGTTTGAAGGAGCCCAACATATACCACAAAATTCTATCAGCTGCAGTAAGTACAGGACATGCACTGCTATTTCCTATACTAAGTTTACCACATTAAAGTCTGCAGCACATCATTTACTTGAAGTTAGTGAAAGCAGAATTTCAGAAACAATGTAATGCTCTCAATGTAAAGTGTAATGTCCCTGATCAGCAGTGGCTCAGTGGCAGGCATTGTAGCTACAAGGAGTTTATATGTTCTCCTTGTGTATGAGTGGGTTTCCTCCAGGTGCTTTGGCTTCCTCCCACACTTCAAAGACATAGTGATAGGTCTCACAATCTACATTCCCTATCTGGGACAGTGATTGACAATGTCTGTAAAGAGCTGCAGAATATCATGGTGCTATACAAGTAAGAGAATAATATAATAAATAAGCAGTGACTTTTTTCACAAGAGGATGACTCATTAGTATGAAACATTTTCTTTTGCATAAAGAAAAAAATTCACGCTTAGTCATTTTTCTTGGAATTCGTAGCTGTTAGATATTCTTCTATTATGTGTCACACTATAACTATACTTCTATGTAATTTTTGCCCTATTACTTGATTATTTTGTATGCTGTAAACCTATTTTCCATAAAGGAACACTAAAGAGAAAATTCACAAAAAATAGTAATAATCAAAAATTTCATTTCTCGCCTCTCCTCACAAATTCCCAAGTGTATGGTGGTGCAACACTAACTTATACCATCATATATTATTTCATCAAATCTGTGACCCATCTGCATCTTTGGCTGCTAAAAGAAAAGGCCAAAGTTCTAAACTGACCATTGTGTTCCTTTGGTTCTGCTAAGCACTCTTTGGCTTTCCTCGCACCCGGACACGACCATCACTCTGGAACAATGTGAAATGTGATTCATCTGACCACATGACCTTTCTCCACTGCTCTAGGGTCCAATCCTTGTGGTCTCTTGCAAATGACAGGCGCCGACGTCTGTTGGTCTCTGTCACCAATGGCTTTCGTGTGGCGACACAACTGTTGAGACCCATTCCTTTGAGTTCTCGTCGCATTGTTCGCTCCAAAATGTGTCGCTCTGTCGAGTTGAACATCTGTGTGAGCTCAAAAGTGGTTTTCCGGCAGTTATTCTTCACCAGTCGCTTTAGAGACCTACGACCTCGAGTTTCGAGTATAGTCTTACGCCCACACTTTCCACGGTTGGAGGGGGGTTCGCCACCATCTCGCCATGCTCGTATGATACGCTGAACAGTTCTCTGTCCGATACCAGTTACTTCGACTATCTCTTTGGTCGATTTGTTGGCCTGATGCAATGCAATGACGTGCCCCTTCTTGAAGGCTATAACATCTCTTCCTCTGGTAGCTCTTCCGTTGGTAGACATCGCTTCACACCTTTAATTATGATCTGCACTTGACAGGCTACAGCTCAATTATATATATTCAAGAATATATGCAAATTCCTGTCATGAACAGTTAATAATTATATCAGGGGTGGAATGGTACCTTGTTGCACAAGGCGACTTTTTTTTTTTGGCCAGGCAGTGTATGCAAATGTCACTAGCAAATCACCCCCATACCATCTGAACTCCTCCATCATGCTTCATGTTGGGTACCACACATCTACTCAACTTTTCTGTGTCTCACAAAAATATGGTGGTTGGAACCAAAAATTTTGATTTATCAGATCAAATTACAGTTTACCATTGGCCCCATGCTCGTTCTTTGTATTTCTTGATCCAAGTAATTCTCTTCTTCTTCTTGTTACTCAGTAGTGACTTCTTTGCAGCAATTCTACCATATAGGCCTTATTTACAAAGTCTGCTGTGAACAGTTGTTGTTGAGATGTGTTTGGTAATTGATCTCTACAAAGCATTTGTAGGATCTAATCCGAGATGCTGTTAATTTGGGATTTCTGAGGCTGGTAACTTCTTCTCTACAGCAACAGTGACTCTTCATCTAACTTTCCTAGGGCAGTCCGTGTTGGTATCGTGTAAGGTAAAAGGTATCCTGCAACTTAACAGTCTTGTAAACCTCAAGCCAATACAGGCCTGCGGTTTACAAGATCCCGAGACCATAGACGGATGTCTGCTTCTCAGCACAGACTTCCTGTGCGTGGACAGGGAGGAGGTGGTGGCAGCTATAAGGGGAGAATTATAATTAATTGGGGAGATTCATTAGGGGGCATTATGAGGATATGGGGGTCATTTATATAAGGGGCATTATGAATATAATAGGAGGTCATTTAAGGGTTATTAAGGGGCATTATGAATACAAGGGGAGAGGTTAATTATATATGGGGCAATTAGGGAGCATCATTTATATTAGGAGGTATTATAAACATTTATATAAAGGGGTTATTAGGGGCACAGTATTTATGTCAGGGGGGATCGGGGCATAATATGAGGGTATACTCTACATGCTGCAATTTTCAATACTGCAATGTTTTGGAAAATGCAGTGCGTTTTCTATACGTATTTTTCCGCAATGTGTGGAGGGGATATGCTAAAATGGTGCAGTTTTTTTTCATTGGTTTTCTTCACATGGGGGCTCCCATCATATGCTCACTCACAGTAAAATATGCGCAGCGGATACGCTGCAATTTCCAAAACAGTCGCAGCTTTGGAAATTGCAGCATGTCAATTATACCAACAGAAATGCCGGAGGGCTCCCTATAGATATAATTGAAGCGGAAATTCTGCACAAGAAACCTCTGTGAAGTTTCTGTGCAAAGTACTGCAGGAAAAACTGTGATGCGTCAACGCCACAGTTTTTCCTGCAGCTCTTTTTTTCTGCAGGATGCCACATGAGGCTCAGGCCTTAAAGGGGTATTCCCAACTCCCCTGTTCACCACCATGCAGGTTGTGTGCTCTGTTCACTTCCTGGTCTTCTTGGTACATTGGTGGGCGAGGTTGCACTTGCTGTCTCCCAGACAAGCACAGTATCACTGGAAGATGCACAATATGAAGCTGTGTAGCAGAGCTGGATTTGTTAGCTGAGGAGATTCCCAAACTTACATGCTATGGGACCATGAGTCAGCTTGCAACATACTCACTTTTAGGTCTGTGTTTAATGGACTCCTTGTCTCAGCCCTTATCAGCGAAATTCAATTAGACAACTGATAACGGGAAGAGCCGGAAATAAACAGCTCAGAAATACAAGCTGCTCCGAGCACTCATCTCCCCCTCCCCTCCCTGAGAGAAGGGAGCTACCTCACTTGTCCTGGGCGGAGAGATAAGACCATCCCCAGTTCCGTGGTTATGGAAACACAGTGTGAACAATGAAGTGAAGAATCTCAGATAGCGACCAAACAAAGCTGTTTTGCTTAAACAATGTATTTAGGAAAAGTCTTAAACCCACATAAGCTAGTAGTATAGATAGGATCGTTGAGATGGGACAACCCCTTTAAGGAGTTTTGCAGCTCATTTTTATTGATGATCTATCCTCATAATAAAATTATCAATAAAAGATAAGTGAATCCCTGCTGATCAGCAGTATGAAGGGGCCATGGCGCCTGTTTATAATTACTTGTCACATAGACGTGTATAGGACGAGGCTGTACTTACATGACATAGCCGCTATGAGATGAATGACAGAAGGGGTAACGGCGCTTAAACAGGTACCACGGTTCATTCAAACAGCTGATCAGTGGGGGTCCCGGGTATTGTAACCCCAATAATTTTTTTACCTTTTAATTATAAAACACTTAGGCCATTATTAATAAGCCACACTATTTACAGGGGTGCACATGGAAGTTATTAATTTAAAGATGCAATTTGGAGTATTATTCATTATGGGGAAGGTTATATGACATATTTTGTAATTGGGAGTAGCAGCAGGATGAGGGTTGTGTAGGTGAGGACAATGTGGGTCAGGTGCCTGGAAAAGTGCGAGCCAAAGATATCTGTGCTGCAAACTTTACAGAGACTGGAGGTCCAGAAGAAAGAGATGGGGAATGTGAATGATTAGTCAGAGATGTCACCTGTAAGTCACTAAATGTAACTACTGTATTCACCGTCTGCAGAGCCCTGTGTAGAGACGACATAGCACTATACGCTCACCGTATAGTAATAATATCGGTATACCTAAGTTGGGCACCCTCTTGGACATGTTTCCCCCCCCCCCCCCCGTGCTGAAACCTTTGCTACGCCTATGAAAAGAGGGCTACATTGGAGAATCTAAAATCTAACACACTTGTTTAACACTTTTTGTTTACAACTTATTCCATATGTGTTCCTTTATAGTTTTCATGTATTCAATATGAATCTACAATGTAAGATAAAATAGGAAAAGAAACCAAATTGTGTCCAAACTTTTCACTGGTGTTGTACATTTTATTCATCTCTATGACACCCATACAACCTCACCGATCATAGAAGACAACTTTTTCAGGAAGTCATTTTTAGCCTGTGCCCACGACTTCGTCTGCGTGTTGTTGGCGTTGATGATCCGCCTATATTCAGCAAATTGCAGCCGTCGATGTTGAATGTTATATAAAATATTCAAAGTGCCTTTATGCTAATTTTCACTTTTTTTTTTGCTGCTTGACCATATAAGAAAGATTAACTGGCTCCTGAAATGGTACAGCAGGTTTTTCAAGTGTATGTTATTGTGGCCATTGCTGACATTCCTACAGCTGAGAAGGGTCTGCATGGCTATAATAACTAGCAACATGACTAGCATTTCTGTTTCATGTAAAGTTTTATCTTCACATGAAAGATAACGTCTACATGGCTAGTTTATCCTGCTAATACCAACAGGAAATCCCTCTGGTTTTTAAAAAGGATAAAACATTTGGGCTTAGAGCCTCTGACAGGAACTGACTGTCTGTGCTGAACATTTTCACTGAAGTTTTTCCAGGGCTTTAGCATAGAAGCCTCCAGCTTAGAACGCGCTTCCACCACCTGTATAATAATATGCTTAAACTTCAGCTACTCAGTAAATATAGGCTGCTACAACACTGAAAGCAAAGTAGTCATTATCATGTGGTAGGTCTGTTCAGAAAAAACAAAGGAGACCACATTGTACTGAGTGGAAAGTTTAACAGAAAAAATAAACTGTGAAGCTTGGTTGGTAGGGCTGTGCCATTTGTCCTCGTCTCAAGCACCGCAGAAAACTCAATTTTTCTAAATTCATTGAGTTTTTAAAGTAGACCTGTCAATTGAACGTGTATACACAGTAGCCTGTCAGTCTCTGTGGAGAGGGGTGGGGGACTCTGCATTGACGAATTTAATATAGAATGACACCTGAACATGCCTATGATGTTTTATAACTTAAAGAGGACCTCGGGCACATATGGTTTTATATACCGCTAGAAAGCCAACAATGTTTAAATTCAGCGCACTGTCAGCTTTCTCGTTAAGTGCCGCGGGGCAAGAGATATCAATGCAGTTACCAATAGGTCTTCACCCTCAGAAGGGCGTTCCTGACAGTCTAATGTCAGGAGGGGCATTCTCAGCTAGACTGTCAGGAACGCCCTTCTGATGGCGAAGAACTATTGGTAACTGCATTGATATCTTTCACCAGGGCACATGACGAGAAAGCCGACAGTGTGCTGAATTCAACGCACTGTTGGCTTTCTAGCAGTGTATAAAACTACATGTGCCCGAGGACATGAAAGGTCCTCTTTAAAGGCATTGGCCACTTTCAGACCAATATTGAGAGGCAAATATTGTTTGTATAATAAAAAGTTATAAAGTTTTCCAACATACTTTCTGTATCAATTCCTCATGGGTTTTCTAGATTTCTGCT
Source organism: Leptodactylus fuscus (assembly GCF_031893055.1). Lineage (NCBI taxonomy): Eukaryota > Metazoa > Chordata > Amphibia > Anura > Leptodactylidae > Leptodactylus > Leptodactylus fuscus. The sequence goes on from NC_134269.1 coordinate 150,881,436, forward strand.
TGCTGTCATTGATTCTGCTTACTCCCAGTGGATAAAAATCAGTCCATGGTCATGTGATATACAGTCCATAGTCCCATCACAGTAATAAGACATCTGCCTGGTAATGAGCTGTGTACCTGTGTGTCCATCACATGACCGTGGACTGTATATCACATCACAATGGACCATAAATTTTAACAAACTATAAGCCAACTGTCCATTATCATACGAACATAGTAACATAGTTCATAAGACACAAGTTCATCAAGTTCAAACTATAATATAGAGGAAAGCAAAAAAATATCTCTAAGATTGATGCCAATTACTTATTAGTAGAAAAAAAAAATCTTTCCAGACTCCAAGCATGGTTATCAGAATAAAACCCTGAACCAATGTCTCTTCAGAAAATTACAGTCTTTTATTGTACTAAATATGATGCATTAAGTCCTAACTCTTATAGCTGCATAATTAAATTGTTTCTATGCTTTAGTATTACTTTATCTAAATGATGCAGGATCCACTTGTCTTCACTGTTACACAAGCTTATGTCTAAGGTAACCAATGAGGCAACAGAATATCTTGGCTAGAACGTTAGTACTTAAGCTCCTTACATCACAAGGGCATGGAAATCATTTCTTGTGTTGGCTGATCAGTTTAGTACTTATTCTTAAAGGGATCCTATCATTCAGAAGGTATTTTTTTTTCTCCCTAACACGTTGGAATAGCCTTAAGAAAGACTATTCATCTCCTACCTTTAGAGGTCTTCTCCGCGCTGCCGTTCTGTAGAAATACCGGTTTTCACCGGTATGCAAATGAGTTCTCTTGCAGCACTGGGGACGGGCCCCAGCACTCAAACAGCACTGGGGGTGTCCCCAGTGCTGCAAGAGAACTCTCCAGAGACGCCTCCATCTTCTTCAGGAACATACTCTTCCTGAGTCTTCTTCCGGCATAGGTGGTGAAACTTGTAGGCCTCGGGCCTGGGCAGAGGCAACTGCACATGCCCGCGGCCAAAAGAAAAATGGCCGCTTACACAGTAAGTAAGCGGCCATTTTCTTGTGGCCTGTGGGCATGTGCATTTGGCTCTGCCCAGGACCGAGGCCTAGAAGTTTCACCGCCTACACTTAAAAAGAGGATGGATTTAAAATTAATAAAATATAAGTGAAATTTGATATTTTTCGACATGTCTACTGAAAATCAGATTCCATTTTCAACTTCACAGGTTCCCTTTAAGGTCATTTTTAATGACGTCTCTAAAATAATTCAAGATGCAGGATAAAGAAATGAACAGGACACTGAAACAGAACATATTGTACCATGCAAATGTTAAACATTGTAAGACGCAGGTTACAACAGATAAACTGACTGCAGGCACATAGCGGAGAGCAGATGTTACCTGCACGTGCTTGCTCAGTGGGAAGTCATTCTAAATACCATTTTATGATACAAAATAGAAATGAAAGTTCAATTCCAGTAAAGTCTTAGGACAAATCTTAAAATTCTACTTACTTGGAGTTCCACATTGTTCAAGATGTAGCTATAGGCGAACATAAAAAAACCTGTTACTTACCTCTTCGGGCAGGTTTCGGGCCTACATCTGTGACTCTCCCTGACGTCACATGACCGGGGCCTGCGTCCTGGGTCATGTGACATCTCGGACTGCAGCAGAGCCAGGGATAGGTAAGTAACGTTGGTTTTTTTTATGTTGGTACCCACCTTTGGTCTACGATTATACTCTGGGGTTAGAAGCTTGTCTTAAGACAAATAAATTTGCCTCTTCACCTTGTTGTGTCATTTCTCCAAAATATTTGCATGTTTTTTCTTTATCCGTTTGTTTTAGGTGGATTTTTGGGTGAAAAAGGTAACACTAATCACTCTTGGAGAGCTTTATTACTATAGGGGGTGCGGTTGCTAAAGGACATACTGAAGGAAGCATTATTACTATAAAGGTACACTATTTGCTTGACACAGTTAAGAGCACCATTTGTGACACTTCCGCGGGGAACACTATGTGTTTGTTTAGTTCTTTTAGGGGGAAATCTGCATGACACTTTTATAGTATGTAGGAGCATAGTTTTAGGGACACTATTAGGGCACCAGGATGGAGGGGATGATGAAAAAGCAAGGAACCTAAGATATTTGTGTGGCAATCTCTGCATAAGCAACTTGAGGCTGGAAGAGTAGATAATGGTGGTCTGTAACTAAAAAAGAAGATGAGAAAAAAGAAAGTCTACAATCTATGGGAATGTCACCTCCGAGTCATGATGGAGTCAGAGGTGGTGTATTGTCTGCTACTGAAACTTCTGTACATTTGGATTGTGGCTCTGGCTCCAACCCTAGAAATGCCTCTGCTGTTTGGCTAGGTACAGGACACCTATGGCAATGGAACTGAATGTCTGCTCTATGTTTATCCATATCCCAAAGTCAGTGCACAAAAATAAATAAATAAATAAATAATATACTAATCCTTGAAAAGTAGGAACCTTTTTTCCTAGTCTAGAACAACCACCCCTATAAGGATGGTATATTTTGCAATTAATATTTGTTATATTGCTTTTTGCTTTTTTCCTGCCCCTTCCATTTTAGCTGCACTATTCAATAGCTTCTGAAAGGGGAACTGGTGGATTTTCTAGACTTGTTAGTTCCCAACTACATGATTCATAGAACATTTCACACTCATCATTGGGAAATGTCTTATTGTGAATCAGTGTCCAGACACAATTAATACAGACACAGCAGTGTTTTCCAATCTTTTCTTCAAGATTCTTTCACAAGGCAAGTTTTAGGAATATAGCAATTAATAGACAAGAACACAATTTATTTTATATCTGGAAGTTGTCTTTCTGGCATTGATCACTGTCAAAACATTTGTATTCACTACACAATAACATAAGCCATGTATATGAGGGTGTGAACCTGTGCACAGATACATACAGGATCTTATGCTATACTTGCCTACCGCCATGTATGGTGCTGGAAATTAGTAAGTAGGGCCCAATGCCTATTCGTTTACACTGCTGTGATGGTGGGTGGAAAGTAGTTGTAACTCTGCAATAATCCAAATGGGTGTGGGGGCTACGTTGGAAGACTGTGTTCTCAGCAATTCAACACTTGTAATGCCACAATTAATACCAATTAAGACATCACAAATGGAGGAGGGTTATGGGAGTTTCTTTTATACACTGGCCCAAAAAGATCCCAGGACTGGCATGTATAGTCATCTGTTGGGGCATACCTGCAATTTGACCTACTTTCATACATAAATGGAATACATAGGTATAAAAGACAAAGTACAATGTGACAAGCCTTCATTGGGCCTTATTTCTATTAGAAGTATACTTTGAGTATCACATGCCACCATTTCACCCATCATTATGCTGAAATGGTATGGTCCTTGCACTGGAATGTTGCTTTAGATGCATCAGCAAACCTGGCAAGAAAATGGTAACTGGCAAATAGCGATTCTGCAGGAGACTTTTTTTTTTAACATTTTCTAGCAGGCCTATAATATTTGTCTAGCAGCTGACAATCTGAATGGTCAGGAAAAAGGATCTGCACTTGGAGATGGAACAATCTAGGAAATAGTGGTGCCTTATGCAGACACTCTAAATGTTGAAATAATTCTGCTTAAGTCTCAGGCAGAAAGCCAGGAAAACTCTCTGTACTGATCCTACAATCGAAAAAGCAGGTGTGAATTCTGGATCAGGGATCCGAGTCTGCTGAGTTTTGAACTCCATCTATTACGCAGACTTGAGGCTGAAAATAGCACATTGTAGTAACTTAGCTGTTGAGGTCCTCTCCTGATCAGTTCACTCCGCTTTAGTGCTTTTTGGATTTCCTTAGGACGCTCAGCTTTTTTTTATTTTTACTACTATGATGTCACTGCTTTATAATATCTGATATCTGATATACTGCTTACAGATATACAGTAGACCACTAAAGCCTGGACATATACACAATTGACTTCATATTAATATTCACCCTACTCTCAGAGATGTGCGGTATTATATACTGAATTCACTGCACTGTCACCTTTCACAGTATGTGCACCGATAATGGCGATCTCATTCCATTGGTTTCGACGCAGATATCTCTCCACTGTCAGAAGGGCGGACTTACAGCTCATCATGGGCTTTGAGAAATGACAGTACAAGGCTATGTAAGGTGAAGGGGCCGGTATTCCTTACAATCTAGCGCTGATGCTGAGCAGTAAAGCTGCCCTACTGACAGTAGAGAGAGAGTGATGAAACCAATGACAGTGATATCTTCAGCATATAGCGCATATCTTCAGAGCACTGCTGGCTTTCAAGCAGTAATTCCACACATCTCTAAGGACATAAAAGGTACACTTTAAAGAATGCTTTCAAACTGGACAAAAGATTCTTTTTTTTTTTTTTCCCTAGAAACAGTGCCACTTCTGTTAGTGGGACCTCTTTAAGCCACCCAGGGCAATGTACTGTTAATTAGTCGCATTGCTTTCTCCAAGACCCCATGCATATGCCCAAGTGTACATATGTAGGGTTGAATTTGCAGGGGAATGCAGTCAGATGAAATTCAGAGTGACATCTGAGAGTCATCCAAGTACAATTTATGATGCAATCACATCTATGAGGAATTATAATCTTTTCTGTTGGTCCTATCCTGTTCCGTGTCATTGGAATGGAAGGGTTTGGAAGCCCCCATAGATTTCAATGCATCACTCTGATGACACTTGGATGTCACTGTCTTCTGCTGCAAACTCGACCCAACATTGGAAGCCCACATGGATGTGTGCATGGGGCCTAATAAAATGTAAGTTTCACTGACACCAAATACCTGCTGAATAAATCAAAGAAGCTAGTGTCCTTGAATTTGCAGACAAAGGGACGCTTTAGTGGGTATATCTACAGCACTTTATTTAGTACTAAAGAAATCTTACAAAAACATTATTGGACTTGCATTTTTATGTCCAATCACTTTCCTGAACTCCCCAGACACCTATTGGGATGTAAGCTGAGGCATTTTCCCGTTGTGTGTTCTCTGTAATATGCAGAAGGCCTCTGTGTATATTCAGTATACTCATTACAGTGGCATAGCGCAAAAATGTTAAGAAATGACGTATTCTATGTAGACTAGTATACACTATATAGTGGTACTGAACCCTTTGTATACAGCTATACATGTTTATAGCTCAAATGGTTGAATGTCAGACAGAAATTTAATGTATGGTGGAGTCTTTCAACACAGTCTGTGAATTTAATTCTAAATGTTAAACTCTAATGTGTCCAATCCTTTGTTGTCAAGGCATCTATCCCACCTACAGATGTGTCTGGCAGAGGCTTACTCCCCTCTGAGAAAACGAATACATACACTTGGTCAAGACAAATGTGCATGTGTATAGGGTAATTGTTTGTAGGAAATAAGTTCTTGTTCAGATGACAATTATCTAAAGTCAATGGACAGCTTTACCTATCCACCTAACAGAGGAGACTCACAGAGGATTACTGCCCTCATGTTACACATGTACTTATGCATGAATGTTCATTTGGTGTTTGAGTGTGTGTTTGTAGGCTGAGGGAGTGAAGAATAGTTCTATCTAATGTCTAGTACATAGTTCATATGTATCAATTGTTCCAACTATTTGTCTCATATGTATCTATTCATCTTTGGACTGTGTTGGTATTAAAAAAACCCAAAAACTAAATATTTCACATATCACATCAAATGGAAAACAACAAGCTGTTCTTCATGACTGAGTGTGTCAGGCTGTTTTGAGGCTTCTTGCTCCTTTCTCCCACGCACACACACTACAACAGCAGTCTGTTCTGGAATTTGTTCTGTTCCTGAGGTCAAAGAAGGAGCAATGTTTATTTATTTCCAAGAGACTAGTGACTGGCGCTTGGCAGACTTTGACGACAAAGCTTTCTGGATATCCCAGTAAGATAGTAATGTTGTGTTTTCTCTTCCTGAAACAAATGTGGTTTTGAGGAGTGCGGGTGTCATGAAAGAGGATCCTTGTCTAGTCCTACATCCTGTTTCCACATGTCACATTTTTGCCTTCTTTTTTTTTTTAACTCGTTCTAAGTAGAACATGTTGTTTGTCCACGTCTATATTTCTGTTACCGTATTTCTTACATTAGTAGAGTCAAAAATGTAAAAGAGAGGATAAGGCAGAGTTTCTGAATGGACCTGCCTCCTTCAGAACTAGAAATTTAGCATGAATGCTACATAGATGCAATGGCCATCTGCTTCTTCTTCCCACCGGCCCCCAGCATTCCTATTTATAATAAACAATTCCCATTTCTGTCCATGTTTATAGTCTCCATACACTTCTATACGTGTGCAGTTCTTAATGCTGAGCTAGCTAGTCACCTTACTGCTTTGCCGGCTTCATTTCTTACCTCTTATATGCTGTGGGAAGAATTCATTGCTTTTTATACCAGTTTTCCTTTTCTTACAGATACAGAGGAAAGTTGTTAATCTGGAACACCAGTTTCTTGGTGCAAAATAGTTGTAAATTGATTATTTGCAATAGTCACAAGTGAGGTTTTTACTTTGCCCCACCTATACCTGGCCTCGACCACTTCCTGAAAAAGGGGCAACTATCCGGGCCACATTCATCATTGTGTACGCCACTTTTGTGGAGTAAATGACTACACTAGAAAGGAATTAGCATAGTTGTTCACCTAGGAGTGAGCACTCCCAGAGAATGAGCTTAAAGGGGCTCTATCACTGGGAAAAGTCATTTTTAACTAATCACATCCTTGCATAGCCTTTAGAAAGTCTATTCCACACCTACCTTTAGTATATAGATTGCCTCAGTGGTTTCTGAATAAGTCCGTTTTTATTCATATGCTAATTAGACTGTTGCACGATACATCGTGCACACCTCTCTTGTTGTTTCCTATGGGAGGCTGCTGCTGCTGCTGATGATGATAATGACTCAGCTTCCTGTTTGTCTCACACACATAGGAGATAATAGGAGAGAGGAGGCTGCTGGGAACTTCCTGAGCTGGCTGGAAGCTCATTAGCATATGAATAAAAATGGACTTATTCAGAAACCACTGAGGCAATCTACATACTAAAGGTAAGTGTGGAATAGACTTTCTAAAGTCTATGCAAGCATGTGTTTAGATAAAAATAACTTCCCAGTGATAGAGCCCCTTTAACTCATGAAGAGGCACAACCTCATCAGAAATTAAGTGCATGCTCCTCTGATACAGGGGACATACGATATGCCGGTCTATATGAATCCCCCAAAGTGTTTATTTTAGGTGACCTTACAGTATGTATACACTTGAATTGCAATTGTGTAAGATTTACTATATTACACATCACATAGTGGCAATTCAAATAAACAAAAACACGTTTCCATATATCTTTGTGTCTAATGGATACTGCTTCATCTTTGTTCTTCTGTAATGGCGTAAGGCACAGCACCTTTGGTTACATTAGCCTGTCCAATGGGAAGATTAGGGCAGCCAACTTCTACACCAGTGCTTATAGAAGCACACCAACATTCAGGTCACAATTTCACTAGGCACTTTACTTGAGGTACTTTTCTGGTACAGCAGTTTGGCAACAGCTTCATAGAACATATTGTGATTGACAGGCTTCGAGTCACTGTAAACAGGAACGTTGCTGTTTCTGTGTCAAAGAGGATGCACCTAAGTATTGTATTGAGCTTCAATCAACTCAGAGTGATTGAAAACATGAAGCTGCAGTTTGCATAGCCTGTGTGTTCAGATGACACTGTCCACAGCACAGCCAATAGGCACAATGGAGTAGTCTGAAGAATCATTGCACCACTTCTTATACTGAATATACTAAGTCAAGAACTGCAGAACTGGTTATATTGAGTGTGAACTTCTTGTCACATACCACAAGTTCTAAACTAGGGAAAAGCTTTCAGATCATTGGGGTTTCAACTGCTCAGGAGAATGGTGGACTTGTTCCCCATTCTAAATGGAGAGGTGGTTGGGCAGTGCCAGGTGCTCCCATTCATTTCAAATCCAGAGGGATTTACTCATTCACAGCCTCCCATACATACAGTAGGAATGGGGATAATCGTACACATCAAGGAGAGTGTTTGCCTACATAGGCAGTACGGAGACTTACAAGTCATTCCTGCTCTGCTAGGGATTCTGGGTAAAATATATGCAAATCTATTCTCCAGGATGTAATTAAGAGAACAGTGCACTCTGTATGCTTCCCTATAGAGGGCAGCATCCTTAACATCATGCATGACTCAGTTATAAAGTCTATTTAATCATTATGTGGATTTAATTGCCAAATTAGTATTTCTATCCCAAAAGGAACAGATTCCCAGCTATGGACAGCGCTGTTGTAAGTCTCCGTACTGCCTCTGTAGGCAAACACTCTCCCTGATGTGTACGATTGTCCCCTGACCCTGGTCTATAGTCTCTCACTCTGCCAAATCAGTATCCCTACGCTATGCTGAGGATGGCCCAATAGGCCGAAACAGCGCTGTCCATAGCTGGGAATCTGTTCCTTTTGGGATAGAAATACTAATTTGGCAATTAAATCCACATCATGATTAAATAGACTTTATAACCGAGTTATGCATGATGTTAAGGATGCTGCCCTCTATAGGGCAGCGTACAGAGTGCACTGTTCTCCTAATTACATACTGGAGAATAGATTTGCATATTTTTTATACAGTAGGAATGACAGAGTATAGTATTATTGGAGTTGAATTTTCAGGCATTGGCCTTAGAGGGGTTGTCCAGGCAAAAACGCATCTCCTCTTCTTCAGGTTGAACAGAGCCAAATGTACATTCCGTTGGCCATTTTGTGGTGGTCTCATGTAAGAAGAGGAGTAGATACATCAGGAACAGAACACAGAGTGGCACTGGAGTCGATGTCAATGCTGTGCTCTGAGAACAGGGGAAATGGCCCCTGTGCTTTCTGAGAATAATTATCATAATGAAGAAAAAAATTTCAAAAAATGAATTTTATATATCTGTTTAGGCAATAAAAGGCATGTAATACGTCATGTTAGGTGGTTGTGAGTTAGGCTACAACTACCGTATTGTGCATTTGAACCACTCTATGTGAACAAAAGCAGCAGGATCCATTAGCCACTCTAGGGTGTCAAGGAGATATGCAGAAGAACCAAAAACCAACCAGAGCTGGCCTTGAGAAAGGAACCACGATTCACCTGAAATAACAAAAAAAAAAAAAAAGTGCTGCAAGTCCAGCCAGTGGTTTCAGTTTGCAAGAACAGAAAACCAACGGATCCAGTAAAAATCAATAGGGTCCACCGGGCATTGTTGGTATCAGCCATTTTAGTAGTCTGCGAATTTCTGGTCCCCCAATAGTCTGGCATCTGACACTATGTTTCTGAGACCTGAATGCAGAATCCAACTATGCATACAATACTGATGGCTGACAGTTTTTGACCACTCTATACACCTATATATGTTCTTTTTGCTGATCATGCCTTGGTACTGTATACTAGGTGCACTGTTTTTTGTAATATGCTTATTCTTGGTTTGACACTACACAAGTTCATGATAATTTTTTTAGTAACTTTCCTAAATTTAACCAAGAAATGAGTGACACCATGAGTAGGAGGGTGACATCCTGATTAAGAAATCTGCTCTGAAGAAATCCTTGTGTTAACCAGGTTTTGAAATTGTTGGCTATATTTGTATAAGTCATAAGATACGTTACATGATATGAGAGGAAAAAGCAGTCTGTAGCGTAGAGCGTACAGAAGTAAAATGTAGATTCATATTGCTGTACAAAGGTTAACGCTTGTAGCAGTGTTCATTCTTTAAACCATAAATTTGGGCCATTCACATTATTTTGTATTACAAAGCTGTAGTTCTTTTATTAAAATGCAAGAAATTACAACAGTGACAAACATAAGAAACTTAATAAAGATGTACTGTATATTCACATGGGGAAACTTAGAGACCTCAACTACGAAATGCCTTTGAGGTACGATATGGCATATGGTGGTACAGTATAAGCCCATAGATCCATGATATGATCATCTGTATGAGCTTAAGGTTGGCTGCACTGCGTGCTATAGAAACAAATACGCTGTTGTACAGGGTGGGCCATAAGTATAGATACATCCAGGTGGGCCATAAGTATAGATACACCCAGATATGGATACACCCAAGGTCTCCGGTTCTCACTCCTTTGGATTTCTATCTCTGGGGCCATTTGAAGGCTATGATTTACTCTGAAGATCCAAGATGTGGGGCACCTGAAACACCCTTTAATGGGCCGTTGTTGTTGCTCCATGTCACAAACGTGTCAATAACTCGATAATGAAAAAAAAAACAAAAAAAAACACCACAACATTAAAAATGAGCACACCATTGGTTTTCTTGTGCAATTCTACATCTGTTTTATGTGACACATGACCCCCTTCCCATAAAAAATAAATAGATAAATAGTAAAGTTGAATCCAAAATGGCAGCTTTACAGATGGCTGTCACCCGGTCTCAAATGTTTCCCCCCTCCCACCTACTAATTTGCCACAAACTGATATCAGCAACCACTTCCATTTGATCTGGGTGTATCCATACTTTTGGCCCATCTTGTATACAGCTCTTGTACACAGCAGTAGTCAGTCTAAGATCTGTTATATGATGAAACAAACACTTATTTGCGCATATCCCATTCCAACTGGCTTTCAAAAACCCAATTCACACTCCTACATGACTGCCGTAAAATTCCTCTACTAGTTTTATTCTTTTACAAGACAGAAGAAAAGAATATTTCCTGAACAATGACGCTACATCCACATGTTTGTATATTAATTTCTATTATCACATGGAAGGATTTTTTTCTTCACGTCAAGGACAGTAACGTTGACAGCAATTTTCAGTGAAGGACACAACATAGGGAAAACACTGAAACTTGCATGCACAATCAGTTGCTCAATTCATATGGGGCATCCTGTTCTCATGCATGGTGGGGGGCCGCCATATATGGTGTATGGCGTGACCTCCATATTTACTGATTTACTTAGGCCTTTTTAAACTACTATACATGACAATGAGCCATGAGCCAGTAAGACGTGGTTGTGGTAAACTGCTCACATCCCTGACAAAATATATGTCTGAACTGAAATGAATGTTATTATAACTATGTGCTCAACTACGTTAACCCTACCTACATACTGTATGTGCTCAACTGCAACTGTTTCACAGTCAACTGAAACTGTTCATGCACAGTTATATTCTACTGGGTTATATAGTATCTGACATTGATGGCTGTAACCAGATTTATTTATTTATTTATTTTATTTCACAGATACCATATGCCTTTAACATGTCACCGCAGGTTATGCATGCGTTTTTGCAGAAAGGCACAAGGTTCACACTATTTCACAATTAGCACAGTTGCAGACAATGGAGCCAGGTACTGCACAGTCTCTACTGAGGCTCAGGTCATTGACAATAGCCTAATGTGAATTGTGACATATGTAACAGTGCAGAATACAAGTGTCAGCTCTACCAGTGACATGTTACATGGAACTTATGTATCCAAAGGCTAGGCGTGAGTTTATTTAGGTATGGTCAGGGAGCCAAACTAGAGATGTTGATTCTGAGATCCTGTTGAGTGGTGACTAGGGTTGACCTGATCTTGAGATTTCAGGATAGTTTCCAATTTCCGATCATTTTCTATCTGAACCCGATCCCAATTTCGATCCTAAAGCAAGTCAATGGGATTTTTTAATCATCAAAAATCGGATTTTAAAAACTGTCCTGTTCACTACACAGCGTGGAGTCCAAAAAAAAAAAGAAAAAAAAGAAAGGCTTCAATTTTTTGGACTCCACACTATGTAGTGATTTAAAAAAAAAAAAATCCTCCTGCTACTTAGTCCCCCCCCCCCCCAACTTACCTGCACAGAAGCATTGCCGCTCCCCGTTCTCACTCTTCTCTCTTTCACATAGCTGCAGAGGGCTGTGCTCGCCCCTGCCTCCCAGGCTAGTGTTACTGATGCTGGAAGTAGGTGGGGTTTGTTGTGGCTTAGGAAAGAGTGGGCAGGTACAGGGCAGGTAAAAGTGAGTGCATCACTCACATCTCCCCTCCCAAACTCTAAGCCACAAGCCCCGCCTTCTCCCAGCATCTGTAACACTAGCCTGGGAGGCAGGGGCACGCACGGCGCTCTGCCAGCATGTGAAGTAGAGAGAAGAGGAGTGAGAACAGGAAGCGGTAACACTTCGGTGCAGGTAAGCTCAGCGATTGGATTGGAATTCCAATCTCGATCTTTTTTAGGCAGGATCGGAACCAGATTGCGAAATTTCCTCAATCGCCGATCGGGATCCAATCTTTTCTGATCCCGATCGTTCAACCCTAGTGCTGACCACTGTCAATTCTGAGAAAGATGAATACTGGGGCCATTATAGAATGCTTCCTAGAGAGTGGGTGTGTTGTGGGTTTAGGAAAGGCCTGGACAATCGTGCTTTTTGTGAGCAGAGACTGTGGGATTGATATCCCAAGGTACCTCACAAAAATTATGAAAATTGCTCTTAGAGCCTATTGAACTGTTTATATCACAACCAATATGATGTGTTCACTCTAAGAGAGACAGTAACCAATATACTGTTAGTATTGTGACAGTACCCAATACACAGTTTACCCCCCCCCCCCCCCCCAAGGGAAACTATTTAATGTATGCCCTCTAAGGACTCGTTCACACGTGAACAAAGGGGCGGATTTTGACAGCAGATTTCGCTTCAAAATCCGCCCCTTTACAATGGTGGTCTATGCAGACCGCCAGGCTTCTTTTTTCCACTAGCGGCAGGCTGCTGCTAGTGGAGAAAAGCAGCGACATGTCCTTTCTTCAGGCGGAAGCTGCGGTGCGCTGGACCGCAGCTTCCCCCTAGCAGCAGCACCCTCCTATGTCAGCTCATTCATTTGAGCCGACATAGGAGGGGAAAGCCGCAACCGCGATGGTTGCGGCAGGCGTGTTTGTCAAAACCCGCGCGGACGCCCCACATGTGAACTAGCCCTAAGATAGTAAATAATTCAATACATTGTGTTCCCTTTAGGAGAGATTGCAACCAATATGCTGTCTGTCTAGTAACCTCTGTGTTCTGTGCCTTTAAGAAGCTCTGTAACCATCAAGCCTTAATTGTGTCAGTAACCGGCAATTGTTAAGTCTTTGCTTCCCTTGAGTAAAGAAACTCAAAGTTCCAGCTGCATATCTGCCTCTTCAGTAAGAAGAGCCAAGGGCCACACAGAGCTGGCAGACTTACAAATCCTAATAGGTACTGAATGCACCTATTGATATGAATCCAGACCTCCAATAACCGAGTCCAGAAAGGGTTATTACCACCACCTTGTTGAAGCTGCAGACTATTGATTTTACACTGTGGTGCATATTCTTAGTATATATCCATTATTATCCATGAACTCTGATGGCCTCATGACCACTCGAGAGTAATAAATGAGAAAGATTACAGGTTCTGGGAAACCCTGACTACTTCCAACTAAAAATATACTGTGTGACAGTAACATGGAAATTATTCATCTATTTCTGTTGCTTACAAAGCACCAACATATTTTGCAGTGATGTACAAAGATGGTTATCATTTACATCAGGCCTTTCTAGTAGAGGGGCTCAAAATTTAAATTCTCCATTTCTCCTCCCAATTTTCATCTTTATATCTGATGCATATACATTTTTATAAGTTTATATACTTAGTATAAATTATTAAAAAACAAACAAAATCTATATTGCAAGTGCACACAACTGTATCGAAAACTCATTGAGGGGTTATTCAGGGAGTAATAAAAATTACCATTGTATTCCCTGCATTAGCTAAGCTTTACTGCTGAATTGCACCCTGGTTACCTGGAGCCCAGTTCATCAATTTGGCAAAGGGCTGCATGAGAGGCCACAACTCTCATTCCTCTGTCTCCACTGCAGTCGCTCTAACTCTCTGAGGTCATCGAATCCTCAGACAGGTCAATTCAGTAGAATGGAGTTGGTCATGTCACCATACTTCCCAACTTTTCAAGAACTGAAAGAGTGACAAAGTGTGCAGCATGCGTAGCGTCAAATTTAGCCCTGCCCACTTTGTTGACTCCACCCATTCTCATTCATTCTTCATGTGCCCCCACATAGTATAATCCTCCTACAGTCACCCATAAATTATATGTCCTCCCCTCCATCTCTCCCCCAGTTTCATGTCCCCCCATCTCTGCCCCAGAATCATGTCCCCCCATCTCTGCTCACAGATTCATGTCCCCCATCTCTGCCCCCAGATTCATGCCGTTCCCACCCACCCCTTCATCTGCCCCCAGTTTTATTGACCCCCTTCATTATGTTCCACCTCAATGTTTAACACAAAAAAACACTTATACTCACCTTTTCCTCGCTCCCCCGCCACTCTCTCCGCAGTTTCACTTAGAGTTGTAAGCGCTATGAGATGTCATCACATCGTGCTTACACAGCCACTAGTTGGAGTGCCGTGGCAAAGCAAGGAGCTGAGCTGTGACAGCTCCTTGCTTTAGTCACATATGTATTCAACTCAGATCTGCATCCTCCAGAGGCAGATCTGAGTTGAAATCCGAACATACATCCCGCCAACTGGGACACGACACCGAAATCGTGAATGTCCCGCGGAAATCGGGACGGTTGGGAGGTATGTCACCAAGAGTTGAAGCAGTTGCAGGAGAGAAACCAGAGTTGTGGCCTCCCTCACAGCCCTCCACAAAAGTAACAAATAGGTCTACAGATGACCAGGATGTACATTACTAAACACAGCTTAACCAGAGCAGGGAATGCACTGGTAAACTTTAGAAATCCCCAGATAACCCCTTTAGGCGGAGTTCATACTGGGTATTTTGGTCAGGATTTTGAGGCCGTTTACCACCTCAAAATCCTGACCAAAAAGAAGGCTCCCATTGAAATCAATGGAAGCCGGTCAGTTCTTTTTTCTGGGAGCTGTTTATTCCCGGAAAAAAGAACAGACATGCTCAGGCAGAGTCACCTCGCGAATCCGCCTGAAGACACTCCCTCCTCCTGACTAGGCCCATTCATTTGGGCCTAATCCAGAACGGAGTGCCCAACTGGATGCCGGTGCAAGGGCATGCATACATAGGCATACATGGACAGGATACTGGTTGGATTTGTATCCAGGATCCCAATGATACCAGGAATTAGAGCTAACAAAAATATCATTAAATTATGAAAAAAAAAAAAAAAAAAACAGAACATCAGGGTTGTAATCAGGTGCAAGTCTATAATCTTTGTCCATATTTATGCACACAACATTGGGAAAGTTTATAAAATGTTGTGTGAGATGTGAAAGATTTTTGCCAGAGGAAGAGTTTGGATCTTAAAGGGAACTTGTCATTACTTTATGCTGCCTGCTCAGCTTGATTGACAGGTATCTCACTATTTGTGTACAGATAAGACCTGTCAATTAGGCCAGGCAGGGCGAGGAGGCAACACACAGGAGATTCTTCTCCCCATACCAGTCTTTTTTTCAAAGTATATTTCACTGAAATGCCGTGATGTTTCAGAGTAAAATATAACTCATTATAATGTGTGTCATTTTCAGAATTTCAGGCTGCCTGTGGTTAAGGTAACATGAAAATGACGACAGGTTCCCTTTAACCCGATGAGGTTTACGGTGTCACATTAATAACTTCCTTTATGTTTCAGCTACTAAGAATCTGAGCCATAGCAAGTGTTAGCTGCAGTAATCCTGAAGTTAGTAGCAAAAGTGATAATCCATCCTTGGAAGGACACTATGGATCTTGGCACTCAAAGTTGTTTTAGAGGCTAAATAAAAATATTAAGCTGTTCTGTGTGACATTTGTTTCTGCATTAGTGCACATAATATGTAACATACATTTGATACTAGTCTAAAGCATATCTTCAAATATAAAGCAACCTTATATAAATAATTAGTATAGTCGAGTATAAGAAACTTTGTATTATATCTTAAAGAAATATGAATGAGTCAATTTCTCAGGTTGAGTTACTTTTTACGTAGAAATCTATGGAGATGGAAGAGGAGGAGGCTCCTTGATAATACATACCTTACTATGCTGTGAGTGAGTGTCATTCATGATAAGACTCTTATAGTGCACACAATGAGACAATAAATCGAATGACTCTCCCCCCCCCCCCCCTCTACTTCATAGACATCTCAGCATGAGCCCCGAGTATGGAGAGGAGTCTAAAAGTGAAGATTATAAAATGTCTTATCAAGGAAATGTTTCAAAGGTTCATAAGAACCTGCACTATTCATGAAATTCCTTATAATTGGAGGTATGCTATAAAAGGGTTGCCCATGATTAATAATTTTATGTCCTATTAAGAATCTCACTATGCATTCTCCTCACTACTGTTGCTTTAAGGTCGCCATGCCAACATGTGAAGCTGTCACTGACTCTACAGCTAATCAGAGTTCTGCAATTCTGAACCAATCAGCAGCTCCGGAGGGATATTTATAGTCTGTTCACAACTTTCCATGTGCCTGCTATCAATGAATTCTTATTAGCTAGGTTCCTATTCTCAGAAAATTTGTTTGCCATTATCTTGGTGACTAGCCCATTTACTGGATATTCTTTTGCTTTCTGATTTGGCTTCACAGCTGAACTCTCGTATTGACTTTGGAATGTACACATCTCTGATTTGGATATTCTGCCCTCAAAAGTTTGATTTTATAGTTTTTTTTGCTGCAGTTTTGGGTTTGACTTCTGTTTGTAGTGCCTCTATTTTGTACACTAGATTCTGGGGTAATAACCTAGATCCAGATCCAGCCAAGACCATCCAGCCTTGCGGCGGGATCTAGTGAAGACATCTGGGTAGTCATAGATTCTCTCTCATGCCAATTTCAGATTGAGGGCCAGTTCACATGGAGTTTACGGGTGCACATTCTGGCACATATATACGTGTCAGAATGTAAGCCCTCAAAACAGATCCCATTCATTCAATGGGTCGTTACGGGCGTATAATGCACGTAATTTTGTGGCCGCAAAATTGCACGTGCAAAATTATGCACATTATACGCCTGTAACGACCCATTGAAATGAATGGGATCTGTTTTGAGCGCTCACATTCTGACACGTATATACACTCACCGGCCACTTTATTAGGTACACCATGCTAGTAACGGGATGGACCCCCTTTTGCCTTCAGAACTGCCTCAATTCTTCGTGGCATAGATTCAACAAGGTGCTGGAAGCATTCCTCAGAGATTTTGGTCCATATTGACATGATGGCATCACACAGTTGCCGCAGATTTGTCGGCTGCACATCCATGATGCGAATCTCCCGTTCCACCACATTCCAAAGATGCTCTATTGGATTGAGATCTGGTGACTGTGGAGGCCATTGGAGTACAGTGAACTCATTGTCATGTTCAAGAAACCAGTCTGAGTTTATTCCAGCTTTATGACATGGCGCATTATCCTGCTGAAAGTAGCCATCAGATGTTGGGTACATTGTGGTCATAAAGGGATGGACATGGTCAGCAACAATACTCAGGTAGGCTTTGGCGTTGCAACGATGCTCAATTGGTACCAAGGGGCCCAAAGAGTGCCAAGAAAATATTCCCCACACCATGACACCACCACCACCAGCCTGAACCGTTGATACAAGGCAGGATGGATCCATGCTTTCATGTTGTTGACGCCAAATTCTGACCCTACCATCCGAATGTCGCAGCAGAAATCGAGACTCATCAGACCAGGCAACGTTTTTCCAATCTTCAATTGTCCAATTTTCGATGAGCTTGTGCAAATTGTAGCCTCAGTTTCCTGTTCTTAGCTGAAAGGAGTGGCACCCGGTGTGGTCTTCTGCTGCTGTAGCCCATCTGTCTCAAAGTTCGACGTACTGTGCGTTCAGAGATGCTCTTCTGGCTACCTTGGTTGTAACGGGTGGCTATTTGAGTCACTGTTGCCTTTCTATCAGCTCGAACCAGTCTGGCCATTCTCCTCTGACCTCTGGCATCAACAACGCATTTCCGCCCACAGAACTGCCGCTCACTGGATGTTTTTTCTTTTTCGGACCATTCTCTGTAAACCCTAGAGATGGTTGTGTGTGAAAATCCCAGTAGATCAGCAGTTTCTGAAATACTCAGACCAGCCCTTCTGGCACCAACAACCATGCCACGTTCAAAGGCACTCAAATCACCTTTCTTCCCCATACTGATGCTCGGTTTGAACTGCAGGAGATTGTCTTGACCATGTCTACATGCCTAAATGCACTGAGTTGCCGCCATGTGATTGGCTGATTAGAAATTAAGTGTTAACGAGCAGTTGGACAGGTGTACCTAATAAAGTGGCCGGTGAGTGTATGTGCCAGAATGCGTGCCCGTAAACTCCATGTGAACTGGCCCTTCTATAGCTTATTCTACTGTTCTCTGTTAACTGACAGTTCCTGCATTTTTGGGGAATCGATTTAGGAGGCAATTTCATAACACTATCCTTATAGTAAGCCATAAATATCTGACCAGTTGGAGACTGACAGGCAGCCCCCACATTGACCATACCAGGCTGCTTCAGATGCCTATGTTATACACAACATGGGGCTGAAAGCAGTTAGCTCTCACTTAAGTCAGAACGTGGAGCCGAGCTATAGTACCACCGTACAAGGACAGGGCTAAGTGCTTCTGACCCAGTGTTGCACATAGTATGGGTGTCTGAAGCAACGTCGTACAGCTGATCTGTGTGAGGGCTGGCTGGTGGCTCCCAACCAACCAGATATTTATACTCTATCCTAATAGGTCATAAAAATTAATTCCTAGACAAACCCTTTAAGCATTTTTGGTTATGACTTGCAATGCAAATCATATTTAGCTAGTATAAATTGGAATGGCATATCTAGTATTATGAACATACTTGTTTCCTTAAATTTATATTATTTGAAAGGGTCTTTTATTTGTATACTTTGTTGTTATCAATCTATATTAGCATATACCATCTCAGAATAAGCCAGCACACGAAATACTGGATCTAAATTATTTAGTGTTTCTTCTTCTCTTATCTTATTTAACCTAGTCCAACTATTGGCACAATGGACATATAGTAGTAGCTATGCAGAGTATTGCAGCTTTGCCCCATTCACTTCAATACATTGCACCACTATATATGCTGTGCAGATTAGACCCATGTAAAGCAATGAAGGGGCCAAGCACGGTCCTCTACACTCCAGCCCAGCCGATCAGCTATATGAAGGAAGTGGAGTCCCTCAGGATAGGCCACAAACACTCACCTATCCCAATCGCTCAGGAGCTTCCCTGACCGTTCCATTGTTGTCTTCCAGGTGAAGTACCCACCACACATGACACTAATCATCTGCCTTAGCGGAAGGGAAACGGGACATAGCAGCCAGCGAGAAGCGACTGAACCACCCTGGGAGGAAACTGGAGCATCGGGCCACCACCACGGCCTAGAAATTGGTTTGGCATGAACAATCTCTAAGCATGAAGAAGGCATTGCTGTGGAGCAACTTCAATAAGTAACTGTGGCTGCTATTATTATTATTGAGAAACTTAGATGTGAAAAGGGGCAGATAAAAATTTTGCAGCAGCGTCACATCTACCTGTTCTTGTGCCCTACTAGATCCATATTGAAAAAGGTTGGTGAAAGTGTTAGATTTGTTAATGGAGATGTAATTCTTTACACACATCCATATGTCAATATGCAGCATATCCAATACAACTATTACAGATAAAACCTGACAGCAAACTCTTCCTTATTGTATTATAAAGTCCAAAACAGTGTTATTCCCTACAGAATCTGCAGTAAATATTTTTGTGGATTTGTAGTCTCTTTAACTGCTAAGATACAAGTTTCAGCTTAAAATTGTTGCCATGGATGGGCAGGAAATGTGAAATATGTTACATATTTTTTCCTGGCTACCATCCATGGCAGCTTTTACCCAGTTTCCCAATCTCATATTGTAAATTGGGCAAAGCAGCAGATTTTGTTTTTTTTCCTGCTAGTTCTTGGATTAAACTTCATTGGTTATTCATAGAATATTCATTGTTGTTACGTTTCTTGTAATGGCCAGGCTCTCTTTTAATGTGGTGCAGTTATTATGAAAGATGGTAGTGCTGCGGGATAGCTAGGATTTTCTCACCGGTGTACATTATTTTTCCAATATTTGCACTTACTGATATATATATGGTTAAAGTGGGCAGATCAAGATCACGCCATTTATATAGTATTTAGTAGATGTATATTCTGCTGATCTATTTTGGTTGAAGGAATAAAACATCTTCCCCATGTTAGGATTTATTTTCAGCACAGCTTTGTACACAAATTCTCATATAACTAACATTGTTCTTTTACATTGATGACAATTTATCATAATGGAGATCCCACGTCTATAAGTTTGTGCCCAACTTCTGTATGCCAGCATATCACGCCTGTCCTATGAATGTAGAAAATTACTTGATAATAGAGGATTATTAATAGGTCTCCAAATGTCCCCATCGTGATGCCAAACATTATGGCAAGGCCACATGGTCATCCTTAAAAAAGCCTCTTTGGAGTATAGCTCAAAAACAAAAAGGAACAGCGACCGAGCGACCCATAGTGTAGATAATAAGATATCAAGATTGGGGAAAGAAGTATTGCTGATTGTCATCTTGATATGTTGTGAGATCAGTCACAACTCCTAGATAGACATAGGCATGGGAACCAGTGTTGGTAAAAAGTCCCTTCACGATGTGGGATACAGCTGCTGCGTTCCTGACACCTCTTGGATGTGGAAAGAAATATTCATAGGACCAATACACGGACAGGAAAGTCGATGTATTCAAAGGAACTGCGCTTCCACCAAGACGGTATAGTTAATGTGGACTTTATTAATAAAATGTACTGCGCTACACGTTTCGGGCAATAGGAACGCCCTTCATCAGGTGCATAAATTCTGCGCAAATACACATTTTTTGCAGCATTCAGGTAAGACCGGCTTAAACAGCAACCATGGTGCAAGGATTCAAAAAGAGCATCTAAGGCACAGTCTGTTCCAGAAAGGTTAAGATGATGAAGTGAAGTACATTTTATTAGAAAGTTAGACATTAGCAGAATCTTCTGTGGCAAAAATCCCAGGGTTGCCAGAAAGGTCAAGATAGTAAAGAGATTTGCTAAATAACCCATTCAAAGTTTGTGATTGAAATAAGCTGCTGGTACCAGAGGGCAGGTTGTCTCCCCCAGGAACTGGGTCCTGTCACAACAACCTGCCCTCTGGTACCAGCAGCTTATTTCAATCACAAACTTTGAATGGGTTATTTAGCAAATCTCTTTACTATCTTGACCTTTCTGGCAACCCTGGGATTTTTGCCACAGAAGATTCTGCTAATGTCTTTAACTTTCTAAGAAAATGTACTTCACTTCATCATCTTAACCTTTCTGGAACAGACTGTGCCTTAGATGCTCTTTTTGAATCCTTGCACCATGGTTGCTGTTTAAGCCTGTCTTACTTGAATGCTGCAAAAAATGTGTATTCACGCAAAATGTGCATGCACCTGATGAAAGGTGTTCCTATTGCCCAAAATGCGTAGTGAAGTACATTTTATTAATAAAGTCCACATTAACTATACCGTCTTGGTGGAAGCGCAGTTCCTTTGAATACATCGACTTTCCTGTCCGTGTATTGGTCCTTTGAATATTTCTTTGGAGTATAGTGCAGCTATAGCAGCATTGACAGCAGCGGCGCTAAAATTTCCCCACTGTGGGACTATTAAAGGTTTATCTTATCTTAACTGCAAGGATTGGAGTTTTTTTCTAATCTTGGTAGCTGCTGCAGACCGGAGTTGTGTAAAATAATGGGGGAAAGATATTGCTGCAGCTGCATCCCCCCCTTTTCCCCTTAATTTCTCAGGGAGAAAGATAGGGACTGCAGGCTAGTGGAAGATGAAAATGCAATATTTTCCATGTTTCATACAATCACATGTAGTACAGATTTACCCATTGCATTCTAAAGTTTAGGCCGGATATAGACTCCCACAACTTTACTCTTCCTTGATTCCCATACTGATTCAGCCAGTTCATGAAGTATGATCATTGACTAGCTACCTGGGAAAGGGCACTGCTCACTACAAGCACACCGTGATACTGTATAGCAGTGCTAGAACAGTGCTCAAGTATTTCACAGTGGTGTGACCTTACAGGATAATGCACACCAAGAAATCTTACCATGTTCTCCTTGGTATCAAAGCATAGAAAACAAAAACAAACCATAAGTATCAGATGCAGATAAATTGAACGCACAAACAATGGCAGGGGTGTACCCACATTTCCGTCCATACCCTGTTTCCCCGAAAATAAGACACAGTCTTATATTAAATTCTCTTCCAAAATATACGACCTGTCTTATTTTCGGGGGATGTCTTATGGAGCGGCTGGAGCGGGGGACAATCGGCAGTCATGCCGGCGCTTCCTTAACGGAGTGCCGGCATGACTGCCGGTTATAGGTGGTGCAAGAGGTGGTGGTGGGGAGGTATGCTAGTTACTTTTCCCATCTTCATAGCAGCGCTGGTGCTGCTGTTGGTCACGGTGGTAGAAGTGGTTGACGGGGCTTAGCAGAGATTAGCGAGGCTTCCGGCGGTTGTGCCGGAGAGCCTCACTTAGTTGGCATTGCAGCCGGCTGAACGCTGTGCTCCGTGTGCACAGGAAAGCTGGCTGCCTCCTCTGCTGTGATACCACTGTTCCGGCTGCTGTGGGATGAGCTGGGAGAGTGGACTCCCCGCAGCATACGATGCTTTCCCAGCTCATCTTACAGCAGCAGGAACAGTGGTATCACAGCAGAGGCAGCAGCCGGCATACCTGTGCACATGGAACATCGTGCACAGTGTTCTGCCGGCTGCAGTGTTTTTGGGGATGTCTTATTTTCAGGGGATGCCTTATATTAGGCAATTTAACAAAACCTCCCCCCATGCCTTACTTTTGGGGGATGCCTTATTTTTGGGGAAACAGGGTAATCAGAACGGATGGCTAAAGTGCTCCTATAGTTGCTGGGCCCTATGCCTGCTAGTTATGCTGATGTTTGTCTAAGAATCACAGCGTGTTCACACTTGGCTTAATGCTTGGAATACGCAGTTTCTAGTCACATTTTCTAGATCAAGCAGAAATGATGGAGGGAGTTAAACTCAGTTATCAGAATAGTGCGTCATCGGCATGCTTTTACCTCAAGAACATTCTTAGTATTACTGTCTTTTAATGAAAATGTGTAGTAAAGCGGCTCTGGATAAACACTACACAAGGAAGTCTTTCAAGCAGAACTACAGCGCGAACAACAAATAGGACGTTGTTATCCTGAGATTACCTCACCCATGAGAAATTAGAAGCGTGTAAATAGCTGCATTAATGTGTCCTAAGGGGCCCGATTATGACATGTAAACCATGCCCTTTGTTTTACTTCATTGTTTAAATCCATATCATTATCAGCGTTCACCATATTTACAGTGCTTTTCACTTTCAGCCATTGGCCCCTGAAGTGCCCCAGAAAATGACAGGCTTGTGATGGAAATACAAAATATATAGTAGCAAAAACTACAAAGAAATTGCTCTGTAAGTGACCACCATGACTACAATCCCTTTCATTTGTTTTATTTTGTGCAGTTATCCCCCTCCCCAAATAAAAAAAAAAAAAAAAAAAAAGTAAAAAAGTTTGTCAATTACTAGCGGGCAGAGGCAACACTTAAAAACCTCATATATGGACATGTGGCATTTTTAATTGTATCTTACGTGGCCTTGTCTGGCTCTTCTTAAGTAGCTTGGGTCCCTCTGCACTAGATCCTATATGTAACTGCTACCTCCGCACTCCTCTATAAACTACAACGCTGTACAGAGTAACCTTACAGTCACCCCATGGATATAGTCAGTGGTGATGTCAGAAGACCTATAAAAATCATATTTATGGGATACATTATTGTTAGAAATCAATTGAAGGGTACTGGATACATTAAAAATAACCTATGTTATGCCCGGTTCACATCAGTGTTTAGGTTTCTATTCAGGGAGTTCGCTTGGGGGACCCCCTGAACAGAACCCTATATGCATTAAAAAGCGGTTACAGAAGAAACCACATAGACTATAGTGAGGTCTGTGTGGTTTCGCACGAAACATGCAGAGAGAAAAGTACTACTTGCAAAACAATTGTGATTGGGGCCCAGTGATCATGTGGGGAATGGCCCACATGACCGCTGAGGCCCAATCACAGGCCCCAGCAGCGATGTCTAGGGTGCGAGAACCCAGTCTCAGGCACATTCGTAAATCTTGCATTAAAAGGGAGCTTTACAAATGAAAAGAAACTATCCTGCATTGTGGAAAAAAAAAAAAGTGCAAAATACCCAAATAAAAACAAATTGACCAGATATTTTCCATTTCCAAAAACTGCAAAACCGTGTTATAAAATCCTGACCTAAACAGATGCGTGAATGTAGTTCCATGAATGTTGAATATTGAGGGCTAATCCTCATGTATTAGGTAGATACACAAGGGGTCTTCTATAAACCCTTTACCCTCAGTCTGATCACCGGGAATATAATTACTTTTCTATAGACTTGTTCAGTTTATCTAATATTGCCAAGTGTCATTTCAGCCAGGGACCTGGATTAAGCATTTTGTGCCTTAATTAACATTGCCGTTATGAAATATTTGCTAATGCTGATTTTTTTCCAGAGCTTTTTCGGACATTTCCTTCCAAACATATACATTTGTATATTTATTTTGTTTTGCAGACAATGACTTAATAATATGACCCATATTCTATGCAAGGTTTTCCCAGAAGGCATAAACAGGAAGCTCCATTCTCTGCTCATCCTGTTTGTCGCTTCTGGGTTTTCCAACAGGGAAATCCATAGCTGAAATTCCAGACAGACAGTCTAGTTGTGAAAAATAATGTTCTTTCACAATAAGCCATTGAACAACCTATATTAAAAAGCACATGGTAATAATTATTACGTATAAAAACAACAATTACCTTTTCTGCCATATTTCATATGATAATGATAATCTAATGGCCAATACTCAATGTATTATATGTTCAGAGCTGTTCACTGTAAAATAAAAAGAAATGGATCATTCTTAACACAAACGTTGTAGCGATCGTCTTAAAAGATATACTATGCACCAGTACAGTAATAACATCCCATCACCCCTGTTTGTCAGGTGTACCCACATATTAGGTGCACTGGGGAAAAACGACAGTCTGGATCTATACATAAAAACTAGGTTGGCCACCAAGCATTTATTTCAAATCAAGTGCGCTTTTGTCTGCATTGGAATCCTGTCACGGTAGACCATGGCCAATATGATGTGAAAACAATTTTATGGCGTTCTCCCCCCCCCCCCTTTCCCCCCATTCACCGTGCAGAATAACTAGTGTTTTGATACAGGTTATTAGAGATGAGCGAACAGTGAAATATTCTATATTAGTTACTCGTTTCGACTCAATATTCGACTATTCGATCGAATATCAAACCCCATTATAGTCTATGGGGAAAAATGCTTTGTTTCAGGGGAAACCACCTTTCGACTCAGGAGGGTCACCAAGTCCACTACGACACCTCAGCAAATGATGACAGCACCTCTGGAATGCAACTGGGACAGCAGGGGGAAGCATGTCTGCGGGCATCTAACAAGCCCAAGTCACAGTTTTACCCCAACATCACAGCCTATCAACTGCACACTTTCCACACTCAAAAACCTCTATCAAAGTGGGAAAATACCTGGGAACCTTTCTTCCCCAAATGGATGGACAGAATTTAAGCTAAAGAAACATTAACAAGCACCCCTTTAAATCACGTTGCCCATGACAACCACAGATGGAATAGGCAATGGGAAATCCAAAAGCCCCATCCCTTAACGGTCATTGTGGATGTGTGTGTGATGTGGTAAGACCTTCCAAAATTAACTTTTCTGGCCCTAAACGTGAGCCCTTCCAAATTAAGTTAGAGGCCCTTAAGCTGAGCTACCAGCAGAGATTGAGGCCCTTTAGGTGACTTCAGCCTCTTACCAGCAGAGTTTTTTGCCCTTTGGGCGAGTTGAGCCTTGCATGCATCTCAATCACGGCACACTGGCTGAATGTAGGACTGGGAGGCTGGGACTGGGTCGCAAACTATAGTAGCCTGCTTTGTCTCCTCGTCCAATATTCCTGGCAGGAGTGCTGAAACACCACCCCCCTCCTCCTCTGCCGTTAAAACGACCCCAGCTACAAGCTGGAAATGCTGCAACACTGGCGTGGGGAGACGTTAGCAGGCCATGCTGAAGTTCATTACCTTGGGGGACAGACAGCACAGTGCCTCCGAGGTCAGGAATGCCATCCTGGATGAGATGGCAATGTTTTTTGCCCCGCTGCACCTGGGCCCAGGCAGGTTGGCGTATGTGATCATGGCCAGAACCTGGTAGCAGATCTGGAGCTTGCCAGACTCAAACACGGTCCACACATGGCCCACATTTTCAAATTATTGGTGCAACTGTTTCTAACAACTTACCCCAATTTACACAAGCTACTGGTTAAAGTGTGGCGCTTGTGCTCCCACTTTGGCAAGTCTACAGTACCTGGTGCTAGCCTCAGTACACTCCAGCAACGCCTACACCTGCTTGAAGCACCGGCTGTTGTGTGAGGTCACCACAAGCTGAAACCCTAGATACCATATGTTGAGCAGGGTGTGAGCAGCAGAGACCTTTGATGGAGTTCCATCTACAAAACCCAAGGGTTCATCAAAGTCAGCTCCCTCAGTTTCTGCACATGAGTTTCCATGGGTAGTAGACTTATGTGAAATCCTATCCCATCCTTTCCACTGGACAAGAAACATTAGCATGTGCTCATCACAATTCCTGATATGGCAGCTGCGTTAAGCAGGGTACAAAGCAGACCAGGCCCGAGCACCAGGAACAGGTGTTACAATGGCTAGCGGATAATGCTTCCAGCTGCTTTTCCAGCAGCCGGTCAGCCAATACCTGCAGTCGTGTTCATACCCAAGAGTCTGCCCCTCCTTCCTCCCAACATGCCCAATCTTCCCAACAGAGTCATCCCACCCTTGCCCCCTCCCAGGATCTCTTTTCGGGTCCTTTTACTGTCTCTCCCTCTGTTGAACCACTTCCCGAATCCCAGGAGCTACCAGACGACTGTGTGTACTGATGCCCAAACACTGGAGCATCCGCCATCACCTGGAAATTTTGTGGTTGTGGACCTGCAACCAGCATTTTCCGTCCTCAGTGATGATGATGAGACACAGTTGCCATCAGGGCATGCTGTTGTCATGTGCAGTTCGCAGTAAGAGGAGAGTGAGCAATTGGAAGAGGAGTTGGTGGACGACGAGGTCACCGACCCTAAATGGACAGGAGTGATGTATAGCGGGGAAAGCAGTGTAGATGTGGATGCAAGCGCAGCAGCAAAAAAGGTGGCTAGAGTCAGAGACATGTCCAGAGGCAGCAAGGCCAAAGATTTTCCGTGTACTAGCCACTCATGCAAAACTCGCCCATGTTGCCAGACTAATTCCGCCAACAGGCTAACAACCATGTGTGGCAGTGTGCTGTCTGTCCCCCAAGCTGATGAGCTTCAGCACAGCCTGCTGACATCTCCCCACACCAGTGGTACAGCGTTTCCAGCTTGTTGTTGGAAACACTGGCCCACGTTTTCAACTTGTTGGTGCAAAGGTTCTTTGAAACCTACACCATTGTGCCTGATATACTGGTCAAAGTACGGCCATTTTCGTAAGTGAAAAGTAGCCTCTGCTAGGCTGAAAATATTCAGAGCACACTCCTGTCATCTTCGCACTGTTGGCTGGCAGAGGAAGACGAGGGGGATGAAGTGGCATTTCATTTCACTATCCCACACGAGGCTTGAGGGTGAAGTTCAGTGCATCCCATTGCTTCAGCACGGATGGTGTGAAGGGAGTGTAAAATGGAGGAAATAGAGTGACCCTTACAGTTGGGGGCAGCAAAGTCATGCCAAGTAACACACTGGCACGCAAAAGCTGGTTTGCACATGTATAGCAAGAAGTAACTGCTGTGGATTCCTGCTAGTGTGTGTGTGTGTGTGTGTGTGTGTAACCCCAAAGAAAAGCTGGTTTGCACGTATATAGCAACAAGTAACTGTTCTGTATCCCTGTTTTCCACAGTCTGTGGAAAGCTGGACTCTTGTCCCTGCAGTGTATAGCTCTGAGAAGAGCTGTTGTTGTTCTTCAGTTTTTCCCTGCCTATCTGAAGCTAATGCCTATCTAGCACTCAGCAGATATGTTTCTCTCCCTATCTCTCACCGCGAAATGATACAAATATGACGGCGGACGTTCTTATGAATGGGAGGTCACATGTTTTCGGCAGCCAATGAGTTTTTTCCATTTTCTTCACTGCCTCCGTTGTTGTAGTTCCTGCCCACCTCCCCTGCACAGTTATTGGTGCAAAAATCGCGCCAGGGAAGGTGGGAGGAGATCCAAATTTTTACTGCGTATGCCGCGTGGTATTCGATTGGGAACAAATACATCGAACGGCTTGATATTCAATCTAATTCCTATTTGATCAAATGGTGTTCGCTCATCTCTAGTTCTTATATATGTGGCTATACTAAATGTGTATTTTATTTTTTTTATTTTTTTTTTTTTACATCAATTACATTATATGGGAAAGGGGCATTGCATGGGAGTTATTTAATTGTACCTTTTTTTTCCAAATTTTTTTCTGCCCCAATAGGGAACCTATTATTGATTGCTGGTTTAATGTTATATACTTCAATACAGATGTATTAGTGTATAATAAAAATGCTGACAGGCCTGGTTAATCAATAGTGCCAGAGACAGGATCAAAGCCTTACAAGAAGATGGCAGACCAAGGGTGATCAAACAGGCTCAGACTGCTAAATAAACAATCTAAGGGATTAAAGGGGTATTCCCACGTCGCATACTCACCAGTCTTCGATGCTGTAAATTCTTCTTTCTTCTGGCTTTGTTGCGTCATTGGTGGGCAGGGTTACATATGTAAAGCCAGCGGCGAGAAGTTGCCGCTTCTATGCTGCTGGCCCTGCGTGTGCGCTCCCGATGCAGCTAGGCATCGGACGTACAGCCTTCACAATGCAATGTAGACGCCGGCACAGGTGCCTGCAACATCGCTACGGTCCTGCCCTGCATGAAGCCAGCAGCGGCAGGAGCGATGCTGCTATTCCAGAGGGGAGGGGGGGGGGGGCGGAGGAGGGAAATAGCAGCATCGCTCTCGCCGCTGCTGGCTTCATGCAGGGCAGGAGCGTAGCGATGTTGCAGGCACCTGTGCCGGCGTCTACACTCCCCGGCATCCGCCTCTCTATTACAGCGGATGCCGGATCTGTATTGGCAGCCTGTCCAAACTACCCCCCCCCCCCCTTCCAGGCTCGCTCCTGTGCACTTAGCAATTCCTCCCCCCCCCCGAGGGCAGCAGTTACATCACTTGATTTTTGTCCAGATAAGTCAAGGGATGTGTCAGAGAAATGAATAAAGTGATATAGTGGACAAAAAGTAGTTTTGGTGAAGCAGTGTATTTAGGAAAAGTCTTACATCCACATTATCAAGCAGTATAGATAGGATCCTTGTGATGGGACAACCCCTTTAATACCCATGATTGGAGCTCAGCTCTGGCTGTATGACTCAATGACACCTGTGTAATACAGCATAGATTAATATGTACGGTTGACAGAGCTATCTGCGAGCTTGCTTTTGTAGGGCATGTATCATGCTTTGAATTTTTTTTTAGTATTTTTGGTCATTACAGCTGCAGAGATACAAATTGTGAGATTATTATTTTATTTTTTACTGAGAAACAGGTGGACAGTTGTTTTGTTTTAATTTCTTTGAGCCCCATTGTGCTCTACTGAATTTAACGTGCTATTGTTTACTTTTATAATATACTCAACACTTCTAATGCATTGAGTCCTTTCCTATGGCATCTAAATGGTTAAATAGCTAGAAACAGGGTTCCCACTGATAGAGTTATCTGTCTAGTATCAGAAAGGGTTTAAGGCAATCTGTAAATATAAATTGATAATTATGACTGAGAAGGCGACAGGCAGGGTGCTGGAATATCACTATATTTCCCCCAGGTTTTTAACTTGTGTGGTCCAGTGCGGGTCTTGAGTAGACCTCATCTCTAGGAGTCCTTGGCTCATAACTGGGCCAGAAAAAAAGCTGCAGCTCCTGCATTCCAATGCAGATCCATGGAGTGAAAGGAGTTGTGTGGTTCTGTCCTGTAACCCTGTGTCGGGTGAGACAAAGTTGTGCTTGTTTTGTTTGTGTGGCTGGTAGTAAACCACAGGTATAGCAAGTTTAGCATTACTGTTTATTTAGTTGCTCAGACGAGCAGGTTTTTATTTTGTTTTTGCCTGAAGTTAAGGCTGTATTTTGTTTTTCTCATTTTGTGCCTGAAGTCAAGGTTTACTTATTTTCCTATTTTTTTTCTAAATAAACCGGTTTGCTGCATGTTTTGATTCCATCTTGACTTTTGGATCTGCACCACTGCTTCTACTTTGTATAACAATACAAACAGACCATCTATTTCTGAGAAAAATAGCATAGAATTGCAAAAGCAATAAAAATGTTTATTTCTAAATTTGGTTATTTCTGCTGCATTCAAGGCCATTACACTAAGCTTTTAAAATAAAGGTTTCCATATAGTAAGGGAAAGCCTTGCATGCAAGACAGAAAAAGCCTTAGTGTTTCTTGGATGAAACCTTGACACTTTAGCCTTGAATGTTCAATTCACACATACTGGGAAAGGAAAACAATGCTAAGGGTATTATAAAACAAGAAGCAGGAAGGTTACCTTATAGTGTAAAACAGTATGTTGGAGCTAGAAGAATACGGATAAATGAGTTTTATTATCTCCAGGGATACTTACGACTGGGTACCTAATCCACGTTATTGCTGCCTGCTAGAAATGAGCTAGTAGTGAAATATTTAATATTCGTTTCGAGTAGCCCCTCAATATTCGACCGAATATCGAATCCCATTATAATCTGGGGGGGGGGGGGGAGCTTGTTTCAAGGGAAACCACAATTCGACCAAGTCCACTATGACACCTCAACAAATGATGCCAACACCTCTGGAATGAAACTGGGACAGCAGGGGAAGCATGCCTGGGGGCATCTGAAACGACCTAGTTCCAGTATTGAAAAATATAAAAACAAATGATTAAATACAAAAACATATTTAGTGGCTGCAGCTAATTGAACCCCGGGCTTCCCGAACAGACTCACTCCCATAGAGGTTGTTATGGCAGTTCATTCAGCCCGTAACATCTAACTGACACCTTGATACATTGTATCTTTAACGTGCCTGTAGGAGCACGTGAGCATGCGCACTGATTTCATACAGACGCCGTGAGCCCGGCGCTCGAGCTCCACGTGGAGTCTTATGCGCATGCGCGAGTTTTTGATTTTGAGCGCGCGACCTCCCTCTATCAAACAGCGGAGGATCGCTCGGGCAGACACACATCCCGCCCGACGTGCATCAGGTAAGCGTGTCTCCGTATCTACCACTATACTAATAGCCTCCTATCCAGGACTATACATATAGTATCACATAGATGGTTACATCCCTGATCCCTATTATGTGGACTACTGTAGATCTCCCTACAGTGGACTCTTATTTGTTCCACTAACGTCTCTCCTGAGCTTTATATAATTCACCTGTGAGTATGTATCACTATACATGTCTCTGTAATTGCTGACACTAGTTGTTTATTCCTTGTATTGGTAACAATTTTATGTAACAAGATTCAGAAATACCAATCAGATTGAATCATATGTTTGGGACCTAATTTTGGAATCTATTTTTATGACAACAATCTATATAGATTTCCCTCTATTGTCTCTTTACTCAGCTATCAATCCACAATGGGTTACTTATCCCTTTCTAGTGATCTATTTATATTTTTATTTATATTTTTTTTATTTTATTAAATGTAATGTAAACTGCAAGTAAGCTCTGATGCTTTGATTGGGTAACACCAAGAGCAATGTAATATACACTTTGATTCTGTCAAAGAAACAGAATGTTTTGTTTTTGTTCTTTGTTGCTTATTATGTTTATTGGGCATTTTGTGTGTTTTCTTGTATATCTTGAACATGCATTCTTTTACCATTCCAACTGTGGTTTTATTTTATTTTATTTATTATTATACAGTGAATTGTGCACTTGAAAAATGATTCTGGATAATCCGAAACGCGTTGTGCTTGCTGTTCTTTATCTTCATTAAATTACTTTCCTTTCAACTAAGCAAATTTTTGGTTATTTCTTTTGACCTTCTGACCTCTGGAGCGTGGATCCCTGACTTCTTACATTTCCAAGTTCCAGTATTACCCTACTTTCACAGCCTATCAACTAGACACTTTCCACACTCAATAGAACCTCTATGAAAGTTGAAAAATACTTGGAAACCTTCTTTCCTCCACAATAGTATGAACAGAAACACATTTTAAAGCTAAAGAAACATTAGAATGCACACCTTTAAAATCACATTGCCCATGACAACCACAGATGGCATAGGCAATGGGAAATCCAACAGCCCTCACCCTTAATTGTCATGGTTTAGGTGTGTGATGTGGTGAGACCTCCAAAAATTACTTTTCTGGCCCTTCACGTGAGCCCTTCCAAATTAAGTTAGAGGCCCTTAAGCTGAGCTACTAGCAGAGATTGAGGCCCTTGAGCCTTTTCACAGCATAGTTTTAGGCCCTTTAAGTTAGTTCAGCCTTGCACCAGCAGAGTTTTTTTGCCCTTGGGGTGAGTTGAGCCTTGTACCAGTAGAGATTTGTTGGCCCTTTGGAAGAGTTTAGCCTTTAACCAGGAGATATTTAGATTTTGGCCCTTTGGGTGAATTGAGCCTTGTAGCAGTAGAGATTTAGTTTTTGGCTCTTGGGATGAATTGAGGATTGTAGGAGCATAATATTATGCTCCATGGATGAATAGAAACTTGTCGGAGAATAATATTAGGCCCTTGAGGTGAGCCTTAATGGGGCAATTTTAAATTTTGTTTTTCAACTGTGATGGTGGAGGGAGGAGGAAGGAGGAGCACACGCATGGAACTTGATGTTGAGGTGCTTGACACTGGTGGACATGCAAATGATGGATCAATCCAGTGGCCCTTTGGGTGAATTGAGCCTTGTAGCAGTAGAGATTTAGTTTTTGGCTCTTGGGATGAATTGAGGATTGTAGGAGCATAATATTTGATCAGTGTCAGCCCTGTCAGCTGACAGACGGCTGCGCTTATCAGTGATGATGCCACCAGCTGCGCTGAAGACCGTTTCTGATAGAATGCTGGCGGCAGGGCAGGACAGCACCTCCAAGGCGTAAAGTGCAAGTTCCAGCCACAAATCCAACTTTGACACCCAATAAGTGTAGGGCGCAGAGGGATCGGAGAGGACAGGGTTGTGGTTGGCCAGGTATTCCTGCAACATGCGTCTATACTTGTCCCTCCTGGTGACACTAGGCCCCTCAGTGGTGGTAGTTTGGCGAGGGGTTGCCATTAAGGTGTCCCAGACCTTGGAGAGTGTTCCCCTGCTGGGTGTGGACCGGATGGCAGTCGTTAGCCTCTTGGAGGAATTGTCCTCTCTGCTGCCAACGAGAGTTGATGGAAACATTTCCATCATATTTTGCACAAGTTGCTTGTGGCAATCATGAATGTGATTGGCCCTCCCCTCTACCAGAATGAAAAACTATATATTATTTTTAAACCGGGGGTCAAAGATTGCAAAAATCCAGCATTGGTTGCTCTCCAGGATTTTGACAATGCATTGGTCACTGGAAAAGCAGCCCAACATGAAGTCAGCCATGTGTGCCAGAGTGTTACTTGGCATGACTTCACTGCCCCCACCGGAATGGTCACTGTCCATTTCCTCCTCCTTCACCCCATCCGCGCTGAAGCAATGGGACGCACTGAAATTCCCCACTAGCCTCGTGTGTGACAATGACCTCATCTGCCACTTCATCCTCCTCCTTCTCCATCATTACAGGCTGAGAAGCTGACAGGAGTGTGCACTGACTATCCTGCTGGGATGGGTTTGTTCCTATCCCCGACTCCTCAGCGTGCAATGCGTTATCCCTGATGGCGATGAGGAATTCTCACATCACACACAGGAGCGGGATGGTTACACTCACTAGTGCGTCATCACAGCTGACCCTCTTGGTGGACTCCTCAAAGACACGTAGTATCTTGCATAAGTCTGCCATCCATGGCCACTCATGGGGGAGAAACTGCGGGAGTTGACTGAGAAACCCTTGGGTTTTAGAGATGGTACTCCATCAAGGGTCTCTGCTGCTCACACACCCTGCTCAACATGTGGTACGTTGAGTTCCAGCGTATGAGGACGTTGCACAACAGCCAGTGTTCGGGCATATGTAGGCGTTGCTGGAGGGTTCAGAGGCTAACAGTGGCTACTGTCGACTTACGGAAGTGGGCACACAAGCACCGCACTTTCACCAGTAGCTCATGGACATTGGGGTAAGTTTTTAAAAACCGTTGTACCACTAAGTTGAAAACGTGGGCCAGGCATGAAACATGTTGGAGGTTGGCAAGCTCCAGAGCCACTACCAGGTTCCAGCCGTTATCACACACGACCATGTCTGGGCCCAGGTGCAGCGGCGCAAACCACATTGCTGTCTCACCGATGGCATCCCTCACCTCGGAGGCAGTGTTCTGTCTGTCCCCCCAAGCGGATGAGCTTTAGCATGGCCTGCTGACGTCTCCCCACGCCAGTGCTGCAGCATTTCCAGCTCGAAGCTGGGGTTGATGTTACAGCCAAGGAGGAGGAGGCGGAGGTTGGTTCTGAACTCCTGCCAGGAATCTTGGGCGGGGAGAGGAGGTAGGCCGCCACACTTTGCGACCCGGTCCCAGCCTCCACTACATTCACCCAGTGTACCGTGAGTGATATGTAGCGTCCCTGTCCGCATGCACTTGTCCACACGTTGGTGGTCAAGCGGACCTTAGTGCAAAGTCTGGAACTAAAGCATGCCTGATGTTCTGCAACACATGCTGGTGCAATGCGGGGACAGCACTCCGGGAAAAGTAGTGACGTCATAGCGAGGTGCTACAGCTGCCATCAGGTCACGGAAGGCCCGAGTCTCCACAAGCCTGAATGGCAACATCTCAAGGGCCAGCAGTTTGGAGATGTGCCCATTTAAGGCTTGGGCATATGGGTGGGTTGCGCTATGTTTTTGCCTGGGCTCAAATGCCTGGGACATGGTGGGTTGCTGGGAAGAGGTGCATGATGGTGTAAGAGAAGGCGCAGAAGCAGGAAAAGGGGAGGATGAGGGTGAAGACCCCAAAGTGACAGCGACAGAGGCTGATATGGAGGTGTCCTGGCTGGTGGTCTGGACTGCAGCGACAGCACTGGACACAGTGGAAGAGGTAGTGGCAGCAACACTGGACGACAATTGTCCTGCCCAGTGCTTGCCTTCGAAAGGACAGCGCATGCCTGAGGTGGTAAGGTTGCTCTTTTCAGAGCCCCTACTCAGTTTGGAGTTGCACAGTGTGAAAACCACACTAAATTTGTCCTTGCATACATTGAAAAATCTCCACACCATGGAGGAACGTGGCCCGGATGGGGGGGGCAGATTTCTCGAGTGGCTAGGACAGGGAACATCTTGGGCCTTGCTGGGTCTGCCCTGGCTTCTGTGAAGCAGCTGTCCTCTGCCTCTGGACATGCCTCTGCCTGTAGCCACCTTAGCTACTTGCCTCCAGATCTACGCTGCTTTCCCCGCTAGACATCACCACTTCCCAGGTCAGGTTGGTCGCATTGTCGTCCACCACCTCCTCCTCCAATTCCTCAATCTGCTTCTCCTCCTGCACACGACAACAGCCTACCCTGATGGCAACTGTGTCTCGTCGTCATCATCATCATCATCATCATCAATGACGGGTTGTGGGGCCACAACCACAAAATCGCCAGGAGATGGTGGATGCTCCAGTGTTTGGGCATCAGGACACAAAGTTGTCTGTTACCTCCTGGGATTCGGGAAGTGATTGAACAGAGTGCGAGATGGCAAAAGGACCTGAAAACAACTCCTCAGAGGGGGCAAAGGTGGGATGACTGCTGGGAAGATTGGGCATGTTGGGAGAAAGGAGGGGCAGACTCTTAGCTAGGAAGACAACTGGAGGTAGTGGCTGACTGGCTGGTGGAAAAGCTGCTGGAAGTGTTATCCGCTAGCCACTGCAACACCTGTTCCTGGTGCTCAGGCCTGGTCAATGTTGTACTCTGCACCCTGCTTAATGTAGCTATCAAGCCAGGGATTGTGGAGAAGCATGATGCTGGCTGCCCTCCCAGAAGCCATTGGATGCACTGTAGCTTGACTGCAACCTTGCTCCCCAGCTGCATTTCCACGCCCCTGGCATCGTCCCCGTCCCTTTGTGCTAGTCTTGAGCATTTTGAGATGTATACAAATGTTAATTTTTTTGTGCGAGTTCACAAACTGATGGATTGTATACAAATTTATTTTTTTTTTGTACACAGAGGGTAGCTATGTTGGTCCTATATACTGCCATATATGCTAGGATAACAGTATACAGGAATGAGTGAGTGAGTGGACAAACTGATGGATTGTATACAAATTTATGTTGTTTGTATACAGAGTGTAGATATATTGGGCCTATATACTGCCATGTATACAGCTTTCTTATAACCCCTATGGGACAGGTACTGTATATAGAGCATACCACAGGTGGATAATTCAAGTCCTAAAAAGGGCTTTTGTGAAGTTTTAGGAGCTTTGTGTATATACACTAGTGGTGTATATACACTGAAGTAGTTTACCTCTAAAAAGAGCTCTTGGTTTTAATTTTTCCTGCCTATCCAAACCTAAATGCTCTGTAGCCCTCAGCACAACGTCTCTCCCTATCTAACGCCAAACCGCAAATGACACAAATATGGCGGACACTATTCTTATGAATCGGAGGTCACCTGATTTCACCAGCCAATTACTTCCCCATTTTTTTTTCGATGCCTACGTTTTCCTGCTTCCTGTCCCACCTTCCCTGCACAGTTATTGGTGCAAAAGAAGCGCCAGGTAAGGTGGGAGGGAATTTGAATATTCACTGCGTTTACCGCGTGGTATTTGATTGGAATCAAATATCTCGAATACCGTAATATTCGATCGAATACCTACTCGATTGAACGGTATTCGCTCATCTCTACTGCCTGCTCTATTAAAGAGGACCTTTCACCTCCTGGGGCACATGCAGTTTTATACACCAATAGAAAGCTGACAGTGCACTGAATTCACCGCACTATCGGCTTTCACGTTCTGTGGCCCTGGTGAAGAGCTATTGGTGCTGGTACTGTAGCTCTTCACTGTCAGAAGGGCGTTTCTGACAATCAGTCAGTCAGAAACACCCTTCCTCACAGCAGTGTCTATTGCACTGTACTGTGTGATGGGGCGTTCCTTATTGCCCAGCCATGATGCTATGGATGAGTACTATCAGGACGGGAGGGGGCGTTCCTCACCACTCTCAGTACAGCACTACAGACGCTACTGTGAGGAAGGGCGTTCTTGACTGACTGTCAGAAATGCCCTTCTGACAGTGAAGAGCTATGGTACCGACACTGATAGCTCTTCAGCAGGGGCACAGAACGTGAAAGCTGAATTCAGCACACTGTCGGCTTTCTAGTGGTGTATGACACCGCATGTGCCCAAGGACGTGAAAGGTCCACTTTAAATAGGATACCCACATTATCCTACACAGCTCTGATGCAGCACATGGAAGTCTGCATGTCTCTTCTAGTCTCCTAGCTCCCATGTTTCCTGCTCCCAAAACCAATGTTAGCACTGTGTAGGGAGAAAATGTATGCATGCAATTCATTAATGTGGCCTGGACAGAATGTGGAGTGAGGGGGGCTATTACCTACTGTAAGTTGGGGAGGAGTAGAACCAATTCCTGTAAGGGGCACTTAAGTACCAGATATCCGCCATGAGATTATGGAAGATGTCAGGACAGGATTAAATGAGAAGCATTATTATTCGGAGAAAAAAAAAAAAAGAAACGCCAAGACACTCTCAGAAAACCCACTGCATTTCAGCAACCAGAATATCATAATATCTGTGAAACACAATGGTGATAGTATCATGGTTTGGGCCTGTTTTGCTGCATTTTGACCAAGGGGGGGGGGGTGTAGGTCTTCCTATCATTGATGGTACAATTAATTTTGAATTAAACCAGCATACTCTAAGAGGAAAATGTGAAGACATCTGTCCATGAGCTCTAGAGATTGTGTCAGGAAGCAAGTTTGCGACCCCAAGCACACAAGTGTTCCTATCAAAGAACGGTTAATGAAGAATAAAGCTAAAGTTGCAATAGAAATGTCGTGGAGGAACCTGAAGCAAGTAATAGACAGTCTTTGCCTTTTCTATAGAGAGTCTGGCTGTCAATGACAACCAGCTCCCTTCTTCTGCAAACTTTACAATGACGTTTTAAAATGTCACTGCAGACTTGCTTGGTCACCCACCTGACATTTATAGTGTAACAGTCATTTCAACATTTTTATTGTCTCTGACTTTTATACTCTGTCAATGGTGATAGCTGACAACCTGGCTCTCCTTAATCCCCCCAGTGCACCCACTAACCCCTAATATACCTAGTGCACCCACTAACTAATCATTGGCATGTACTGGGGAGAAAGGAGAGTCAAACTGTTGGCAGAGTAAGGGGAGCAGCACACATGATGCTAGGAGTCCCTGCCTCCCAGTGTACCAATTACAGGACAGGGCAGTATGTCGCTGGGAGTCAGGGACTCCTAACTTCCTAGATAACTCTACTGCTTGGAGTCCCGTTACCAGCATGAAGTTCTAGCCAGAAAATCTGGCTAACACATGGACAGAGTTTCACAGGTGAAACATAGCCATTTGCTGCTTCCCTGAGAGACAGGATGGAACAATAACTTTACAGTAAAGATA
Source organism: Leptodactylus fuscus (assembly GCF_031893055.1). Taxonomy (NCBI): domain Eukaryota; kingdom Metazoa; phylum Chordata; class Amphibia; order Anura; family Leptodactylidae; genus Leptodactylus; species Leptodactylus fuscus. Next base: position 150,920,264 of record NC_134269.1, read on the forward strand.
TACATACATAGTATATACAGGTTTTTTTTTAGCAGCTGCAGGGAGAGGAGGCAGAATTAGAATTTTTTCTTTAAAAAAAAAAAATCGAAATTACTTCCACTACACATGAAAAAAGTTGAAGTGATAATTTACACTAATTTTAACATGCAAAACTTGAAAGTATTGAACATCAAACTTTCATTTGAACTACAGATCCACTCATATACAATTTTGACATTTGATTATTACCTTACTGCAATTCATACCTTTTGTGTTTTCATGTTTATTTAGCTGAGACCTTTTTACAAGTTTTATATTCTTATATATGATCTTGTGTTGTGTATAAGCTAGCTTTTAATTCATATTAAATGTATGATAGAATGCATTAAAAAATGCTTTTTTTTTACATTTTTAAATAAAAAGTTACTCAACTTTTTTTTTAAAGTTTAGCCTTTTTAGAGGGATTTTTTTTACATTTTATAAACTGTAATGTACCTAACATATGCCTAATAGGCATTAATAATTTATAAGTAAATGAAACAGGTCAGCCTTGATTATAATGCAGAGGCTAGTGTGATAAATGTAGCCCTCTTTGTCAGGGTCATAATCCCCCCTCTCTTCCGGTTCCCTATCAGTAGGTCTCTGGAGTGTGGGAGGAAAACCACGCAAACACAGGGAGCACATTCAAACTTCTTGCAGATTTTGTCCTTGGCAGGATTCAAACCCAGTACTCCAGTGCTGCAAAGCGGCAGTGCTAACTACTGAGCCACAATAATGACTGCAGAAGGGGAAGAATTCAGAGCCCATTGTAAGCAAGAATCACAGTGAAAGGGTTAATCAGAGCCCCCTCCTCCAACAGGTTCAATTGGCTTTTTATAAGGATTTGTCAGGTCATTGACCTTCTGATTCCCTATGATGGTGGATATCACAATTGTTCATAGTTACTAGATTTCCACTACTTTTATATACCCATACTTAACAGTATTATAAACCCTATGTTCTCTCCTAAAATGGGATAATTTCAGCCTAGCACAACACCCACATGTAATATGTTCATCGTATTCCCTAACTGTACCAGCTGCATCTCTGAATCCAAATCAAATCCAGGGTAGTTCCTTGTCTCCCACACACTAAGCAATAGAATAAAGGAGCCAAAACCTGCAATAGATGACTTCTAATATTAAGATAGCAGATACAAGTCTCCAATCATAAAGCCGCTTCATCCTTTGCAATGAATAGACTAATTCTCACAGATTTTTGTAATATTATTGCAGGATAAAGTTAGTTATCTTGACAAGAGACAAAAAAAAAAAAAAAAAAGAAAATCTGCTAGAAAATATTTTGAGAGCAAGCCATCAAGAAATTAGATAAACTAATAGTTTCTCTTAAATGGTGAATATGGATCTTAAAGTGTATTTTAGCAATGTAATAGAGATTGATCTAAAATCTAGATTGTTGTCTATAGAGATCTTAAAGAGGACCTTTCACCATATCTGGGCACAGGCAGTGTTATATACTGCCAGAAAGCTGACAGTGCGCTGAATTCAGCGCACTGTCGGCTTTCCCGATCTGTGCCCGGTGTAAAGCGCTATCGGTCCCGGTACCGTAGCGCTTTACAGTCAGAAGGGCGTTTCTGACCATTAGCCAGGAACGTCCTTCTGCCTCGCGGCGCCTATCGCGCTGTGCTGTGGAGCGGGGAGGAACGCCCCCTCCCTCTCCTGATAATGCTCGTCTACGGACAAGCTGTGTGAGCAGAGGGAGGGGGGAGTTCCTCCCCGCTCCACAGCACAGCGCGATTGGCGCCGCGAGGCAGAAGGACGTTCCTGGCTAATGGTCAGAAACGCCCTTCTGACCATAGAGCACTACGGTACCGGGCCGTAAGCTCTTCACACCGGGCACAGATCGGGAAAGCCGACAGTGCGCTGAATTCAGCGCACTGTCAGCTTTCTGGCAGTATATAACACTGCATGTGCCCAAAAGTGGTGAAAGGTCCTCTTTAAGAAAACACCATTGGTCAACTATGCAGATAGGAAATGTATTAAGAAGGGTCACCTTGAAGCTTTTTTTTCCGAGACAGAGTGACTCCAGGAAGCCGGAAGGGCCTGCTCATGACGCCATCCTTTCCCTGTACAGTTTCACAAAACAAATATCCAGAGGCAGCATGAAGTCCAGAGACAAAACTGAGGACAGGAAAAGCTTTTTCAAGACTGATGAAACAACTGCCATGATTCACTCAATAGGAAGTCAGAAAAGTTATAGTGAATATTAGATTTTTGTATCCAACACCTGTTATCTAGAAGATCATTTAATCTAGATTGCTGATAGAGTTAGAGGCCATTAGTAGCCATGCTCTCCCGGTCCTTGCTCGACACGGATATTGAAAGAAGAAATCATTTGATCAATATCATATGTGTCCAGAAAGTTTTTTTTTTTTAAAGCTGGTTTAATGCACGGTTTAATGCAAGAAACAATAGATATGACCACATTTTAGCATCCATATTACTTTGGTTCTACAAAACCAAACTTCCCTAGCCTCTTTCAGCTCTCACCCCACCTGTCTGTTAGGTCTTCGTGTTTAGAGAGCCAGAAGTTGTCGGGGCCAAGTTTAGCTTGGGAACAGCCGACCAACACCCGCAGGCAGGGCCTAGTCAGCCAGTAGCGCCAGGGAGAGTTTTCCTACCCCATTCCCATAGAGGTGCATGCAGCATTCAGTATATGGTTGTTTGGGCATTTACACAACCGAACCGTGATGTTATCAATATCTTCAAGGGGGGGAGTGAAGAAGACTAAGATAACTTAAGAAAATTTTGCTGATATGAATCTATTGATAACTTTTTGAGCTCTATTATAGATGTCCTTGGATTTGGGAAAGATGGTGAATCCTGCATCAGATATGCCACAGTCACCGTATATGAGGTAAACCAAGCGTAAGGAGACCTATTATGAGACTCCACGGGATTCAGCTGAACTTGAAGCCATCGCTTGAACATGGTACAATGTCTGAGGGTAGGTGTTTGACCTTGTAGAATTATGGCCCGATCTGGAGGGCAAGAACTTTTGTGTGATGGAGACCCTGCGGCTGCTCATAGGTTGGTATAGTCAGAAGTCATGGCACACACCAAGGCTGATACGGCATGCAGAAGACGGAAAGCACAGAACGGAGACCAGAACGCAGGTGTGAACCTAGCGTCAGATGGTCTGGAGCCACTTTCAGTACAACCCTATTTCAATGTATGGTGCTGTGTTCTTATGCAAAGCCCAGTGCCAACAAGAGTTCCTTGGGGAAAACCCATCTAGAAAGGACAAGTGTACTTTTAATGGTCAGTCATGGTTAATTCCATTGTATACATAGGACAGGTTATTTGGAAACACTAAGAATGATGCCACAAGGTATAGCTTTGATGCCACCAGCAGATGCAGCTTCTGTACACTCTAAACACATCTTGCTGCCTGGTGCTTGAAGTGAAGGTAAACCTGCTGGACAGACACCACTTTGTCATAATTTTTTAACCATTTCCTGACTGGGCCATTTTCCCTGGTTCATGACCAGACATTTTTTGGGTAGTTTGGAGTTATTGGTTTCAAAAACCCTAGACTTTCTGTTTTAGGTTACTATTGCAATCTTTTTTAGTGTTACACATAGGACTTTATATCTATGTTATTTCTATTTCTTTAATATCTGGAAGAAAAAAAAAAGAGGAAAAAAATGGAGGAAAACACCTGTTTTTGTGCCCTTTTGTGATAATAAAATTTATTTTCAAATGATTATCCATTAGTCACAAGTTAGGTCATCTCCTAACATTCTCCTCACCAACTTCATAAGTGCCCCACGACAGCACTAACTGCCAGTCTTCTAGTTGGGAGAGTCCTATGGAGCCCTTTGGTCACCATTGACAGCAGAAATGTTCAACATCAGCCCGGGTCAGCCTTCATCTCTAGAGTGCTTCATGTGTAAAGGTTTCTCAATACGGTGCTGGCCCTCTGCAGCATGACCAGCCACCAGAATTTTCTCTCAGTGCCTCATCTGTTCCACCTGTTCAACTACGGGCCACTAAACCTAGGCTAGCCGACTGGACCAGGAGATATTGCGAGTAAAGAGGGTGTTACAACTAAGTAAGCTGTGAAGGAAGGATGGCTGGTTGACATTTCAACAGCTGCAGGATGCCTGTGACCTATCTCAAGAATCCTTCTACAGGTTTTTACATCTGAGTCATACCCTACAATCTCAGTTTCCAAATTACTAGAGAATGGAGATGGGATGTTGCTTTCTGTTTGTCGCACTTACCTCCCAGGACCCCACAACTAGTGTCTCTGACTTTTATGGGCTATTTCATTCTAGATTCCATAACAATATATCACTCCACTTTAATGCTGACGCTGGGTTCACACTAGCACCTGGACTCGGTTTTCATGCAGAAGACGGAAAGCTGTCAGACTGGGTCCGGCCGTGAGCACCAGTGAGCGTTTTATGCTCTCCACCGCAAAACCGTTTTTTTTTTTTTTAAAGTACTGCATGTCCGACTCTGTGTCTGGTTTAAAAAAAACGGTTTCGCGGCGGAGCGCATAAATTGCTGACTGGGTTTGAAAGAGTCCTGCAGCTTTCCGTCTCCTGCTCTGTTTTGTGCAGGAAACGGAAACCTGTATGAACGGTGACCGGGCGCAGATGTAAACGAGCCCTGAGTGGCTCAAATACATTTGTTCCTTGTCCCAGGAGAAGGTACTCGAATCCCACACATTGGAATCTCTGGTGGCCACTAATAAACTTAGCAAATTGTACGTTATTCACCAGGCCAAACTCTAAATGTCAAGAGGATGGTGCAGATTTCTGGTACTTCCTATGACTTTGCCCCCCTGTGGCTGCTTTATGGAGAGTGGTCACACAATTTCTTAGCTCCTTGTTGGACATCCCTGTATCGTTATCTGTTTGGGCTGATGGAGGTCATGGGATCTCTGAGCCCACCACCAATAGATTTTTTTAAAGAAAGACCCTCTCTATGACGAGTATGGCTATTGCACTCTAGTGGATGTCCTCGATGTGCTGTATTTGTCATCTACCTATATCAGAATTCATTGCTTAGTTGTTGTTTTTTTTTTGTTTTTTGTTTTTTTTTTGTTCTGTTCTTGTTTTATATGTTTTTGTAATTAAAATCATAAAATAAACTGAAATAAAAACCAACCAAATAAAAAAAAAAAACTTTCCCTCTTCATTAGGGAAATGATGTAAGTGATACACCTAGTTTTGTGTCACCATAGAAAGGGCTAGAACCTGAGATGTGTGCATTGTAGTGGCACACATTGTGCCGCCCATAATAGACCTTTGGGGGAGCCTTGTAACATGTTTTTTTTTTTTTTTTTTGATAATTCCCTCTTTAACTGTTGCTGAGCCCCAGAAGCAGGAGGATTACAGATTCCAGAGCTAAACTGTCTCCTTTAAGACCCAGCAGCTTATGCAGTTCCTGAATACATGGCGTCATATCACATGACAGCTGGGCTGGGAGGAAGCTGCAAGATGGAGGTTTCCATAGACATATACACAACACTCATTGGGTGCTGTGTATACAGCGATTGGGAAGGCAGGAGCAAAAATAAACCATTTCCATAGCTTCAGCTACAGGATCTCAGCAAGAGGTTAACTGAATGCTAGTGATTTCAATTTCTATTGCCACAATATTGTTTAAGAAATTGAAATCACCCGCATTCAGTTAAGATAAAGGGATACTAAACCCTGGAAACAAAACTATGCATCATATAGTTTATCTCTAGCTATGCCTGCAGGATTAACTGCTAAACTGCTGCTCTGAGCACAAGTCTTGCAGACACACTGGGAAGCACACTTTCTGTCTCCCTGGACCTACATGATCGGCTACTGAATGGCTACAAGTACAAGCATGACATCACAGGAAGTTCAGGAGCAGCGGTACTGTAATCGCCACTGAACAGTCTTTTTCTGGGAGGCAGGGACTCCTACCATCACAGATAACTATAACGCTATATCCCTTCTCGTGGCATACTGGTTAGGCTGGTACATAATCCATAGTGGCCAGTAACTGCAAAATCAGCCCCATCTGGTTGTTTTCTTCTGGATCTATGGATCAATCATTGTGTCAAAGCCTAACATAGAATCTCTGATGGTGAAGTCATACCCAAATGCAGAGAAATACCTAAAAGACATCACTGCGTTTGACCTGCATCTCTTTGTTGTAGACGTCAGTGGGAGTCTCGGTGGTCAGACACCTTCTGATCAGAAATTGTACTTGCTTGTTAAAACTAGTGTTTGCAAAAGAGGTGCTGAATGCTAACCATTGTATTCCTCCCCTATAGGAAGCAAATGAGGGTAAAATAAAAGTCTCTGCTTGATGTTCTTTCAAATCCCTGATTTATTATCCTAAAACATCCACCGACAGACAGACCTACGCTCCCACAGGGTACCATCGTACACCCTGCCGGTTGTAGAGAATTGAGTGAAGCGAATGATAATGTTCTTTTACAATTCTCAGTATCATAGATCAGAGATAATTGCCATCACTAACAAGTTAGACATTCTGTGCATAATATAGTCAATTACCATTGAATAGAGACCCTCATTCCACATAAATGAAGGGTGCTTGGGTTAGGTTTATATCTTAATCTTTAGAATAACTGCTGCTATCTGAATTAACAGGAATCGGTTGCCATGGATACTGGATATTTTTTCACTCAACAAAATTGCTCACTGAGATATCATAATGTGTTAACACTATAGTATGATCACCTGAGATTATTCTCCGTTTCCTTCAAACACTTTCCATAGGAGCTGTCTGACAAAACTGCAGCATTATATTGGTATTTAGAATGTGTTCCTAAAAGAACGGGGGAGTAACGTTAAAAAGGATGCGCCCCTCTAATAGTCAATAGGACGGACAAATAGCATAGTGAAGTCGTGACTGTATGAGACGGATTCAACCACATGCTGCCATTGTAGACTCAAGATACTTCTGATAAAGGAAAGTAAACAGATTTACAGGATATCTCGGATAATAGACAATAATGAGACCAATCAGATGTTACAATGAAGGACATCAATCCACATAATAGTAAGATGTATATTTCTAAAGAAGGAGCATAATTGATATACGTTTTATAACACTGAGTCTTGTCAAATCAAATATATCTATAAAATTGCAAGGACGTAATTTAAAGGGCCACCCCATCAGAACAGCTCTTGTTCATAGGATCAGTGTAAAGCATGTAAATGTTATAGATGGAAGGATCCGAGGGTGTATTCTATGAAAGTGGGTGACTAAATCATTGGTGCTACCTTGTATGATAAAGGAATTATGTCATTTGAATTTAAAGGGCTTGCTTTATCTTGACTACATGATTTGCACCCGTAAAGGGAGAACTGCTGCAAACTGTATAACACCAATGTATTAGAGGGTTAACTATTGAATCTAATGTATGCCATGTAATTTCAGCATTTTCCCCTGGTGCTGACAAATGAGTCCCGAAACGCGTAAGCTCTCGATTATGTTCTTGTATCCTGGACGAAAAATGTAAGACCATCTTTTTATTTTTATAAATGAAGTAAAAGTTATATTTTAACTGGTGGCATGCTGGATACATTTTTCAAATTTTGTATTATAAGTAACTCCAATGCAGTCTGGAGCAAGTGTCCGTGCAGCCTTTCATTATCATTACTAGGTGGAGCAGTTTCTCTTTTCTTATTCATTTTTTCGGACTGACTGACCTTCATTTCTTAAAGTAATGATGGCCACTCGTTTTTCTTTACTTAGATGCTTTTTTCTTGCCATAATACAAATTCTAACAGTCTATTCAGTAGCACTATCAGCTGTGTATCCACCTGACCTCTGCACAACACAACTGATGGTCCCAAACCCATTTATAAGGCAAGAAATCCCACTTATTAAACCTGACAGGCCACACCTGTGAAGTGAAAACCATTTCAGGTGACTACCTCTTGAAGCTCTTTAAGAGAATGCCAAGAGTGTGCAAAGCAGTAATCAAAGCAAAAGGTGGCTACTTTGAAGAACCTAGAATATAAGACAGATTGTCAGCTGTGTCACACTTTTTTGTTAAGTATATAATTCCACATGTGTTAATTCATAGTTTTGATGCCTTCAGTGTGAATCTACAGTTTTCATAGTCATGAAAATACAGAAAACTCTTTGAATGAGAAGGTGTGTCCAAACTTTTGGTCTGTACTGTACATCAATGATAATGTTTTTATTATTATATCAGAAATATTTCTCTATTTTGTTTTAGTACAAATTTGTTAGCTAAATCTCTCAAGGGCTTGTAGTAAGCCTATCTCTGCTACTGATCAAATCTGATTGATATAGGGCAGGGGTCGGCAATAATTTTTTGGCACAGCAGTTTGTCACCTGTGTGCTGCCACCTCTGCTACTGTGTATAGGGGCAAATAAGGAGCATTATAATGTGTATAGGGGCCAATATGGAGCATTGTACTGTGTTCAGGGGGGAACGATATGGAGCATTTTACTGTATATAGCAGCCAATGTGTAGCATTATATTGTGTTTAGGGGCAATATGGAGCATGATATTGTATATAGGGGTTAATATGGAGAATTATACTGTGTATAGGGAGGCCAATATGGAGCATTATACTGTGTATAGGGAGGCCGATATGTAGCATTATACTGTGTATGGGGGACAAAATGGAACATTATACTGTATATAGGGGCCAATATGATGCATTATATTGTCTATAGGGACAATATGGAGCATTATATTGTATATAGGGGGTTAATATGGAGCATTATACTTGACATAGGGGGTAATTAGGAGCATAATACTGTGTAGAGGGGGTAAAAATGAGCATTATACTATATACAGGGGGCAATATGGAGTAATATAATGTCTATAGGGGGGCCAATATGGAGCATTATAGTGTGTAGAGGGCAAATATGGAACATAATACTGTTTTAAGGGGCGAATATGAAGCATTATACCATTATAAGGGCCAATATGTAGCATTATACCATGGACACGGGGCAATAAGGAGCATAATACTGTGTATACTGGGCAATATGGAGCATTGTACTGTGCATAGGTTAAGGAGCATAAGGAGCATAATACTGTGTATAGAACGCAAGAAGGAGCATTGTACTTTATATAGGGGTCTGGGCATTCTGCTACACTATTTTCTTAGAAATTTTTCAGACACAGCTGTAATAGTAAGTTAATCTACGTAATGTCTGTATTACAACTACAAGTACTGTTATAAAAACTTATGTAGGATTTGACAACATTATTTATTGAGGAGCCATTGGGGCTATACATTTTTTATTTAAATCGGCATACTGTACATAAAAGGTTGCCTACCCCTAAAATGCATTCAGGAAAGTACAGAGAGAGAGGGGCTGGAAATGACCCATCTGCTTGATTTACTAGTAAACACCATTCTGCAGTTTGCTATGTACTGGAATACATGGAATCTGCAGGAGCCAAAAGTTTCAACACTTTTTAATAAAAATCAAATGGCAAAATGTTGTTATAACACAAAACTACAATGCAGTAAACACACTTTGTGCCACAATACACTGACTCCATACATGTACAGCACCATATCTTCATAGTATGGCATCTAATAGAACATGGCACAATCTTATGCCAAATTATGTTTTAATTTTATAAAATTATAAACCTCTCAAATCAGAGGCCTACAGAGGGACAATATTAGTAGATAGACTTGGGTGCTGTATCATTGGCTCCCTACAACTCTGAGCTTATACAGAACAGTAATAGAAAAGGCTGAGCCCTATATCACACTTTCGACGGTTCCCCCACACACTATCTCTTGCCCCATTTACTGGCCCCAACACTATATAATGTCCCCTTTACTGGCCCCTACACAGTATATTGCCCCCTTTACTGGCCCCTACACAATATATTTCCCCCTTTACTGGCGATCACACAATAACTTCCCAACTTACTGGTACCCTTAGGGTGCATTCACACTACTGATACGCTGCCTGATTCTGAACGTTAAAACACGTTCAGAATCAGCGCATATAAAGCAGATCCCATTCATTACAATGGGAGCCGGCATACGAGCACTCCCCATTGAAATGAATGGGCTGCTTTTTTCTCTACGAGTGCTCCCATTGAAGTGAATGGGAAGTGCTCGCGTGTACGGCTATCTCAGCTCATTCCGAGCCGTACACACAAGCACTTCCCATTCACTTCAATGGGAGCGCTCATAGTGAAAAAAAGCAGCCCATTCATTTCAATGGGGAGCGCTCATATGCCGGCTCCCATTGAAATGAATGGGAACTGCTTTATACGCACTGATTCTGAACGTGTTTTAAAGTTCAGAATCAGGCAGCGTATCAGTAGTGTGAATGCACCCTTACAGTGTACTAGCTCCTTTACTGGCCCCCACACAGGAATTGCCCCCTTTTGGTCCTGACAGACTGATGTTCAGGTGCTACTTACTGCATTATTGCAGCAGGTTATAATCCTTACTCACTTAGCCATCACCGCTGCTGTACATTCCCACCTCCATTTTGGCTCCAGCCTTTTGCTGCATATTACATTCTAATGCTGAACAACACCAACATTATAGTATTCAGCACTCCCTGTATGCCGTAGGCAGTAAGTGAATATCAACTGTTACCTACTAGAGTATTACATTACAGTCGGTGATGGCCTATTTAAGAAACAAACAAACAAAAAAGTAGCAGGGTGAGGCTCCCTAATTGTGTGGGCGCAATAGCAGCTACTACAGTGGTACTGTACTGGTACCCTACTGGCATCGTACTGCCACCAAACAGCCATAAAATACTGCATCTTGTTACAATCAAGGGTAAATTACAGTTATAGCCATGTATATTTGCACATCTAAAATTTTTCCAGAAAATGAAGTATTTCTCCCACAAAATTACTGCAATTACATTTGTTTTCTTATACACGTTTATTTTTTTGTGTGTATTGGAACAACAAAAAAACTTAGATAAAGTCAAATTTCACACAAAATACATGTGATGCTCATTCAAACTCACCTGTGGCAAGTAACAGGTGTGGGCAATATAAAAATCAGAGAAGTTGACTCAGTCTTTGCATTGTGTGTCTGTGTGTGCCAGACTAAGCATGGAGAACAGAAAGAGGAGAAGAGAACTGTCTGAGGACTGGAGAATCAAAAATGTGGAAAAATATCAACAATCTCTTGATTACAAGTCCATCTCCAGAGATCTTGATGTTCTTTTGCCCATGGTGTGCAACATAACCAAGAACTTTACAACCCATGTCACTGTAGCTATTCTTCCTGCATAGAATAGAAAAATTGAAAGGTTGCAATGCAGGATAGTCTGGATGATGGAGAAGCAGCCCCAATGAAGTTCCAAATAGATTCAAGCTGTCTTACAGGCTCAGTGTCAGCGCAAACTATCTGTTGATATTTGAATTAAATGAAATGCTATGGCAGGAGACCCTGAAGGATCCCACTGCTGACACAGAGACATAAAACAGCTAGATTGCAGTTTTCCAAAATGTATGTGAGCCAAAATCCTTCCGGGAAAACGTCTTGTGAGTGAGGCCTACAAAGAAAAGAACACAGTACCAATAGTCAAATATTGCAGAGGTTCAAAGATGTTTTGGCGTTGTTTTGCTGCCTCTGACACTGGGTGCCCTGACTGTTTGCAAGGCATCATTACATCGGAATATTACCAAAGTGCCCAGTATCAGAAAGCTGAGTTTGTGTCTTAGGTCATGGTTCTTCCAGCAGGACAATGACCCCAAACATGCTTCAAAAAGCACCCAGAAACGGATGGAATCAAAGCGCTGAAGAGTTCTGAAGTGGCCAGCAATGAGTTCGGATTTGCACCCCCCATTGAACACCTGTGTAGAGATCTTAAAATTGCTTTTGGGAGAAAACACCCTTCAAATATGAGAGACCTGGAGCAGTGTGCAAAAGAAGAGTGGTCCAAAATTCCAGTTGAGAAGTGTAAGAAGCTTATTCATGTTTATAGGAAGAGAGTGATTTCAGTTATTTATTCCAAATGGCGTGCAACCAAATATTAATTTGAGGGTGCCAGTAGTTTTGTCCAGCCCATTTTTGGAGTTTTGCGTGAAATTATATAATTTTTTGCCATATATTTTCTGTATTTTTTGGTGTTATTTGAATACAAACAAAGGAAATAAACATGTGTACAACAAAACCATGTGTACTTGCATTCATTGCATAACACTTACAGCCATGATTGTATACTCATCACTACTTCCAGAAGAAAAGAAAAATAGTGCAAGACTCCGTTCACTTTTGGCTTTCTTAGTGGGTATATTTGGCATGTAGTTTGTGCCCAATGTTTGTGTAAGAAGATAGCTGAACAAACTAAAACGGGTTGTACAGAATGTATTGTTATGTAAATAATGCCTTACATTTATGAATTATATTTGTAGATTACATCAACAAGCCAAAGACCTGTAGGCAAACTGAAGGTAGACTCCATTAACATCCACCATCCACCAGTTATATGTCTGTAGTTGTGCTAGCTCTAGCAGTACATGTCATAAGTAAAGTTGCCCATTTTGTCTATTGTACTAAATAGAATTAATTTCATATCCAAAATTACAAGCTTCCTGGCCTAACTTAATTTGCTCTCAATGAAATTTACAAATTGCAGTAGGATGTAAAATAAGATGATCAAACTTTTACTAACTTCCTTATCCTTAAGACATCCTTAACTGGTCATTAGAAGATGTCCGATTTTCTGATTAGCACTTCCCAATCTCATTCTCCCAGAAGTACCATGTATTTTAAGGAGACATTTCTGTATTTTCCAGACATGGTCTTTGGCACGGGTAAGTAGCTATAAAATATGATTTTGTTGGGACTTAGTTAAGGTCTGAATGTTTTCCTCATTACCGGACTGTTATTTCCATGGAAACCGTGTCAATTCTGAAATGCTTGGCCAGATGAAGTTTTGTATAGTATCCAAAAAACTCCTTTATGAGGCAACATCAGGATCATGTTTAAATACCAGACACTGGGAAGGAAATGTATTCTGTTGAGAAAAGAACTCTGCTAAACCAAATCAAGTGTCAAAAAAGCTCAATATACTCTCAGACTTTGCAATAATTATTCTGCAAAAACACCCACACACCGGAATAGACCTGCAAGAGCAAAATTACATTAGTGAGTCACTGGATATTCCTACGTGTATTCCCACTGAAATGTTTTCCAGCCAAGATCCATTACATATAATGGAGGAAATGTACATCATTTTCAACTAATTTCCAAGAAAGACAAAAAATTGCACCTTGCTTTGACAGCCATTCACTATAAATAAATCCTGTGCCTGAAATTCATTGCCACCGAAGCTTAAATACTGTTCCAGATTCTTTGTAAAGGGACCAGCAGCTTGTGTGATGTGTTTTATAGGCACTACGAATAATAATCCTGAAATGAGCCGGCATTATCCGTTACCAACTTCTCATTTTAAGTATTCTCTTACCTGTGACGTATTATGTACTTGTCATTTTCCGCTTGCCTTTCTGTATTGCATATAAGCACTCCTCATATGTACATGCACAGCAATTTCTGAAAACTATTGTTTGAGGGAAGCGTTACTTCCGCTATGAAATTGTAGCTGTCTGTACATCCTGCGTAGGTAGAATTTATACATTTAGCTCTAGATTTGCTTCAGATAAGTTTTTAGATGGAATGAATTGCTCACAATCACATTTCTGTTACTCTTTGACAAAATCTATCTGTTCTTTGATGGCATTAAGTATAGGTTTACGATAAAGTTAGGTAACCCTAAGGCCAGGGCCCCACAGGCCAGAAACGCTGCGATTTGCGTAAAAATTGCGGCGTTTTACAGTACTTGAAAAGTGTATGGGATTCATGTGAATCCCATCCCTACTTTGTGGAAAAAATTGCAGCGCCGAGACGCTGCAATTTCCAAAACCATTGCGGTTTTGAAAATTGCAGTATGTCAATTATATCTATGGAAATGCCGGCGGCTTCCCCATAGATATAATTGGAATAGAAAATCCGCGGAGGAAAACTCCATTAACTTTCTGTTCAAAGTGCTGCGGGAAGAACTGCGCTTTAGCACTGCGTTTCTGGCCGTGGGACCTTAGCTTAAAAGTAAAAACAAAGTGTTAGATTCTTCCATTAGTTCTGCTCCCTCTTTGGCATAATATAAATTAAATGGGCTCTATCATTGGGAAAAGTCATTTTTAACTAAGCACATACTTGCACAGCCGTTAGAAATGCTATTCCACACTTACCTTTCGTATGAGCCCGTTTTTATTCATATGCTAATTAGCCTCTCGGTGCACCCATCATGCACCCTCTGCCTATTCATTCCTAAATATATATACAGCACAGGCTGCTGCTACTGCTGATGAACTCCTGCTTCCTGTTTGCACACAACGATAGAAGAGAATAGTAGAGACGAGTGATGCTGGGAACTTCCTGTGCTGGCTGGAAGCTCATTAGCATATGAATAAAAACGGACTTATTCAAAAGCCACTGAAGCAATTTACATACAAAAGGTAGGTGTGGAATAGTCTTTCTAAAGGCTATGCATGTACGTGTTTAGGTAAAAATGACTTTTGCCAATGATAGAGCCCCTTTAAACAAAATGAGTTTACTGTTGCACAGCTGTCTGCCTATGTAGTCTGATCTGCCCCCAACCCCTTCCTAATGGGAGGCCCAAACTATACTGGCAGGCAGCTGTGCTTTATTTAACCTACATTAAATGGCTCTGTTAACATCAAGTTTTGATGTATACTTAATGTTTAGCTTCAGAAGAAATTTGATAAGACCATTGTTATTCAAAAATTTGCCAAAGAAGTTCCCCTTTTGCATATGCTTGGTGAGTTTATGTTGGTATACTTTTTAACACATGGAATGCATTTCTCTCACTATGTAAACTTAAGTTCATATCCACTTGTTCAGTCTGTATAAGTACAGTTTGTTGTTCTGATCCGTCAAAGAACAACAGACCTAAAGTGAAAATGTCAGACGTTTTTATTTTCTTCACCATAAACTGGCCCCATCATGTGCAGGGTGAGCAATTCCCTTTTCATTTATACCCCTCTATAATCTTTATGTTGCAGCAAAGTGAAGTTGGAAATGCCTCTTGGGTGTATTCACCTCAAAATCCTGACCAAAAAGACAGCTCCCATTGAAATCTATTAGAGCCGCTCCGGAGCCTTTTCTGGGAGCTGGCTTGTGCCGGCTCCCGGAAAAAGAAAAGAGGTGCTCATTCTTCATGCCGTTTTGGCTGACGATTTGGCCTGAAGACACTCCCTCCTCCAGACTAGGGCCATTCATTGGGCCTAATCCGGAGCAGAGTGCGCGACTGGATGCCGGTGCAGTGCAACTTACACTAACTGATGTGGCTAACCAGCTTTACCAAATGTTAACACAGTCAAAATATCACAGACTGTACAAAAAGTACTTACATTACAGCATAAAGATCTATGGTTACACTTTATATTCCACAAGCACATACATGGTACAGAAAACTGGGCGAGTACAGGTTATTTCAAAATAGCATGCATCAGCTAAAGGCTGTAGGCTGTTTTTCGGATCACTGCACCCCAACCGGATCTCAGTTGTTTACTCACTTGGTTTATTTTACAGTCAGCAAACAGAACTTTCCTTTGCACTGCCATAAACGCATAAAGATTAGCAGTCAGTAGGAAGAAGTCGATGATAAAAGCTAAGTGATTCTGCAATGATTTACAGTGCTCAGTTCAGATTTCAGCCGGGACGCAACTAAAGGCTCATAGCCCATAGTACAAGAGTTCAGCTTGAGACTCCCTAACCCTAATCTACTGTGTGTTTTGTGTCACTTTAAATACTCAGAACATTCTTATTTTTCCATCAATGCTTCTGTGTGATGGCTTATTCTTTGCAGGATGAGTTGTACTTTTCATTGGTGCCATTATTGTGTACATGAAACGTTTTGATCACTTTCCACACTTTCTGGAGATGCGGAATGAAAACATTTCAACATTCGGGATAAATATTGTGAAAATTTCTTTTTCTAGCTCATTAAGGTTGTGGAGATATTAAGACTGCCCCCTTCCAGTGATCACTTAGGTGCCTCTGTCAGCACTGCCAGTAGAATCTATGGGGTTAAATGTCTATGATTGAGCTAACTTAGATCATAAGATGAGATAAGATAAGATATTCCTTTAAAAGTCCCACAATGGGGAAATTTCAGTGATACAGTTTCATAGATGGTACAGTAGTATATAACAAGAGAGAAACACATACAAGCACATGGCAGATAGAGAAATCCTAGGAATCAGAGCAACTAAAAAGGAAAGAAACACAGACACACTGCAGGATCATTTAGTTCTCTGTGCGGAGTGATGTTAATAATAATACAGCCCGACCGTGGTGGGAGGACACGAGGAGGGGTCACAGCATGTAGATATAACAGGCAGAAACGTTTTTTTGCAGAGTTGAGGGACATATGCAGCTATCATGATAACATGTGGTAGTTCTTTGGTAGGTGGTGAGATCTCCTGCTCACAGCTGATAGTTCGGTATCTTGCATCAACACTATTGTCCATTAACCACAAAAAAATGCTCCAAATGTCCTTCATCACAAGCCCTCCTCCTTTCTTCATCATGGGTATTATAGTGGAATGTCAGCTATATTATACAGATGACACCAACAAGTAATGCCATCAGCATAGCTCCTGTCTTGTAATAGTATGTCTCTGAGCTTAACTAATGCTCAACTTGGATGGACTATAATATTACAGAGCGACGAGAGGGTTTATGGGCTGGATAACAGGGGTCCAGATAACTGCCATCTGTTGCCTTGATTCGAACCACGGACTACCAATTGAGGACCCCACAAGCACACAGTATATTAAGATACAGAGATTGTGGACATTTCTTTTCTGTGGATTTAATTCAATATAATTATGGTAGGACCAGAAAAAAAAGAAGAAAACTCATTATGGGGCTGTGACGTGGTACAAATAAAAACTAAGTGCCCATGCCATCTACCATAATATTCCATTATTTCATTACAAATTGCTTATTAAGCAGCAAGTTAATAGAACATGGTTTAGCAGGTTACCACACAGCTATCAGCTAGAAATACCCAATAAACAATTAGTTTGTAATGAGTTAATGGTATACAGTGAAAGTTCACCTATTTTTCCCTCCACAACTTGACCACACCGCATTGTTGTACCCAAATAAGTTGTGAATAGCATAAAATCCAGATGAGGTCCCACAAAAGAGAAAGCTACTTTTTCTCTGAAACGTCAGAGCGTAAAGCATAAGAACAGATTTATGAAAAGAAAAACTGTCTTTGTTGCTCATTGCAAGAAATTACAGCATACCTTTCATTTTTCAATGAAAAAGTAAGAAGTAAAAGACACATTGTGGCTCTAGGCAAAAAAGACACTTTTTCTTTTAGACTGTTTCATAAATCCGCCCTTAAGCTTTATAAATGAGCCCAGAACACAGAGAAATGAGTCCAATGTGTAGCTTCTTCTGACCTGCTCCACTTGATAGACAAGTCTCTATTGTTTGTGTATGGGGAGAGACCTGTCAATCAAACTGATGAGGGTGGGGAGAAGCTGCAGAGCAGACTTTTCTCCCCATTCCCAACTCACTGCTAGAAGAAAAAAGAACTCATTGAAGTCAATGGGAGGCTTTTTTTCAGCGCTGAAATTCCACACCAAATTCCTCACCATTTTCCTCCATGTGAATGGACCCTTAGAGCTCACTCTCTGTTCCCTGTGAAAAGTTACTTTTCTCCTACTTAGGCTCAGACTGGCCCACAGGTGAACAGCTGAATCCATCTGGTATAGCACACCAAATTCATTATACATCATACAGATACTAATTATACAACCAGGCAACTCAACTAATTATACTCAACCAGGCTATGCATCGGTATAATATACTGGGTAGGCTAATTAAGAAACGGACTATTTCAGCCACAATGAACATGAACACTCATCAGATGAGTTATAGCAATTAACAATCATTTCAACGACCATATGATAGATTACCATCACCTGAAAACAAGTGCGGAAACAAATGAGTGCTGTGTACACAGCTATGGAGGCCGCCATGATGCGGCTCCCCTCTGGCCTGGTGGTCAAGTGATCCTTCAGGGACCAGAAACCATAAAAGCTGCTCGATCCTAGAATTCCCAGAGCAGCTCTGCAGTTCAGTTTAGGAGGTTGTTACTGAAGTTCTGAAATTTCCCCACTGTGGGACTATTAAAGGATTATCTTATTTTATCTTAAATGTATCAGCCCTAAAAATGAAAGTAAAATAAGAAAAAAAAATTCCAACACCGTGCCCAAATCACAGGTTTTAGCCTGTCTCCGGTGACAGTACGTGCTGATGCTTTTCTGCTACGTTTTTTCCACTGCATTTTTTAGGCAGAGGCTTAGCCTTAATATGTAAAGTTATTTATTTACTTTTTTAATTTTCAAGGCAGTGGTAAATTGAACAAGGCTCTCGGCAGAGTTTCAGTGGCCATGTGACGGTTGCAGTGCCAGTCACCTCCTAATCTCTAGTGGTATCCTGTTAATTTCACAGCGCAGTCAGCTGTCTGCAATTAGTGATTTCCTGTGAGATCAGATTACATAGCTTTCAAGGCCTAGTAAAGCGCCCACACATCAATCTCTACAATTAGGATTCTTAGCTGTGTCCCTACATGGCATGGCATCAGGAAGCAGGTTACATCTAGTCTCATTTTACTCAACTTTTGTAGCAACCTCTTCTATTGTTCTACTATCCAAGGAATATGCACATCTTTCTATGTATGTGTATTCTATATTTTCTGTATATTCTGGATAATTCTGTATACTTTATGTGCTAACGACATTTTGTCAGTTCTTTTTTTTTTTCTTATTTTAATCATCCATAACATTAAAATTACCTGAATAACATTACTTAGGTCACTGTCATGTCACAAAAACAGCTTTGATCTTACCAAGTCTAAGGGCAAGTTCACACAGGGTTTTTTTGACCGTATTTTGATGCGGAGGCCGCCTCAGAATCTGGTCCAAAAAACGTCTAGCCGTGACTGGATGCCGGTGCAGTGCACCAAACGACTGGGCCTAGTCGGGTGGGAGTGTCGCGCCGCGGCAAGAAAGGGCAGCTCACTTCTTTTTTCCGTAAGCGTCAAAGCCACTAGCGGAAAAAAGAAGTGAATGGCTCCCATTGAAGTCAATGGGAGGCGGTTTTTTGGAGCCGGATTCTGAGGTGGATTCCGCGTCAAAATCCAGTCCAAAAAACGCTGTGTGAACTTACACTTAGAGATCTTAAAACCTTGTAAGTTGTGAAGTGGACCTCACATCCTACAGATGCTATATTGCATTTTGGGCTGGGGAACCTAATAGGCCATGTAAACTGTTTGCCATATTCCTCGTACAATTCCAATATTTGCAGGATAGCAGGGCACATATTCTTACTAAAAGAGCCCTATAACCCTTTAGGAAGTAACATAACCATGAAAAGGTGTGCCACCATCCACCACTGATCCCAGCTACCAATATACTCTTACTTATAAGCAGGGTCTCAGTAGTAATGAGTTTGTCCAAAGGAATAAGTGTCAGCAGCTTCAGACATTTGGAAGAAAAGAGACAAAATGACCCAGGAGTGGTAAGCAAATAGGTCTCTGGTTTAAGATCTGATTTTAGCTTAGCGAGACGCAGCCAAAAAGCGCTGTGGAACAGACAGCGGTGGAAACGCATCAAACTTTCTCTCTTTAATTATACTTATTATTAACGGCCAGCATTTCCGTAGATATAATTGACATGCTGCAATTTACAAAAATGCTATGTTTTTTTTAAACCACAGCATTTCCACTGTGGATATTTTTCTGCAATGAGTGGATGGGATTAGTCAGGGTCCCATCCACTTTGCATATACTCTAATACGCTGCATTTCTTTCTGCAGAGTTTCTCCCATGACCAAATTGCAATGTTTTCACAACATGGGGCCCTGGTCTGAAGGACTTTAGTATGTGATCACTGTTTGCAATGAAGTTGGAGTTTAATATTTCGGTCCAAGTCTTGTGTATGGCACAACTGGCTGTTACGCACATGGTCTTTCCATGAAAGAATGTTTCCATTAGCTTATTCTTTGTCTGGTGTCATTGTACGTGTACGGTATGGCCAAACTGAATGAATGTAACAGTCAACATAGACTAAAATGAGTATAGCTGCATTAGTGTAATGATTGTTCACCAGACAATAGTTTGTTTAATAGATGGTCATCCATCAACCTACTGCTGTCACCTACTGTGTATGACACCTACTGTGTATGACACCTATAGTAACAATGAAATACTTATGCAAATCCAAGTTTTGTGACGTATTAAAAAAATATAAAGATTAAGATGTAATATGTTGCAGTTAGGAAGTGAATTATAATATTTGTGTAGTGCAGCCTCAGGTATTCATATATTTCTGGGAAAGCAAATGACAAAATATCAGGCTGAGCTAATTACCTTGTTTCATTTGGTCTCTTCAGACTTCTACCTCATCTAATCTTTGTGAAGAAAGTGTATGTCACTCCGGTTTAGCAAGAAATGACTCATTCAAGAGTCAGGTCAGTGAGATTTATTAATAAAAATGTCAGATTTGTTTTCACAGTTGTTTTTGCACTGAAGTTATTCAAAATGTTTCATTTGACTTTCCCTATCCATATACATTTCAGCATGCCTGAGATATTAAGTCACTAATCTTTGCCTTGTCTATTTATGTAGTACAATAAATGTTGGTTTCTTGACAATTAACTAATCAAAATAAAAAACTTTTCATATTCTGAGGCTTCCTTTATATTTCCATTCCTTTTCAAGCCACTCCTGACTTTTGGCTTAAAAAAACTGCAGCAAAATCTGGCTTGTTTCCTGGTTATTTGTTTGCCTTCTGATTCTGATATTGCCATATACATTCGGATATGACCTGTGGCTTTCTATTGGGAATCTGCTTTGTCTCCCGATTCTGTAGCTGATGACTACTTCTGGTTTTGATCTTTTGCATGCATGATTATTCTCCTGTTTCTGATCTCCCCTGGATGTTAATTGTGGACTGTGGTTTGGTTTCCGCTAGTGGCGTGTTTATTTCCCGCACAGTCTTTGTTGGTAATAATTCGGATG
Organism: Leptodactylus fuscus; assembly: GCF_031893055.1. Classification (NCBI taxonomy): domain Eukaryota; kingdom Metazoa; phylum Chordata; class Amphibia; order Anura; family Leptodactylidae; genus Leptodactylus; species Leptodactylus fuscus. The sequence goes on from NC_134269.1 coordinate 150,941,371, forward strand.
CCCAACCATAACAAGTGCCTTCAGTGTACAGAGATAGCTGTGTGCAGATGGATTCCGCGTCAAAATCTGCCTGCAAAAAGCTCTGTGTGAACATGCCCTTAGGGTAAGTTCACACAGAGTTTTTTGGTCAGGATTTTGAGGCCGTATCAGTGCACCGGTTTTCAGTTGCGGCTACCCGGTTCCAGACCAAAAAACCCCGTCTGAAATTGAAATTATCCCTAGGGTCCATTCACTCGGAGGAAAATGGTGAGGAATTTGGTGTGGAATTTCAGCGCTTTTCCTCTGTGTGAATGGACCCTTAGAGAGCTAGAAATTGGATAGATAGATTTCTGTGAGCCCTGACAGTGTTATACACTATGTTATACACTATTCTTTAAACCAATTTAAGTTGTGGTTTGTAGGAAATTTATTCGCCCTGAAATCTGGGACCCGAGCCACTCAATACTAACTGAATCTTGAGAGGTTCACCCATCTCTAGTCATATTCAAATCAACCTAAGAAGGTGGTGAGTAGCTTCAGCCTGGTCACACTGTCCACTTGCTGATCACCCCTCCAGGGCATGAATGGATTGCCTTGTGATGTCAGGTAGTGAGGGGACTGTGGAGGGAGATGTCAATCACTCTCAGGAGGTGTAATGAGCAAGCAGACAGCGTGACTAAGGGTATGTTCACACATCAGTATGCCATCAGTCCATTTGAATTCAGTTTGAGACTTTAAAACGGACTGATACACATACTGATTGTATACTGACACCTTTTTATGCTGATAGCAAACGCTGTCAGCATAAAAGTAGCAGGGGATTAAAAGTAGCAATTGTAACCAGAGTAGAGATAAGGACATATAATAAATGTCCTTATCTCATATAATAAATGTCCTTATCTCTACTCTGTTTACAATTTTCTACTTTTAATCCCCTTATCTGTCCTCTAGGGGATGGACACGTTTGCTATCAGTATAAAAAGGTGTCAGTATACAATCAGTATGTGCACCAGTCCGTTTTAAAGTCTCAAACTGAATTCAAACGGACTGATGGCATACTGATGTGTGAACATACCCTAAGCTGAAGCTGCTCTCCGCCCACCGTGACTACGTATGTTAATTTGGATACGACATTTTTTGTTTTGAAACATTTATAACTTCACTTTCCTGCAACAGAAAGATTACAGAGGGGCAGCAATAGAAAGGTGATTACGTCATTCTGCACGGGATAGCGCCAGTTTATGGTGGAAACACTACCTTACCGCTTCTATGTAAACATGACTTTTTTCCCCTTACTAATACGAGCATATTGTCACTTTTAGAATTCCTTAAGTAAATTTAATATGATGTAATATGCTGCACAACCTGAACTGACTCATAATATAATGAATTGCTAATATAACTATGAAATCATATCTGAGATGGACTCCTGGGCTTGGAATGTATTTTACCTGTCCAAAGCTTTTCTGTGTAACATCCCTGTATATACTGTGTGTGTATATATATATATATATATATATATATATATATATATATATATATATATATACAGTCCTATGAAAAAGTTTGGGCACCCCTATTAATCTTAATCATTTTTAGTTCTAAATATTTTGGTATTTGCAACAGCCATTTCAGTTTGATATATCTAATAACTGATGGACACAGTAATATTTCAGGATTGAAATGAGGTTTATTGTACTAACAGAAAATGTGCAATATGCATTAAACCAAAATTTGACCGGTGCAAAAGTATGGGCACCTCAACAGAAAAGTGACATTAATATTTAGTAGATCCTCCTTTTGCAAAGATAACAGCCTCTAGTCGCTTCCTGTAGCTTTTAATCAGTTCCTGGATCCTGGATAAAGGTATTTTGGACAAACAATTCAAGTTCAGTTAAGTTAGATGGTCGCCGAGCATGGACAGCCCGCTTCAAATCATCCCACAGATGTTCAATGATATTCAGGTCTGGGGACTGGGATGGCCATTCCAGAACATTGTAATTGTTCCTCTGCATGAATGCCTGAGGATTTGGAGCGGTGTTTTGGATCATTGTCTTGCTGAAATCTCCATCCCCGGCGTAACTTCAACTTCGTCACTGATTCTTGAACATTATTCTCATGAATCTGCTGATACTGAGTGGAATCCATGCGACCCTCAACTTTAACAAGATTCCTGATGCCGGCATTGGCCACACAGCCCCAAAGCATGATGGAACCTCCACCAAATTTTACAGTGGGTAGCATGTGTTTTTCTTGGAATGCTGTTTCTTTTTGGACGCCATGCATAACGCCTTTTTTTATAACCAAACAACTCAATTTTTGTTTCCAAAATGAAGCTGCCTTGTCCAAATGTGCTTTTTCATACCTCAGGCAACTCTATTTGTGGCGTACGTGCAGAAACGGCTTCTTTCTCATCACTCTCCCATACAGCTTCTATTTGTGCAAAGTGCGCTGTATAGTTGACCGATGCACAGTGACACCATCTGCAGCAAGATGATGCTGCAGCTCTTTGGAGGTGGTCTGTGGATTGTCCTTGACTGTTCTCACCATTCTTCTTCTCTGCCTTTCTGATATTTTTCTTGGCCTGCCACTTCTGGGCTTAACAAGAACTGTCCCTGTGGTCTTCCATTTCCTTACTATGTTCCTCACAGTGGAAACTGACAGGTTAAATCTCTGAGACAACTTTTTGTATGCTTCCCCTGAACAACTATGTTGAACAATCTTTGTTTTCAGATCATTTGAGAGTTGTTTTGAGTAGCCCATGATGCCACTCTTCAGAGGAGATTCAAATAGGAGATCAACTTGCAATTGGCCACCTTAAATACCTTTTCTTATGATTGGATACATCTGGCTATGAAGTTCAAAGCTCACTGAGGTTACAAAACCAATTTTGTGCTTCAGTAAGTCAGTAAAAAGTAGTTAGGGGAATTCAAATCAATAAAATGATAAGGGTGCCCATACTTTCGCACCGGTCAAATTTTGGTTTAATGCATATTGCACATTTTCTGTTAGTACAATAAACCTCATTTCAATCCTGAAATATTACTGTGTCCATCAGTTATTAGATATATCAAACTGAAATGGCTGTTGCAAACACCAAAATATTTAGAACAAAAAATGATTAAGATTAATAGGGGTGCCCAAACTTTTTCATAGGACTGTATATATATATACCTGCTACTTCTACTTGGACTCAGGTCACTGGACAATTTTTTGACCCTCAATGATCACAACGGCACATTATGATTAAATGCACTGTACTTTCACATCCAAATTGCTATCTAGAACATTTTGTCCTTCCTGGCATCAGAATCTGATTCTTAAACTTCCCTTGTAAGGACAAACCAGACTTTATTATAATCAGACGTTTAACTTTAGATTCTAACGTCAGTGTGCTTAAATTAGAAAGACAAGAAATTACCTACTTTTTGTGTTTTTACATTTAACATTTGTCACATTGTGAAGATCTTGTTTTGATTATCTGCCAGAAATGATGAAAGAAGATTAGAACACGCACAACTCCTCTTGAAGATGGGTTGGAGACAAGACTAAGAAATACACTGATTTCAGTGAATGTCAAGGCGGTCAGTCTCTAAAATAAGTGACTAGTTTCAAGTGGGCTAAAGTACATTTGAACCAAAGCCACGGGATACTAATATGGCGGTATCATCTAGGACTGTACTTTTTATAATAATTAACATGGGTACAACACATTAATGATATTGTTCACTAACCTATTACATTTCTTACAAAAACACATCTGAACTATTTGCCCATCATAACCTTTACACATACATTACATAGGTGCCACATTAATCTGTACATAGAATACAGCCAATTAAATAGATGGACTTTTCTGCACGCACTATGAGTGGAATATGGACATTTGAGGCGTAAATGACACGGTCTTGCTGCAGTGGAATTCCTTCTATTCTAGTGAATCCCACCCACACATTGCAGAAAAAGACCTGTTGCGTTTTTGTAAATCGCGTCATGTCAATTATACCTATGGAAATGCTGGCGGTTTCCATATAGGTATAATTAAAGCGAAAACTCTGCAGACTTTCTGTGAAAAGTGCTGCTGGAAAAACCGTGATGTGTTTCGCCCTGTTATATGGGGCCTTAGCCTAAAAGAAAAATGATACCAGTTGCCTAAAGCAACCAATTACGGCACAGGGAAAACATTTTTTAACTAAACACCATTTATTTTAGCTTTTATAAAGGCTTATCCAGCAGTACCTTCGTTTTTAAGATGCATCCTATAGTCACTTTTCGTCTATATCTGCGGCCTCCTCAGAGAGCACTGGGGTGTATACTTTAGCCACAGAGCAAGCCTCGTCATCGTTTGGATCCCGTCTATCTACCATTATATAGCGTTCTCTTCTCATAGTAGAGCCTACCCCCAAATTTCATACGAATGTCGTGACTAGCATTCCAGCACTGCTCTGTCCTCCTCCTAGTTCGAAATCTCGCACATGTGCAGCATTCAGGACCACTCTGGGTCATGGCTGTGCATACTGTGCTTGCTCAGTCTTGGATTTGACCAGTACACTATTGTAGTTCCATGAGCTACTGAGCATGCTGTGTGAGCAGCAGACCTTGGCGAATGATTATTGCATGCAGCAGACCACAGAGACAATGTGTTACTTCAATGTAACATCATTGAAGGCTCATGAGGGAAGTGTGACAGTTTCTTAAGCCCTTTGAAGAAGCCACCAAAGATTCTCCCTTGGATGCAGAGGGGACCTTGATATGTCATAGGCACAGCAAAAGGAGGACTGACCCTTATCTCTCCCAAGATGATGATGATGATGACGATCACGCTGGCCAATAACACCAACAATTGTAACCCCACTCTATAAAGATAAAATTGGGGAAGTTTAACCTGCTTCTCGAAGGAAAGAAAAAATTGGAATATTATCAGACGAGCCTCCGGCAGAACCAGCGTTGATTGGCCAAATGCTGTACACTGTATAGCATTCAGCCAATCAACGCTGGTCAATGCATTCCTATGAGAAAAAGTCAGCTCCTGCATAACCGAAAGCTGCCAGCTCTCCCGACTAGCAAAGAAGAGCCTGCTGCAGAACCAGCGTTGATTGGCCAAATGCTATACACTGTATAGCATTCGGCCAATCAATGCTGGTTCTGCAGGACAAGTAAGTTCACATTAGCGCCTGCCTCCCGTCCGGAAGGAGTCCGCAGGAGGACCCCCCCGAACGGAATATCAGCGCAAGTGCAAGCACTTTGCAGTTAAAGCGCACGGACCCGTTATAGTCTATGGGGTCCATGCGCTTTAACTGCACAGCGCTCCTCCTAAACACTCTCCTCCTGCTACTCGTGGACTTGGTGACACTCCTTTAGTCGAATAGTGGTTTCCCCTGAAACGAGCATTTTTTCCCATAGACTGTAATGGGATTCGATATTCGATCGAGTGTTCGAATATTGAGGCTCTACTTTAAATGATTCTCGAATATTTCACTACTCGCTCATCTCTAGTTAAGGTTAGTGATACTGAAATAAATACTTGGGAATATTCTTGGTAATAAGTTTCCCATCCTATTCAGTCAAACCAGACTTTGACAAACTTTATTCCTTTTTATATGTCTGTACAGAGCTACAAGACTTGATGTGACATATTTCATGCCTGTGGAACAAATTTTCTTGTTAAGATTTTAAAACAAAAGCTTTTATTGCCATATATGGATTTTAGAAACCTCCATGAAATTCCACCTTCATATCTGCCATGTGCATCCTCATCTTTCTTTCAGCAGTGTTCTGATGTGTATACTACATGTCATATACAAGCACTAGATTAGTGCCAGGTATCCCTCTATTATTAGGACCGTCCTGATCTGTATACATTTATCCCTACATTTCTAAAACTCATTCATAAAATGTAAGGCATGTAGACCTACAGCAATGAGCAAATGTCTACCAGCTTGTCAGGCTAACACATCTGAAGTGGACCTTTACCACACATGGAAGATTCCTTAAATCATTTTATTAAAGGGAGCCTACCACCTTCTCCAAGCATATTCTACTGCTACCATTTTATAGAGCACTTTGTTATGTATGTCTTTTGTCTGTAACAGAAAAAGCTGTGTTTCCGCAACATGGGGCCTCTGCCTAAGGCTAAAGCCCCATTGGGCGGAAACGTAGCGCTAAAGTGCTGCGGAAAGAACCGCGGCATGAGTTTTTCTCCGCGGACTTTCTGTTACAATTATATCTACGGGAAAGCCGCCTGCGTTTCCGTAGATATAATTGATATGCTGCGATTTTCAAAACCGCAATGGGCATGGGATTAGCATGCAAGTACTTGGCAAGTACTGTAAAATGCCGCGATTTTTCCTGCGGCGTTTCTGCCACGGGCAAATTGCGGCATTTCCTGCCCGTGGGTCCCCGGCCTTAGCCTCAAGCTATTTTGTTGATTTTAAGACTCCGGAGTCTCCTTTGGAGATTTCACCACAGAAACCAACAAAAATTGGTGGAGAGAAAAGTCCTGCACAGAGGGCATTTGAAGTGAATGGGAAGTGTTCGGGAGCCTTCCGCAGCGCTCGCGTGTACGGCTGTGAATGAGGATTTTTACAAGCCCGGCGTTACTCCGTGTGAAGGCAGTCAAACAGATGTAAAATGGCTGGTTTTCAGAGCTGAGAGACAGACATATGAATGTAGCCTAAAAAGTTAGCCCTCAGTTCTAGAACATTTGTATACTGCAAAGCTTCTATAGAAGTTACACATGAATAGATCTTCAAATCTTCTATGCAAATGCTTTATAAGCACTTAAGACCTGTAGATTTCCGAATTCATCTGTATAATAATAACTTTTACAGAATGTCACCAATCTCACCATGTGGAGGAATAGAAATTCAGTATGAATAACTCCATAAACCAGGATGATTTTATTGATCAAATGTTATCTTCAGCTACCATTATTAAAAAAAATAGTCTCCCTGGCGAGTTGTCAGTCTGCCAGAAGGTCTTCTGATGCTCAAGTGCTCTTATTGTATAAATGATTAACGCAGATACTACATTCAAGGAGTCTTTGATTCAGCTTCAATTGCATAAGTGACCAGTCAGCTCCTAATCCAGTAACGCACAATTATCTTGGCTGTGCATTAGATTATCCACCGCTATAACACTGGAGAAAAGGACATTTCCTGTCTCAACAAGAGTAAAATATCTGCACCTTCCTCCTTTCATTTCACTATTATATTAGTGTGCAGATAATCTTCCTGCCAGGTTATGCAAATCTTCAGGATGTAGATACGGAGCAGTGGCGTAAATACCGCCTGCAGAGCCCAAGATTTTAGGGAGCCCGGTGAGCCATTGCTGTTTGATTTTTTTTTTTAAATAGGCCACTGGAGTCATCCCAGAAGGTAACGGGCCCTATTTACTTACCAATCCCCATTCCTGCTCACTGCTACTTATCTCTGCTTCCCCTTCTCCTCCTGCATCCCATATCATGTCTCTGGGGCCCCTGGAGGGAAGAAATACTCATACCTGTGACAAGAGCATTTCTTGAGTGAACCCCAATAAATACTGCTATTATTATACTCCGGGGTCTCTTCAGACCCCCGAATATAATGATCCGAAGCCCAGGGGAGGTGAGTGAACATTTAAACCAGTGTTACTTACCTCTTCTATGCTCCAGCTTGACTCCTTTGCTAGCTTTGGGCCTCTGTAGTGATGTCATGTGGGTCAGGCCAACGTTGTGACACATAATGATGCCAGTATAACCAGTGGCGTAACTAGGAATGGCGGGGCCCCGTGGCGAACTTTTGACATGGGGCCCCCCCTCCCCAAACCGATGCCGAAGACCTCGACTGACCCCCTCCTCCGCACTCTATTATGTCCCTTAGTAAGCCCTGCACACAGTATTATCCCCAATAGTGTCCCCTGCACACACAGTATTAACCCCTATAGTGTCCAATGCACACAGTATTAACCCCAATAGTGTCCCCTGCACACACAGTATTAACCCCTATAGTGTCCAATGCACACACAGTATTAACCCCTATAGTGTCCAATGCACACACAGTATTAACCCCTATAGTGTCCTATGCACACACAGTATTAACCCCTATAGTGTCCAATGCACACACAGTATTAACCCCTATAGTGTCCAATGCACACAGTATTATCTCCCATAGTGTCCCCTGCACACACAGTATTTACCCCTATAGTGTCCCCTGCACACACAGTATTATTAACCCCTATAGTGTCCAATGCACACACAGTATTAACCCCTATAGTGTCCCCTGCACACACAGTATTATTAACCCCTATAGTGTCCAATGCACACACAGTATTAACCCCTATAGTGTCCAATGCACACACAGTATTAACCCCTATAGTGTCCAATGCACACAGTATTATTAACCCCTATAGTGTCCAATGTACACACAGTATTAACCCCTATAGCGCCCCTGCACACACAGTATTATCCCCCATAGTGTCCCCATATGTCCCACTGTGGACACCTATAAACATTTATTATACTCTGGGGTCTGAAAAGAGTCTTAAAACCATTAAAAGAACAGAGACAGTTGCTTACCTGTTCCTGTCGGCTGTCCTGTCCGCTCTTGTCCAGCTTTAATGACGTCAGACGTCACATGACCCGGGAAGCTGGCCTGGGTCATGTGACGTCAGAGACGTCAGACACAAATGACGGAGGCCTGGCAGGATCGCGGAGAGGTAAGTAACACTGTTTTTTATGTTACCTTACCCCTCCCGTTGCGCCGATCATTATACTCGGGGGTCTGCAAAGATCCCCGAGTATAATGATAGCCTCTGTGGGCCCCGCGGTGTCACTTGCCGATCCCGGCCCAGCCAGGATCGGCAAGTGAATGGGGCCCGTAACGGACTTTAAAAAAAAAACAAAAACGCAGCGGTAGCGGCTGTCATCGGGCCCCCTAATGGCCCGGGCCCCGTGGCAGCTGCTACTGCTGCTACCACGGTAGTTACGCCCCTGAGTATAACCCACATCTGTGACATCACTGAAGAGGACCAAAAACAGCAGGGAAACATGCTGTATTGCAGGAGAGGTAAGTACCACTGTTTATGTTTGTAACCTTTCCTGGTCTGACCCCAGAATATAATAAGTTGGTGGGTGGTGTACCCCCAAAAATTGGGGTTCTGATAAACCTCAAATTTTTGCACTATTTGCAACAAACACTGTTGGGGCCACGATGGGACATAATACTGTGTGGAGGAGCCACTATGGGACATAATACTGTGGGCAGCGGCCAGTATGGGACATAATACTGTGGGGAGGGGCCACTATAGGACATAATACTGTGTGCAAGAGCCACTATGGAACATAATACTGTGGGCAGCGGCCAGTATGGGACATAATACTGTGGGGAGGGGCCACTATAGTACATTATACTGTGTGCAGGAGCCACTATGGAACATAATACAGGTCAAAAGTCCTGTTTCATGAATAGGCAGTGGCTAAATTAGGGCTTATTCACACTTCACAGACATGAACTATTCATATTCTACATGAACAGTACAAGATCCTGCTGATTTTTCAAACATTTGTTTTTATTTTTTCATGGACTGTTGATACATGGAAAAAGAGATGGAGACAAAGCTCCATTTTGTCTGTTTTGTGGACCATTCATTTGTGAAAACCATGGGCATTATGAAATATAGCAATTTAAAATAGAATTATAAAAAAATTAACTGGTGTGTAAAAAGCAACAACCACGAACAAAATGTGTCCAAAAAATCAATATGACTGTCCTGTCGGGGAAAAACATAGATATCACATGGTCTCAGTGTGATATTGTTAGAATCTCCTTTTTAAAACAAATGTTTTTACTAATGTTATGCAATTTATTACAAATTTGTACATAACAATTTCAGCTTTTCACATTGACTAGTGACTAGGGTTTTCCATGTTGGCAAGTTATCCCTATCCACAGGTGGGGCTCTGACTACTTAGACCCCCCAGTGATATGAATAATAGGGAATCGGTGTTCCCTATCTGGACAAAGCTGTGGTCGGGCAGCACTTACACCACTCCATTCATTTCTACCTGAGTGCCACAGATAGCACTATACGTTGCTTGTCTCCGTCACTTCCCATGAAATGAATGAAGTGGTGCATGACCTGCTCAACTACTACTGCATTCAGAAAAGGAAACAAAAATCTGTTCTCCTGATCAGTGAGGTCCTGGGCAATTAGACCACCACCAATCTGTCAATTTCCCCCATTGTCATTAGGCGATAACTTGCACATATGGGATTTAATGTTTACATTTGTATTTATGTTTAATCAATATACCCAACAAAGAACATTTTTATCTTACTCACATGGGTTGAATGCTTCTCACTGGTTGTACTGGACCATTAAAGGGGTATTCCCATCTCAAGCTGAGGCCCCACATTGTGTAGAGCAGCTTATTTTGTTACAGATTTTGCTGCATTTTTTTGAGCCAAAGCCAAGAATGGCTACAAGAGAAATGGTAAATATATAGGAGATACTTCTAACTTCTGCTAAATCCACTCCTGGCTTTGGCTCAAAAAACCGCAGCAAAATCTGTAACAAAAAAAGTTTCCATAACGCAACGTGGGGCTTCAACCTAAAGGATCCTTTCCAAACTGCTAGTTTATGTAAATTCCAATAGTTTTGCCCCATTCCTTTAATTTCTCTGTCTTGTCTTTTTTTTCTGCTTAAGTTTCCGTCTTCTCTTGTTATTTTGTTTATAGTTGTTTTTATTGATTTTAACAGTGTGTTTTTTCCATGACGATTACCATTTGGATGGTTCTTCCATATCCATACCATATCCATACCGCCTAGCCACCTTTGCTCCTTCCCTTTCTTCCTATATTAGAATCTAACATGCTGGTTTTGGCCATCTTCAGGGTTTATTAGTTCATGCTGCGCATATTCTATACACCCACCATTTTCCTTCTTTTGTGTTCTGCTGTGGATTTCACACAACATTGATTGCAGTACGCAGGTAAGTACGCAGGTACCGCCCACTATAGTGAGGCTGCACATGCGCACTCTCCATTCTGTCACGCTGTGCCCCTGAAGTGTTTTGCTGTTAACAAACTTTGTTAGGGGTAAAGGCTAAATGGTAGATGCTAAATCCTAGTGGGCTAAAAGACTTTTAATGATTCCATGACCATGTGATCAGACTATTGTGTGGGTGGAGCAATTCTAGATACTACAGGACAGTGTGGTGTTACACAGAAAATGGAAGTTGCTAGGAACGGAGACTGATGGAAAGTAGAGATGAGACAGCATGTGTGAGCAAGAGGAAGAACTGGGGGAAGATGTAGGGGGCAATTAAACTGAAGGCAAATGAAGGGGTCAATTAAATAGAAGGCAGATGAGGGAAATTAAACTGGGGCAGATAAGGGGGATATTAAGCTGGTGGCAGATAAAGGAGGACATTAAACTTGTGGTAGGTAGAGTCAGGATTAAACTGGGGAGGAGGCAGATGGAGAGAGATATTGAACTGGAGGAGTACATTAAACCGTGGGGGGTAGATGGAGGGGGACATGTCTGCCTCTAGTTACCCCCAATTCAATGTCCTCTTCCAACTACTCCCACTGTTTAATGTCACCCTCCAGCTGTCCCAGTTTAATGTCCCCCTCTAGTTTACCAATAGGACCAGAAGATAAGGATCACCGCGCTTCACCAGAGAATACATGCAAATGTTCTTTATTGAAGTCCAACAAAACACAACGTGTGTCGGGCTGGATGCGTCACCATATACAACTCTGTGCTGTTCTCTGTTTTTGTTTCCCCTCTAGTTTACATCAGTTTAAACTGGGGCACAAAGAGAAATTGAACATATTTTCCACAAGCAAAGTCGCGGGTATTCTAATAGTGAATTAATAAACGCCACCAAATACCTGTAGCAGTATTTTGAGTGATTTTTGGGATCCTCAGTGAACTCTTGGCATTTTCTGCATTTGTTTACAACCATAATTTCCTGTGCTTTGTTTCCTACAAATTCTCACTCACTGCCCCCCTCCCTTTCCAAACACTTCCCCTCCCTTTTTCCCTAGCTGGCCCGCCCACTACGCCCTCAGCAGCCATCTTTAGACTCCTTGTTCTCAGTCATGCACATAGGCTCATTCAAGATATATTATCAGTTGCCAACACAGATCTACAACATGCCTGCTAAACTCTCTCCCTATGGACACGCATGATGTTAAGATATTATGTTTTACACATATTTGTTTTTCTGCATAAGGGCTCGTTCACATCTGCACCCAGGTGTCCGTACTTGAGGTTTCTGTTTCCTGCCTAAAACAGAGGCAGGATACGGAAACCTGCAGGAGTTTCTCTCACCCATTCATTTGAATGGGTGAGAGAGATGTCCGGCTGTGCGCGGCGGTGAGCGTTTTGCGCTCTCCGCCGCGAAACCGGGTTTTATAATCCGGACACAGAGTCGGACATGCAGTACTCTGTGTCCGGATAAAAAAATCCGGTTTCGCGGCGGAGAGCCTAAAACGCTCACCGCCGCTCACGGCCGGACCCGGTCTGTGGTTTCCGACTTCTGGCATGCAGAAGACGGAAACCACAGAACGGAGAGCTGAACGCAGGTGTGAACCTAGCGTTACTCTACTATATACCAGTGTCTATATACCAGTATATCTCACTCATTATATCTATCGGTATATGTGCATCTAGTATTGTCAACACAGATACACACACGCTTACATAAGGAAATGATGCTTGAGTATAATTTTTACGATTGCTCTCAGCAACTGCCGCAGATTATGGGCATTGCTACGTGTCACGCAAGTGATCCACATATGTGATGTTGTAAAACCACAAATTTTAGTTTACAAACTAGGTCAACTCTCTCATAAACTACCATAGAAATGAAATATGTCTGCTGGTAGTAGAAGTTCCACATCCATTGTAGATCCAAACTTTCATTTCTCTGTTGTAAGTAATTCACAATTTGGCTACAATGTCATTGTGGCTTGTTTGTCCCTGTTTATACTGATCTCTGCAGGGTAGTTGATGTTTTTCATGTCACTGTGACCAGAGCATTTATAACCGTTATCATCTTATCAATTCACAATCCGATTTCAAGACAATTTTTTTTATCTATAGTTTACAAATCCATAGTTTACAAATACTTTATGTCACACAGTAACCACAAAGCTCCATAAATAGATGCTGTTATGACTTATATTGAACATCAAGATTTCATCAATTTTCTTTTTGCTTTGCAGACATTTTGAGTTGACCACCTATATCACATTGTCCAGCCTACTTTGTCATATTTTTTACCTGGACATAGTGCTACAATTGGCTTATAGCTTTTCAAAATACCAAAAATTTGTAACCAATGGTTTGCTGATCACACAGTTGAATGAGTTTTCCATTATATAAATTTTGTAGAATTTTTTTTCTAAAGCTAGTAGCAGACTGTTAATCTGCATCGCGGTGTGTTTATTATCTTATGGCTACTATTATTTGCAAATGTAAACACATTTCTTGAAAAAAATAAATAAATTTGTATTACAACTACTTTTTTGTTTGTTTTTTTATGTATATTTTGTGAATGGACCCCAAGACCATGAACCTACCTGCAGCAACTCTATTCTAGTCAGTTGTGTAACAAGAAAATCCATGCTTGACATGAAAGGGAAGTGTCTTGTTGTGCTGTCTATTGTGCTTATTTCCTCTGTGTGAATGGACCCCTGCTGTTCTCTGTAGTTACTATAGGTAGGTCCTCCATACAGCAACTCCATTCTAGCAACAAAGATACAGCAGAGATACAAATGAGTTTTATTAGCATTACCAAAGAATAAGACATTTGGTGTCGCCAAAGCAACACCAAATGTCTCATTACTGACCTGACTAGAATGGAGAATCTGCCAATAGGTTCATAGTCTTGGAGCTTCCTGTGATAGTCAGCATAAGGTTTATGTCTAACAATAAGCCCCGCACAGCAGGTAGGCAGCAGCCCACCAATGTCCAGATCACAACAGCATACAGGCGGGAGCCCCCGACCACCCCCATAGCACACAGGAGGCAGCCCCCCTCCTCCCAACACATAGATGGCAAGATGTCAGGGGCCCGACCCCTCAATACCCGGGCAGCACCCTAGGTACCACCGCAACAACCCCCTCCCCCCCCCCCCCCACAGGCAGCACCAACAGAACTCCCCCACTTACATGAAGGTAGTACCCTAGGGATGCACATACCACATGGCAGCACCAATCGGACCCTCCACCACATGCACACAGGTGGAAGTACCAAAGGGACCACCACCAGCACCTCCTCAGACACAGGTAGTACCCCAGGGACCCTCAAACATGCATACAGGTGGCAGTACCTTGAGACCACCTCCAGAATCCCCTCTTACACAAGCAATAACCCAGGAACCTCCCACACAAAATCAATACCCCAGGGATCCACACAGACACATGCAACAGTACCCCAAGGACCCAGACCCTACAAGACCTAGACCCCCATTACATGCTAGCAGCACCCCCAATGACCAGTGCTTCAATGACCTCTGCACCCCCAATAGATAACAGCAGCACCCCAAAGGCCACCTCCCCCTTTATATGCCAGGAGCACTCCAAGGACCCCTGCCCCCCCCAGATGCCTGCAGCACCACAAGGACCACTGCCCCCCTTTAGATGCCAGAATTACCCCAGGATCCCCTACAACCCCTTAGTTGCCAGCAGCACACCAAGGACCCCAACATAGCATGTGATTCTCCATTTCTGGAAGTAGCAAAACAGAACGTCACAGGATACTATGAAGATATTAATATGACGTTTTGATAATGAAAGTCATTTATAAAGTAGGTGGGGGAGGGGGTGTTTAGTTTAATGTTAAAACGATTTGTATCCCGGACAATGTTGTGATACTCCTGGTGTATTATTTATCTGAATTACTTTGTGACTTGTTTACCCTGTGGGATGCAGCACTATCTTATGTGCTTATCCCTCCATATGTATGTTGTTTTCATCTTTGATATACATTATAATACAATAATGTGTGTGTCTGGTACATTTGTTATACAGAACTCTGCAGAGGACAGCAGCAGCAGCAGCAGAATGGCGGAGACGGCCCAGACAGATTCCTGCACACACTTCTGCTGAAAGGGCTGTGAGCATGAACTTTACTAAAGGCAGCGTGCTAACCAGCAGCCTGCTCCCCTCCCCCTCCTCAGCCCACTCCGCTTCCTTCCTCTCCCCCTCCCCTCCCGGGCTGCTGCTGCCGCTTGTTTGCACTCGGCTGATCCACAGCAGAAATTCCTTTCCGTTTTTGTGAATGACAAACTCATTAACAATTCATCAACACAACCTGTTCCAGCCGGCCCGTCTCCAGGGCAACGAGCTCTCGGGCTGCTGTGATTGGTCGGCGCGCACAATGTATCCATTGAGACGTTGGCTGTTTGTATCCATTCAGTAGCTGCTGCCTGTGGCTGGGCCGTGCAGAGCTGATTGATCACACAGAGGAGGACGAGGCGCGGGAGCTGCAGCCACCATTCACTCGGTCCCATTGACAAGGCTGAGCGGATGCAGCAGTAGGCAGAGGCCGCCCGCACTCCCCCATTCCCCGGCCACGCTTCTCTGCTCCTTTCCTCAATGATAGACAAGCTCAGACCCGTGCACCTCACGTCAGACATGGCGGTCAGCAAGTCGGTGGCCTGGCTGAACGAGCAGCTGGAGCTGGCCAACGAGCGCCTCCTGCTCATGGACTGCAGACCGCAGGAGCTCTACGAGTCGTCCCACATTGAGGCGGCCATCAACGTCGCTATTCCCGGGATCATGCTGCGCCGGCTCAAGAAAGGCAACCTGCCCATCAGGTCGCTGTTTGCCCGCGGAGAGGACCGGGACACGTTTGCCCGGAGATGTGGCTCTGACACGGTCATCCTGTACGATGAGAACAGCAGCGACTGGAACGAGAACACGGGCGGGGAGACGGTGCTGGGGCTGCTCATGAAGAGGCTGAAGGACGAGGGCTGCAAGGCGTACTACCTGGAAGGTGAGTGCCGGGGCACCAAAGCGGCTGCAGGCAAACTTGTCTCTCCTCTCCATGGCCACAGTAAGGCTTCTCTTCTGGAGACTCCAGTCTAGATGTTTCCTGCACCTCCGACTTGTCACATTGCTATACATGACAGGTTTGGCTAGGAGTTACCACTTGTGATCCATAAATGATATTCTATATATGCGGATGGGCATTTGTCCTGTCATCTGTGGGCATTTCAGGTTGGCATTTAATTGCTCCCTTGGTAGAATGAATGGTTTCCTTATTTCAGGTCTGACATGTACAATGACATCTGTTTGTTAGGTTTCCAGATTATTGCCAGGGCCACTATCAGCGGCCTTGTTCTATGTCTACCTGTGGGGTGGATTTCTCATCTGACTGCTCCCTACCGTAGCTAGGATAAGGATCAAAGTCTTCTGGAACTTTAGATAAAATGCTCTGGTGGTGTTAAGGTCAAACACATCTGCATTCCACATATGAAGGACAGGCTCTGGTGCAGAACTCTGGAAAGGGTTAACAGTGCCATTGTGCATGGAGGGGACTTCTGCATTTTTTAAGAATTTATATGGATCTGAGTAAATTCATGATTTGGCTTAATCCTAACATAATTTATTTTTTCTTCTATTGCAGGGGGTTTTAACAAGTTCCAGGCAGAGTTTTCTGTGCATTGTGAAACAAACCTGGATAGTTCTTGCAGCAGCAGTTCTCCTCCAGTCTTGGGTTTGGGAGGCCTCCGCATCAGCTCGGATTCTTCATCAGATATTGAATCTGATATTGATAGGGACCCCAACAGTGCTACAGACTCTGATGGTAGCCCTCTTTCTAACACACAGCCTTCATTCCCAGTTGAAATACTGCCCTATTTGTACCTCGGATGTGCCAAGGATTCCACCAACCTGGATGTTTTAGAAGAATTTGGCATTAAGTACATCCTTAATGTGACCCCAAACTTGCCCAATCTCTTTGAAAATGCTGGAGAGTTCAGGTACAAGCAGATTCCCATATCGGACCACTGGAGTCAAAACCTGTCTCAGTTTTTTCCTGAAGCAATCTCCTTTATTGGTAAGTAGTGTGTGTTTATCTGTATATATCTAGATATGTGTGTGTCTTTCATTGTGGTGTGACTTCCCCTTTAAATGCTCAGTAGAACCTTGGAACTGTGAACTCTATCTTCCTAGCATAGTGCAATGGTAATATGAGCAGGGCAGCAAGAAAATCTTGGCTGGATGCCACCTAGAATCTAATCTCTAAGCATTGTAGTTCATTTCCTCTTACAAAGGAACCCATTTTAGAGCAATGTTGACATGCTGTTCCTCTTAATGGGCTGTCCCCTGTGACTTCCCTTTCTCTTGCAATGTCTGAATAAACCCATTGTTAGCTGCAGTTTATGGATTATATTTTTAACATGGATAACTGACAGAAAAAAAAGTATGGGGGAGAGATTCTGCATTTCTACTCCCTGTATATCAACATAGAAAGTAGTTACTTTTTAGAGGTGTGAGTTGTCCCCCCCCCCCCCCCTCCTTATTACTACATCTTGTATCCCTCTAGTGGTTGGAGATGTTAGTGCAGCTATAGGCCCCACGATAACTACTTCAAAGGCAGACTATATGCCTGTATACTGGTAATTGGCTTCTAATGTTGGTATGGTAGTCCTATCTGTTTATATAGATTTTCTGAAATGTACTGTCAATTCTGCTGCATAAACTAAATGTTCTGTCTTCTTTTTTCAGATGAAGCACGAGGAAAAAGTTGTGGTGTACTAGTCCACTGCCTGGCTGGAATCAGTCGGTCAGTGACGGTGACCGTTGCCTACCTTATGCAAAAGCTGAACCTTTCCATGAATGATGCCTATGACATTGTCAAGATGAAGAAATCCAACATCTCCCCCAACTTTAACTTCATGGGTCAACTACTGGATTTTGAAAGGACATTAGGTCTTAGCAGCCCTTGTGACAATAGAGTCCCTCCTCAACAATTATATTTCACAAGTCCTGCCAATCAAAATGTCTTTAAAGTAGATTCTTTGCAGTCTACGTGAGACGCAGTTTACTGGGTGTTCTGGTGATAATCATTCCTTTAAAAGAAATGTTTCTCTTTAAAACCTGTCAAGAGTCTGACAGTTATTGCTTGTAGAAGGTCAAACCTGTGAATCAAGATTCTTAAAGTTGAAGAAGAAATGGTTGGTTGATGTATCCAGAGTATGAAGAAGGTCTTGGAATGACTTGGGAAGCTTACATGAGAGCACTGCCTTAGAAATGTTGTGGCTGAAGATCCAAAAAGTAGCGTTGGACTGGTATTAATCCATTTATGATATGGATGAACAGTATATACATATCTGTCTTCTGTCCACTTTTATATGTAGCACTGTTGATATTTTTACCTATGAAATGAGGTGAACTGAACTTTTCCTAAGTGTAGCTGATGTGATGTTAGAAGAGGAATCCACAATTTTTGGCATTTCTACTTTTCTCCATCATGGTAGCTGTATGTTGGCAGCAAAGAGGGATGTGTAACTGTAATGCACAGAAGCAGAGTTGTCAACTCTCAATTGTAATTCTCATTAATGTAACTTTGTTTCGCCTGAGCTTTATGAACCACACAGTGGTTTTTCCTCTTTAATCTTTTAATTGCTCTGAAATTTCTTAATGTGAATTACCTCTGTCCTTAGGGAGCCTCACCTCGAATGCTATATGGTATGTATGAGATCTTCTTCTTTTCTGGACTCTGTAAACTGGAAGTATGTATGTACCAGTGACTTGCAAAGCTTAGATTGCACATTTATTGCCAATAAGGGAGACTGTTGCCCTCCCGAATGTCCACGGAGTAAAGTTTTAAAATGAAATTTATTATAGATCTTTAAATTATTAATAAATCACTATTTTGTTTATTGAACTACTTGGAATTTTGCTTTTTTTTCACATCTTGATATTGTATCTTATTCCTGTGATATTGTGCGTGTATATAGGCATATTGTACCCATATTGCAACTGTCAATTTTAACACCCAGACCACCTGCAATTTTACTGGAAGATCTTCTATAGACTTCTATGGTGTCGCAAGTTCAGTTCTAGATGGTCTGGGTGTTATATTTGGCATACAAACTGTTAATACTGGTAAGCCTTTATGCCATAACTAAATTGCCATTGAAAAGGCAAAGGTTTTGCAGTACAGGTCAAATAAGGCCTGAAACCAATATCTATATTCTTTCTTGAGTAAATGGATTTGCACTCCTAGCAAATACTATGTGCTTAATGTAACTTATGTATTATGGTAGGAGTTAACTAGAATATCAATATTTTATTCTGACTTCTCCCCCCCCCCCCCCATTATATTTGCTCTTGCATGACGATAATACAGGTGGCCCAAGTGCTAAGAGTGCAAGTTCATGCTGCCTGATCCAGGGGCAATATTGAGCTTTCAACAAGTGTCCTCATGACAGACCTATGCTTGGCTCTCAAAAGCTGTAGCCCTTAAGAATACAGAAGCCATAAACTTGGAGATGAGTCCGCTGCGTAGCTTCAACCCTCACCAGTTTATTAAGTGTCTTTTATACTATGTTAGAAACGTGACTAGATCCATCAAACAGATCATAAATAATTAAGGTAATGGATGTTATTTCCATTGAATAGATAATATGCACTGTTGGAATAGGGGTCTGTTCCCACGGTGAAATATCAAGATGAAATTCCTCTTCATTTTGCATGGGCTAGCCACGATGGGATGCCAATGTAGTGAATCAGCATTATGTTGCGGCATCGCGCTCCTGATTAGGCCCATTCATCCAGGCCCAATCAGGAGGGAGTCTCGTGCCACAGAATATATACAAACAATGGGAGGCAGGTTTGGTAGGAATCTGCTCCAGATTAGGGGACGAAATCCGTGGCACATTTCTCTGTCTCTGCACTTACCTAGATCATTGCATCTGTGTTTGACCAACCAAGGGGGTTCACAATCCTATGTGTGCTAACAAGAGTTACTGAATAGTCCCATTATGGTGTTGGAGCCATGACTGGCAGGTGAAAGGACCACAAATCCTTAGACAAAATATTTGCATTAGTCCGCATATAAAGTTTCATGCTAATAAATATGTGGTTTATATAACGTTTATTCTTTTGAATTACTCAACATTATCAACTGTAGGCTCACTTTGTTGTGCTGGCTATTCAGAATAGTGCCTTTTTATGTTTGTATTGGTTTTTATTGTATTGTCTAAGTACATTGTATCTTTTAAAGATGGCAGGTATATGGTGAAAATGTTAACATCCTAGGGTGTTAATGGTAGATTATTCCAATAACTCTATTTAATAGCATAGAAGTCTATGTATACATTTTACCTTCCGTGTCTTTTTGTTGTGGTAGAATAGCCAGGTTTTTATTTGCAGTTACCTAAACAGTTACATGACACAAGCCTCAGGGAAATAGAATAACCTGCTGTGAGGAACTGTGAAAGTGGGCTGCAGAGAAATTTAACAGCCCTAATCTTGTTTTATACTTCTTCCTCTCTTGGCATCTATATCCTGTTATGTGCAAAGTACAGATTTGCTAGCCGCTCTGGCAATTTCCGCTCCAGCTGTATCTCAAGGTTTTTTTATTTATTTAAATATGGCCTGCAGATAATTTTAGCCAGAGTTTCCTCTTTGTGGATTATTAATCTAGTTCCCTCGAAGAACGTGCACATTTTATACAGTTATGCAAAAAATCAACAGATGGCTCTTCTATCACCATTTCCTTTTAACTTGCTGTGGGTTTCATTTTCTTTTGTCAGCCTACTTCTGAAATTACCAATGTTGGTGAAATGCCATAACACAACTGGAGAGGAAGGCCGGTTCACACAGGGTTTTTTTGGTCCGTATTTTGACAAGGAATCTGTCAAAATCTGCCTCAAAAAACCTGCCTTCCATGGAATTCAATGGGTTCCTTTTTCCGCGAGCAGTTTGTTCCCGCTCGCAAAAAAAAAAAAGAAGCGACATGCCCTTTTTTTTCACACGGAATCCGCGGCTGATTCTGTAGCGCGACTCCTTCCAGACTCGGCTCATTCATTTGGGCCTAATCCAGAGCGAAATGCCGCAACTGGATGCCGGTGTACTGCACCGGCATCCAGTCGCGGCTAGCCATTTTTTTTGGACCAGATTCTGAGGTGGCATCAAAATCCAGTCCAAAAAACACACGTGTGAACCCAGCTGAGAGGTTGTCTCTTACAGGATCCCAGTAAGACATATTGAGTTTCTTTGAGTCCCACTTTCACAGCATGCTTTTGTCTGCAGGTTTTAAAATAATTACCTGGTGCTTTCGCTTGCTATATACGTCTTCATCCAAGTTTGTGTAGTTACACTTGGAACCTCATTCATTAGCTGTCTGACAAGGTGTGTGTGTGGTCTGGTCAGTACTTAATAATCACAACGTTGTACATTTGTATTGCAGTTGTGTAAGGTATAGGAGCTCAGCCCAATTGGCATGTGACTGGATGTGATGTCACATGGCTTATGCAGTGGAAACTTTCAGGGAGTCCAGCTGGTGCTGGATATAGCTGATCTGTGGGGTTCCTTTGTGTCAGACCCCACTGCTCATCAATTGTTGAACTATCTTAAGGGCAGATCATCAATAAGTCTTGGAAAACCCCTTTAGGCTAAGGCACCACGGGACATCCCACAGCAAAAAAGCACTGTGGGTAAAACCATGGCGGCAACACATCGCGGTTCTTCCTGCAGTGCTTTAGACAAAGTCTGCAGAATTTTCTTCTGCGGAATTTCCGTTACAATTTTATACCTATGGGGAAACCGCTGGTGTTTCTGTAAGTATAATTAATTGATCTTCTGCGGTTTCCAAAATCACACCGGTTTTAGAAATCGCAGCATGTTTGCACCACGGTGTTTACCACAAAATGGGTATGGGATTCACTCAAAACCCATTCACTTTGCCCTTACATAAAATGCCATGATTTTTCCTGCAACGTTCCCCATAAGGAGAGCCAATGCTGGTGTGAATCCAGCCTTAGTATGCCTTGACTTTGACTTTTTTTTTTTTTTCTCCTTTCACCTTTCTGGCCTCCTGCCCAAGTACTGAAATTCTGGACAGCCCCTTTAAATCTTTTGTTTGCTTATAAGCAATTTGATACTGATCTTTAACGTTTTACTGTTGCCCAGATTTTCAATATGATCTATTTTTAAAACATCAGTTGGATTCTCTAGGCTCCTGAGTATCTAACTGAGGATATGATACTGTGCTGTTTCCAGGCAACTTAGGAAGCCTGGTACTTCCTAACATTCACATTGGATTAGTGACCTGCTCACTGAAGAGAAAAATAAAATAGTCACCAGTGAAGCGAGGGAAAAAGTTAAACGGATGTTCTATTCTATGTCCAAAAGTTTGTGCCAAAATCCTCCCTTACACAGGGTGCCCATACATGGGGTGCCTGAGTTACAACCGCATGTAGGTTATTTGAATTCTGTCTCCTATTGTTATGTAATATATGTACATGACCTGAAAGCCATAGCATAGGAGAGAGGAAAAACAACCTCCGACCTTTCTAGCTGAGATTTGCTGCATGAACAGCAGGCAGCTACACACGGATTCCCCTATCAAATGGAGCTAAATCATGACAAATACTGAGGCTCAGCCACGGATTTCTGGCATAGAGTTTATTTCAAGTCCATGGCTGGTTTTCGGGTTGAAAAGTCTGACATATGAACATTTGAGACTATCAGAAGGTTAGAGGCAGCCTGGTAATGGGCATGTGTCCAGGCACCCTAACATCAACTGTTCATAGTGCAGTTTACTTCCAATAGTCTTACACTTTATGACCACCTATAAAGTGTTTGATAGGTGCGAAAACATCTTCTCAGAATGTTGTATGATCATCAACAATCCAGGCATTTTCCCAATGTAATACACCATTAGGCTAAGTCCCTTTGGGACGTTCCGCAGCTCTAAAGTGCTGTGGGAAAAACCGAGGCGGGAACGCATAGCAGTTCTTCCCATTGAGCTTTGAACAGAAAGTTCATGGAGTTTTCCTCTGTTACCATTATATCTATGGGAAAGCCGCTGCCATTTCTGCAGATATAATTGACATGCTGCGTTTTCCAAAACTATGTCGGTTTTGGAAATTGCAGTGTGTCCGCACTGCGGTTTCAAACGCAAAGTTGGCATGGGATTTGCATGATATTGTATAACACCGCGATTTTTCCCACGGTGTTTCTGGCCCGCGGGGCCCCGGCCTCACACTAAATGCCACAAGGATTCAGAAAAGCAGAGGTAGTACACTAACTTTGCTAATGATTCCTGCTAAACAGTGAGAATATCTTCCAAGAGTTGGGCAGAAGTGCAACTTGGGCTCCTGGGCAAAATTTGTGACAGATTCCACACTATAGGGAATAATTATTAATTGCTTATTAAGATTTAGAAATTTTATAAGATTAGTCTTAAAATGTGCCAGAGTTATTAAAGTGACTGATGGATGAAAGTTCTAGAGCATCTTTAGGCTGAGGCTCCATGTTACGTAAACGTAGCTTTTTTTTTTTTTCTTCCAGATTTTGCTGTGGTTTTTTTGAGCCAAAGACAAGAATGGCTACAATAGGAATGTGAAATATATAAGAAGCTCTTAAACTTCCACCTTCTGCTCAGTCAACTCCTGGGCCTGGCTCAAAATACTGCAACAAAAAAGCTTCATTTCCACAACATGAGGCCTTAGTCTTAAACTGCGTATTCCAGCTTATACCACCTGATAGTTGGTTTACTTTTTTGTCAAATTGTTAACATGATTCTGACGCATACTATTGCATCATAAGCGATACCCCCTTCCATAGTCTGGAAAGTTAGTTTAAAGGGATTCAATCATTAAAATGCAATATATTTTTTTTGTCTTTAACATGTAGGTATAGCCTTAAGAAAGTCTATTCTTCTATTACCTTTAGATGTCTTCTCTGCGTTGCCATTCGGTAGACATCCCAGTTTTCTTCTGTATGCAAATGAGTTCTCTCACAGCACTGGGAGCGGGCCCAATGCTGCGAGAGAAATCGTCAGCGCCGCCTTTATCTTCACCTGGAATGGCCTCTCCCTGCGTCTTCTTCCGGCACTGGCTTCAGACTTAGGATGCTCAGTCTGCTCTGCCATCAGACCTCGGGCAGAGCTAACTACGCATGTCCGCGGCAATTTTACTGTGGCTGCTTACACAGTAAACTAGTGTAAGAGGCCATTTTCTTGTGGCTGCTCACAAAGTAAGCTGGGGTAAGCGGCCACAAGAAAATGGCCGTGGGAAAGCGCAGTCTGCTCTGCCTGAGGCCCGACAGCAGAGTTGACTGCGCATGCCTAGAAGTTTGAAGCCAGTGCCGGAAGAAGACGCAGAGAGAGGCCATTCCAGGCGAAGATAGAGGCGGCGCTGGAGATTTCTCTCGCAGCATTGGGGACGCCCGCAGTGCTGTTTAAGCGCTGGGGACCACCCCCAGTTCTGTGAGAACTCATTTGCATAAGGAATAAAACCGGGATTTCTACCGAACGGCGACATGGAGAAGACAACTAAAGGTAGGAGAAGAATAGCCTTTCTTAAGGCTATTCCTACATGTTAGAGACAAAAAATAACATTTTAATGATTGAATCCCTTTAAAAAATTTACATTTTGTGCCAGAAATGTGCCAACAGTGACTACTACTTTGATCCCTGAGCAGCTTTAGTCTGTCTTAGGCTAAGACCCCACGTAGTGAACCACACCAGAAATTCATCAAGCTTATTTCTGCAGTATTTCTTCCCTTATATAAATCTATAGGGACATAATAATACAATTTATTTATATAGAGGCAACATATTCTTGCAGAACTTTATAAAATGTTGAGTTCAAGTACAGACAAAGATTTATTAGAGAGAAATAGTCACTTCACACAATGGGAATATAAGCATTGCTTATACAGTGGTCCAGACATTTTTTGTGATAGAGGTTACTTTCATTACACATATATAAAGCCGTG
The DNA here is from genome assembly GCF_031893055.1 of Leptodactylus fuscus. Classification (NCBI taxonomy): domain Eukaryota; kingdom Metazoa; phylum Chordata; class Amphibia; order Anura; family Leptodactylidae; genus Leptodactylus; species Leptodactylus fuscus. The sequence goes on from NC_134269.1 coordinate 150,966,300, forward strand.
AGCCATCACCTGTCAGTGTCCTTTAATGTACAGATGGTGCTTGGACATATCAAGTTACAGTCAAACACAACATCATATCCTGTAAGGTAATGCGGGAGTATGAACAGAGAAGGGTTTGTTTTAGGCATTCTAATTGTGGAAGGGTTTACATTAGGAATTGGGATAGACCTGTCTGAAAAGATGTGTCTTTAGTTTGTGCTTGAAGTTGTAGAAATTGTAAATTAATCTATTGTCCGGGGTAGAGCATTTCTGGGGAGTGGTGCATCTCAGAAAGTCTTGTATACGGGTGTGGTAGGTTCTGATAATAGAGGATGTTAGTCTTAGGTCATTGAGGGCAGTTTTGGAAATTGCAGCATGTCAATTATACCTATGGAAATGCTGGCGGTTTCCTTATACAGTAGGTATAATTGAAGCAGCAAGTCCACAGAGGAAACCTCTGCGAACTTATCGCGAAAAGGGAAAAACCGCAATACTTTGCAGCACTTTTTTTTGGCTGCGGGATGCTACGTGGGGCCTAAGCCACAAAGAGGTTTTCTTGGTTAAGAATATTGATGACCTCTAAAGAGAGGTCACTCATATCGGCTGTTCTCAGAGGGGGTGTCTATTGTCAGACCCCACAGACTTTGTATTACCGTATTTTTCGGACTATAAGACGCACTGGACTATAAGACGCACCTAGGTCTTAGAGGAGGAAAATAGGGAAAAAAAATTTTGAAGCAAAAACTGGTAAAATATTTAATATATGGGAGTTGTAGTTTTGCAACAGCTGCAAGGCCACATTGACAGGTGACCCTGCAGCTGTACGGGGATGCATAGAGTGTTTTTTTTTTGCGGGGCCAGAAGTACTTTTTAGTTATACCATTTTGGGGAATATCTATTTCTTAGATCACCTTTTATTGAAAAAAAAAACGTTGGTTTATGATATATGATTTTCTACTTATATATATATATATATATATATATATATATTCTAGGGACAGGAGGTGATTTAGAACTTTTATTTATTTCATATTTTTATTATATATTTTTAAAGCTTTTTTTTTTTTACTATTTTATAACCCCCGGGGGCTTGAACCTGCGGTCGCTTGATTGCAAGTGCCATAGACGGCAATACAACTGTATTGCCGTCTATGGGACATTCTGTCTATTAGTATTACGGCTGGTCATAGAGACCAGCCGCAATACTAATACAGCAGTGACAGGCCTGGGAGCCTCATTAGGCTCCCGGCTGTCACCCGAACAGGTCGGCTCCTGCGATATCGTCGCGCAGGAGCCGGCCTGCAACTTTACAGGTACGGGGCCGGTGGGGACCGGCCCCGGGGGAGAAGGGGCCACCGATACTGACCCGGCATCCGCTGTACTAGAGAGGCGGATGCCGGGGAGGGATAGACGCCGGGGCCTGAGACATCGCTGCCCTGCATGAAGCCAGCGGCGGGGGGACGGAGGAGCGGAATAGCAGCATCACTCCTCCCGCTGCTGGCTTCATGCAGGGCAGAGGAGCGCAGCGATGTCGCAGGCCCCGGCACCTGTGCCGGCGTCTATCACTTGCCGGCTTCCGCCTCTCTATTACAGCGGATGCCAGGCGCCACATTCGGACTATAAGACGCATCCTTCTTTTCCCGCCAAATTTGGGGGAAAAAAAGTGCGTCTTATAGTCCGAAAAATACGGTAATTACCTATTCTTAGGATAACTCATCAATATTATTGCCCTGAAAACCTATTTAAGCTCCCCATACACTTACAATAGTTATTGGACAAGTGTTTGTTCGCTGACAGCTCTTCCTTCTGGCTCCCACATATATGTGATCGGCTTTGCTAAGCATGCATGTGTTTTCGCTGGGTACAGGAAAACAAGGGAACTGGCATGTTAAAATTCTAACATACTTTAGTCAACCAGTTCTGACTGCTGTATATTCGGAGTTCTAATAGGTTTTCTGCTTATGTTTTTGTGTCTACTCTGCTTTATATAATTAAAATAATGCATTTGTAATTAAGAGTAAAATTAAACATCACTATGATAACCTAATTGTAATTAAAATCTAAAAAAATATATATATAGTAATATATACAGAAACAATAGTGTTGCCCTCATTTTTTTTTCTGTTGATTTAGATGGGTTTTTTGATTTAGATTTTTAGATTTTTGAGTCTTGTTTCCAGTGACCCACCTATTTCATTTTACGTGACCATTATATAGATCTAACAACCATTATTTTGCTTTTGCTGCGGACCACTCGTTTTTACTTTACAAGGAGAGGATAAAAGAACCTTCACTAATAACCTGAATTCAAAAACAACAAAAGGAATCTCTGGCTCCAGAAGTGAAATATATAGGCAGACAGTCTGCAGCCTGGGGATCACATGTCTGCCAAGGTTTGGCTCCAAAACCCCTATAAAACACAAGTGATGATTGAACACAAACACCATTCAGTGAAGGAGGTCACAGTGCTGGGATGTGACAGCCGGCCATCATGTAAGTTAAATGACAGATGTGAGAGGGACAGGAGGCATAACCTGGCATAATACTCAACTTGGTTCAGATGTCAAACTCTGCAAATATACGGCATAGGTGTTGGCTTGGGTTCAGTTTATACTATGGGAATCTATCCAAACCACAGTCATTGATTTGGATAATCTGGGTGGTAAGGAGTCAAGAAGACTTTCATGGCGGGTCTTTAAGTGATAAAATTCTCCCATCCAATCCTTTTCCTCTTTGTAAATGGCCTCCTGCTGGGTCATCTAGTTCAATGTGATAACTGGGCTACACAATTGGTGGGCAGGAAGATTAGACCTATCATTAAGTGGCTGTTAAGAGAGGTCAGGAGTTCATTTGGCTGAGTGTGAAGTGCCTAGTCACCTCTTCACCTCTGGGAACTGCATGCTACAAAGGGGTCATAGGGTTAGCACAGGAATGCAACATTAAGATGCATTATTAGGAATCAAAGACTAGCCTCAAATACCTTTGAAGAACCAGAGGGTCTCACATGGTCATGCCTGGTCAATATGTATTCTTTTCAATGGATATTCTATTTTTGTATGTAAACTTCTAATACTCAATTGGTTACTAATTGTATAATTAATACTGGTAAGTCAATTGGCTAGTGTAGTTTAGTGACTGATATAACACCTTTAAGTTGCAATTATAAAGCACTAACATAACATTTTTTATCTTTTGCTCTGTTTGTAATGGCCATCTTGTAAATGGTTTTTCAGATAATCTATTTACCAATCGCTTTCTCCTAAATTATCAACTTTCCCTTTCTTCATTTAGAAACATAGAAGATTGATGACCACAAAAATACCACATGGTCCCTCTAGTGTGACCTTATATTTTTACCATTTTATCTTTGGATAGCCATTTGTTTATCTCAGACATGCTTAAATTCAATAAGGCTAATGCCCTGCGTAGTGAGCCGCAGCCAAAAAAACACTGCGGAGAAGACCGCAGCAGAAACGCACTGCATTTATTTCCACACTGGTTTTCACAGAAAGTCTGCAGAGTTTTCTTCTGCAGACTTTCTGCCCCTGATATACATCTTTGGAAAATAAATAATAAATAAAAAATGCCAGTTTTTTCGTAGATATAATTGACATGCTGCGATTTATAAAAATGGAAGAGTTTTTGAAATTGCAGCTTTTCCGCTTCTTATTTTTTCTGCAATGTGTGGATGGGATTAGCCAGAATCCCGTCCACTTTGCAGGTAATGTAAAAAGCAGCGTTTTTTGCAATGTGGGACCCGGCCTTACTGTAGATTACCTTACCACATCTGCTGTCTAATTCGTTCATCATACTTTGATTCCTACTTAGGGTCCTTACTGGCGAAACTGGACAGGGGGCGGAAACCCAGCAGTCAGTTTTAAAACCCATTCACTTGAATCAGACCTCCTGACTGCCTATCCCTGTTGTGCAAATTAATGTATTTTGGTCACCGCACTTCCTCCTAAAAATAGCAATATAAAGTGATCAAAAACTCATGCATATCAAAAATTAATGCCAAAAACTACAAGTTGCCCCGCAAATAAAGACATATTGTGAAATATCCGTCAAGTAAAAAAGTTTCTATGTGTCTCTATGACCCCAGGAAAATCGTTCATTGTTGAAAAATGAAGGTTTATTGGTACATGCGGTAAAAAATAATAAAACCATTGTGGGCATTAGCTCCAGGTCTACACTGTACATTACAGCGGAGACCTGATAGCTATGGCGATCGCTCTGTAGCAGAGCGGCCACCATCATCTTTACAGACCTGGCATCCACTGTAAATAACATGGCGGATGCTGGGAAGAGTTTGCTGGGACACCCTGTTCTTGCAGTCCAGGGCCTGCACATTGTCCCAGTCCTGCCGCTGCAGGAAGCCCTGCTACAGGAAGCCAGCAGTGGCAGGATTGGGGCGATGCTGCAACCCCACTCCTCTGCCCCACAAACCCCCCCCCAAAAAAGTGTATATTATAGTCCGAAAAATACATATATGTACCCCAAAATGGTGCCAAATGAAAGGAATGAACATGAATCTTCCTCTGTGAACTAGGAAAACCTCCAGAGGTTCTGTAGGTATAATTGATATGCTTCGATTTTCAAAACCGCAACAATTTTGGAAATTGCAGCATGTCCACTGTATGTATTTTCCCGCAATGTGTGGATGAGGTTCGCTAGAATCCCATCCTTTTTGCAAGGACCATAGAAACAATTTTTTTCCACGTGTTTACACCAAATAGTGCCCGGCCTAAATCTATAGGAATAACGCAAGTGTTTCTGCAGGTAAAATTGACATGCTGCATTTTTTGAAAAGCAGTTTTTCTGCAGTTTTTTGTTTCCCACAATATGTAAATATGATTAGCCAGAATCTAATTCACTTTACTGGTACTGTAAAAGGCAGCATTTTGCAGTGCTGTGTCTCCGCAACATAAGGCCTTAGCTTTAATCAGCATAAAGTAGATAGATCTTCTTTTTTAGGTTGGAGATAGATTTGGTTGTATTCCGATAAGTTTTATTTAAATGTGCCAAGAGTTAGTGGGGTTGTAAATAAGATTGATAGAGACATGAATAGATAGACGTGCTTGTCGATAACGTGCAGTATAATATATATATATATATATATATATATATATATATATATATATATATATATATATATATATATTCATTATACTTTAGATTTTATATAGCCAACAAAGGATTGACAGCATTTTCCTACCCCTTGCCACTTCCTCTTATCACTTCCATGTATGAACTTCCACATCGCTTCTTGAGGTTTTAGCATGTGCCACCCTCCTATCTACTCTGCATGTGAACTGGCACGTACTCTTGGGTCATCGTGGAGCCTGGCAGGAAAAGGGAAATGAGATGTAAGTCATATTAGAGATCTGTGAGTGGCATCTAATGAACAATTTACATGAGAAGAAATGTTTTTCAATAGCCAAAATTTCCTGCTTAGAGATGACTGATGCCAGTGTTTTACATTACAAATCAAATATTATTAGATTTATTTAAATTGTTCAGATACTTTTGATCTGCCCTGAATGTTTTCTGTCTGTAGAATACAGTTGAGCATACGTATTTTATCTTGTCATTGCAGTGGCGTGATGCACACTTGTAAGCTTTTATAAGTTCCAATGCAATACAGTATTGAATTACTTAAAGAGGATCTTTCATCAGATTGGGCACAGGCAGTTCTATATACTGCTAGAAAGCTGACAGTGCGCTGAATTCAGCACACTTTCAGCTTTCCCGATCTGTGCCCTGGGTAAAGCGCTATCGGTGTCGGTACCATAGCGCTTTACAGTCAGCTCCACAGTACAGCGCGATAGGCGCTGCTGGGCAGAAGGGCGTCCCTGGCTAAGTGTCAGAAACGCCCTTCTGACTGTAAAGCGCAACGGTACCGGGACCGATAGCGCTTTACCCGTGGCACAGATCGGGAAAGCCGACAGTGCCCTGAATTCAGCGCACTGTCAGCTTTCCAGCAGTATATAGAACTGGCTGTGCCCAATCTGATGAAAGGTCCTCTTTAAAAAAAAAATGTGCGGACATCTGATATAACATACCTGTTTATTAATACAGTACCGGGGTGTTTCTTAGACTGTATGTACACCACTACATGCATTCAACTTGTAATTCAGTAGACATAACAGAATTGCATTGTGGGCCCTATAATTTGGTTTGGGTTGCTCTATCTTAGACCAAGTCTTCCAATAGTGGAGCTGTTTTAGTGCTCCTTTGCAAATGTATACACCACTCATATAATTTTAGAGAACATGAAATGCCCTCTTTAAGTATCATTAGTCTTTGTCTGCGGGTTATGGTTGGGCTGCTTCATGTGATAATGATGCCCTGTGGCCCTGTATAAATATATGCACCTTTATGTTGTATATACTGCCCAATTCAAACAGTGTTTTGATAAATATCTGGCCAACTTCAAAACTAATACAGCCAATGCAACAGCTTGTGTGTAAACAGTCTTCATTTCAATCAATGATCCATAAATGATGTTCAGCTTCTTACGTGTCTATCTCACTTAAGGTTGATGCTACATGCAGACGCTCTGGAAGCCGGCCAGGCCACTGGTGTTTCCAATGGAGAGAGGAAACATTATTTGGTTACTCCCTGCTAATGGTTACTGGTCATGGGGTCGGTATGAAGGAGCAGGCAGTCATCAAATAACCTTTCACTCCCTCTGTGCAGTGGGGCGGCTGCATGGAGCATCAAACTTAGGGTATGTTCACATGGCAGAATCTGGCGCCAAATTCTGCTCTGATTATGCATACTATTTTTTTCAATGGGAGGCAGAGATCAAAGCCGGATGCTGAAAAATAAGCATCCTGACTGATCTTGCCTGGACTCTGCAGCTTAGGCCTTTTCATCTGAGCCTGATCAGTGGGTAAAAGCTGCGGCAGAAAGTCTGAGGATTAGAAAATTAAGAGGAATCTGATGTGGATGTCTACCTCACATTCCTCTTCATTTTCTGAGGTCTGAACATACCCTTAGGCTTCATGCACATGAAGATCGGATACACTATCGGAGACTAGTCAAATTTCATTTCAGGTCTGTGTATCCATTTTGACTGATATAAAACCTGCTGTAAAAATATTGGAACAGAATGGAGGTACTTGGGTTGTACTCTAAGTCATGGGCATGAAGTCGTGATTGCCAGAGGAATCTGACTATTTTTATAATTTGGTTTATATCAACATTTTCATTAAAATACAAATAGAAACAGGACGAACCATGCAATATATTGTTGGACAAAGAAAGCATAATGTAATTCAAGCATATATCTGAAATCAACGCGTGTCCATACAGTTCAAGACAGTACAACTCCCACTTAGGATATACCAGAAGTTCTTCAGAGAATAATTATCACTATGATGGGAGACTAATGAAGTTGTAAGACCTAGCGATAACCAGTGAAGGATTAAGCATGGTTCAGTGTCTGGTGTGAGTTGCACCATTGGGCCCAGATTTGGTCAAACTTGGTGGCATACTTACAGTTATGATAGATCATTTTCTCAAAGGGCAAAATATCAATCAATGTAACCCCTATAGGCTATCTGACTATTTTAGATCTTTACTCAGGGCACTCTTGTAAAATTACAGTTCTGTGGTGATAGAAAAGTATAACTAGTACAATATTTTTAGCCTTGATATTTGTAATTACAATTTAGAACCTCCACAAAATTTTTTAAAATTGCCGATGCAACTTGAACAAATGGTCAAAAAGTTATAACTTGTAAAATAACGTTCTACCAATAAAGAGGATTGTTTAATAAATTCCACGGGACCCTGGACTTTTATCAGAGAATTTATTACATTATGAGACAACTATACATATTCTAGCATTAAATTAGCTTATGTTTGTAGTCTTGGTAATGTGAGATGTTTTTTTCTTTTGAAACTTTATATGTAATGATAAATGAATTTTACAATTTTTTAAATATATTTATTACTGTGAGATAAAAGGATAAAAAATTGTCCATTTACCTTTTTTTTTTTTTGCATTGAAACTGAATAAGAGTTCATCTCTTCTGAAAAACTGAAATACAGATTACTAGGTCAGTTGGTAAATTTATCCCGAAGTGCGCTAGACCACCCATACACTTCCAACCCACAAGCAGATGATGTTATCTTTGCAGATCATTAAGAAAATTCCAGTGTGCAGAGAAACTGCAAATGAGTTTATCACATCTAAAGGGGACTGAGGATACTTGTCTACTTGTGGGAAGCATTTTACCAGGTAGATTTTATACCACCCATAGTTGTATTACGGTAGTAATGTCTAAAACTTGAATGTAAAAGGTAACTATTATTATTTGCATTTTAAGGTAATTTTGGCCAAAACTGTAATTACATTAATGCAGATTAATGCGGCAATGATACAACCTACAAATAATCTAACATAATATACACAATATATTAGGTATATCTGTATTTATTCAAGTTCATATATAAAAAAAGAAGATTAGAAACAAGACAATTGCCAGTCTGTATGTCTGTATTTATTGGTAATATATCCAAATCTGTATTTATTGAAATTAAAACATATTATGAATAAGGCAAGCATACAAACAACACATAGAGGAAGAAGATAAAATATATCCAATCTTAGCTGCAAAGAGAGCACATAGCAGGGGAAATACAAGACATGGGGTTAATAAAAATTCCAAAATATTCATGCGTGGCAACACTAGTTATAACAAGTCTGTATTTTGGCCAATGTAAAGATATAAATATATAGTCTGTGGTATGATGTATAAATAAAATTAACGCACATCTCATGAATAAATCATATTCATAGATAAATCAGTATGTATGTAGTTAAATAATAATACATAATCATTGTAAATATATTTGATCAATATCCCCAATAAATTCATGTGTGGCAATGTCCAACAAAAAATAGCAAATCATCACCATAGAAAAGAGGTTTATCAACTATAATAACATGAAAAAAAAAAAAAAAAAAAAAAAAAACGCTTTTCAAATGTGAAATACATATAACAGAGATGTACAAACCTACCCACGGACATGATATTTGGAAAATCCCCCAGCACTGACCTCAATGTGCGTTTCCCCTTACTAGGCTCTATCAGGAGGTGATTATAATTGAATAGGGGCTATATAAAGTAAAATTTGCTAAAACTCCCTGAGGGTCCAAACTTTAATCAGTGCTGGCTACCACACACAACGTACAGGCTCTGACGCCAGATGCAAGGCCATATCAGTGATGTCACACATCTGGCATGGAACAAACGCACAAACCAGCAAAGTCGCCATCTATCTCACAGGGCTCATGTGCACCAGACACAAACACACCCCACATGTCACATCCTGCAGGGATTTGCGGATTGAAGGCACTGAATGGGGCTGAGTAGCCATGTTTTTCTAATCCTCTTCATCCCATATGAAATGCTCTTGTTCTAACAGGAGGTTCTTCTGGTCACAGAGATAGAGGAGTAAACATAGGGAGATACATTTCTCTGGTTAAGTAACTGCAGATGCCCACCTATTATTTGACCAAAAGCTTATGTGATTATGTCTATAAGGATGCTGTAGGGGCAGGAGTGCAGGTATCACTTTTCAGGCTCCACCATGCATCACTGCTTCTGGCATGCCTTACGGAAGCAATCTACAACTTGTTTATACCAAATAAGCAGGGAAAAAGAATGATATGTTTATGGCTGTGCTCTAATCATAGGCCATCGTTGTACCTTCCCTGATTTATAATGCTCTGTTTGCCCTGTTCTACAAATAGAATTTGAACAGAAAATGAAAACCTTTCTATTAGAAAGTTATAAGTCCCATCTATCAACCACGCGTATTATATTGCAAAGATAAATGACTCATTTCCAATAGTGATCTGTAACTTATGATTAAATGATACATTTTAAAGGCATTAAAGGGGTTGTCTAATAAATACATTGTCTGTCTATATGCCCCATTAGGCTATATGGATATTCCCTTCTCAAGAATGACCATGTGAGTCGGAAACCCCACATTGCAAAAAAGCAGTTTATGACACAGCGAAAACTCTACAGCAAAAAACGTTGCGTTTTACAGTACCTGCAAAACAGATGGGATTCTGGCTAATCCCATCCACACATTGAGAATACAATCCACAGCAGAAAGTTTGTGTTTTCAAAAATTGCAGCAGGTCAATCATATCTGCGGAAACGCTGGCGCCAGAGGAAAACTCTGCGAAAAATTCCTCCGTGTTTTCTTATATAACAGCGTTTTTGGTTTTTTTTTTGCTTCATTTCACTGTATGGGGCCTTAGCCTAAAAGTGTCTCCCACTTTGGCAGTCTTATCTTCAGCCTTCATTGTATTCCATGGATGATATCTGAATGTGATATTACATGTTCTCCTGGCAAAATGAGACAAGACAAGACTACTTAAAATATATAGACAAAATTAATGTTGAAATCTAATATCCCTGATCCTTTTTTACTTGTCATGTGCCATTGAAGCTCTCAACTGTGCAAGCTTATTTTAATGTGATATGGTATTTTTGGATAGTATGCCCTTTCTTAGTAATATGTTTCTGATTTTTTAGTTAGGGACTGAGGGGCATGAGGAACCTTGACAATAGTTTGCAAATTTGCGTATTTTAGCACCTTATACAAGTTTTATCTATGCGCTTTTGAAGTGCATGGATTGTAGGTGGGTGAGTGGGTGCTTTATTTCTATCATATAGTGCAGGGGCCTGTCTGCATCCTGTCCAGCCATGTATCATCTGGTATTGGGTAAGTGTAGTCTTTGTTAGCAATATGTCTCAACTGGCCATACGCATCAGATAAATGTATTTAAAAAAAAAAGTAAGTGTTTTTTCCCAATTGTCAGCCAATAATTGGTCGTGTCCTTTTTTTTTTTTTGCAAACATCTGATATCTAACAGAAATTCTGCAACAGTATTGTCCTAGAGACATTGTTATGTATCTCCCCCTTCCTTTATGAGAAAGTAAGCAATGTTCTTTTTCTTCTTTTTCCTTTAGGTTCAATGATTCTTTCAATCTGTCTCCTCCCGTTTCTACTGGAATTTCCTGTCTAATCACAGGGCTATTCATACACAAAAGAGAGAGATCCTGCAGCAAGTTAGTACAGGTATAAAGGATACTAGATTGTATTTCAATGGATTAGATAGAGGAATAAGTAGCCAATTACATCTTTTTATTCATATAGAGATAAACTGACATGCTCAAATATCTATCATATGGTTTGTAAGTTCTCTGATATAGCTCTATCTAGTGTGGGGGGGATTTGGTCAGTGGCAGCTGCAGCGGTCCCAGACAGTCTGAGATGCACACAAAACTCAGGTTGCACAGGTTTTACCCTGTATGTTTATTTTTCAAAAATTGGCAGAAAATAAATAAGCCTTAACTTTCAGGCAAAAGAGTAACAAAAACTTCTGCTTGTCTGAGCTGCTAACTATACACAGGTAATATCCTAACTGTACAAGTGGCTTGCTTCAGCCATATGGTCAACGTACAGGGCACATACAATGGCAGCAGTTCACACTGGAGTCTAACTAGTCTTGACAATGTGGGACAGAACCTCCTCTCTCCCCAGGAACTGCCCAGGACATAGGACAGCAACCTTTTATAAAACTTTAATGAGACCGAGCTCCCATCCGTGCCTCAGGATGCCTCCCTAGTGGAATAAACAGGTTACATACTAACAGAGGGAAACACTTCTCACAGCTGAGGTTTTGTTACAGTTACCTGAGTTTGTAGCCTCACTTACCATACATACGTGAGGAATCTGGGGGAGACACAGCGATGTTCCAGAACTTCAGCTGTCACCTTCTCACACTAGCTATAGAAGTAGTTAGAACTGTAGAGACCTTTCATGTCCTTGTGAATGTGCGGTTTTATATATTGCTATATACTCTCCGCTCACTCAATGACCTAACACTTACATCCTCTATCATCAGAACCTCCCACGCTCGTATACAAGATTTCTCCCGAGTTGTACCACTTCTCTGGAATGCTCTACCCCAGACAATCAGATTAACTCCCAATTTCTACAGTTTCAAACGCAAACTAAAGACGCATCTTTTCAGACAGGCCTATCACAATTTCTAATGTAAAACCTTCCATAATCTAATTAGAATCCCCAAAATTCAACGCTCCTCTGTCCCTGCTCCCACATGATATGATGCCATCTCAGGCTAACTTTACATGTCCAAGCTCCATCCACATGTTAAAGGACACGACTAGTGATGGCTCATAAAGTTTTATGTTTGTGTAATTACAGTCACCTCTATTACAAAAGTGTCTGACCTCTGTATAAGCAATGCTGCCCCTTCTACCTCTTGTGTCACCCCCTCTACCTCATAGATTGTAAGCTCTTGTGAGCAGGGCTCTCAGTCCCATTGTGTGAAAAGACTTTCTTTGTAATGTATCTTTGTGCCTGTATTTGAAACTGACAAATTGCACAGTGCTGCGAAATATGTTGGCGCTATATAAAATTTATTATTATTATTATTATTATTATTATTATTCTGCTTGAAAACCAACATCGCGCTGAATTCCGGGCAAGTGTCCTGGTGGTGGAGACCGTTTCTCACAGCCTAGCGCCTTTGCTGTGAGGAATGTACCTTCTTACTGTACTCTAACATAGCCTTGTACTGTCTAGAGAGGGCATTCCTTAGTGCCCAGTAATGATTCTGAGCTGGTCAATTCTATAGATGCACTGTTGGGGGGATGAGGCATTCTTCATAGCAATGATGCTAGGCAGTGAGGAACACCCTTCTGACAGTGGGGAGATATCGGTGCCAAAATTGTATGAATTTCTAGCGGTATATAAAACCACATATTCATGAGGACATGAAAGGTGCTCTTTAAATATTGATGACCTAGCCTTAAAATAGGGCATTAAAATTAGAATGGTGTGAGTCCAACTCTTTGCACCCCAACAATCAGCTGTTTGAAGAAAAGACCCCTGAGTATAATGATAGCAGCGGTAGCGGCTGTCACCGGGCCCCTAATGTCCCGAGCCCTGTGGCAGCTGCCTCTGCTGCTATGGCGGTAGTTACGCCACTGTCTTAAGGATAGGTCATCAATGTTTTAAGTTCCAGAAAACCCTGTTAGGCCATGGCCCCATGTGACATAAACACTGTGTTTTGGCCATGGCAAGAACGCTGTGGCATTTTATAGTCCCTGCAAAGTGATTATAGTGAATCCCATCCACACTGTCTAAAAATATAGGCTGTGGAAATGCTGCGATTTCCAAAACCATTGCGATTTTGGAAATCGCAGCATGTCAATTATACCTACAGAAACGCCAGTGGTTTCGCTATAATTATAACTGAAACGCTGTGGACTTTCCGTGAAAAGCGAAGCATTTGCGATGTGGTTTTTCCTGTGGCGCTTTTTCACTCCAGAGCCTTAGAATTAATCGGACATTTTTTTAAGTTGGTACAAAAGGTAAGAAGAAAATTTCTAATGTAAACATTTATACTGTGATAACAAATGCAAAGTTTAATAAATTATTATATACACCAGTAGAAGAATCTCCCATGTGTGGTTCCTGTGATGCACTAAGGATATAAACATTAGCAGATGGTAATGCATTAATAAACAGAAAAGCTTAAGACTACATGAAATTAGCTGATAGAAATGGTTTCCTGTGCTTATATACATCCATTTCAGATGCTCATGAGCCTTACTTCTGGAATACCTCTTCAGACCACAGACAATCCCTGATTGGATACAATTAATTTCCTTCTTGGTGGTCCTTCCTCCTGTGTGATACTATCACTGGCTCTTTGGTGGTCCTTCCTCCTGTGTGATGCTATCACCCGCTCTCTTAGGTGTTTTGTGTTTCCTTAGCCATCTGATATGTGGTCAGTATCTCATGGCTTAAGTTTGGTAAACACTTAACCTAGTAGTTATGTGACTTTCCAGCTCTCTCTGGGTGGTTTGGTACAGGAAACACTTTTATTTTCTTTAACAAGGATTACCAACAGGAAATAAGAGAAGTGTTTTCTAGTGTTTAGACTTAAGGACAGTACTAAGACGTAACTGAAGAAATTAATATGTATACACACAGACAAAACAGATGAAAATATGTGCTACAATTTCACTGTAACGTGTTAAGAATCAGTATTGTTAAGCTGGCGGTATACATTACATATCAATGGAAAAACATGTGCATCTGCATTTTTTGTAAGATTCTATTGTAGACCTACAGGTTTTTGCCGGTGGCAATACTTGTGCTAGATTGTGAAAAGAATTGTGTTGCATTTGCATTTTTATTGTACATTTTATGTCAGTGAGCATTTGTGCAATTTAAGTACTGCAGAATATATTGACACTATACGAGTCAGGCCCGGTTTACATCTGCGTTCGATATTCCGTTTGTTAATGAACGCATTAAAAAGTGGTTAGGAAAGAAAGCACACAGACCTCATAGACTATAATGGGGTCCGTGTGTTTTCCCACGTGGTGTCCGTATGCGGAGAGCAAAGTGCTGCTTTAATCAGTAAGTTAAATAAATACTTGGTATTGAAAGAACAATATTGGTCCTGCACATTATCCAAAAAAGCCCTCGTGCATTGCAAACCACCATAACTTTTTATTTCTCCATTTACCGAGCCATATGAGGGCTTAATGTTTGGGGGACAAATTATAATAGGAAGCTGGTAAAAAGTTCAGAATGGAGTAAAATTGGAGAAAAAGTGTGTTTATGCGGCTTTCTTATGGGCTTCATTTTTATGGTGTTCACTATGTGGCCAAAATGTCATGTCACCTGTATTCTATGTTTCAATATTATTCCAGGGATACCAAATTTATATGGTTTTCTTAAAAATCTAAAACTTTGTAAAAAAAAACATTTTTTCCTAAAAGTTACCATATTCTAACACCCGTAACTTTTTATATTTCCAAGTCCAGGGATGCATAGGGCAACTTTTATGTAGGGCTGTATTTACTTTTTAGTTATACCATTTGGGGAGTGTTTCTTGCTTTGATCACTTTTTGTTAAAGGGGCTCTATCATTGGGGAAAGTCATTTTTAACTAAGCACATCCTTGCATATCCTTTAGAAAGACTATTCAACACTTACCTTTAGTATGTAAATTACCACAGTGGTTTCTGAATAAGTCAGTTTTTATTAATATGCTAATGAGCTTCCAGCCAGCACAGGAAGTTCTCAGCAGCCTCCTCTCTTCTATTCTCTCCTATCTGTGTGTGCGAACAGGAAGCAGGAAGTCAGCAGCAGCCTGTGCTATACACATACATAGGAAATTATAGCCAGAGGGTGCACCAACAGGCTAATGACCATATGAATAAAAACGGGCTCATTTAAAAACCACTGAGGCGATTTACATACTAAAGGTATGTGTGGAATAGCCTTTCTAAAGGCCATGCAAGGATGTGCTTAGTTAAAATGACTTTTCCCAATGATAAAGATTCCTTTAAAATGTTTATTAGAGATGAAACATGGAAAAAACATTGGTTAGTCACTTTTAATTTTTTTCTTTCCACTTCGGCATTCAACATACAGAAAAAATAATTTTATAGCTTTGTAGACCTTGTATTTTTGGACACTGGGATACCTAATGATTATGTGTTTCACAGCATTATTTTATTACTTTTATATATATTCTAGGGAAAAAGGGTTGATTTGAACTTAGTTTTTCTTGTTTTTACATTATTTTTAACACTTTTATTAGCCTTCTCACTAGTCTGTATTACATAGTTACATAGTAGATGAGGTTGGATGAAGATATCAGTCCATCAAGTCCAAACTATAACCCTACAATAGCCTATAGTGTTGATCCAGGGGAAGGCAAAAAACCCCATGAGGCTCATGCCAATTGCCCATTTCAGGGGAAAAAAATTCCCTCCTGACTCCAATCTGGCAGTCAGTATAAAAACCCTGGATTAACATGTCCTGTTGGAGACTATTGCAGTCCTGAATGCAGATTGCAGTATGGGAGATGTCCTGCAGAAAATAAGGAACGAGGAGACTATTTTTCTTTTTAAACTTTGGGGATCCTGGCCTGCAGTGTCTGTGATCAGAATATCAGAATGAACGCTAATCCTGGGCATTAGCTCTGGGTCTCCGCTGGGGTAAAATAAATAAATAAATAAATAAATAAATAGAAAAACTAAAAATAAATAAATCAACCCCCCCCCCCCCCGAACACATATAAAAGTAAGTCATTAAAATAAAACGATAAAACGCATACAAATTAGATATCCGTGTCAAGCTGTGCTACGTGAGATGTAGCTTTGGTATGACTTTGTTTTAACTGTAGATTTTACCTAGACATCAAGATCTTGGTGGGTAAGATCTTTTACCTAGCCCATAAAAGATCTTGGTGGTGTGAATTGCCCCTTTATCATGTTAATGAGTTAATTTCCCCAAGTATTGATCTGCTTCCAGAAATGCATTTGCTTAACAAAATCCCAACAAATGCCTAATCCTAAAGCATACCTACTGTGTGTTATTATTATGTATTTCCCATCAGAGATAGTTATCTACATGAGGTTGTCTATTTTAGAAATGGTTACATTAGATCCATGTAATTTCTATATAAACTGTATTTTGTGTGTGAAGCTGAATGTCTTCTTTGAAGGTCAGTAGTGCAGACGGAATAAGAATAGCATTGCATTAATACCTTAATCAGCTTAGACTACACTTGTAGCAGGAATGGTGACCACAGATATTCAGTCATTACCTGCTGGGCTGGCTCCGGCTTCCTTAGAACCGTATATCACTATATCTATAGACAGCAGACAGACAGTAGCAGACTTTGATTACTGTCTTGTTGTGACACCATAAAACTCTATTATGCTAATGCAGATTGCAGTGACATAATTGGGGGAAGATGTTAAGGAGAACCCATCACTGATGCAAGGATTATTTAATGAACTAGATCCTAATGGACATCTGATGGGAAGGGACATTTCCCCAAACCCCCACTATACACTAAAGGGACAGTCTCTATGTGCAAATGACATGGTAATCTGTGTTCATCCAGCTAGCTCCACAGAGTAAAACACTGTCTCCATTTGTCACTGTACAACAATAAAAATCATTAAAAACCTTTTATCACTAAAAACTGAAATGACTAATAAACGTTCTAAATATATCTAAGAAAAGAGTTTCATGAGTGTTAAATGTTCTGTTTTCTAGTTAATGGACTGTATGAGATTAGAAAAAAACTTGGCTGCTTTGTTTTTTCCCCAGAAACAGCACCACTTCTGTGCGAGGACTGTGCCTTATGTTGCCGATGAGCCACATATGTGTGAGTGGTGCAGTATTCACAGTTTAGGTCAGATAGGTCAGCAGTACAATACAATACAATACAAAGAAGCTTTATTGGCACATCCGAATAGGCATTTGGGTATGGGGGTTGGGCGTAGAGTGGATGGGTGGAAGGGTTGGTGGTTTGGGGTGCAATAGTCCTTGGGGTCTCGGCATTCTCCTCGTTGGATGACAGGTGGACAGTGGACATATGGTGGGTGGGGGTGAGTGTATGGGTGAATGGGTGGGTGGTTTGGGGTATAGTAGTCCCCTCAGTTGGTGGCAGGTGGACACATATGGAGTGGCGATCTCCACAGTGAGACCTAATTTAATTAAAGCACCGTGATATTGATGACCTAACCTTATGATAGGTCATTAATTATCAGATTGATGGAAATCCAAACACCCCTGCCACTCAGCCGGTTAAAGAGGCCATGGCGTTCAGACAACTGCTGTAGCCTCTTAATGGAAATTAGGCATAGCGCTGTATATTGCGTAAAGGCTGTGCTTGATATTGCAACTCATTTGAATGGAACCGAGTTACAGAATGACTATGTGAGCAATGTATGGGATTTTGATGGCTTGAAAAGAGGAAGTATTGCTCTAGTTTATTCAAACATTAGATCATCAATGGTGCTAAAATCAGATACCCAATTCTAATACAGCTGTCTTCCTATGTGGCAGAAGAGCTTTTAGGCTTCTGCATGCCCTATAGGTACACACAGGGCTGCCATTATGTCTCTCTGACAGAGATGTGGGGGGAAAAGTGAAGTAATTCTAGTCCAAAAAACACTCAGGCACCAAGCATGTTACTAGCCTCTTATTTTAAGTGGTGCAGGCAGCCAGTGTCACTCTCCACTCCCACCCTCAAGTCTGGTATGATTTTAGTAAAATGCACTGATTCTGTGCTAGAATCCCCCCCACCCCATGCCAGTCAGTGAGGACCATTATAGTAGGATGGAAGAACTCAAACCTTGAAGGGAAAGAACCATGTTCACTCGTCTAAACTCAGAACACATCCGGGTAAATTTCACTCAGACTAAACAGCACAAAGCTATAGACAGCCCTTTCTCAAGTGCAAATAACTATAATAAAACAAACAAAAGGTAAAAAAGGACAAGCACATCTCATCATATAATTCTAATTGACAAAGGGTCAGCACATAAATAGTATTGGAAGCATCACAGTGTAGCAAATAAATCAATAAAACAATCAACAATCAATAAAATCAATTCACGCGTAAATAAATTAAAACACATTAATCAGATTCGGTCTATAGGAGGAGTGTGGTTGGTAAAATTGTACCAAACCCAGCAGAAAAGTGAATTTGAAAACACATATTTGGCTTCACAGATGTAATAAAACCTCCAGAGTGCAGCAAACTTGTGAATGAATTATTGTTACATGATGATCACTTGGTAGAAAAAGCTCCAAGTCAAGAAATATTTGCTGGCTCAAATCGAATGCTAAACAATAGATACATTATATACCAGTATTAGACTTATGTGGAAAATAACAGTGAGGGGGGAGGGGGTAGAGGGAGATTTTTCCAAAGAGATATAAGCTATACTCTTACCAGATGCATGGCTGGCCCAACGCTAGTAATCATATTTAAACCCATTGGTGGGTGTGGGATGTAGACGCTAGTTCCCACACAATCTCGGGCCATGCATGCTCCCTCCGGCGCAGGTGTTTTTCAAATTTTTTAATGGTACTACTCTATAGTACACTCGGTGTCTTGTTTTCTATTTTGTTTTTTAGTGAGGACCATTATAACTGTATAAGGGCCCCTGGGGAACATATACGGTATGGGAGCCACTGAGGCCCTTATGCTGTTTGGGGTCACTGGGGACAATTATACTGTATTGTGGTCACTGCAAACCATTATGCTTGGACTTGTGGAATACATAATATTACATAGGGGCCATTAAGGACCCTTATACTGAGGCCAATGAGCACCATTATACTATGTGGGGGTGACTGATGACCATTATACAGTGTGGGAACTATATAGGAACTACTGGAAACTGTATATGGACTGGGTATAGAGTATAGGGACTGTATGGAGGTCACTGAAGACCATTATACTAGGGCCCAGTAAGGACCGTTATATGTTGTGGGGTCATTGGAAACCATTATACAGTATAAGGGCCATTGAGGATCATTATATGGTGTACGGCCACTGAAAAGCATAAAACTGTAAGTGGGCCATTGAGGACCTTTATACTGAGGGCAATGATAGCCAACATATTGTATGGCTGCTGGGGGCCATTATATTGTAAGGGATCACTGAGGACCATTATACTGTGTGGGATCACTCGGAATACTAATACAATATGGAGTCACCAAGGACAATTATAAAATGTGGAGTCACCGGTGACCTATTTACTGTATGTGAACCATTGAGGACCATTATACTGGGATCAATAAAAAATCCAAAAGTGTGAGGGCCACTTTGCATCACGATACTGTGTGGGGACACTACCTCCACTGATGGTACAAACCAATATACCTCTATTATTTGATAGCGGTGCCCCGAGTATGAAAAGGTTAGCAACACTGGTCTGAAGTCTCTTACGATTCAATCTGCTCTTAGTCCTGCACAGCCACATTGTTTGCCAATGCCAGACTACTCCCCCCCAAGTCATGTAACCTACCAGTCTCAGACAGGAGGAGAAACCGTAAGGGCCCGTTCACACGGGCACAAAGGAGGCGGATTATGGCGCTGAATCCATGTCATAATCCGCCCCCTCATAATGGTGGTCTATAGAGACCGCTAGCGTCCTTTTTTACGAGACCTATTGGGTCTCGGGAAAAGAAGTGTAGGGAAAACATGATCTAATTGCTCATTGACAAATGACACTACTAGTCTGCATGTGCATATAAGGGGGGAAGAGGGCTCTTAG
The DNA here is from genome assembly GCF_031893055.1 of Leptodactylus fuscus. NCBI lineage: Eukaryota > Metazoa > Chordata > Amphibia > Anura > Leptodactylidae > Leptodactylus > Leptodactylus fuscus. Next base: position 150,986,449 of record NC_134269.1, read on the forward strand.
TCATATTGCTTTTATACTAAACAAAAAGAGACTGAATTGTATGGAGTGACTAAAACAAAGGACACCTTCACTGCCTGATCTACTGTCAAACACTTTTAAAATGAGTCATATGGCCAGCTCTTTAGCCATCACATATCTATCATGAATATATGTGAAATGTTTTATAATCACCTACATGTGAGAGTGTTACTTTGTGTCTAAAACTAGGAAAGTGAGAAGAAACTGTTCCTCACACTTATGTAATAGTGTGCGAGGGGCAATCTGCACAGCGGTGTCTATGGAGTGACACAGAAATATTTGTGACAAATAACCCAATACTATATTTTGTAATAATCATTTTACTCCTGCTGAGATATTTTCAACAAACTTGCCCACCCTTGAATTGCTTGAGAGGAAAATTTGACTCACCCACATGGGAAATTATCAGCAAATTATTGTACAGTAATTCCCAGTTTCTAAGCAATCACTGCTCCATTATTCTTTTTCAGATCACTGCTCAGATTTGCTATATTGCAAAATTATGTGGTTGACTCTGGGTTCACACCAGCGTCCGGTCTCCGTTCTGAGGTTTCCGTCTTCTACATGCAGAAGACGGAAACCTGTCAGACTGGGTCCGGCAGTGAGCACCACTGAGCTCTCCGCGGCGAAACCATTTTTTTTTTTTTAAACCGGACACAAAGTCCTGCATGTCCGACTCTGTGTCCGGTTAAAAAAAAAATGGTTTCGCTGTAGAGAGCATAAAACGCTCAGCGGCGCTCGCAGCCAGACACTTTTCAATCCCATTAATTTGATTGGGTTTGAAAAATGCTGGCAGGTTTCCGTCTCCTGCCTGGTTTCGGGCAGGAAACGGAAACTTGTATAAACGAAGACCGGGCGCAGATGTGAACGAGCCCTGACTATGACCAGTGTTAGTGATTTCTGCTAGTCCATTGTTCCACTAACTCTTTAAGGACGCAGGGTAGTTTGGATTTTAATGCTGGGTGATTTTTTTCCCCCTATTTTCCTTCCCTGCCTTCCATAATTCATAACTTATTTTCTATCATCATAGCTATGTGAGGGCTTATTCTTTGCATGACACTTTGTACTTTTTTTGGTACCATTTTGGGGAACATATAATGTTATGATTATCTTTTATTAAGGTATTTGGTTGGTCCGATTGAAAAAATCCACATTATGTTTTGCATTTTGTTTCTATGTTATTCATATTACAAATAATAATGGCTACTTTGTCCAGCAGGTCATTCCGATATATATCTTGTATTTTATCTTTTTATGTTTTACAGTGTTTACTAATAAAATATTTTTCAAAAATGAACAATTTTTCTGGGGTCACCATGTTAAGACAGCTATAACTTTTTTACTGTTTAGTTGCTGGAGGCATGTCAGGACTATTTGTGGGGCAAGTTTTAGTTTTTACTGGTATCGATTTTTTGTATGTATGGCTTTTTGATCACACTGTAGGGATTGTAGGGTTATAAGTTGGACTTGATGGACTGATGTCTTTATCCAACCTCATCTACTATGTAACTATGTAAATCTTGTCTACGTCCTAGTCCCACAAAATAAATAAATAAATAAATTTCCACATTCAAACTTTTTTTTTTTTTTTAAAAAAAAAATAAAACTATAGGGCTTTTTGGTGACACATTTCCTTTAAAGGGTAGTTGAGTTTTCATGAAAAGTAGAAATGTGTAGGCACTCTTTTCGTTGACTGTATAAGGGCTCGTTCACATCTGCGTTCATCTGTCCTTATTGCAGGTTTCCGTTTCCTGCATAAAACAGATGCAGGAGACGGAAGCCTGCAGGAGACTTTCTTACCCATTCATTTGAATCGGTGAGAAAGCTGTCCGGCCGTGAGCGGCAGTGAGCGTTTTGCGCTCTCCGCCGCGAAACCGGGTTTTATAATCTGGACACAGAGTCGGACATGCAGTACTCTGTGTCCAGATTAAAAAATCCGGTTTCGCGGCGGAGAGCCTAAAACGCTCACCGCCGCTCACGGCCGGACTCGGTCTCTGGTTTCCGTGTTCTGCCATGCAGAAGACGGAAACCATAGAACGGAGACATGAACGCAGGTGTGAACCTAGCGTCAGCCTTCATACATACTTTTGCTGCTAATAATCACATTATGGCTGCAGCATATTTTGTATTGTCTCTAAGGCTGTGGGTATGTACAATAAGGGGCAGTCTCCCTCTCCTATACATTACCAATGCTACTGGTTTCTATATTTGTTATTCTGCCAGAAGTAACTATACATGAGCAAACACATAGCTGTGAAAAACCAAGTGACCATAATATAGGAGATCCAGGAACACTGGATTGCAAATACAGGCCAAATACATGCAGCCAAGTATATAAAACACAAGGGAAAAAAAAAAACAAAAAAACAAACAAACTATGAGCACAGCCAGTAAGGCTGCCTGCTGTCTGTGAATCATATCCGATCTGTAATCACACAAGCAGCCACAAGTAGATACAAGTACATTGAAGACTTTTTTCTTGCATTGCAAGCTGTGAGATTTGCAGAGTGCTCACTCCTTCAGGCCTGGTTCACATCTGCGTTTGGTATTCCGTTTGGGGAGTCCGCATGGGGACCCTTCGAATTGCCAACAAGCAGATTAGCAACAGAGCGAGCAGCAAGGTACAATAACGGAAGACAGAGACGAATCCAGGAAACGTAGCCAGAGGTCAGAAGCCGAACAGGAGCAGGTAGCAGTATCACAATCCAAGCGGGAGGTTCAAGAAACAAACCAAAAGTCCAAAGCCAGTAGTCAGTAACAAAACAGGAAACAGAACAGGAGCCTAAACTAAGTTAAAACCTAATAGCCGGCTGAGAGTAAGGAGATGGACAGGATTATAAAGACCCGGATCGGCACATTGATTGAGGTACAATATCTTAAAGAGGCATTTCTCCTTGCGGACCCAGCGGTCTTAAAGGGGCCACAGCAGAATTCATGATCCTAATAGCTAGGTTGCGCTAACCGGCCTAGTTTAAATGCAATTCTCTTTATTGCTGTAGTGGTATTAAAGACCCCATTGTTAGGGTCTCTAAAAGAGTTTTTTATGTACCAGTTTTATGGGGAAGTATGGTCTCATCTCCCTACCTATTTAACCTCTCCTCCCTGAGACAACAAAATGGCTTGTCTATTATAAGAGTAAACCTTATGCTGAGTTCACACAGAGTTTTTTGGACCGCATTTTGACGTGGAATTCGCCTCAGAAACCGCCTCCAAAAAATGCCTCCCATTGTCTTCAATGGGAGCCGTTCACTTCTTTTTTTCCGCTAGCGTTTTTTTCCCGCTCACGGAAAAAAGAAGTGAGCTGTCCTATCTTTATGCGGATTCTGCGGCTGAATCCGTTGCGGCATCCGTGGCCGAGACTCCCTCCCGCCTAGGCCCATTCATTTGGGCCTAATCTGGAGCGGAATGCCGCGACTGGATGCCAGTGCAGCTGAGAGAGACGTTTTTTGGAGGCGGACCCTGAAGTGGCTTCCGCGTCAAAATCCAGTCCAAAAAACTACGTGTGAACTCAGCATAAGTAGGCTTCCATTTGGTTTACTAGTGTATGCATTTTTTTCTGATCTCTTGTTACTGTCAAACATACTGTTCTGACTTTTTCACTTTTATAGATTTCCTCCTCTAATTCTGTTGGCAGTGGTGACTCCAGGAGGGAAAGGTCCTCCAAGCTGGAACATTTTGCTTATATAGAGTTCAACATCCCTGTGCTTTGCTTGATGGTATGATTACAATCGCTGTCGCCAATGCCTTGGGACCCCATCTGAGGAACCGTCCATGTCACATGTTTGTGTAGGTCAAGGAGCATGAAGGAGATCCAGGACTCGATTTCTCAGTTCTCTAAGAAACCTTGTACTAAGAGACATTCTCAGTCAGTTCCATTAGAGGAGGAATTTCACGTGCTCAATGAGACGCAATAGTCTGATGAAGACACTTCGGAAAATACCAGTAGTCCTCTTTTTCCCTTGGAAAAGATGCATAGGCTGCTAAAATCCATGCAGTCAGAGACTGGGATGTTGAACTTAGGAAAGCCTCTAGTACCACCAATAGGGGGCCTAGGGCCTTCCAAGTGGATGAGACACTGGATAAAGCTATGACAGGGGAGTAAAGGCATCCCAAAAAGGCACTTATTTTATCCAGGAGGTTTACGACCCTATTTCCAATTGCTGAGTCTCAGCAGGATCATTGGGGTCCCTCGCCTAAGGCGTATGGTGGTAGTTAAATTGTCCCGCCATGTGGCGGGACTCTCCAAGTCTCTTTAGATAGACGCATGGAGTGCACCCTTAGGAGGGTTTATTCCTTGACCTCTGCTCAGGCTTCTGTGGGCATTGCCTCCAATGAGGTAGCAAATAAGCTACGCTCTGACCTGGCCCAACTGGAGAAGGTGACATTGACTGTGGACTCTCCAGAGACAAACTATTATCCTTTATGGATGTGGTTTCCTCGCTGGCAGACTATCTAGCGGGAGTTTCCATACACCAAATCAGGATAGCCACCAAATCTATGGCCCTACAGCTGCTAGAAGGTCATTATGGTTGAAGCCTTGGAGAGAGGACAATTCGTCCAAGTATAACTTATGCTCCCATCCTTTGAGCTGGATAAACATTTTGGCAAAGGCCTGGACGACATCATGGAAGGCCTTGCAGATAAAAAGGATAAGTGACCGGGGCACAAGTTATCAGCTTCATTCTATGCTCCAATATCTGAGGATATGATGTAAGGTATCATACACTATACAATATTAAATGCTGGGAGGATGTTTACAAATGCTGTCCAATATTTAGCCAGTGCTTATTTACACCATGGAATATATCAAGGTCTTTGTGCCACTTTTCTACCATTAAAAAGTCACTAATTTTGGAACAAGACACATTTGGGGCAAATATTTTGACTTCTTACCATTTTATGCTTTTCTTTCAACTTTTCAAGAGTGACAAAAAAGTGTTTAAATGGGGGTGGGGGGAAGTGACTCCCACAGCCTGAATATTTATTATATTTTATACCAGAAATTGCCATAAATTATACCAACTCATCACTGGTATAGAATTCATGTTGTGGCGCATGGACAGCCAAAGATGTGACTCTTAAAGAGTCCTTTTCAACATCTCCAGCAACTTCAGCTCATTATTTCCTTCAATAAGCATCATTGTATTAATTTAGGTACAGTTGAATTTTTTGCTCTAGTGCCTCAAGTTCTCGAGAATTCTTTTGTGTTAGTTTCTGGGCTGGAACAGAAAGACAGAGAGCGTCCACCTGATAGCAGAGATGGCAAAAGGTGTTGTAAGTAACAAATTATTCCTCAGGAATGGCGGGAGCTAGATGTAAAATTCCAACTGTGCCAAAATCAGTGGAGTGACACCTATTAAAGGCAGCAATGTTGGAGTTGGTGGATGTGTTGAAAGGTCCTCTTTAAAGGGATTCTAGCATTATAATGCTTTTTTTTTTGTCCATAACACGTAGGAAGGCTATTCTCTCCTACCTTTAGATATCTTCTCCTAGCCGCCGTAGAAATCCCAGTTTTCTTCTGTATGCAAATGAGTTCTCATCACAGCACTGGGGGTGGTCCCGAGTGCTCAAAAAGCACTGGGGGGCGTCTCAATGCTGCGAGAGAACTCTCCAGCGCCGCCTCTATCTTCGCCTGGAGCGGCCTCTCCCTGTGTCTTCTTCCGGTGCTGGCTTCAAACTTCTAGGCATGTGCAGTCGGCTCTGCGTCGGGCCTTGAACAGAGCTGACTGTGCATTCCATATTCTTGTGGCTGCTTACCCCAGCTTACTGTGTAATCAGCCACATGAAAATGGCCGCTTACAGCAGTTTACTGTGTAAGTGGCCACAGGAATATTACCGCGGGTATGCGTAGATATAATAGAGGCAGAAAGTCTGTAGAGCAAAACGCAATGCAGTTTCGCCATGTTATTTTTTCTGCAGCTTTTTTTGCTACCTTAGGCTAAGGACCCATGTGGCATCCTGCAGAAAAAAAGTGCTGCGGGAAAAACCGCAGTGGCGACACATCGTGGATCTTACTGCAGCGCTTTGCATAAAAAGGATGCAGAGGTTTATCCTGTGGACTTTCTTCTTCAATTATATGGAAACCGCCGGTGTTTCTGTAGGTATAATTGACATACTGCGATTTACAAAACTGCAACAGTTTTGAAAATTGCTTTGTATTTTCTACGCAGATTTTACCGCAAAGTGGGGATGGGATTCGCTAGAATCCCATATCACTTTGCTGTGACTGTATAATGCCATGGCCCTATGCTGGGGCATCGGCCTTAGACAGTTTTTTCACCTCGCCAGACAAGGAACGGCCCTTTCTGAAAATAGGTGGGGTTTATGATGCAACAAAATTGTATGCAAAAATTTTGGTGCATGCTGCCAGATCTTAAACCATGCCCCTGCTAAGTCGTATTGTTGAAACTGTGTAATAGAAAGACACATTATAAATTTAATTTTATATTCTGCTCTCAAAAAGGGAAAGCTGGATTGGTTGCCCCAAATCTAACAAGGCAGTCCAAGGGTTTGTTTACTTCCCACACATGGACATCAAGTAGAAAACAAACCTTATTAGTCACTATGTATTAACAATTCCACCATCAACATATCCCACTATATTTACTAATACATTTGCCCAATTATATTTTCAGCTGACAAAAGCTGAAATTTACCAACATAACAGATTTTTTTTTTTTGTCAGACAGAAGACTGTGGCCAATTCAAGCTGACTTAACACATTTGGTGTATGACCATTTTCACCTTATATTAAAACCAACAGAAGATTTTTTTTATTTCCAGTTTATGTTACATCATTCAGGAAATTGTGTGTTATTTTCTAAAATATATACTATAGGCAGTGAGGTTGGAAAATGGTGCTGAATAATGAGCACCCCCTAGTGGAGAGTTTTAAGAACAACTATAATCCATGCACTTAATTATTTATAGTTCATTAATTACTTTTTATACCAGAATGTTCAAAGGTGTTGTCTGAAGTTATATTTTGTTATCCCTTCAGTAAGAATAAGAAAGCTCTTAAATGTAATATATAATATATTTCTAAATATTCCCTTCCTTCAGGGCCTTATTTAATATTTATTTTTAATTCTATATATTTTTTTTATATAATTTACATTTTGTTGTTGTTTGCTACAACTATGCAAGTACTTATAGATATTATATAGGCCAATGTTAGGCATAGTTGGCTTAATTGAATAGATTAGAATACAACAGAAAATTTTACTTATTCATTTACCGAATAGAAATGATGTAGTTACCGCAGCGCCAATTAGAATGCAAACATAACAATACTCATAAATATACATCTAAAATATAAATAAAAGGTATAAAAACACCACAATACAAATATCAAACAATAATACAAGTCAATACATAAAAAATACATAAAAGGGGCTGTGTATTCACAAAACCCCTAATGATGACATCACAAGGTTTTCCTCCATGTTGTCCAAACAGATGTCCTTTGGATTTGCAAGTTATTGTCATACTAAATATTAAATAAAACAGTTTAAAGGTATCCTCTTATGTTAAATATTGTCTCTGATCTGTGGGCACTGGCAGCATGTTATAAAGAATAAGTAACTAAGAAGAGAGAATGTCACAATACCCTTTCTATTTTCTAGAGACCAATGGCTGGGAACAGTGAGTCTAGCAATAGTAATATACAAATAGACTTACAGTCCGTTCTGTGGAAGGCAGGGAGGCTTGGCCGGAAGCAGTGGTCCTATACTCAGCAGGAGGGCTTGCTGGAGGCTGTAGTTCCACGGCTCCTTTGGACCGGGTGGGTAGCAAAGTCCTTGTAGCAGGAGGGCTTGCTGGGATCAGCAGTTCCACGGCTCCTTTAGACCAGGTGGATAGCAAAGTCTTAGTAGCAGGAGGACTTGCTGGGGTCAGTAGTTCCACGGCTCCTGTGGACCGGGTGGATAGCAAGTCTTAGGTAGCAGGAGGACTTGCTGGGGGTAGTGGTTCTAGGTAGCAATCAACTTGCAGGTAATTCACCAACTTGGAACAGTCAGTTTGAGCTTGAGGTCCTTGCAGAAGACAGGCTTCTGAAAACAATACTCAGGCAACTGGGTAATCAGAACACACATGCTAAATAATGAAGAATCAGGAAATCAGGGTAAGTCACAGGCAGGAAACACAAAAAACTCCATCTTGACTGATGGCAAAAAAGAGTTCAACAAAACAAGATCCTGACATTACTCCCACCTCAGGAGCGGCCTCCGGACGATCCCAGACCAGGCTTCTCAGGATATTTATCATGAAATTGTTTAATCAATCGAGAGGCATTGATGTTATCCAGAGGTTCCCAGGAACTCTCTTCTGGAGGATAGCCTTGCCATTTGATAAGATATTGTAACTTGCCCCTGAAAATCCTGGAATCCAGAATCTTCTCCACAACAAAATGTTCTTGATCATCTACCAAGACAGGACCAGGAGGAGGAGATGACCGTCCCGGAAAAGGATTGGAAATTGTAGGTTTCAGCAAAGAGACATGGAAAACAGGATGAATCTTCATGGTCTTTGGAAGATTCAATCGACAGGTTACTGAGTTTACCAGACCACTAATCTTAAAGGGACCAATGTACTTTTGTCCCAATTTACGTGACGGCACCCTTAATTTCAGGTTCTTGGTAGATAACCAAACTGCGTCTCCTACCTTGAATGTTGGTGCTGGTTTACGACACCTATCAGCTGTATTCTTAAATCTCTCTTGAGCTGTGCGCAATGTCTGTTTTAACAAATTCAGATCTTGTTGTAAAGAGGCGATTCTTTCTGTAACTGCTGGCACAGGAGCATCCACGGGAAATCTGGGAAAGATCTTTGGGTGATAGCCTTGGTTAGCATAGAATGGTGTTACTTTTGTAGAAGCACTTTGTGAATTGTTGTAGGAGAATTCTGCCATGGGAAGCAAATCAACCCAATCATCCTGTAGATGGCAGACATAGCATCGTAGATATTGTTCCAGAGTCTGGTTAGTACGTTCTGTCTGTCCATTTGATTGTGGATGGAAAGCGGAGGACAAACAGACATCTATGTCCAGTGCCGCACAGAACCCTCGCCAGAATCTTGCAGTAAATTGAACACCTCGGTCAGACACAACCTCATCTGGAACTCCATGTAGGCGAAAGATATTTTGAATAATTAAGTCAACAGTGTCTTTAGCTGAAGGTAGACCTGCACAGGGTATGAAGTGAGCAGCTTTCGTCAGACGATCAACCACCACTAAAATTGTATTTTTTCCCTTGGAGGTTGGCAGTTCTACAATGAAGTCCATGGAGATTGACCCCCAGGGGCGAGTTGGGATAGGAAGAGGCTGCAGTAGTCCTGTTGGTGCAGAACGTGGTGTCTTACATCTGGCACAGACATCACATGAGCGAACATAATTACTGACATCTTCTCGAAAACTTGGCCACCAGAAAAAACGAGAAAGAGAATCTTGGGTCTTCTGTATTCCCCTGTGACCTGCCATCTTGGAATCGTGCATCAGCTTCAAAATCTTTACTCTCACCGCTTCAGGAACATAAAGGCTTTGCCCTTGAACCCACACTCCGTTCCTTAGAGTTAAACGTACATCCCTTGTGGGTTGTGAAAGAAATGGATCTGAATTATAAGCCTCCTTAATGTCACTCAACAAATCTTGATTGTGAATTACCCCTACAAAATTGGAATTTGACAGTATTGTCTTGGGTAAAGAACCCGGAATAGGGTCAGCAACGTACATTCTGGATAAGGCATCAGCTTTACCGTTACGAGAACCTGGCCTAAAAGAAATCACAAAATTAAATTGATTGAGGAATAAACTCCAGCGAGCCTGTCGGGGAGACAAACATTTAGCAGATCTGATAAACTCCAAGTTACGATGATCAGTGAGGACAACAATCTGTTGTGATGCTCCCTGGAGATGATGCCTCCATTCCTTAAAGGCAGCGATGATGGCCAATAATTCTTTATTCCCTACATCATAATTTCTTTCTGCGGGTGACAAACGTTGAGAAAAGAAAGCACATGGATGTAATAAATTCTTCTCTCCTGTTCTCTGAGAGAGAATAGCTCCAATAGCACTGTCCGACGCGTCTACCTCAACAATGAAGGCCCGTTCAGGATCAGGATGAATTAAGACTGGGGCTGTGGTAAATTTTTCCTTTAAACGGTCAAAGGCTTCCTGTGCTTCAGTGGTCCAAATAAACGCTGTTGACTTTCTTGTTAGTTGGGTAATAGGGGAGACGATCCCTGAAAAGTTCTTAATGAAGCGTCGATATAAATTAGCAAAACCAATGAAACGTTGAACTTGCTTAACGTTCTTGGGAACAGGCCAATCAAGGATTGCTTGTATCTTACTTGAATCCATGCTCAATCCTTGAGGGGTGATTATGTACCCCAAAAACTGCACTTCAGTTCTATGGAACTCACATTTCTCAAGTTTGATGTAGAGATGATTTTCCCTCAGGCGTCCTAAGACGGTCTTTACATGCTGTTGATGTTCCTCGAGAGAATTTGAAAAAATCAAGATGTCATCCAGATATATGACCACGAAGAGATCTAGAAGGTCCCTGAAAATGTCATTCACAAGGTGTTGGAAGGTGGCTGGAGCGTTACAAAGTCCGAACGGCATCACAAGATATTCAAAGTGCCCATACCGAGATCTGAAAGCGGTCTTCCATTCATCCCCGGTCCTGATGCGGACTAGATTATATGCACCACGAAGGTCTAATTTTGTAAATATCTTGGCCTGTTGTACTCTCTCCAATAATTCTGGAATTAATGGCAAAGGATAGCGATTCCTAACTGTAACTTTATTTAATTCCCGATAGTCTATGCAAGGTCGGAGAGAGCCATCTTTCTTCTTGACAAAGAATATGGGAGCTCCAGCTGGAGATGAAGAGGGACGAATAAAGCCTTTAGCCAAATTTTCATCAATGTACAACTTCAGAGCTTCCAGTTCTGGCCCTGCTAGTGGATAAATGCTCCCAAAAGGTATAGATGCACCGGGTCGGAGATCTATCGGGCAATCATATGGACGATGTGGAGGAAGTAGATCGGCTTTCTTCTTGTCACAAACATCGGAGAATATCTCATAACAAGATGGTAAACTCAGCATTTGAGCTGAATCTTGAATCTTCATGCTGGTAAGTGGTACATTTGGAGCTGGAGCCGGATCTTGGATATTCATGCTGTTAAAGGGTACATTTTGGCCTGGAACTGGATTCCGTATATGCATGCTAGCAGGGAGATCCTTTTCCGGAAAACGTATCTCACTAGTTTCCCAGTTGATATCAGGGTTCTGGGTCTGCAACCATGGAAAACCCAAAATAACAGGAAAGTGTGGCGAGGAAATCAGCATGAAGGTAAGGGTCTCTTGGTGATCAGGTTTCAGCTGGATCTTCAAGGGTACTGTCTCATGATCTACTGGCCCTGAGACTAGTGGAGATCCATCCACTGTCTCCAGTACCACCGGTGAAGCCCTTTTCCGGAACTTGATTCCATGCTCCTTGGCAAACAATAGATCTATGAAATTTCCACTAGCTCCTGAGTCAATCATGGCCGTACTAGTAACCCACTGAGAGTTGATCAATATCTGAATTGGAAGGAGGCAGTGTGATCCTCTTTCCTTTTCTTTAGGGTGCAGAGTCACAGGAGCTATGACAGCATTCAAAAGCAAAGCTGACTCCGAAACGACCGACTCAGAATCAGAAAAGTCACATTCTGCAATTGCTGCAGCCGTTCTAAGTGGACGATTAGGACAATTCATAAGGAAGTGACCCGAACCACCACAGTACAGGCATAAGCCCTCCCGAAGCCTATGTTCTTTACGGTCCTGACTTTGACGTCTCTGTAGAGAATCTATTTGCATAGGTTCAACCCCTGCATCCCGGGGAGGTTTACTCAGTGGATCCTTCACGGATGAAGAGGGGAAAAAATTACTACTCCGATTCAGGGCGAGCCATCTCTCTTTCTCCTGCCTCCGTTCAGTAATACGCATGTCAATACGGATACAATGATTAATGAAATCATCCAAGCTGGAAGGAGCCTCTGCTCGGGATAATTCATCCTTAATAATACTGGATAGGCCCTTACGAAAAAGAGGAAGCTGTGCCTGACTGTTCCAGGTTGTATCCACAGCCCATCTTCGGAATTCCATCGCGTAGTCAGTAACGGAGCGCCTGCCCTGACGTAAAGTTAGAATGGCAGCTTCAGCTGTAGCACATCGATTGGGGTCATCAAACATTAGATTCATAGCGGTAAGGAAATCGTCCAATTTGTCCAAGATGGGATCTTCAGTCTCAATGAAAGGGTTGGCCCAAGCTATGGCTTTATGAGTCAGGAGCATGATAATACACAGCACTTTGGAACGATCGGTTGGAAACTGGCTAGCATTGGCATCAAAATATAAACGGCACTGGTTTATGAAGCCACGGTACTTGTCACGTTCACCGCCGAATCTAAAAGGTGGTAACTTAGGAATGGGAGTGGGAATGGGAACTGGTGCCTGTGCCTCCAATTGTGCAGTGCGGTTACGTAGTTCCTGAATTGCTTGCCCAAACACCTGGGTATTATGGTTAGATTGTCCCTCCATTGCATCAATCTTTGCTTTTAGAGCCTGCATCTCAACATGCATAGAGGTAGTCAAATTGTATAGTTTCTTAAAACGTACCTCCAAACTCTCTGAACCAGCGGTCTCCGTCATCATGGCCTGAGTATTCTGTCACAATACCCTTTCTATTTTCTAGAGACCAATGGCTGGGAACAGTGAGTCTAGCAATAGTAATATACAAATAGACTTACAGTCCGTTCTGTGGAAGGCAGGGAGGCTTGGCCGGAAGCAGTGGTCCTATACTCAGCAGGAGGGCTTGCTGGAGGCTGTAGTTCCACGGCTCCTTTGGACCGGGTGGGTAGCAAAGTCCTTGTAGCAGGAGGGCTTGCTGGGATCAGCAGTTCCACGGCTCCTTTAGACCAGGTGGATAGCAAAGTCTTAGTAGCAGGAGGACTTGCTGGGGTCAGTAGTTCCACGGCTCCTGTGGACCGGGTGGATAGCAAGTCTTAGGTAGCAGGAGGACTTGCTGGGGTAGTGGTTCTAGGTAGCAATCAACTTGCAGGTAATTCACCAACTTGGAACAGTCAGTTTGAGCTTGAGGTCCTTGCAGAAGACAGGCTTCTGAAAACAATACTCAGGCAACTGGGTAATCAGAACACACATGCTAAATAATGAAGAATCAGGAAATCAGGGTAAGTCACAGGCAGGAAACACAAAAAACTCCATCTTGACTGATGGCAAAAAAGAGTTCAACAAAACAAGATCCTGACAGAGAAATTGTTTTGTTGGCAAAGATTCAGTATAGCATATACTTTATTCATTTAAAAAGGATCTTTCACCATCTGGGGCTAACAGTGCGCTGAATTCAGAACACTATCGGCTTTCATGTTCTGTGCCCCCGGTGAAGAGCTATCGGTGCCGATACTCTAGCTCTTCACTGTCAGAAAAGCGTTTCTGACAGTCAGTCAGTAACACCCTTCCTCACAGCAGCGTTTATTGCACTGTACTGTGAGAGGGGGCATTGCCTACCGCCCAGCCATGACACTGAGCGGTGAGGAATGCCCCCTCCAGTACTCGTCTATGGACAAGTGCTATCGGGAGAGGGGCATTTCTCACATCTCTCACAGTACAGTGCAATAGACGCTGCTGTGAGGAAGGGCGTTCCTGTCTGACTGTTGGAAACACCCTTCTGACAGTGAAAAGCTACAGTACCAGCACCGATAGTTCGAAGAAAGAAACGTCACACTTGGAGTGCTGGGAAATTTCATATATTTTTATTCAAGCAGTGATGATAGAAGTAGAGTTAAATGTTCTTCCAAGTATATTAAGGGTTGGGACCCTACGTCTACACAACAAGAAGCTTCGACTACATCCCTCTATACCAGCACCAATAGTTCTTCATCAGGGCACAGAACGGGAAAGCCGAATGCGCTGAATTCAGTACACTGTCGGTTTTCTAGCAAAGTATTACACCTCATGTGTCCCAGGGTGAAAGGTCCTCTTTAAATCTCAGCTTAGGAGTCTAGTAAATACTCATTTGAAAATTCCTAAAATGTCACTAACATAAATTTATTTTTCAGTAGCAGCCTGCTACCCGTCTCTTGTCCTCAGCTACAGCCATTTTTCCTCTGGTCATCCCAAACTTCTTCCATTTATGGAGGCCACTGTGCTCTTATGAACCTTAAGTGCTGAAGAAATTCTTTTGCAACCTTGACCAGATCTGTGCCTTACCACAATTCTGTCTCTGAGCTGCTCGGGCAGTTCCTTTGACCTCATGATTCTCATTTGCTCTGACATGCATTGTGAGTTGTGAGGTCATATATAGACAAGTGTATGCCTTTCCTAATCAAGTCCAATGAGTTTAGTTAAACACAATTGGACTCAAATGAAGGATTCAAACCATCTCAAGGAGGATCAGAAGGAAATAGACAGCATGTGAGTTAAATATGAGTGTCACAGCAAAGGGTCTGCATACTTATGACCATGAGATATTTGAGTTTTTCTTTTTTCAATAAATTTGCAAAAATATCTACATATAATACCTGGTTGAAATGCTGGAGGATGAGTATCTGCATGGGGGCCCCAGGAATTCACCTCTTTACAGGTGGGCCAGGTCAACCTTGATCAATACTATATTTGATATTTATTATCAAACTGCTGAGTTCCACTTGCTGCCTACAAATTGAACTGCATGAACTGTGTATTGTAATTTTTACCATTAAGGAGGAAGTACAATTGTAAGTGGCAGCTCAACTTCCTCTTAACACATGAGACACATAATGTGCTTGTGGAAGTATTTGGATATCATGTATGTTCATATCCTTTAATTTACTTAAAAATGACTTTCCACCTCCTCCACCAATTCAAGTTCTTTGCATCCATTAATAGGCTCCAGGTCACTAGTTCTAGTGCAGTTTGAGGTATTTACTAGTTCCCACCATTCCCAACATCAGTTCTTTGGAATGGTGTCTGATATGTCAGTTATACTCTCTACTGTCAAGTGCATGGACTTGGGCCAGAGCAGGCAAAGGGCATTATTCAGAGTTCTGACACTGTCCTTTGATTGGACAGTGTCAGGAATTAGAACCAAACCCCCTTACCTGCTCCTGCCTGACTCAACCACTTGATAGTACAGAGCCATTTCAGGCATCAACACTAACGGGCACTGATTGCTCAACAATTGTGGGGGCTGAAAAAAATTTCAACTACATTGGAATCAGTGGAGTGACATCTTTAGAAGATGGAAAGAACTGGGGGTAGTGGAAGTCCTTAAAGAGGTTTTCCCATCTCAGTGTCTCAGCAGTCTGTTGGCAGTGTCTCCTGCTCACTTCCTGTATTTCTCTCCCCCCTCCTCCTTCTGGCTGAATGGGACACACAACACTTATGCAGGTAAGATAATATGCAGATGCTTATACAGAATGGATTAATTGTTGTTTATGTATTTGCATAGAGAGATAACAGACCGGGCTTTATCAGCAAACTGCAATTATCTGAATGATTGTCCTGTGGGCAAGACATCACTTATCCTATAGGTCTGTGGTTATAGCAACGCTATGTAAACAATTGGAGGAATAAGTTCACATAACAGGCAAACAAAGCAGAATTTCTAAAGCAATATATTTAGGAAAAGGCTTCAATTTACATAAGCTACCATTATAGATAAGATCCTTGAGATGGGACAACCCCTTTTAGAATTTGGATGTGCGCTACTGAGATAAAAATAGAGAACTATAAGTACAAAAATAAGGAATTAAAAAGTTTCTCAACTTTTCGTGAAGATTTAAAGTGAATGGTAGTTAAAAAGTGGTAATGGATATTTTTGTTCTGTTAAGGCAGTAGTATTACAATTAATAATTGAATAATATATTACTATTTTATTACCACCTATATACTGCATCTCATGTTTTTCCTCATATACATAAAATGATGATACATAGGCTTGCATTCGCGAATGTACCCATTTGAACTGCGGTATATACATTACACATAAGTACTTCCGAGTGCTTGTTTATTTCAGTAAGTCGAAGCATTTCAAATTTATTTTACAACTGAGGATAATAAGCTGGCATAGAAAAATGCATGAAATAATACAATTTGTTCATTGCATAGCAATTATCCTCATTATTTCTCATTGTAGTGACAGTTCAAACAACTTCCATTAGAAGAGATTATGAAAAGTGCTCCTTTGAAAACTGAATTACTATGGAAGTAGTTTTACAGAAACTCTTAAGAGGTACCCTGCAACAAAGACATGTAGGGAATTTCTTTAATGCTGATCAGCCATTAAATACTTGTCACACCAGTTTTTAAGACTTTATTTTTTATTGTTGTACTTGTTTCTGCCGAATTATTTCTGCACATTACCACAAGCTGTGAGTGTTGCAGATTCAAGAACAGCATTAGCTAAGGTGCCAGAATTTGGCTTACACATAGAATCCTGTGAACTGTGTCCATGGAAACAGACTAAAAAGAAAACCTGAAAACTGACTCCTGATCCTTTCAGTTCTACTATTCTCCTGCCACATGAAGATCAACAAACGTATGGTGAAGGAATCAACTGACCCACTTGCTAAAGTTATTCAAGTCTGCTGTTCATTTGCCCTTCCTAAGCAATGCCATGTATCTGTCCTCAGGGAACCCCAATGCTCAGACCATATTTATGTAGAATCACAGAAGCAAATGTCTATTCTGCATTTTACATTTTAATCCTAGATTTAACTTTTATATACTACCTGGGATCTGACAGACTGGTTGGACTTCAGATGCCATGTCTGCCAACTAGTAAATGCTAATGGTGCGTCCACTACGGTCACTTTGGTGGCAGCAATTCCTGTGTTTCTATTGCTAACCATATATTTTTATATCTGTTATGAGCACAGTATAGCAATATTTGGCATTTTGACTCCCTTCAGTACACAGCTCTTTGTTCTCATAGTCACACAGGCAGAAGGATAACATGCAAACTGTATGTACATGTTATCTTTGGTCAGATTCAAATCGTAGAAGACCCAAGTAGTGCAAGGCAACAGTTCTAGCCATTGAAACTGTATGCACAGTGATAGATAAAGTATTAAATAACTGTCCACACCAAATGTCCTTTTGGACAAACTTATCCAAACATTATTAAAAAAAAAAAAAAAAAAGGGAACAGACTATAGATATAGACTATAATGGGGTCTGTGTGCTTACCACGAGATCTCCACAGGGAACATGCGGATAGAGAAGTGCTTCAGAATCTACTTTCCTGTCCGCATGACTCATACGGAGTTCTCGCGGAAAGCACATGGACCCTATTATAGTCTATGGGATCCGTGTGCTTTTACTGCACACCACTTGCAAACACGTAGTCCATTTATGGGGGTCCCCATGCGGACTCCCTGAATGGATTATCAAACGCAGATGTGAACCAAGGGTCAGGTGTTACCTGAATTGGAGCCTCACTTACCACACATAAGTGAGGAAACTGGGGGAGATATAGCAAGGTTCCATTTATATATACACTATTCTACATATATACTACTATAAGTCACGGTTAGAGATGAGTGAGTAGTGAAATATTCGAGATTTGATATTCGTTTCCAGTAGAGCCTCAATATTCAGATACTCGATCAAATATAGAATCCCATTATAGTTTATGGGAAAAAATGCTCATTTCAGGGGAAACCACTATTCGACTAAAGGAGAGTCACCAAGTCCATGAGTAGCAGGAGGAGAGTGTTTAGGAGGAGCACTGTGTAGTTTTTTTTTGTAACTCAAATTTTATTGAAAATTTTTGTTTTACAATAAGAAAAGAAAAAAACAATTACAAGTTACAAGGCGAACACCCGCCCTGCGAACAGAAAAAGCACACAGTGCAACACAAAATACAATCATAGAAGAATAAAAGATAAAAAATTAAAGACAAAGAAAACAACATAGAAAAAAGAAAAAGGAAAGGGGGGGGAGGAGGAGGGAGGGGGTTAGTGGGACAGATGGGTGGGGGAGAGGACTAAATGTGGGGGTGAAAGGGTAGGTAGGGGTGAGTGTGAGCAGTCAGGAAACCAGTGAGAGCGCTCGTCAGGTCATCCATACCACAGCCAGTTGGGAAGGGCTCGGGAGCAACCACTGGTCAAATACCTGAGACGAACAACAAGAGTATCAATCAGAGGAGGGGTCAGAGCCCAGAAGCGTCCGGTACTCTGCAGACTGTTGAAACCTGAAACAGTAGAACCAGGTTTTGATGTACGCCTCAGTCGTGTCATGCAGGAAAGACGTGAGATTTTCCATGCGCATTATCTCGTTGACCTTCGAAATCCAGAGGGAGAGAGGAGGAGGATCCACTCGCTTCCAAAAAAGGGGGATACAAGCCCGGGCAGCGAGGATCAGGAATCTAAGTAGGGAACGCTTAAAGACCTTTACAGAAGACTCACAATGATTAAGGAGGAACAGGGCAGGGCCCAAATGGTGAGAAGTTTCAGTAAGCTGGAGGGTTATCCGCTTGACCCCCTCCCAGAAGGATGAAAGGGCAGGACAGGACCAAAAAATGTGTAGCAGCGTGCCTTCCTCGCCGCCACAGCGCCAACATAATGGGGAGACCTGAGGAAACATAGCATGGAGTCTCGTAGGAACCCTATACCATCGGGACAAGATTTTGTAGCTGGCCTCCTGGTGGCGAGAGCTGATGGAAGCAGTATGAGAAAGGCGAAAAATGCGCCTACGCTGCTCCTGAGAGAGGGAAAGAGACAAATCAGATTCCCATTTCAGCAAGAACGGCGGAACAAAATCCTCTGGAGGTTCAACCAGGATCCGGTAAGTGAGCGAGAGGGAGTGGCGAAGGGGGCCAGCACCAACACAAATCTTCTCCAAGGGGGTAGGTTCGACGCGGAACTCTGCAGGAGCAGGGAGAGAATGTAAAAAGTGACGAAGTTGCATCCCCCGCCAAGCATCCAAAGGGGGCAGCTCAGGAGGGGCCTGGGAATTCAGGAGTGTAGTCCATCCCCCTGCGTCCTGGAAGTGACAGGCACGGAAAATCCCATGACGGCGCCAATTACGAAAAACTCGGTCAAACATTCCAGGTGGAAAGGCAGGATTGCCCAGCACTGGAAAAAGAGCGGAATCCTTAGGGAGGAGAGTGGAGCGAACAAGGCCCCTGGAGCAAATCCGAAGCGTGGGACCAAGGGTAGGGTGAGAAAAGAGAGACGACAATGAGGAGGAGTCCAACCATGGGGCAACCTGCAAAGGGATCGGAGAGAATTCCTGTTCGATGTAGACCCAAGGTTTAGAGACAGCATGCCTACACCAGTCCACGACACGAGTCAGGTGGGTAGCCAAGTAATAGGACTTCAGGTCCGGAAGCGATAAACCACCGCAACTGTTGGGATGGAAGAGAAAAGCCTTGCTCACTCGGGCGGGTCTGCCCGACCAGATGAACTTCAGTTGGACGGAAGTGAGGGATCTAAGAAAAGACAGAGGGATGTGAATGGGAAGCGCCTGCATCAAGTAGAGAAGACGAGGGAGAATGTTCATTTTAAAAATCGTGCATCTCCCGAACCAAGTAAAGGCTCCAGCGGACCATCGAGTACAATCAGCCCTGATAGATGCCAGAAGTGGGGAGAAGTTGCAACGAAAGAGATGTTTCGGGTCCGGAGTAAGATAAACCCCCAAATATTTGAGAGAAGTGGGGGCCCAATGAAAAGGGAAAGATTGACTCAAGGAGGTGGCCGCCGAGGGGGAAAGGGTCACATTAAGGGCTTCCGACTTCGAAAAGTTGATTTTAAAATTCGAAAGGGTCGAGTAAACCTGAAAGGCGAGCATCAGAGCCGGAAGAGAGACATGCGTGGAGGAGAGAAAAAACAGCAAGTCGTCTGCATAAGCCGCCACTTTGTATAAACGGGAAGAATGAGCAGCGCCTGAGATGTTCGGATCGGCTCGAACCTGGCGGAGGAAGGGTTCAAGAGTCAGGACGAAAATGAGAGGCGAGAGGGGGCATCCTTGCCTAGTGCCATTTCGGATAGGGAAGGACTGGGACAATAAACCGTTCACCCTGACCATCGCTGTAGGGAGAGAGTATACAGCCATGATCCAACTCATCATGCGATTTCCAAGACCAATATGTAACAGGGTCTCTTCCATGAACCGCCAGTTGACCCTGTTGAAGGCTTTCTCAGCGTCAGTTGAAAGAAGCATGAGAGGAGAGCCCGATTGTTTAGCCCCATACATGAGGTTGATAGCTTTGGTAGTATTATCTCGAGCCTCACGGCCGGGTAAAAATCCAGCTTGATCCGGGTGAACAATATTTCCTAACAAGGGCGATAAACGGGTCGCAAGGATCTTGGCTAAAATTTTTAGGTCAACATTGATTAGCGAAATGGGGCGGTAGTTAGAGCACAGAAGAGGGTCCTTTCCGGGTTTGGGGATAACCGCTATGTGAGCACAGAGGGAGTCACGACAAAGGGCCGAGCCATCGGTGAGAGAATTGAAAACTTTCAACAGTCTGGGGCGGAGTTCAGGGCCAAGTTTCTTATAGTATGCCAAGGTAAGGCCGTCTGGACCTGGGGCCTTACCCGTTGCCATACTGGAGATAGCTAAAGAAATTTCCTCTTCAACAATAGGAGATTCCAAGGCCGTCAAGTCCTCTAGGGACAGCGACGGGAGACCAGAGGAGGAGAGATAAGAGCGAATGCGATCTCGGAACTCCGTTTCAGGGAGAGGAGAAGGGCCAGAGTCTACAGAATACAAAGAGGCATAGTAGTCCCGAAAGGCAGCTGCAATATCGAGAGGCATGTGTAATCGAGTACCCTGGGCGGAACCGATGCATGAAACATAGGTGGAGGACTGCTGAACCCGAAGGGCCCTAGCTAGGGAACGTCCGCTCTTATTTCCGAACTCGTAAAAATTACGTCTACATTTAGCTAAAGTACCCTTCACCCTATCAGTGACGAGCATACGCAATTCCTCTCGGGCGCTGGCAAGCTGAGAATAAACATCAGGAGTGATTTGGCGTTTATAAAGAAGTTCCAATGAGCGGATCCGCTGCAGCAGAGATTCAATGCAAGCCCGGCGTTCCTTGTTCAAGCGGGAACCATGTTGCAACAGGATACCCCGGATAAAACATTTGTGAGCTTCCCACACCATTGGGGGAGCAATCCCCGACAGTTCCTCCCTCTCAAAGTATTCCCCCAAATGGGTCTTAACGTCATCCAAGATTGTTACGTCATCAAGAAGTGATGCGTTAAGTTTCCATTGACGCTGGAAGGGAATAGGGGAGGACAAGGAAACAGACAAAGTAACCAAAGCATGGTCGGAGAAAGTAATGTTGTCGACTTCCGCAGCCAATAAAGAATGGAGATGTTGGTGACGGATAAAGAGGTAGTCGATACGAGAGTATAGGTGATGGACCGGAGAATAATAGGAGTAATCCCTGTCTAATGGGTGGAATATCCTCCAGGAGTCCACAAGTTGGTGGGAATGAAGATCCTACTTAACCCTCCTGATGAGCGAGTAAGGGTGAGAAGAGACGCCAGCAGAAGAGTCCAATGAAGGGTCTAGGACCAGATTGAGGTCCCCCCCGCCACCAGGAAGCCCTCCACAAAGCCATCCAACAGCCCCAAGTAAGAACTAAGAGCACGACCCTGTCCCGAGTTAGGTAAATACAAAGAAACAAAAGTAAAAAGCTGAGAGGAGATACGACCCTTGACCATAACAAGTCTCCCCTCAGAATCAGTGCGAGTCTCCAAATGTTCCCAAGGCAGGGAGTGAGAAATCAAGATACTAGTCCCTCTGGATTTCGGGTCGGGAGAAGAGCTATGATATGCATGAGGAAACCAAGCATTAGTCAACTTGTATGGCTTGGTAGAGCAATGGTGAGTTTCCTGCAAAAACACAACATGAAGGCGCTTACCTTTGAGCAGATTGAAGAGTACGGAGCGCTTCTCCGGACTATGAAGGCCTCTCACATTGAGGGAGCCCACGGTGATGGAGGAAAGGCGATCAAGCGGAGGCATGGTAGGAGACAGGCTTTCCCAGCTCACACCCTAGAAGGAGAAAATAATTAAAAAAAAAAAAAAGGGGGGGGGGAGGGGAGAGGACGAAGAATTGAAGAGGGTAAAGGGGGGGGGGAGAAAAAAAAAAAAGGAGAGAAAAATAAGAAGGTAGAGGAAGGAGAGCAGTAAAGGTATGGGGGGGAGAAAGGAAAGGGAAAAAGAACCGAGAGTAGAACAAATCTAATTACCCCTAGATAAATGGGCCAGGGGCACAACAACAGACAGGAAGGAGTGAGGGAGTAAGAAAAGATGGGGGGAGAAGTGGGCCCGCAAGCACCACGAGTGTACCTGGTAAGGAAGACCCCATGCCCCCACCCCCAACAAAGTGTAAAGGGATAGGAAGCACAGGGCCACAAAGTGACTCTAAGGTCCAAATAACAACATTGTATAAAAACACAGCAAAATCAACAACAAGGGCCATCTATAAAGCCCAGCAGGAGCAGGATCAAGAGGAACAGAGTAGCCACAGAACAAAATAAACACAGTGAAAATGTCCACCAACCACAAAACAAGTCCAAGACCACTCAATATAAAAGGATACTAGGACCGTCCTGTGAGCAGATCAAAAACCGGCGGCATGAGGGATCATGCTTCAATGGGAAGCTGAGCTGAGAGATCTGGTTGACGGAGTGGAGACCCAGGCGGAACCGGTGTTGGAAGACGTCGTGGAGTTGAGTTTCGCCGAGGTCTCCCTCTAGAGGCAGCCGAAGAAGAACGCCTGGAACCGCGGCCGCGCCTGGATACAGCAGGGCGGGAGGAATCCAGAGCAAGCCAGTTCGGGACTGAGACAGGGGGCACATCCAGGGAGGCAAACAAATCGGGCAAGTCCGCCGGGGAACGGACAACAATCGAGGACGAGCCAGCACGAACAATCAAATGGAAGGGATGACCCCACCTATAGGAACCTCCACAGTCCTTAATCAGAGTTAACACCGGCTGAAGGGCACGGCGCATAGCCAAAGTGCGGGATGAGACGTCAGGATAGAGCTTGACAGAGGCATTCTCAAAAGGCACCGATCCCATATCCCAGGCACACCTCAGGATATGTTCCTTGTCCGTGAAGTAATGTAGTCTACACAGAACATCTCTAGGATTAGCAGGGTCAAGCGGGCCAGATCGTTGGACTCTATGCACACGGTCCATCATGAAGGTAGCATCCAGCGGGCGTTGAGTTGCCATATTGAAAATGGTATTAATACGGCTGATCAGATCATCCTGAGGGCCTTTTTCTGGCACTCCTCGTAATCAAATATTATTTCTGCGACCCCGATTCTCCTGGTCATCCAGGAGCAAAGCAATATGCTGGAGGCGGGCCTCAGAGTGAGTTTGATTGCTCTCCACCGCGGACAGGCGTTGTTCCAAAGAGGACAGTGTTTGATCAGTAGCATCAGCCCTAGTAGTAAGTTGAGACACATCAGACTGTATCGCACCGAGGGCCTGTGCCTGGGATTGTTCCATTCGGGAAACTACAGCATCCAAGTCTTGTTTAGTGGGCAGAGCCTGAATAAGGTCCCGAAGTAGCTGAAAGTCCGCAGAGGCAATATGGGCTGCCGAGCAGGGCAAGGAGGCTGAATCCAAGGATTGCATGTCATGTCCAGGGAGGGTGGCAGACAGTGAAGGAGGTGGCTGCGATTGGCGTAGCGGAGGAGATGGAGGAGCCATGTCATCAGTGCCAGACCCTGTAGCCGAGGCTCCAGATCGGGACAGGAAGGTAGAAATTGATGGTGAGTGAGTAAGAGAGCGGCCCGGGGTGCGGGAAGGAGCAGTAGAGGTGTTAGGACGTCTTCTGGACATATCACAATGAGAAGCGACCATAGAAGGTAATGAAGGTACACTCGCAGTATCACCAGGCCTTACATGAGGCGGTCACACAGTTCCATAATCAAACCCAGTGCCCATGAGGTGCCAAAAGAGCAGTGGGAGAAGTGCTAGTTCCGTGGGGATATACTGCAGAGCATATAACACACAGCAAGTGGAGGAAGGTGAGGAGCCCCCCTGATGGTGGAGTAGGGGCTCAGCACTCCCTTCACACCACTGCAGCTCACAATAACAAAAATTCCCTGCTAGGAATGTCTCTGAAGAGGATAAAAAAAAAAAAAGTCCAAAAAACAGCAGGGAGTACTCACAGAGTTAGCAGAACGTCCCATCAGAAAATGTCAGGATGGGAGCCAGACAGCAGGGGGGGGTGAGGTGTCTCCACTTCAGGCAATGCAGGGATGCCAGGCAGCAGGTAGATCAAGGGCCCAATACAGTGAAGCCTTCCAGGAGCAGCAGGCTGTATGTCCCCACAGATGTTGCAGGAGGATCAGGAAGACCAGAGGAGGGACACCAGAGGACCTCGCCGAGCCAGGAGTCACTGAAAAGCAGCAGGCAGGATCCACAGAAGACAGCCACCTACAGAGAAGCCAGCCGGGAGGTAGGCCGCAAATCCAAGATGGCGGCCACAGCGTTATGAAGAGGAGGCAGCGCTGCAAACGAGGAGACCGGCAGGCGGAGGACACCAGGAGGCACCAGAGGATCTCCACCGGGATGAAGAGGGACCGGACGGACAGACAGGTAAGCCGCTGCAATCAGGCCACCGCGCAGAGTTGAAGGAGCCGGGTAGGCCGCGAGGCCAAGATGGCGGCCGGACACGAGTAGTGTAGTAGGCCGCAGGATCCAAAACCGCCCGGGACCACGCAGGAGCTGACAGATGGCGCCCAAATTTAGCAGACGGAGGCTTGGGGGAAAGCCTCAGGGCAGCCCAGAAGTTTGTGCAGCAGGATGGCGCCGGTAGATGCAAGATGTAGAGCGAGGACACGGAGAGCTCCGGGAGATGCGTCCGCTCCCATACGTGGCTAGCCACGCCCCCCCGAGCACTGTGTAGTTAAAGCGCACAGACCCCATTATAGTCTCAGACGAGCCTCCGGCAGAACCAGCGTTGATTGGCCGAATGCTGTACACTGGCCAATCAACGCTGGTCAATGCAATCCTTTGAGAAAAAGTCAGCTCCCGCATAAACGCAAGCTGCCAGCTCTCCCGTCTAGCAAAGACGAGCCTGCTGCAGAACCAGCATTGATTTGCCGAATGCTATATAGTGTATACGCTTGGCAACACTGGTTCTGAATCGAATCTTTACTACGAATAGCGATAGTATTCGAACGAGTACGAGTATTTCGAATACCGTAGTATTCGTTCAAATACCTACTCGATTGAATACTACTCGCTTATCTCTAGTGATGGTCAGTGGGTTGTGGAACCACTGTGCTAACTAATCAGTTTGACTCTAAGGTAAGGCTCACTCTACCATTGGTGTCCGCTCAGATGGTGTCCGTTTAAAAAAAACAAAAACAGACACCTATCATAACGGACACAAACAGACAGTAACTGATGGCTATCAGTTACTGTCTGTTACATGTTCATTGTTTATAGACCTCAATGTTAAAAAAAAAACCCAAAAAAAACGGACACTTACTGTTTGTTTTTTCAAACAGACAGAAAAGTCCTGCAGATAGGATTTTTTTGTCCGCTTGAAAAAACCAACATGGTTGTAAACGGACACTAAAGGACACAAGATGAAATCCCATTGTAGTGAATGGAATTTGCAAACTGACCAGCTAGTGTCCGTTGCTAAAATCTTGTACGGACAAAAGCCACAGACACTGCTGAGCGGACACCAACGGTAGTGTGAACGCCCCCTAAGGTTGTTGTCTAAACAGACAACCCAGTATTTACCCTTTGACCCCTGTTCAGGAAGATGGACTTCACTGAGAAAAGCCTTTTTTCCCTACAGTGCTTTTTTGCTGCAGCCTGCTCATATTTGTTAAGTGGTCTCACCCATGTATATGAGACCAAAGGTACATTTCAAGAGGTAATTTGTCAGGGTACTACCATCTTGAAGACCAGTAATATGATTGTGGGTGCAGACTGCTGATGTTACACTAACTATGCTTTGGTTTGAAAGTTGTTCAGACTGTTCACAGAATATTCAATAAATACAAATTCCAAGCTCACAATAATGATTAGGATAAATGTTAATTGTGAAAATGTTCTCTGTAATGATGTGGAGGAAGCTTGACATTTCTATTTGTCCTTCTTCAAGCTGCTCTGAATCTTGACTTTAATACTAAAGATCATCAAATGTGTTTTCTTTGTGTGCAGAGTACAACAGACTGAGTCCTCCAAGGATTACTGATCTCAAAAAATAGACGTAGACTAAGGCCTCGTTCACATATGCGTTGGAATTCTGTTTGGAGGAGTCCGCATAGGGACCCCCCCCAAATGGAATACCAAATGCAATTGCTAGCGCTGTGCAGTAAAAGCACACGGACCCCATAGACTATAATGGGGTCCATGTGCTTTCTGCCAGATCTCCTCACAGAACATGTGAACAGGAAAGTAGTTCACAATCTACTTTCCTGTCCACATGATTTGTGTGGGCAGCGCGTAGCAAGCACACGGACCCCATTATAGTCTATGGGGTCCATGTGCTTTTACTACACAGCGCTTCCAATTGCGTTTGTATTCCGTTCGGGAGGGGGGTCCCCATGCGGACTCCCCAAACAGATTACCAAACACAGATGTGAACGAAGGGTAAGACTCCATGTAGTGTCCCGCAGCAATAAAAAGTATAGCGAGAAAAAACGTGGTAGCAACACATTACATTTTTCCTGTATCACAGTTTTTCCCATGGCACTTTTCACAGAAAGTCCGCAGAGGTTTCCTTTGCAAACTTTCTGCTTCCATTAAAGCTATAGGGAAACCGCCAGTGTTTCTTTAGGTCTAAGGTCCCATTCCCACGGTGTAACGCGCCGCTCATTTAGAAATGAATACATGTGTCAGAGCGAGGCGTTTCAAAACAGATCCCATTGACTTCAATGGGTGCCGGTCTTGCGTGCTTTACACATTGAAATCAATGGGTTATAAAGCCTCCCATTGATTTCAATGTGTAAAGTGAGTAAGTCGGCACCCATTGAAGTCAATGGGATCTGTTTTAAAGCACCTCGCCCTGACACGTGTATACGAGTTTAAATGAGTGTTGCGTTACTCCATGGGAACGGGGCCTAATTGTTGTGCTGTGATTTCCAAAACTGCAACAGTGGGAATGGGATTTCCTAGAATCCCACCCACCTTGCAGTAACTTTTTGCAGCATTTCCATCATTGCCAAACCATGGCGTTTACGCCACGTGGGGCCCTGATCATAGGTATGAACGTAGTTTATATTTGTTTTATAAAGTGCAGACTTGTTTTTGCTTTGTTTTCAGTACCAAGTTGTCTGATTTTCTGTCAGCTCAACACTTATTCACTTCTTGGTTTAGGCAGAATATAAATAAACAATATATTTCCCATTCTTGTGTGGATCTGTAAAAGCAGAACTGTATGGTTACTAAATATGTAGCTTTAACCACTTCCTGGCCGACCATCAACTTTATATGTCCCGGCAGTCAGCAATTAACTCTGCAAGGGCATGGGATTGTGCAGATGTTTATGTCAACTGGATATCCCAAAGAATAAACAGGTATAGTTTATTATGGTCACTGCTTTACCAATCCATGTATGTACAGCGCTCAATAAGGCCTATCAATCATGTGATCCACCGGATGCTAGAAACTGCAGGAGATGCTGGGTCCTAAAGGATCTGGATCATCTCCAACACGAAACTATGGGAGCATTTACACGGCGTAACGTCCCGCGAGATTTGGCACGTGTACGCCGCGTGACCCTTTGCGTGCCGTACACGCTCCCATTCATTTCAATGGGAGCGGGGAGCGTATGCGCCGTGCTAGTTTGCGGCCGTGAATAAATGCACGGCCGCAAACTAGCGCGGCGCATACGCTCCCCGCTCCCATTGAAATGAATGGGAGCGTGTACGGCATGCAAAGGGTCACGCGGCGTACACGTGCCAAATCTCGCGGGACGTTACGCCGTGTGAATGCTCCCATGTGTTACCTAAATATAAAATCTCTGTAATGGGAGAGGGTGCCTACAGTTCTGTATGAGAGAAACCTGTAAGTACTCCATGTACTGCTGTGCAATGTTTCCAGGAACGGATATCTCTGTAAAATAGCATGCAATAGATCTTGTCACAAATTCTTATGGCAGGGATCTCATTAAGCAGACTAATGTCAGGTTTGGTTTCCAGTGCCATCTTTTTGGTGATAGCTCCCAAATATATACACCTTGCCAGGACATTTCCCCTGCTGAGCTAAAGCACACTGGTAATTAATTATCCATCATCTGTTTCTGCTCCTGTCTATAAAACAAATCTTGCTAAAACTAAGCCTTTATTTGTTCTCACCATACAATTCTTCACCTAAACCTAATATCACCTTTTTTTTGTCATAGAAACATAGAAGATTGATAGCAGAAAAAGACCAGGTAGTCTATCTAATGTGCCTTTATGTTATTTCATTCTTATCTTACCCCTCGTTGACATCTGTGTTTGGTAATCTGTTCGGGGAGTCCACATGGGCAAAGTACTTTTCTGTCCGCATGTTCCATGCAAACACCACACAGAGAGCACATAACCCCCCCACCTTATAGTCTAGGGAGTCCGTGTGCTTTCACTGCACACCACTTGCCAATGCGTTTGGTATTACGTTCAGG
Organism: Leptodactylus fuscus; assembly: GCF_031893055.1. Taxonomy (NCBI): domain Eukaryota; kingdom Metazoa; phylum Chordata; class Amphibia; order Anura; family Leptodactylidae; genus Leptodactylus; species Leptodactylus fuscus. The sequence goes on from NC_134269.1 coordinate 151,015,112, forward strand.
GGGTCCCCATGCAGACTCCCCGAATGGATTCACAAACGCAGATGTGAACCAGAGGTTAGGTTAGAGGTTTGCTTTAAACTACTCTTTTGGTGACATAATAATTTCTAACATTGGTTCTGCTTTTCCCCCAGCTAATTTCAGACTGTGTCCCCTGTATACTTGTTCCATTTAGTCTTAGCCTTTTTGTTAGTGGAGTCTTCAGAACAGGACATAGTATTTCAGATGTGGTTTTACCAACACTCTACACAATCTCTCTCTTCCTATTGGTAATAACTCGATCTATACAGCCAGTCATACTTGCTTTCCCTTCTGGTTGGCTGTATTGTGCACTTACATTGAACCTGTAAGACATCAGGACCAATACATCCTTCACTTCATCTCTTCTTTGCATGTACAGCATTAACAACACTGTGAAATCCGCCAACTGCTAATCCACTGAACTATCCAGGGCCCAATCTTCAATAATTCAACTATCAGCTCCTTATGTTACATCCACACATATACACATCACTGTCTTTGTCCAAAACTTTTGTGACACAGTCAAAGAAATCAATAATATAAGATTTATACGATCTTACTCCTATAATGCCATGCTGTTTTGCAGACAAGAAGCTGCAGGTTTGTCAATCTTCACACCTCTTGTGGATCCACACATCATTGGGCATTCTCCAATCTTCAGAGGCATCAAATGTTAGAATGGTCGGGTTAAAGAAAGCAGTAGAGGAGCAGCAAAGGAACAGTAGATCAGAGTTATTGAAGGACACTAGAATGGATGCCATCTGGATCCATTGCCTTGTTTGAATTTAACTATGCCAATTCATCAGCCAATATCAGCCTTCACAAACATTAGGTCTGAGCCCTTACAACTAGCATTAATACCATGCCCAGACTCATTACTGTTCTCATCAATATACCAAAAACACTGATGGTGCAAGGCTCTACTCACTCCAAGGGCCAAAAACACTGCTGGTGCAAGGCTCAACTCACCCAAAGGGCAAAAAATTCTGGTGGTGGAAGGCTGAACTAACTTGAAGGGCCTAAAACTCTGCAGGTAAAAGGCTGAAGTCACCTCAAGGGCCTCAATCTCTGCTGGTAGCTCAGCTTAAGGGCCTCTAACTTAATTTGGAAGGGCTCACGTTAAGGGCCAGAAAAGTGAATTTTTGAAGGTCTTACCATGTCACACACACATAAACAATGACAGTTAAGGGTGGGTACTGTTGGATTTCCCATTGCCTATTCCATGTGTGGTTGTCATGGGCAACGTGATTTAAAGGGGTGCTTGGTAATGTTTCTTTAGCTTAAAATTTGAGTTTCTGTCCATCCAATTGGGGAGGAAAGAAGGTTTCCAGGTATTTTCCCACTTTGATAGAGGTTTTTTTGAGCGTGGAAAGTGTGTAGTTGATAGGCTGTGATGGTGGGGTAAAACTGTGACTTGGGCTTGTTAGATGCCCGCAGGCATGCTTCCCCTGCTGTCCCAATTGCATTGCAGAGGTGTTGGCATCATTTGCTGAGGTGTCATAGTGGACTTGGTAACCCTCCTGAGTCGAATGGTGGGATCCCCTGAAACGAAGCATTTTCTCCCATAGACTATAATGGGGTTCGATATTCGTTCGAATAGCCGAAATATTGAGGGGCTATTCTAAATGAATAATGAATAATAATAGAATATTTCACTGTTCGCTTATCTCTAGTTATTTCTCTTCTTAAAGAGGACCTTTCATCAGATTGGGCACAGGCAGTTCCATATACTGCTGGAAAGCCGACAGTGCGATCTGTGCCCCGGGTAAAGCGCTATTGGTCCCAGTACCGTAGCACTTTATAGTCAGAAGGGTGTTCTTGACACTCTGTCAGGAATGTCCTTCTGCTCAGCAGCACCTATCGCGCTGTACAGTGTGAGCGGGGAGGAACACCCCCTCCCTCTGCTCACAGTACTCGTCCATAGATGAGTATTATCAGTAGGGGAGGGGGCATTCCTCCCCGCTCACGCTGTACAGCGCTACGGTACCAGGACCGATAGCGCTTTACCCAGGGCACAGATCGGGAAAGCTGATAGTGCACTGAATTCAGCGCACTGTCAGCTTTCCAGCAGTATATAGAACTGCCTGTGCCCAATCTGATGAAAGGTCCTCTTTAAAGAGAACCTTTAACATCCTCGGGCACATGCGGTGTAATACACCGCTACAAAGCTGACAGCTAGAAAGCCATTGGCTTTCCTGTTATGTGCCCCTGCTGAACAGCTATCGGTGCCATTATCGTAACTCTTCACTGTCAGCAGGGCGTTTGACAGTCTGTCAGGAATGCCCCTCCTCATAGTAGTGTCTATTGTGCTGTACTGTGAGTGGGGGCGTTCCTTACCGCCCAACCATGACTCTGAGTGGTGAGGAACGTCCCTCAGTCCTCGTCTATGGACAAGTACTGTGAGGAGAGGGAGGGGGCGTTCCTCACTTCTAGGTGTCATGACTGGGCGGTAAGCATTGCCCCCTCTCACAGTACAGCGCAATACACACTACTATGAGGAGGGGGGTTCCTGACAGATTGTCAGAAACGCCCTTCTGACAGTGAAGAGCTACGGTAAGGCCGGGTTCACACAGAGTATTCTGGCTCGTCATTTGGTACGTAGACGCCGTGGGAGGATTTGCGGTCCGTATACGCTCCCATTGTTTTCAATGAGAGCCGGAACCGTACACGCGGCGCTATTTTGCGGCCGCCGCAAAATCACGGCTGCAAAATAGCGCCGTGTGTACGGTACCGGCTCCCATTGAAAACAATGGGAGCGTATACGGCCCGCAAATCCTCCCGTGGCGTCTACGTACCAAATGACGAGCCAGAATACTCCGTGTTAACCCGGCCTAATGGCACTGAATTCAGTGCATTGTCGGCTTTCTAGCAGTGTCTTACAAAGCATGTGCCCGAGGATGTGAAAGGTCCTCTTTAATAGACTTAACCATTTCTTTCTCCTTTGATGCTTTAGTAGTATTAATAATATTTTTGGCTTCTTTCGTTTTCATATTAAATAGGTCAGTGTCATCTCACCATTGCCATACCCTACTACCTTTACTTAAAATACATTTCTCATATCCAGCCTTGCCTCACTATTAATATACTCAAAACACTAATATAGGTCCTAATCATTTCTTACTGCAACTACTATGAGCCGCTGCTTATTGGCACTCCGTACCAATTTTCTTTTTTGCTTATAAATCATGACTACACCAAGACAACATAGCACCATACAGAATAGTCACAAAACAACATATGACAGAAAAGACCTGATAAATAAGCTACAATACCAACCAGTGTTCGTTTACTGCAATGGCTTCATCAGCCATGATGGTTAAAAGAGCACAGAGCATCAGAGTGTAGCAGCAGTATTTATTTGAATGTCTTTTCCAGCCTGCAAAGCAGAAAAGAAAACATATATTATAAAGTTTGTTATTTTTACCTGTACTATTCATTTATGCAAAGTTGTTTATAAATGGAGCTACACTTTAAGTGTGTCTTAAAAACTATTTCTTCATAGAGGTCGCTGTCGCATAACCCTATTCGAGGTTGGTACATAATGTCTCCTGGTCACAAATATCTGTATTCCATGCTGTCAAATAAACTACCTTTGTCCTCTAGATTTATCCACGTTGGCTAAATTTGAAGAGACCCCAGAGTATGATAATGGTTTGTAGATTACTGCCAGAATTTTAGGTTCGGCCGAACCCAAAGTTTTCAGAAAATTCACAACAACCCTGGCTCATCATGAACTCGTTCATTCATGCTTATTTATTACTTACTTATTTATTTATATATTTTATTTATCCCCTATACTGTTGAAAAATAATACACTTTGTTGAGGATGCTTTCTATGCCTAAGTTCTATGTATGAACAATTTATACATGTCCTCAGAGGATTATTGTTATTCATATTTATATCAGCCATTATCTGCATCCATGCTATTTTTACATTGGGCTTTCCACTTGCATCAATATTTATACCCTGTTTGCTATTGTATAGTTACATACCTACAACTCTCCTTCATTATTTTTTATAATACAATCATTAGGGCATCCTCTGGGACACAGTGATCATGTACAAACATGAATTTGTTCAGCTTGAGAACCGCTCTGCAGGTATGGTTTGTTACTTGCCTATGTGGGTCCTATTATACTAATTATTCTAAACTCTGTGTATCCCTCAGGTGCTGAGCCATATTTATGAATTGCAAAATGAATGTTTTTCTCCTCATCAATAAAATATATCACCTATCTACAAAAGTTAAATGCTATGTTGGTGGAGATCCGACTTCTCAACGACAGCCAGGGTTAGGAGCCATTGCACGGAGTTGTAGCTGGGCATACCTACTGCCCCTCTTTATAGCCGGACAGGAGATAAGGAACAGCTGTCATGGACTTGAAAGGAGAAATATAAGGGTATGTTCACACAGGGTTTTTTGGACCAGGGCCTGAGGCGGAGGCCGCCTCAGGTACCGGTACAAAATACGAATAGCTGTGACTAGATGCCAGTGCAGGGCATCGGCATCCAGTTGTGCATTCCACTCCAGATTAGGCCCAAATGAATGCGCCTAATTGGGAGGGAGTGTCTTCAGGTGGATGTCGCGAGGCAAATCTGCCTGAAAGAATGAGCATGTCACTTCTTTTTTCATTGATTTCAATAGGAGCCGTCTTTTTGGTCAGGATTTTGAGGCAGATACGGCCTCAAAATCTTGGCCAAAAAACCCCATGTAAACTTACCCTCAGGCTGAATTCAGATAGGATTCTTTGGTAAGGATTTTCCGCGTCAAAAACCTGACCAAAAAAAGCCTCCCATTGAAATCAATGGGAGCCGGTCATTTCTTTTTGCAACGAGCAGTTTGTTCCCGCATATGGAAAAAAGAATTGACATGCTCTGCATTGCACCAGCATCCAGTTGCGGCTACCCATTTTTTTATCCAGAATCTGAGGCAGCCTCCGCATCAAATTCTGGACCAAAAAACCCCATCTGAACTCAGTCTAAGGATAGTGTACCCCCTTGTAGCTTTTGGTTGGAGCCCTAGGGGTCAGGCCTTTACCAATGTAATACTTAGCACCTATAATTTGGATAAACAACAAGTATTACTGGCAAGGCCAAATAAGGTCTTGCACTAGAATGAGTGATCTTGCAGCCTATGTAATACTACAAGCTTCCCTCACTCTGGCTTACTAGTTTGCAGGTTCGAGTATTGGTAATCGCTCTGTGTAAATAAAACCACTTGATCAGTGAAATGTTAATCCAGAGCGAACTGAATGATTTTACTTCCAAAAGCTCCATTTGATGAATTACAACCTCCCTTGTTCATTTTTGCGATAAAGGAAGTAGAGATCACACACAGGCTGGTAATGTGAAGCACACTTTCATGTTTCCTTCTTTCTAAAAATGACTATACCAATTTAAAACTCCTTCTTTGTTGCTTAGCAACATCATGAAGGCTTGCTGATAAATACGGCATCATTAACTCTTCCTCTACAACATGCTCAATTGTTACATTGTATCACCACTTTTCTGTGTTCTGCTGCAAAATCATATGTGTAAAATAACGCTACAATTATGGATTGAAGAAAAATGAAATTTTACTTACAATGAATCTAATTTACAAACCGGGCAACAAAACATACTACTAAAACATTACTTGGTATGGTACGTAATACAACTAGGTAAGTTTTTGAAACATAAAGTTATATAAATAAAGTGGAATTTTATGGAATGTTTGTGATAATGATAGAAAATAGACAAGTGAAGGTTCAAGAATTAAAGGGGTTCACATACCACCACAACCAGTTGATATCTGCACAGTGTACAGAGCCAGTAGCCGATATCTCTGTAGACTATGTAAAGACCATGTCACCCTACTGTAGATCAGCTACTATTCAAGTGATATAGTGATGATTGTCGTCTGGATGTCAGACCCCTGGTGATCTGAAGATGACCTGTAGTCTACAGTGCATTTCTGTACAATGCAGTCTAAGAGCATCTAAATTACTGAAGAATACTAGTACTGTACATATGCTGCTGCCAGGAGCTTATAGAACTACAAGAGAGTTCCGGGAATGAGAGTAGTTCATCTTGAGATCCAAGATAACATACTGACTATGCGCAGTGTGATCGGCCGTGATCCGAAGTGGCCAAACGTACTGCACCTGTGCGAGATTTGAGCTTTGGCCAGATGTCACGAGCTGATAGTGAAGCAGCTAGGAAGTGCAAATGGGGGCAAGCAAACAAGTAGAAAGGATGGCACAAAAGGCATAGGAAGCTTTATGCCCCGATGATGTGGCTGTGCTCACTCACAAACGCTGCCTGCTGGATCTCATTTAAATAAAGTTAAGAAGTCTAATTTTTCAAAAACTATATAGAAGATCTGGAAAGGTATGTCTGGAATAGCCTTCCTAAGGTTACATTACAGTGTGACCAGGTTAAAATGCATTTTTAAATGATAGACTCCCTTAAGTTATTTCTGCTAAAGGTTGTTCTATAAGCGACTGATTCATCCAGGGCACTTAGTTTTTCACACATGGCTTTTCAATTTTGGCTCCATTTTTGTGAAATAAATAATGACATAGTGAAATCTGTTGTGTGTGTTGTTCATCTAAGTTTATATTCACCTAATTTTAAAGAGGACCTTTCATGTCCTCGTGCACATGTGGTTTTATATACTGCTACAAAGCCAACAGTCCACTGAATTCAGCGCACTGTCAGCTTTCCTGTTATGTGCCACGTGGCAACAGATATCAGTGCAGTTACCAATACCTCTCCACCGTCAGAAGGGCGTTCCTGCTAGTCTAGTTGGGCTGTAAGGAATGCCCCTCCTGACAGTACTGTCCATAGACAGTACTGTCTATGGGGTTCCTTACCACCCCAGCCATGATGATAACTGTGAAGATGGAGCCCCTTCCCTCTGACAGTACTTGTCCATAGACTAGTACTGGGGGAGGGCATTACTCACAGTTTAGCTTCATGGTTGGATGGTAAGGAACCCCCCCTTAGAGCAACACCATATAACAACTCAACAGGGAGTACAAATCCATAGAGTCCAGCAGATGATCCATCCAGCAATAGACGAAAGGAAGCAACACTCTAAAATAGTGAAAAAATAATAATTTAAAAAATCTCTGATGTGAATTTATTCCAAGAACACTATTTTAGCCCTAGGAGTGTTGGCCTAGGCTAAGGCCCCACGCAGCAGGTGCATCTGAAAAACGATGCGGGAAACACTGTGGTAGAAACATGTCACAGGTTTTCCCGCAGCACTTCTCTCAGAGAGTCTGCAGAGTTTTCCTTTGTGGACTTTCTGCTTCAATTATACCTATAGGGAAACCGCTGACATTTTCATAGGTACAATTGACATGCTGGATTTCTCTGTGATAATGTGATTTTGATACATGTAGGTAATTACATATTGTATGTGAAATATCCTCATATTAATAAATAGTATTAAGCTAATTTTAGATGACATAATTGTACAGTACAACACTAACTAAACTCCATTCACATACATGGAATAGTGTGTGCATAATTTAGCGCATACTCTATGTTTGTTCAGAATTTTTACAGTAGGTTTTATGCTACATCTTTACATAATCAGCAACAGCCATCTTTAATCTTAGAGATAAGCGCATTCTTTCACTTCATTTCAGTTTCTGATTTGCAATAATTTGGCACAATTCAATTTGTTTGGATACTCTAATCTCTGGTTGATCATTTCTAGGTGACCCACTGGCAGACGGAGTTTGTATAGAGCAGCAGAAGAACATACATACTAACCTTCATTACATCTGTCTGGAACACATGGAAACAGTCAAGTATGGCTATGTTAAACTGGAGAAAAATTCAGTTTAATAACGACGGACACCCAATGGACCCCATTACAGTCAATGGGCTCTGGGTGTAAATGGTGCTTTAGCAGTCCGCCTCTGAGGTAAATGAATAAAAGAAAAATCTAAATCAGTTCAATATTTGGTGTGATTGGAGGAGGAATCCTGGAAGTGATGATATGGCACCTACAGAGCCTTGTTCTTAAAATCATCAAGTCTGCCTTGGATTACATGAATGGATAGACCGTCTGGATGTCCTTGTATGAAAGGGTTACCCAAAAAACTGTGCTAGAAACAACCGATGAAAATTCTGGAGATTTATTGGAGACACGTACCAACACTGTGTTGGTACGTGTTGGCATGTGTTGGTAGGTGTCTCAAATAAAGCTCCAGAATTTTCATCGGTTGTTTCTATTGCAATTTTTTGGGTAACCCTTTCATATAAGGACATCAAGCTGGTCTATCAGTTGATATTCTCTCTTCCCCAGTTGGGGTTGTCAACTACTGCTGGTTGAAAACCGACTTAATATTGGGTTAGTTTCCCCAACCAGGAACTACCCTAACGGACTATATCTACTCTTATATTGATCTGCTTGGTGCACATCTTGTTTTTTTCTATTGGATTACATGAAGAGATAGAAGAATTTGAGTAAGCCTACATCCATTTGGCTTCAGGTACCATCTTTATGCTGATGACACCCAATTATACACATCTTCCCGTGACATCACCCCTGCACTCATACAGAACACCAGTGACTGTCTCTCTGCTGTCTCAAATATCATGTCCTCTCTCTATCTGAAACTAAATCTCTCCAAGACTGAACTACTACTGTTTCCACCATCTAATCTGTCCCTGATATATCCATTGCAGTCTCAGGCCTTACAATAACTCCTAGACAGCAGGCCCGCTGCCTTGGGGTTATGTTTGACGCAGACCTTTCCTTCACCCCTCATGTTGAATCACTTGCACGTTCATGTCACCTCCACCTCAAAAACATCTCCAGAATACGCCCTTTCCTTACCAGAGATACACTAAAGACACTTATTGTCTCTCTGATTCATTCTCGCCTTGACTACTGTAACTCCTTACTAATCGGTCTTCCCCTTACTAAACTCTCCCCTCTACAATCTATTCTGAATGCAGCGGCCAGGCTCATCTATCAGGCTAGACGCTACAGCGATGCCTCTGGTCTGTGCCAGTCGCTACATTGGCTACCTATTCAATATAGAATAAAATATAAAGTTATCACACTCATCCACAAGGCTCTCCATAATGCCGCACCTCCCTACATTTCCTCCCTCATCTCTGTCTACCGCCCAACCCGTGCTCTCCGCTCACTCAATGACCTAACACTTACATCCTCTATTATCAGAACCTCCCATGCTCGTATACAAGACTTCTCCCGAGCTGCACCACTTCTCTGGAATGCTCTACCCCGGACAATCAGATTAACTCCCAATTTCTACAGTTTCCAACGCAAACTAAAGACGCATCTTTTCAGACAAGCCTATCACAATGTCTAACGTAAACCCTTAACCGTCCTCTGTCCCCGCTCTCACATTATCCCACATGATATGATGTCATCTCAGGATAACTTTATAGGTCCAAGCTCCATCCACATGTTACAGGACACAACTGGTGACGGCTCATAAAGTTTTATGTTTGTGTAATGACAGTCACCTCTATTACAGAAGTGTCTGACCCCTGTATAAGTAATGCCGCCCCTGCTACCTCTTGTGTCACCCCCTCTACCTCATAGATTGTAAGCTCTTGCGAGCAGGGCCCTCAGTCCCATTGTGTGAAATGATTCTCTTTGTAATGTATCTGTCTGTATTTTAACCCTACAAATTGTACAGCGCTGCGGAATATGTTGGCGCTATATAAATAAAATGTATTATTATTATTATTATTATCCATAGAAGATCTGTAGTTAATTCTCAAGACGATTTCAAGATTTCTCATTTAAGATGTTTGCAAATCTTCCCTGGTTAATTCCTTCAAATACTATGCAAGTGTACCTAGAAGAATTGACGCTGTTTTGAAGGAAAACGGTGGTCACTCCAAATATTGGTGTAAGGGCAGGTTAACACCTGCGCCCGGTCTCCGCTTTGCAGGTTTCCGCCTTCTGCCTGAGAAACTGGACAGGAAACGAAAACTGACAGTCACTTTTCTAACCCATTTATTCGAATGGGTTTGCAAAGCATCCGCCTGTGAGCATCTTCTGGTGTCCACGGTGAAACAGTTTTTTTTTTAACCGGACACAAAGTTGGACATGCAGGACTTTGTGTCTGGTTTAAAAAAATGTTTTTGCCGTGCAGACCACAAAACGCTCATGGGCGAACACTGACTGCCGGGTTTCCGTCTCCTGTCAGCAGAAGACGAAAACCCATAAAGCAGAGACCGGGCGCAGGTGTGAACCCGCCCAAATTTACATTTCTCTTTTATTGATTAACTTAATTTTGTTAAATATACTATTAACCATTCAACATTTTTTCCACACTTTTGCGCACTATTGTACCTAGTAATACATATTTGTAGAGGTTGAGCTGTTTCTGGCTGACGCTGTATTTCATGTGAAGTTATTATGTACCAAATAATTATATGAAGTGTATTTTTCCTCTGCCAGGGCTCATTAATCATTATGGTCTATTCACTTTTGTCCTACCAGAAGAGCGCCTATGCTTTAAGATGTGCTCAGAAATTGCTCTAACAAATGGATTTCTGGTCAGTTAGTGAAATTGTCACCTGTTCACAAGGCCTGCAGTTCACAGCTGTGAGAAGTGGTTAGATTAGTCAGAGTTAGTTTTTTTCCTTTATATTGTTGAATAACTAGAGAACATTTCTACTTCTTCTTCTTTTTTTCTAGGACACTTGTTCTAAAAATATTCTGTATAGGGCCATTATCCTCTGAATAAAAACTACACCCACGTATTCTGTGGCAGCTCTCTCAATTTGACTGGATGTAGGAAGGTATGAATCAGCCTGAGCAAGTAGAATTCTAACATAAATTTCCTGAGATGGTCTGTGTTCTCAGTATTATGAGTCATTAGTATTAACCTCTTAAAAGCTTCATTCTGCTTTTCTTACCCTCTAAAATCCTTTGTGTGAGAAGCATTCATAATCCTAATATGGAAACGGTAATGTGAGAACAAAGGAGATACTGTAAATGGAGCTGGTAATTGCAAATAAGAATCTTCAGCATAACACCACACATGTAAATCTTGGTAAGGTCGGCCTATATAGAGCTCATACTAGGCTACATCTGAAATAAACGGATCCGTCATAGCATTAGATGTGAAAGTGAGTCATTTTGGCAATGGCACTTGTCCAGGTGGGATATACAGTCCTATGAAAAAGTTTGGGCACCCCTATTAATCTTAATCATTTTTAGTTCTAAATATTTTAGCATTTGCAGCAGCCATTTCAGTTTGATATATCTAATAACTAATGGACACAGTAATATTTCAGGATTGAAATGAGGTTTATTGTACTAACAGAAAATGTGCAATATGCATTAAACCAAAATTTGACCGGTGCAAAAGTATGGGCACCTCAACAGAAAAGTGACATTAATATTTAGTACATCCTCTTTTTGTAAAGATAACAGCCTCTAGTCACTTCCTGTAGCTTTTAATCAGTTCCTGGATCCTGGATGAAGGTATTTTGGACCATTCCTCTTTACAAAATAATTCAAGTTCAGTTAAGTTTGATCGTCGCCGAGCATGGACAGCCCGCTTCAAATAAACCTCATTTCAATCCTGAAATATTACTGTGTCCATCAGTTATTAGATATATCAAACTGAAATGGCTGTTGCAAACACCAAAATATTTAGAACTAAAAATAATTAAGATTAATAGGGGTGCCCAAACTTTTTCATAGGACTGTATTAGGCAGCAAATGAGCAGTCAGTCTTTAAAGCTGATGCCTTTGAACCAAGCAAATTCAACTTTGACAGAAGTCAAATTGTTATGACTAGGAAACTGGATCAGAGCATCTACACAACAATTAGTATTTGTGTGTATCCCCAGTATACAGTGATTATTTTCTACCAAAATTGATCAAAACGGTGGACAACTGATGAACTAGGGACATGGAAACATAGCACTTGTCTGGCCAGATCTTCAAAAGATCTACTGTAGCAGTTGTTCTTGTAGAGTCCAAACATCAGATTGGACCTACACTATAGTAAGCGAGTGGTTTTAACGTTATAGTTGATGAGTGTATAATTGCACAAAGTTGACGTCAGGAATGTTAATTATATTATGAGTTTGCTCTTCACCATTAGCTCTATTATGTGTAACAACACCCTTAACAAGTTTCCAATACACGCTGATCTCTAATTTTCTATAAATCATGACAATTTTTGTCCTGATTGACTCTTTCATTTTATAGTTACATTTTACACACGGCCAGTGGTTAGTAGATCTGAGTTCAACCATAAAACAATATCCATATTGTCAGAATTGCCAGTGTATTTTCACTGTATAAGAATACATTTCCCTTTATAAAAAAGATTGTCACAAAAACAAGCAGAAATCATTGTAAAAAAAAAAAAAAAAGTTTGCCCATATCCTTGCAGCTTGTGGCAGTGCCACACCATATGAATTAGGCAGCGACATAGCTAGGTGAACAGCATTGGGGTGGGGGTAGGGGTAGGATGGGAGAAGGCACATCCAAATGGGGCTTCAACTCAAATATATTGATCTTATCGCTACATATTGACTAGTGGTAGACACCAGCTCCACAATAGCCCCACCTAGTATAATCTGCTCTGCAGTGGCCCTGCACAGTATAATATGCTTCACAATGGCACCCACACATTATAATATGCTTCACAATGGTACCACACAGTATAACATGCTCTGAAGAGCTCCCTCCGCAGTATAATATGCTCCACAATGGTCCCATAAAGTATGATATGCTCTACAATGGCTCCATACAGTATAATATGCTCCACAATGGTACCACACAGTATAACATGCTCTGAAGAGCTCCCTACCCAGTATAATATGTTCCACAATGGCCCCATAAAGTATAATATGCTCTACAATAGCTCCATACAGTATAATATGCTCCACAATGGCCCCTACACAGAATAGTTAGCTGTACAATGGCCTCCACACAGTATAATAGACCCCACACAGTATAATATGCTCCACAATGTCCTCACACAGAATAATATGTTCCACAATGGTCTCACACAGAATAATATGTTCCACAATGGTCCCACACAGTATAATGCTCTACAATGGCCCAACACAGTATAATATGCTCTGTAGAGTCCTCTCCCCATATGATATGCTCCATAATGGCCCCAGACAGAATAATATGCTCTACAATGGTCCCACACGATACAGTTTAGCCATGCGAAGGACACAAAAAAAAATGTGTAACATAAAGTGTTAAAATATAAACACTTTGCTAGGAAGCTGAGAAGATGTGACTGATATTTCACAGCCGATTGCTTCATTGCTTTCTTACTTTTTTCAGATATTCTTCCATGTGGTAAAATTTATCCATGTAAGAATGTGAGAAAGAGACAATAAGCTCCAGAAAACACTCATGAAGCATTCATTGTAACTTTCTCAGGGTTGTGTTAATCTGGTGAGAGTTCTTAGTTTCATTCAAAGCATTTGTCAAGCAGGAATTGTAGGTCTAAGTAAAATAGTGAACATTAAAACTAAAATCAGAAAGTGAAGGCTCTAGACTGCCTAGTATAGCCAAAGTAGAATTAGATTTTTATTAAGAATCACCTCTTTTAATTAGCATTTTGGTACAGCTTTTCAGCAATGGGGGGCCTAAAGCCGGTTGCACAAAACTATGTAGTAACCTTCTGCTGTGAATGAATGGCACATGTGCCGCTCGTGCACCAGCTGTGCTTCTACGGCCTCTTTCATTCAATGCAGGGCTGCAAAATTGGACAGGAATAGGACATGTTCTATATTTTGCTGCCTGGACTGTCAGCCTGCATGTGGGACCATATAATTAACAGTCACATATATGGGACCATAGAAATCAATGGGTCAGTGCGCTATCGTGGAAAAACCCTGGATAGCACACAGACCATTCACACGGTCATCTACAAGAGAACTTAACCCTCTTGCAGATGACCATAGGTGGGATCAATGTGCTATCCATGTTTTTCATTCATCTCTATGGATCCATGCACACGACCATGATTTCCACTGATCAGTGCGCGGGCCAAGAGTCTGTGCCGTAAAATATAGAGCAGGTCCTATTCTGTTCAGTGTTTGCAAAATGGACTCTCCCATAGAAGACTAAAAACCAAGGACGGCACACTGGCGCACTCAATGTGTTATCAGTGTGCCGTCCATATTTGTGGACAAGCCACTGTTATCATTAGAGTAAGTTCCCACGGCGGAAACTTTTTCCGCCATGTGAATTCTCCACGCAGCTAGCCAAGACGGGATGCTGATGCAGTACATCGGCATCCTGTCACGGCATCCTGCTGCTGGTTAGGTCCGAATGAATGGGCCTAATTGGGAGTGAGTCTGGAGCCGCAGACACCGCCACTGACTAAGCTGCGAAATCCGTGGCAAGACAGGGCATGTCGCTTCTTTTTTACCCTAGCTGAAAAAAAAATCACTAGTGGGGAAAAAAAAGCGAGTGGCTCCCGTTAAAATGAATGGGAGCCTTTTGCGTCAAAATCTGCCTGCAAAAAACTCAGTGTGAACAGACCCTTAGATGAGAGCCAAGGGTCAGAAACAATCGGGCAGTGAAGTACAGAATCAGAACCAGAAGACTAGTCAAAGGGAAAATCCAAGGTCAGAAATAGATAAGAAGCAAAACAGTGTAACTAAGCAACTAAGAGAGGGTTGGAAAACTATATTAAGGGTTTCAGAAATCTGCCCCAGGCTTGATTGGCAATGAAGGATGTCAATCAAAAGAGCACCTAATATTAACTGTTTAGAAACCGAGGAACTCAGAGCCCTGGCTGGACTGGTACACTGCAACAAATGCTCAGCTATGCTAAAACAACAGGAGGCCCAGGAGCAAAGGATCACAAGTGGACACATCTCCTGCATTGTAGCATGCGGCCGAAGGGTGGCACAGAAGTCCAAATGGGCAAGAATGTTACACCCATACAAGCCTATGGGAGATTAAAAATCTAGGATGGCACACTGATGTACTCAGTGTGCCATCAGTGTGCCGTCCATTTTTGCGGACAATCAATGATGTCTCCTGTGGTTTTTTTTTTTATTAAGGTCACACACTTACTTTACTTAGTATCAGCATCAATATTTGCACAATGTAGCATCTGATAGTGTTTTCACTTAGAATCACTGTATTAATATACCATTAATGTGGTCCAGTTTATTCAGTGTAATTGAACAATAGGCTAGAGTAGAAAGTGTGTAAGAAGGGATTTATGATTATATAATATGAGTACGATCTGATGAAACCCATTCTGACACTCAGCCTCATATAAGTTTAAAACATGACCTACATTGAGAATGTAGTTCACTACTGAAACCTACTGAACTATAAAATGCCAAAGAGTATGGAATATAGCGAAAGGAGAGTAAATGAGTATAAGAGATAGTAGTCATACATTCTTCTGCTTACAAAAAACATAAATCCTATAATACAGAATGCTCTATGACAGTGCTCTGTCTTCTTGACTGCGATGCAATGTACATGTAAAACCTAAGAGATAACCTAGGGTTTCTATTTCTTCATCACACTTTCTACCTATATATGAAAAACAAAGTCCACCCTCTTTGAATTATGTTCCAAGGCTAAGGCCTTGTTCACATCTGCGTTGGTAATCCGTTCGGGGGAGTCCGCATGAGGACCTCCCCCGAACGGAATACCAAACACATTAGCAAGCGGTGTGCAGTGAAAGCACATGGACCCCATAGATTATAATGGGGTCCGTGTGCTCTCCGTGCGGTGTCCGCACGGGACATGCCGACAGAAAAATAGATCAGGGAGAACTCACAGTTGCACAAGAAAATGGCGCTCGGTCATGCTTACTGCGCATGCCTGAGATTTCAATTTACTACCGCCGAGAATACAAACGCTGGAGGCAATTACTCGCAGGGAGGAGGAGGACTAAATTAGAGCACAAGCAACAAACGTGGGCGTGAGCAAAGTATGATGCTGGGGCTGCACGGAATGCCCAGGGTGCACAGAGGGGCTAATTAGCATATCGGTTTTAGATAGTTAGTATAGTTGAAAAAAAACAAATGTCAATCAAGTTCAACTAGGGGATGGACATACAGTATGTCCATGACAGTCTGTACACTGCCATAACCATCAATGATATTTTGCTATAAACAGGCATCTAATCCGTTTTTGAAGCTGTCAGCTGTGACGGCTCTGACCAGCTCATGTGGCTATTCCACAGATTCATAGTTCTTACAGTGAAGAAGCCTTACTTTTAAGCTTAAACCTTTATTTCTCTAGACAGAGATCGTGTCCCCATGCCTTTTGAGCCTTTTGAGGGGACTTTACATGAAACAGCTTTTCCCTATATTTTGTGTATGGGCCATTTATATATTTGTACAGGTTTATTATATCTCCCCTTTTCTGTTAAATCTTCTCCAGATTTAACAGAATTAACTCCTTTTAGTCTCCCCTCATAACTGAGGTTCTCCATGACCCTTATCAGTTTTTTGGCCCTCCATTAACCTTTTACAATTCAAGGATATCCTTTTTATGTATTGGTGCTGTGTAATCCAGATGGGACTGCACGAATGTGATAAATAGGGTTGAGCGATCGGGATCAGAAATGTTTGGATTCTGATCGGTGATCGAATAAATTTCACGATCGCGATCAGAATCCTTTCACGGCGGGATCGAGGTCAGAGGTTATTTCCCACAATGCTTGGCTACTGGCCAATCATTGTGGGAAAAGCTATAGTATCAGATGAGCGAGTACTATTCGAAATTCCCATTTTGAATAGCACGCACCCATAGGAATGAATGGAAGTGGCCGCCATGCAGACTTTGCCAGCGTCTGGCCACTTAACCCCCTGCGTGCCGCTCTGTCCATTCATTCCTATGGATTTATCGCAGCCTGCCACTCTTCTGCTTCATCCCTGTTTTACCGTATACTCAACTCTGCTACATCTGAGAAGACTCACTGAAGAAAAAAAGTTGTGTAAAACTGTCAGCTCTTTTGTCACTTCCATTTTGGTAAATATTTAGTCTTAAGTTTTAAGAACTGTGTTTATTTTTCTTCGTTACTCCTTTAAAAAATGCATGAATAAATCACCAACTAGATTTTCCCATTTCACTTGTCAGTAGGGAGCATCATTGTAAGGCTCAGTGAACATGAATGTGTGCTAGCTGTGTTTTTAATGCCTAGGACAGTCACCCACTGTTTTCCTATGACCCCATACACACACATGTCTTATCACCGGTCCTATTCCTTTCCATTTTGCAGCCTGGGCTCACTACATGAGATGAATGCGTCCACGGTCTGCACACAGTTATATCATCAATGTGCCATCCATGCCATTATTTCCACAGGCCCATAGAGGCACATATTCATGTACATGCAGCCTCCAACTGTGTAGAGACACACTGGGACAGATTTACTAATAGTAACAGGGAGTCTGTCAGCAGGAAAATGATCATCAATCTAATGGAAGTATCTTGTAGAGCTGCTTCTATACTTATACAAATGTCTTTTAGAGATGAGCGAGAAGTATTTGATCGAATACCTCCCCTGCATAGTTATTGGTGTAAAAGAGTGCCAGGGAAGGTGGGAGGGGAATTGAATTTTTACTGCTTTTATCACGTGGTATTCGACCAATTACACCAATAACTATCCAGGGGAGGTATTCGATCGAATACTACTCGCTTATCTCTAATGTACAAATTGTACAGTGCTGCGGAATATGTTGGCGCTATATAAATACAATTTATTATTATTATTATTATTAATAATAATGTCTTTCATATTCTACACTGCAGCTCCTGTTCCATCTAAATCATTATTGAGCATTTTATTCTTATGCAATTTAGCTGTTTTCTATCAAAAGGAAGTTTGATAGGTTAATAAAGTATATTATAAAAATATTCCCCACACTCCCCTCCCCACACAATAGCAAAGTAAACAAATAAAATGGTAGTTATTTACTTTAATATACAGTAATGACATCAAAATGTTTTGATACTGAAAAGGTGTAAAACTTCCATATAGCATGTCTTACTTTTCTACCCAGTTTTCATAATATTAATAACTATGGATACCAGTCAGTCATTTCCGCTCCAGGAGAAATTAACTCATGGCGGTCCATGGCGGTCTTACAGACGAGTGGCCGCCCTTATAATACATAGATGTTTTGAACCCTGCATGATAGGAACGGTTTTTACACTCGGGCTCTCTATTCTCACTCTACGTTAAAGCTCATATGCCCTATCATGAAAGTAACTGATGCCACATTTTGGTTTGTAGGTTCCCTACCTCCCCCCACCACACATGGTTAATGGACAATGGCAGATTCAATTAAACAGTCCCTGGTAGCATGTTTTACTTAATTACAAGCAGGTTTCAGGACCATAAATTGCTTTGAAGAGAAAATCCTTCTGCACTCCAGGGCATGTCTGTTCCCGATTGAAGTTCTAACTTTTGTTTTGATAATCTAAATGTAACAGGGACTTTAGTCATTAAGACAAATTAAATCAATGCGCTCATGAGCACTGCCATGTGTTCTGAGTGTAATGCCGCCCATTAGCCGCTTTAGGATAGAGTTATTATGTGCTTGGAACACAAGCAGCCACAAACAAGTCTATACTTGACAGGACTTTTATGAGGTGTTGGGAAATTTGTCCCATGGTTAGTGCTAATTATTTTTTGACACATTTGCCTTACACTGAACCACTGTGTTAAAAGTAAATGAATCTTACTGTGCCATGTCTTTGAAGGGGGGGCATGCTATATATATTTTTTTTTTTTTACTAAAGTACACAGTGCAATGTCCAGAGTTTTGCATTTAGATATACAGATGGTGTGAGTACTTGGTGTCCAATTTATAAGTTAGTTTTGTTCTGTTTTCTGAGCATTATTATATTTCTAAAGCTGCTTGTGTTTGTTTCCAGTTTACATTGCTTTACACTGTGTCATAGATAAGGGCATTGCCTGTTATGTTCTGTAGGGTCAGTACCAGCATTGGAGAGTATGACTGGGAAATTGCCAACGGTCTCCATCCTCTAAGGGCCCCATCCTCTAAGGGCCCCTTCAGAATTGTTTCCAACTGTACAGTTTAACAATCCCATATTACATTTTAGGAGTGCAGGGGAGCAATGCCAATGGAAGCTGTTCAGTGAAGAAAATCTACATTTTCCTGTCTTTAATCCAACTTGCACAACCATTGTATGGGATCTTAATGGGCAGAAGGAAAATAACCTACCTGAAAACAGAGGGCAACTTTGTCACCTGCCATCTAATGAATATTCAGTAATGACCCTGCACCCTCTTCTCTCATTTTCCTGTTAAATCTTATCAATGAAATTGAATTAGGATTGTCTTGACTGTGTCCTCCGGGACACTAGACATCGGTGGTAGACTTATGAATACACTAGTCTCTGCCCGCGACTTTGTCTGCGGGTTGTTGGCGTTGGTGTTCCGCCTATGTTCAGTAAATTGCTGCTGTCAATGGTTTGCCTGCTCCGGCATTTCGTCAGCTCTCAAGCTGTCCTGCTGCTGACCTTGTTCCTCACACCATGCCTGTGATTGTTCTGGCATCTCAGCAGCTCGCTGGGATGCCATATAATGAGCGTGTTGTTGGCATTGAAGAACCACATGTTTCGGCATTTTGGCAGCTCTCAAGCTGGCTTGCAAGAACTTGTTTCTTGCACTGTACCTGTGATTGTTCCGGCATCTCAGCAGCCTGCTGGAATGTCATATAATGAGAGTGTTGTTGGCGTTGATGATCCGCCTGCTCCAGCGTTTCAGGAGCTGTCAAGCTAGCCTGCCACTGAACTCATTCCTCTAGCTGTGATTGTTCCGGTATCTCAGCAGCTTGCTGGGACACCATATAATGAGCGTGTTGTTGGCGTTGATGATCCCCCTCAGCTCTGATTGAGAACCCTGTGACTTCTGGCTACCTTCATAACTGTCGTTGTTTGAGACAAATTAGATTTTCTTTTTCCAGGCATGTTGAAAATTGGCAAACTGCCAATTTGGATTAAAGGTGTTTGCCTATGTCAGTTTTTCAGCAGTGCCTGGAGCAGATCAGATAATATGCAAACGCATGAACACTGAGGGTTAGTGTGTGTTTACATAGGGAGATAACAGCCCTGGCATTCTCAAAAGCTGAGATAAGAGCAGTGTAATATAGTATGTGAACAAAAATTTCTAACAGTCGTGAAGCCATGTCATTTACCAGGATAAAAAGTAGCCTATATTTTAATCGAGGTTACAATCTATCTATGTGCCAAATTTCATCCAAATCCGTTCAGCTGTTTTTCCGTGATTGAGGAACAAACACACAAACATCCAAACTTTCACATTTATAATATTAGTAGGATTGTTGATACCTGTACATCTTTGTAGAGTTAGTAGCTATATGAGATTCTGCAGCTGCAGGTAGCTGGCTATCAGTAATTTCAGGACTCTCCAGAGAGAAGGCAGGGATGTTTTATTACTATCCTTGCCTCCTCGATTGCTGTATACTCAGTGCCCAATAACCACTGTGTATACAGCAATGAAAGCTCCAAGGTTTAGTTTCCTCATGGCCAAGTAGTCTTATAATGCATGAGTTATTGCGTCCTAGGGGGCCCATATCAGCCCTGTATTGTATACTTGCAGCCTATAATTATCCTGTATTTGGGTCTAATGCATCGGCTTCATTGACAGGGGAAGTCAGCAAAATATATAAAATGCTCCTCTGTATCACCAAAAATCATGATGCGGTTAAATATTTAATCAGAATGAGTCTTGATACTCACTGTTTCATACACAGTCCAGTAATATTAATGTGACCACTGCCTACTTTTGACGTCAATGTTAAATAACCAATGGTAGAAGGCACGTGTCATCAGCCATCTGGGT
The DNA here is from genome assembly GCF_031893055.1 of Leptodactylus fuscus. Classification (NCBI taxonomy): domain Eukaryota; kingdom Metazoa; phylum Chordata; class Amphibia; order Anura; family Leptodactylidae; genus Leptodactylus; species Leptodactylus fuscus. The sequence goes on from NC_134269.1 coordinate 151,035,974, forward strand.
GCACTCATCATTGTGGAAGGCACGATGGATCAACACAAGTATGCATCTATCCTTGCGGACCATGTTCACCTCTACATGCGAATTGTTTTTCCTCAGGATGATGGCATCTACCAGCAGGACAATACGACGTGTCATAAAGCTCGCAGTGTACGTGCGTGGTTCGAGGAACAGCAGGATGAGTTTACTGTACTCCCTTGGCCAGCAAATTTCTCGGACTTGAACCCAATGGAGAATCTGTGGGACCACCTCGATTGGGTTGTTCGCGCCATGGATGCTCAACCGCGTAACCTAGCGTAGCTGGCCACGGCACTGGAGACGGCATGGCTCAACATCCCCTTGAACATCGTCACAACATCCTCTCTCTTCCTGCACGTCTCGCAGCGGTCCGCTCTGCCATTAATGTCTGCAAAGATGTGTATATATTTGATACCATATTAATGACAAATTAACATTTTCTGGTACTCAAGAATTCTACTTACTAGTAGTGGTGGTTTGTCTGCAAGTATATGTATTTACATACACTGACACTTTAATGCTGTATACTTTTTACAGTAATCTGGCAGGTTACTTGAGCAATGTATAATGAATATTTGGATACTGTATATTATTATTTAAAGAGGGTATTCCCATATCAATCAGTCTTGAAAAGGGAATATGGGTCTCAGTGTTCCAACTCTCTGACTTTTGGAAACAGCTTAAGGGATCATTCACACTACGTATACGGCAGCTTATTCTGAACGTAAAACACGTTCAGAATAAGTGGCGTATAAAGCAGTTCCATTCATTTCTATGGGAGCCGGCATACAAGCGCTCCCAATAGAAATGAATGGGCTGCTTCTTTCACTGCGAGCAGTCCCATTGAAGTGAATGGGAAGCGCTGCGTGTACGGCTGGGCATGAGCAGAGCTAGCCGTATACGCGGGCACTTCCCATTCACTTCAGTGGGACTGCTCGTAGTGAAAAAAGCAGCCCATTCATTTCTATGGGGAGCGCTCGTATGCCGGCTCCCATAGTAATGAATGGAACTGCTATATAGCCCGCTTATTCTGAACATGTTTTATGTTCAGAATAAGCTGCGTATACGTAGTGTGAACGAGCCGTAACATTACTGTGCTACGCTGTTCCCATAACTCCTAATTATGGAAACAGCATTGAACAGCCACCTTAATCTGTTTACCCAAACTTCCCACCATCTCAATGGGAATTCTCATCTCAACTATGAAGAGGCCCATGTGTATACATGATGTGTTCATTTGCTTTGCTTGGACCACATGTAGCAGTTTTTTTCTAGACATTCAATAAACTGTTTGGTGACATTATAAGGGTATGCTATAGTTGCATTATTGGTAATGCTGGTCTTTATATAGTGAGTTTTGTTCAATAACAATACAAAGGTAATATTTAATGGATGTATTACCAGACTCTGCTCTTAATAATATTCCTTATCATAGTAGGAGTTTATTCATACATTTTTTTGTTTTAATAGGGGAAGAACATATTTACAATGTGGGTTGTTTTCCTATTCATGTCTTATGATTTTCATATGACTTCTGCTGTCACTGACAATATGTTGGTTTTATAGTGCTTTGTAATATTACTCAGCAATCCCATAAAATCTTGTTTGTAATATTAGTACAACGTCTGTTTCAAAATTTTCCTTTCTATTGTCAGTTTAAAGACTTCAGAAATCCCTCATAAATCCAAACATTTATGTGCGAGGGGTTGCGGGAACTAGAGGTAGAATAATTTTATTGAATATTTTAGCTTGAAAAGATGGAGCTTTTTGTATGGTTGCTTACTTTGAATGTACACTAGTCACTGTCAAAGGAGTCTAGTGCCCTATTAAAATTTCATTGTACAAAGCTTTTTTCTAAAACTTCCCTTCAATTCTTACTTAGAGGCATAACGGTTCATAAATTCCACCTTTCTGTATGAGTGGTTCATGGCATTGGTTTAAGCTCTTGTTTTCTAGGTTAAAAAAAAGTAGTTGTATGAAATTAATCTTATGAAAACTGATTTTTTTCCCCTCAAATTCTTAATGGAGAGAGCTTGCTGTTTCTGCACTTGCTGTGCTATGTAGTAATCATCCATTTCAAGCATGAAGAACTTGTGTAAAATGGAGACATTATGCACTTAAAGGAACACTAAACAGGTAAGTAACAGTGTTTTTTATGTTTCTTACCTCTCCCGGGCCTCCGATCATTATACTCGGGGGTCCGAAAAGGTAGTAGAGTCTCCTCTGTTTCAGTATATAAATGGCTGTGTATTTCCGTGGGTAACCTCTGTTTTGGCAATTCAGCTGTCCGTTAATTGGGTCCCCCAGCAGACCAGAATAATGGAGAGCCCTATGCAGATGTAAACCTAGCTTTATATGCAGATTTTCTTGGTTTGTTGCATGTTGGGAGGATTTTTATCTTGCAACGGACCTTAATCCTTTCATTAATTCAGTCATTTGTTATGGCCGATACATGTAATAGTGGTGTGTTCCAGAAGCATGGTTGCCACGTCTAAGTTTTGAAAACCCTCTGCAGATAACACACTCTTGCATGGCAAGTCATGTCATCCCTTGCATTCCACCACAGGAGTACCATTGGGGGAAAAGTTCAGAGTAAGGCACAATTGTTCATCTGATATGTCCTTTCCTGCAGAGGTTAATATTTCTGATAGGTTTGCCAGATGAGGATATCCATCTTTGATTATTAATCAAGCTCAAAATATTAGCAAAAATAGTAGGATACTCAATGAGGACACCAAGTGTTCATTTTCTGTTACTACATTTAGTCAGGAGTATAACCAAATATGTCAGCTTGTGTCTACGCACGTTTCCATGTTATATCAGGATGACTCACTTAGACGAATTCTTGACAAAGGATTTTAGATTTCATACATGTAGGGCTCCTACCCTAGGTACAATAATTTCTCCCAGTTTGGCTTCTTTGAAGAACAAGATGGTAATTGGGTTTCTTTAAAAGGTTTCTTCAAGTATGGTTTTGAAGCATGCATGTGTTGCAAAGTTTGCATATTAGAATAAATATATTGTCAGATAAATGGATAGCATACAATATAAAATCAATACCTTTATAATTTGCAACACAAGTAATGTTATATACTGTACTGAATGTACTGATTGTTGCCTTTGTTATATAGGATGTACAAGTCGGCATTTTAAAAAAAGGATTCGCGAACATTTAATGTGTTCCATGTGAATTCTATGTAAATCCATCCAATGTAGCTAAACGTTTCTACAGTGTCCACTGATAGATCTGCCCTCCACTTTTTTGTACTGGAGAAGGTCAAGAAGACACCAGAGGTGGAGAGGGAGGACAGGGACAGCTTTTGGTTCCTCATGATGGATACCATTTGGCCGAAGTACCTTAATAGTCAGAACTAGTTAATAAGATTCTTTCATGTGTTATCTGTGTTATTTGTATTCTTCTATTAGAGTTTATATAAGAATTCCCAGGGTGGGAACTCCAAAACTTTTTCATGCTGCTATTACCTTGTTTGTATCCACTATGAAATAAAGGATTACAGTTTTTTGAGGATAGAGTGCTGACCTTCTTTACTGGAATTTAGACTTTGTTCTGGTGGCAGGATAGACACATGCAACACGTCATACACCCAGGAGATGAACTATATGAATGTTTTACATTTCAGCTTCAAATGGTTATTCCCAATATCCATTCATAGGCCATGTTCACATGTTGACTGGTTAACTACTGTGAATTTCCTTGCAGTTAATCTTCTATAATCTACTGCAGCAACACTGTTCAAATTTATACAAATCTCATGATCATGCTGTGACTAAAACCACAGCATCAAGTGACTTGCGTTCAGTTTTTGCTGTTAGTATTTCCAACTTATTTCAACCATTGCAAAACAAATATAGTAGTAGATATTGGCTCTACACAAGGCTTTGAAGACCATTTAAGTGAATACAGTACAGGAAAATATTGTGATTTACAGGAGATGTCTCACATTCTGAATCTGCCATGAACAATTTTTGTAGCTGTGACTCGTCTCTGTAAAGTTTGTAACACAGACATCTTTGACTCCTCACTTTGAGGCATCTGACTCACATTGTCCTCACACAAAGTCTCCATCCTGCTACTACCAATTATAAAATATATGATATAAAAATCTCCTGAAAATGAGAGTGCCTTTTTAATTTAATAATGTTCCTATATGCCCCTTAATGAATAATGCCCCCAATTAATAATGTCCCCTCTATTCATCTAAAATCAATAATGCCCCAGAGTGCCACCTAAAATTAACACTGCCCAATTCCACTATTATTAATAATACCTGATGCCCTCTTAAATAAATATTGCACCCTAATGTTCCTCTTCTATTAATAATGCCTAATAAGTCCCCTTGTATTAAAAATGTTACCTGGGGAATATTAAAGCTTACCAGTGTATTCGCTGTACTGGTTAAGCTTTACTACTAATATACACCCTGGTCCCCTAGAACCCTGTGTACTACATTTGTGGAGGGTAACTTGGGATCTCCTGTTCCTGTGTCTGCCCTGCTGATGCTTGACTCCCGGTTATCAGGAATTTCAGTTTAGCTGTTGTTACTTTAAGGTTACCGTGCTGAAGCTGCAGCGTTACAGGTTCTACTAAGGGTTATCCAATTAGCAGCTTAGGAGGACTATTTAAACCCTCTTTGTTCTCAGCTAGATGCCTGCTATTTGGTTGTACCTTCCATATCCTGATCGTTTGTGCTGGGCTGCTCTATAATAACCTTTCACCTGTTACTGGAAATCTGCTTGTTTTCTGAACTTTGCTCTGACGTTACCTCTTGGAACTGACCTTTGGCTTGTTACTGGAAATCTTCTGTTTTTGGCCTTGATGTTACCTCTCGAACTGACTTTTGGCTTGAATGCTTACTCTCTTTATTTATCCTTCTAGTTATGACCTGCCTTATGAAGTATGGTGGGTTCTGGTTTGAATTAATTTTTGGAGCGTTTATTTCTTGTATCAATTTCTGTGGTGATACGTTGGGCCCCAAATTTAACACAAGTTTTCTGTCTTCACAGTTGCCGCTGGTGAAGGTGTTTGGGTGTCTGAGATCTATCTCTCAGTGCTGTATAAAATTTAAATAGCTAGTTGTACTGCTCTATATTGTCAATTAGTTCCTGCAATTTTTGTCATTTGCTCCAGAGACTCTATCAAAATACTGGGTACAGTGTCTACTCAATAGACTTATGGCTGGAATATAGAAGAGTCGTGACATTAGTGAAAGTTGGAGTGGCTGCAGGGGACTGAGAGCTCCAGTCTTCCTAGTTATACCCTCTGCAAATGTAGTAAACAGCGCTCCAGGGGACCAGGGTGTATATTAGTAATAAATTGACCCAGGCAAAAACAGTGTGAAACAAAATCCTGCTTGTCTGAGCGTTAACTAATAAATGCTAACTGTATGGGGGCTTACTACCAGCCACATAAATCAACAAAAAAAAAAAACACAATACCGTCTCAGCAGACTCACAGTGTCAGGACAGACCCAGGTACTTCCTCTCACTCCCAGGATCTGCCTTGAGCCTTTTATGACCCAGTAACGAGCCCAGGACCCAAACCTGGGGTGAGGCCTACTTCAGACCCGCCTTGGACCACACATAAGTCAGAAATCTGGATGAGATATACCGGGATGCCTGCACTACAAAAACAGCTGAACGGATTTGGATGAAATTTGGCACATAGATAGTTTGTAACCTCGATTAAAACATAGGCTACTTTTTATCCCAGTAAATTACATGGCTTCACGACTGTTATACTTTTATCTTCATATATATTACATTGTTCTTGCAGCAGCTTATCTCACTAATTGCACTTTGCTGATAACAGACAATCCTTTATCTCTTTATGTAAACACACAGCTAACTCTGAGTCCATTGTGTACGTGCATTTGCATATTATCTGATCTGCTCTAGCAGTGTTCTCACAAGCCTCTTTAATCCAAATTGGCAGTTTGTCAATTTTATACATGGGGAAAAAAATCTAATTTGTCGCAAAATTCTAAAACAATGAGAGCTATGAAGGAAGCCAGAAGTCACAGAGTTCTCCTCAAGTGGAGCTCAGGGGGATCATTGACGCCAACAACACACTCATTATATGGTGTCTCAGTGAGCTGCTGAGATGCCAGAAAAATCACAGGCATGGTGCGAATAGCAAATTCAGCGGCAGGTCGGTTTGAGAGCTGCTGAAACGCCGGAGCAGGCGGCGGTTCATCGATGCCAACAACACACTCATTATATAGTGTCCCAGCAGGATGCTGAGATACCGGAACAATCACAGGCACAGCGGGAGGAATGAGTTCAGCAGCAGGACAGCTTGAGAGCTGCCAAAATGGTGAAGCAGGTGAACCATTGATGGTAGTATGGCAGTAATTTGCTGAATATAGGCGGAACATTGACCCCAACAACACGTAGACGAAGTCACGGGCAGAGGCTAGTATATATATATATATATATATATATATATATATATATATATATATATATATGTGTATATATTGTAAGCCGATGGCTGGTCAGGTAATGGAGGGGGGTGTACATCTCACCCAGACTACTAAGGTGGGTGAGATGAGAAAGCTCCAGAAGGAATGTTTGTTCTCAGCAGACAACTTTTGTCTGCTGAGCATTTTGGTAAATGCTCAGTATTGGGCTGGATTTTTAGTAATGGCAGGTAGGTTGGTAGTGGGACCTGTCATTCCACCCCCTCCAGTACACACTTTGGGGATGTTCTGGCAGCGACTCAGCTGCAGAGAGTCTGCTCATCAAGGGAGCTTAAGAAGCCAGCTCCAGCAGCAGACTTTGGGCAGAACTTGGCTGGTGAGACAACAGAGAGGTCATATTTTTGGAGCTGTGTCCTGAATGATTCTACTGGCTTTTGGATTTCTGTTATTCTAGGTGAGGTAACCTATTCTATGTTTAGTTAGAGCCTAGCAGGTATTTATTTTTGTATTGTTTCCTTTTGTTGCTGCACTATATTTTTGAGTGAAAATAAAACCTTTGTTTTGGACTAAAGAAACTGGACTTGTGTGTCTATGCTACCCCACCGAGCAACCCCAGACCCTGACAATTGGTGTAGGATACAGGCATACAGCGGTTGCTAGGGGCAACAACATGTTCACTCCTTGCTGGAGAAATTTTTTTTTTTATGTCCATAAGCGTCTACAGGGGTTTTTCCATTTTGAATTAGTCTATGGTAGACACCCCAGGGGCTTACTAGATATAGCCAAAGAAACCTGGGAAACTGAGGCTTCCCTATACCGTTGTGTCATAGAGCATGCAGCTCAAATGCAGGACCGCATTTCAACAGTCATGCCAATTGTAAGAGAACATCTGCAAAGAGCACAGGAAGCCCAAAGCAGAATTTACAATTGTTCTGCCAGAGTCCGAGAGTTTAACCCAGGGGACAGAGTCCTTATTTTGGTGCCTACTGTGGAGAGCAAGTTCTTAGCAAAATGGCAAGGCCCATATGAAATTGTGGAAAAAGCAGGGCCAGTCAACTATAAGGTTCACCAACCAGGGAAAAGGAAGCCTTTTCAAATCTACCATGTGAACTTGATTAAGCCCTGGAACCAGAGGGAATCCTTGGTGGCCTCAAATACAGAGGTGGGTGATTTCATTGCCACCAATCCCTCCAATCCGTGTGAATGAGACCCTCTCAGTGCCCCAGCAACAGGAGGCAAAAGAGTTCCTGCAGAAAAATAGACACAAATTCTCTGGCCTGCCAGGGCGTACCCACCTGATAGAACACCATGTAGAGACAGAACCTGGGAGGAAAGTAAACCTCAAACCCTACAGAATACCGGAGGCACGTAGGGAGGTAGTGTCAGCTGAGGTTAAACACATGCTGGAGTTGGGTGTGATTGAGGAGTCCAAAAGTGAGTGGTCTAACCCAATTGTATATAATAATAATAATAATAATAATAATAATAATAATAATAAAAAATTTTATTTATATAGCGCCAACATATTCCGTAGCGCTGTACAATTTGTAGGGGTCAAATACAGACAGATACATAACAAAGAACGTCATTTCACACAATGGAACTGAGGGCCCTGCTCGCAAGAGCTTACAATATATGAGGTAGAGGGGGTGACACAAGAGGTAGCAGGGGCGGCATTGCTTATAAAGTATTCAGACAATTTTGTAATAGAGGTTACTCATTGTCATTGTCAGAGGTTGTCATTACACAAACAAAACTTTATGAGCCATTACTAGTGGTGTCCTGTAACATGTGGAGTCCTGCTGCCTAGGAGTTATAGTAAGACCTGAGACTGCAATGGATATATCAGGGACAGATCTATTAGATGGTGGAAACAGTAGTAGTTCTTAGAGAGATTTAGTTTCAGATAGAGCGAGGACATGATATTAGAGACAGCAGAAAGACAGTCACTTGGTGTTCTGTATAAGTGCAGGGGTGATGTCATGGGAAGATGTGTATAATTGGGTGTCATCAGCATAAAGATGGTACCTGAAGCCAAATCTGGCGATGGTTTGTCCAATGGGGGCTGTGTAGAGAGAAAAGAGCAGGGGGCCTAGGACCGAGCCCTGAGGAACCCCAACAGCAAGGGAAAGAGGGGAAGAAACGGAGCCCGCAAATGATACAGGAGAGCGCAGTGTCGTTGAGGCCGACTGAGCGGAGCATAGTGAGGAGGAGATGATGGTGAACAGTGTCAAAAGCTGCAGAGAGGTCCAGAAGAATAAGAAGAGAGAAGTCACCATTGGATTTAGCCATTAGGAGATCGGGAGCCGTTGGGAGCCGTTTCAGTAGAGTGCAGAGCGCGGAAACCAGATTGTAAGGGGTCAAGCAGAGAGTTAGCGGAGAGATAGTGGATTAAACAAGAATAGACCAGGCATTCCAAGAGTTTAGAGATGAAGGGGAGGTTAGAGACGGGTTGATAGCAGCACAGGATGGGTCCAGGGAGGGTTTTTTCAATAGTGGGGTTATAACAGCATGCTTGAAGGAGAATGGGAAGATTCCAGAAGAGAGAGAGAGGTTAAATATTTTAGTAAGGTAAGTCGTGACAGCAGGCGACAGAGATTGGAGAAGGTGCGAGGGGAAGGGGTCACTACTGCAGGTAGTAGGGCGAGATGAAGAAAGTAGCTGAGAGACTTCCTCTTCTGTAACAGGTTCAAAAGATGAGAAAAGACAGTCTGAAGTGCGGCTAGTGAGGGGATCAGTACTATGGTAGGTGATGGGATCAATGCCACCTGGGGCTTGGGCAGTTATTTCCTGATGGATCTTATCAATTTTATCATGGAAATACGTGGCCAGGTCATCAGCACTAAGGTCTGTGAATGGCGTCTGCACCTTGGGTGTGAGTAAGGAGTGAAAAGTTTCAAAAAGCCTTTTAGGGTTGCTGGAGAGAGAAGAGAAGAGGGCGATGAAATAGTCTTGTTTGGCGAGGTGAAGGGCAAAACTATATGTTTTAAACATAAATTTCAAGTGGAGGAAATCTGCAGGTGAACGTGATTTTCTCCAGAGACGTTCTGCACACCTAGAGCACCGCTGAAGAAATCGTGTCTGTGGTGTGTGCCAGGGTTGCTGCCTCCTATGTGGGACTTTACGTGTGGCCCCCTCCACCTCATCCAATGCATTTTTAAGGGTTTCAATTATAGTGATTGGTGGCCATATTGGGACAGGAGATTGAAGAGTTGGAGGACAGAGAGGACTGTAGAGTATCTGAGAGGTGCTGGGTGTCGATAGCACGCAAGTTCCTATATGTGTGTTGTATAGATACCAAAGCCCAATGGTACATGGAGGTTTTGCAATGATTTTAGAAAATTGAATGAGATTTCAAAGTTTAATGTTTATCCCATGCCCAGGTTTGATGAGCTGATTGAGAAGTTGAGTAATGCCAGGTACATAACCACACTGGACCTTACAAAAGGTTACTGGCAAATACCTTTGTCTAAGGAAGCCAAGGTCTGTTCCAGTACAGTGTTATGCCATTTGGACTGCATGAAGCTCCTGCTACCTTTCAGAGGCTGATGGACCACATCGTGTCTACGCAGCGGCTTACCTGGACGATGTGGTCATTGATAGCCCAGACTGGGGGAAGTCATCTCTGTAAGGTGCAGGCAGTACTGGACTCCATAAGCAAGGTAGGCCTTACTATCAACCCTGAGAAATGTGCTTTAGGGCTGGAGGAAGCCAAGTACCTGGGCTAAGTCATTGGCAAAGGGGTAATAAAGCCCCAAATCAATAAGATGGTGGCAAAACAAAACTGGCCAAGACCACTGACCAAGAAGCAACTCAGAGCGTTTCTTGGCATTGCTGGCTACTATTGGAGGTTTGTGCCAAACTTTGCCTCGATTGCAGCTCCTCTCACTGACCTGACGAAAGATAGGAAGTCAGTGATGATCCACTGGACACCAGAGGCAGAGGAGGCGTTCCAGAGGTTAAAGCAAGCTCTAGGCCAGCAGCCAGTGCTGATAGCCCCTGACTTTAGGAAGGAGTTCCTGGTGCAGACAGATGCCTCAAATGCAGGTCTAGGAGCGGTGCTGTCCCAGGTGGTTAATGTTGAGGAGCATCCAGTAATGTACCTGAGCAGGAAGATGTCCCCTGCAGAAAAAAACTACGCCATTGTGGAAAGGGAATGCTTGGTCATTAAGTGGGCACTGGATGCCCTGAGGTATTACCGGACAGAAATGCTAGGGTTACCAGATGGTTCCCATCCTTGAAAAATTTTTCTTTCAGTGTGGAGCATAGACCAGGGAAATTATTGGGAAATGCTGATGCCCTGTCACGGGTCCATTGTATGATGACCACAAATTCCCAGCCCTCTGGTCTGGAGAAGAGGAGGGGGGGGGATATGTAAGCCGATGGCTGGTCAGGTAATGGAGGCGGTATACATCTCACCCAGACTACTAAGCTGGGTGAGATGAGAAAACTCCAGAAGGAACGTTTGTTCTCAGCAGACAACTTTCGTCTTCAGAGCATTTTGGTAAATGCTCAGTATTGGGCCGGATTTTTAGGAATGGCAGGTAGGTTGGCAACTAGCAACCCCAGACCCTGACTATATACTATATCTAATTATGAACTGACAATTTCTGTTCTGTTAAAGATTTTTTTGTGGCAGCAACATTATATTCAGCACAGGCAGGTTGGCCAATATCTTCTATTTATAGATGACATGACATCATGCACAATAGGTTATGTTAACATCAGATCTGCTCCCTTACTGCACAATGACCCCAACAAAGGTCACGAAGCATGTCTACAAATCTCTACTACAGACCTCAGTGAATATATTCAGACTATTTTGTCTACGATCCTTGTGACTGCTATAAAGTATATCTCGAAATGCTTTTAACAGAAACTCAGTCAAGGTGGCTGCCACCATAGACGTACAGAAAATAAAGTAAAACAAATCTACAATCTGACAAAAAAATGATTTGGAAAAATGTGATATGTTTGATTTGAATTAATATAATGTCATATAGGTGATACATTCCCTTTAAAGAATAATCTTTCTCTTACATGTAAATAGATATCCAGTTACCATAGAGATCCAAAAAGGAAATAACAATGAACGTGCTCTTTTTATGAAAAGGGCAAAGTACCAATTACGCTGGGTTCACACCTGCGTTTGGGGTCTCCGTTCTATGGTTTCCGTCTTCTGCATGCCAGAAGACGGAAACCATAGACCGGGTCCGGCCGTGCGCGGCGGTGAGCGTTTTGCGCTCTCCGCCGCGAAACCGGATTTTTTTATCCGGACACAGAGTACTGCATGTCCGACTCTGTGTCCGGATTATAAAACCCGGTTTCGCGGCGGAGAGCGCAAAACGCTCACCGCCGTGCACGGCCGGACAGCTTTCTCACCCATTCAAATGAAGGGGTGAGAAAGTCTCCTGCAGGTTTCCGTATCCTGCCTGTGTTTTAGGCAGGAAACGGAAACCTAAGTACGGAGACCGGGCCGCAGATGTGAACGAGCCCTTATTGGGACAAAGTGAAAAAACATACTATACTTTAAGATACTGAAAAGAAGAAATTGGAAGATGCCTTGCAGAGCCTGGTATAAAAAGTAAAAATCCAGCTTTTGATAGCTGCGTATGTTGTTCATTGTCTTTAATAGCGAAGGCTCCGTACATCACTGTCGTATAATGTCTGGATCACTGGCCGCCGGCCATAGCCAGTGTTATTTTATGTCTGACACCAAAGAGGTAGAAAGAGTGAACAGCAAAAAGATAAAAAAGATTCCCACAACATCTGTTTCAATCCTGGTGTCATAATTATACTGTCATGTCTGACATTAGCATTATGTAAGAAAATCGGAGCATGTGTTCTTGTCGAAAAGCAGTGTCTCCTAGCAACAGCTGCTTAGTGCTATCTCAACTGACTCTTGTAAACAGATTTTATATAAATGTGTTAAGGATGGAGTTAATGTGATAATGCTATGAGGAAACAACACTTAAATCATCGTCACGCTAACATTTTACTGTTCCCGTCACCCTTACAGATTAAAATCCAATGAGAATGACACACTATTGTAACAATGCCGGTTTTATTATTATTATTATTATTATTATTATTATTATTATTATCATTTAAACCATCAAGACTAGTATATTTGATGCCAGTCTTGTCGCCAGCACAGGTAAAGCTTCATTATAAATAAGGCATACATTTTTCCATCATTTATACCATTTTTTTGCGTAAAAGATAAAGAATATGGATATTAATATTTGAAATTTTGTAAAGTGTGTTGGATGTTTTTCAAATTCCATAGTGTAGCCCGACAACATAAATTACAGAAAAAAATGCCAAACGAGGAGAAAACTACACTTGCATTAAAATATAATTGAGCAAAAAGCACGATTAAGGCTAAAGCCCCACGTTGCAAAACGCAGCTCTTTTAGTTGCAGATTTTGCTGCAGTTTTTTGAGGCAAAGCCAGGAGTGGATTGAACAGAAGGTAGAAGTATAAGACCTTTATATGTATTCCCCATTTCTTTCTTAGCCATTCTTGGCTTAAAATAATGCAACCTAATAAGGAACTGGAGACTTTTTACCAAGAAGAATGGGCAGCTTTACCAGCTGAGAAAATAAAGAGCCCTATCTACAACTACCACGACTTCAAGCTGTTATTGATGTTAGAGAGGGCAATACACAGTATTAAGAACTGGGCTATGTGAACTATTGAACAGGGTCATTTTGATGTTTTTGGTTGTCATTATGATGTAAAAAGGGAAAACACAGAAGTTTGTCAATAAATGGCTTCACCCAACCACTAACCATGAGTGGAGAGAAAGTTTTTCTGTTATCATTCATATTCTTTGAAATAAGGCCAAAAAAACATAGAATAGATTACCTCACCCAGAATAACAGAAATCAAAAAGCCAGTTGAATCACTCAGGACACAGCTCCAAAAATATGACCTCTTTCTTTGGCTCTCCAGCTAAGCTCTGCCCAAAGTCTTGCTGCTGGAGCTGACCTTTTAAACCTAACTGATGAGGACAATTCACAGTAGCTGACACGCTGCAGAAACATTCACAATGTGTGGACTGGAGGGGGTTGGAATGACAGGTCCCACTACCAACCTACCTGCCGTTCCTAAAAATCCAGCTCAATAGAGAGAACTTGAAATAACGCCCAGCAGACAAAAGTTATCTGCTGAGAACCAGTCTTTCTGGAGTTTTTTCATCTCACCCACCTGAGTAGTCTGGGTGAGATGTATACCCCCTCCATTATCTGACCAGCCATCAGCTTACAATGGATTGAATTCATATCTAACACTATATGCATTATCACCGCATAACTAATCACAGAACATGTCAGCTGGTTCACTGACTGGAGTCACTTCCCTCACTCACCCACTGCAAAAAACATATATAGCAGCAGCCACACCAAAACATCGCCTCCAGAATATAGCCTATAAAAATAGAGGCATGACCTCACTCAAAATATGCTGTTATACTCTGGGGTCTCTTCAACATACATAGGACTTCTGCCTCTCCATATAAAACAGTCCTGTGCAAAATTACTTTACACAGAGCTGCTTTACATGTGCTGCAGTCCAGATGGAGGGAATCAGAGGATGAGAGTAGTAGTGGCCGATGACGTGCCCGCAGCTAAGCTGAGCACACTCAACCACTCAACACAGCTCTGCTCCTAGGCCAGGCACTGATGAGGGGGTTCCTGCAGCACTACTCCAGGGGGCTGTGTTGGAAACCAGTAGGTCTCAGAATACAGAACTGTCTCGCACTGTCTCCGCACTCAGCGATCGGGAAGCAGGGACAGTAATAAACCTTCCCTTCCCAGCCGACACTCCACTTCAGCAGTTTCACGATTTCATGCAGCTGCTGGAAACTTTATGGACATACCGAATAGAGATGAGCGAACACTGTTCGGATCAGCCGTACCGAACAGCACGCTCCCATAGAAATGAATGGAAGCACCTGGCACGGCGACCGGCCGCCGGCAAAGTCTGCGTGCCAGGTGCTTCCATTCATTTCTATGGGAGCGTGCTGTTCGGAACGGCTGATCCGAACAGTGTTCGCTCATCTCTAATAACGAACAAGAACAAGAAAGTCACTATCCGGACGTAAAAAACCCAATGGTCGGTCTGAAAGTGGTTAAGTAAACACCAAATGAACTTCTTTTCTGTTAGACCTTTGAGATACTTTATTGTGCCAGAGTCTGAGAAAATCAGGGAACAATCACTAAGGAGAGTCTGTCTCCAAGGTGAAGCATATTAAACCAGCAACACAGTTAAATAGGTCATTCTTACCTGGATGTAGCACAGTTTTTTCCCATGAACATTTGTGCGTCTTATTCTAAGATATTTATTTATTTCACTATAGGTAAATGAGCAGTTCGGAGCACTGAGGACAGCTCTATTGCTCCAATCTACTAAACCCCACATTGCTCTAATACATAAGCATGAATGAGGACACGGGGCAAGCGAGATTTCATCATAGTTACTTGGGCCTTTCACTCAAAGGGTCCATTCACATGGAGGAAAATGGTGAGGAATTTGGTGTGGAATTTCAGCGCTGAAAAAAAAGCCTCCCATTGACTTAAATGGGTTCCTTTTTCTGATAGCAAGTCAATGGGAGGCTTTTTTTTTTTTAGCGCTGAAATTCCACACCAAATTTCTCACCATTTACCTCTGTGTGAATGGACTCAAAGAAGGGAGAGAGGAAGGAGGGTGGATTAGAATAGTGTTGAGCATAGCAGTTTGGGGCAATGGAAGTGCCCTCAGTGCTCCAGACTGCTCATTTGTATATTGTAAAACACATTAATATCTTGGCAACAGAGTTGTGAAAAGACTTGATATTCAGATGAGCCTGATCTGTCTAACTCTGTCATTAGTTTAATATGTTTTTCCCTAAATAATTATAAAAAGTTACAGAGAGAATATACAAGAATAAGTCCAGGAGAACCATAGGAAAGTATGGACGGAACATAGAAGTAAATTTAGATGTTGTGTTGGATCAATTCCAGGACTTTAGTGCTACAAGACAACAGTATTAACTACTGAGTTATCTACAATAGTAGCTTCAAAATTAATGTAGTCATTTAACAAAGAAATACAACCAGAAGATCATGAAGATAAATGCCGAAATGCATTGTTAGAGATTATTATCAAGATAGCTATGGAAAAAAATTACCATAGTGTTAAGTATCCTTCAATTAAAATTGGTAGAATGAAAATGTTTTACTTTAATGTTACAAATGTAGATAGATCTGGTCCCATTCAATTATTTCCTTGAACATTGATATACGGGTCCATTAGTTAGAGTGAGCTTTAATTAGGCTTAGTCCATGCTCTTTTAAGACTGAAAATGATTCCATTATGTGTAATACTTAGAATTAATTTATTTCAAGAATACTTGTATGCTACAGTATTCTGAAATTGTTCTGACATAATTGCATTATACTAATGACTAAAAGGATAATATCATGGCAAAGTGGCATATGTTTTCAAGTTTTTGTAAAAACAAAAACATATTTTAAACATGGTAGTCTACTTTATTATGCCATGGCTGGAAATATATTGGCAAAACAGCAGATTGAGCAGGAGTCATCGCGTTACATGAAAAGTTTTTAGTTTCAGAAGTCCAATAGAAGTTTGTTTTACTATTTTAAGAATAACATGACTATATGTCATGTGACATCACGTGATCGCTGAGGCCAATCAGTGGCTTCAGTACAATGCCGGAAGAGATCCAAGAGAGCAAGTGAACCGGAGGCTCATGGGATGACAACAGCGCAGCTGGACAGGTGAATATGTATTTTTTTTTTTTTTTTTAGTGCCTCCAACGTATTTAAACTTGAAAAGTTTAGCCTGGACAACCCCTTTAAAAGTAGGTAAATAAAACTTCAAGAAATTAAGCCAAAATGATAATGCTAAGTACAATAGTAGTGAAGCATCGTACCTTTTCGTCAATCCGCCCCACCACGCCCCTTTTATTTGAAGTTGACAGGTGCCACGCCCCCTTAGAGCCCAAAACAATTCTCGTCAACCTGACCCACCACTCCCCGTTACGCCCTCTTTCCTTTGTGCAGTGACAGGTCTACCCGCCCTCCTCCATCCCACTCAAACCCATCCACCCTTCACAGGCATGTCTGGACAAGTGCCCTCGCACCCTCCCTTCACAGGGACCTCTGTGCACATTCCAAAGGTTGAAGAATGTGATGTGCTCAAGAAAGCAGTGTGAATTTGATCCAGCTCTGATAATGTGTTTAGCTTCCCTATCCCGAATCAATGGAAAATGCGGAAGCCTAGGAAGCTAGAGACATGCCCTAGCATGTCTTAGGGGGGCTTATTGACACGCCCTGGCATGTCTTAGGGGGCTTATTGACACTCCCTGGCATGTCTTAGGGGGCTTATTGACACTCCCTGGCATGTCTTAGGGGGCTTATAGCTAGATGTGGCGCTATATTACATACAGTCCTATGAAAAAGTTTGGGCACCCCTATTAATCTTAATCATTTTTTGTTCTAAATATTTTGGTGTTTGCAACAGCCATTTCAGTTTGATATATCTAATAACTGATGGACACAGTAATATTTCAGGATTGAAATGAGGTTTATTGTACTAACAGAAAATGTGCAATATGCATTAAACCAAAATTTGACCGGTGCAAAAGTATGGGCACCCTTATCATTTTATTGATTTGAATTCCCCTAACTACTTTTTACTGACTTACTGAAGCACAAAATTGGTTTTGTAACCTCAGTGAGCTTTGAACTTCATAGCCAGATGTATCCAATCATAAGAAAAGGTATTTAAGGTGGCCAATTGCAAGTTGATCTCCTATTTGAATCTCCTCTGAAGAGTGGCATCATGGGCTACTCAAAACAACTCTCAAATGATCTGAAAACAAAGATTGTTCAACATAGTTGTTCAGGGGAAGGATACAAAAAGTTGTCTCAGAGATTTAACCTGTCAGTTTCCACTGTGAGGAACATAGTAAGGAAATGGAAGACCACAGGGACAGTTCTTGTTAAGCCCAGAAGTGGCAGGCCAAGAAAAATATCAGAAAGGCAGAGAAGAAGAATGGTGAGAAGAGTCGAGGACAATCCACAGACCACCTCCAAAGAGCTGCAGCATCATCTTGCTGCAGATGGTGTCACTGTGCATCGGTCAACTATACAGCGCACTTTGCACAAATAGAAGCTGTATGGGAGAGTGATGAGAAAGAAGCCGTTTCTGCACGTACGCCACAAATAGAGTTGCTTGAGGTATGAAAAAGCACATTTGGACAAGGCAGCTTCATTTTGGAAACAAAAATTGAGTTGTTTGGTTATAAAAAAGGCGTTATGCATGGCGTCCAAAAAGAAACAGCATTCCAAGAAAAACACATGCTACCCACTGTAAAATTTGGTGGAGGTCCCATCATGCTTTGGGGCTGTGTGGCCAATGCCGGCATCGGGAATCTTGTTAAAGTTGAGAGTCGCATGGATTCCACTCAGTATCAGCAGATTCTTGAGAATAATGTTCAAGAATCAGTGACGAAGTTGAAGTTACGCCGGGGATGGATATTTCAGCAAGACAATGATCCAAAACACCGCTCCAAATCCTCAGGCATTCATGCAGAGGAACAATTACAATGTTCTGGAATGGCCATCCCAGTCCCCAGACCTGAATATCATTGAACATCTGTGGGATGATTTGAAGCGGGCTGTCCATGCTCGGCGACCATCTAACTTAACTGAACTTGAATTGTTTGTCCAAAATACCTTTATCCAGGATCCAGGAACTGATTAAAAGCTACAGGAAGCGACTAGAGGCTGTTATCTTTGCAAAAGGAGGATCTACTAAATATTAATGTCACTTTTCTGTTGAGGTGCCCATACTTTTGCACCGGTCAAATTTTGGTTTAATGCATATTGCACATTTTCTGTTAGTACAATAAACCTCATTTCAATCCTGAAATATTACTGTGTCCATCAGTTATTAGATATATCAAACTGAAATGGCTGTTATAAACACCAAAATATTTAGAACTAAAAATGATTAAGATTAATAGGGGTGCCCAAACTTTTTCATAGGACTGTATGTGTGTAAGGGAATGTATTTTCAGAGCGAGTTATTAGCTAACAGCTGTATATGTTTTAAAAAGTTTATTCATCTCTAATGGTAAGAGGTTTTTGAGTCATTTTGAGAGCAGATTCATAGCAAGGGACGGAAAGGAGAGAATCTGGTGCAAGAAACCTGACCCCATGTTGGGACCAGTCCGGAAGCCCGAGGTTCTGCAGAAGTCAGGCTGGATTCTGGTAATTTTTAGTCTATAGGCATTAATAAATTAATCTTGACCAAACATAAGCATGCAGCAGACAGCTGTCTAAGTGTATAACCGCTTTACTTTTTTGATATGTAAATATCCCATTTTTTAAGTAAAATCCATAACATAATCCTAGTTTATAATGTGCTATCAACTGCTTATTGTAGACATTGCTTAAGAAATAGTCTGCTTGTCATTCTTTGCCTGAGGGTAACTTGTTTTTTTTTATTTATGTGCCTAAGGCTTTCTAGCACTTTACTATTCTTATCTATTACTCATGTGTAGATGCTAGCTTCTGTGAATTTTATTGTATTAATTTACAAAAGTACAAAGGTGTGAGGATTGTACAGGAGGAGTGAAAGGTTCTTATTTGTGACAGAAAACGCCTCTTTTTCACAATTGTCATGGTATATGAAGAATGTATAATTATCTCCTATTCTTTTATTAAAGGTAACCTTAGACAGTCCTTCTTACCGCACGTTCACTGTGACAAGAAGTTTAAGTGGAGCGGAAGTCAAGCATCCAATCTACGGATTCAGTTAAAGGGAAGTTGTTACCATGAACGTGCTGTGAAATCTATAGGCAGCATATTATAGGGCAGGAGTAGCTGAGCAAATAGTTTGGTAGGAAAAGTATAACTTCTCATTTATTCATTTATTTATTTATCTGTTATTTCTAAGATTAGAAGGAACAATTGGAGCATATTTATGAAAAATGGCATATTGAATTTTTGCTTGTAGTTGGCATTAATATCACTGGTTTTCATAAATGTGCCCCAATGATCTTAAATGTAGATCACCATCCACGTCACTTTTGCTTTCATGAAAGTGGCGTGGGAGATACAAAAACACCAGGTTTGTGACTTTTTGTTTTTACACCTGATATCCAGTGTAAAACCAATAATAAATATGCTTCATTGAGTCCATTGGGTGGACCAACAGTGACTGACAGCTATCTCTGTGTGCACAGTCATAGAAGGCAGGCTGTTATTCACTGATAGGACGTTAGGGATAAATAACTTTATACTGTATATTGTGACAATTTGGGGGTTAGTCAGCTCATAGGATCATTTCTAGCCACAACTAGCTTTATTTCTTCACAGCAAGCAGTGATAGTGTGACCCCCCTTGAAGAACCGTGTAGGAAGCTGGATGGTCACAGTGACCTCATAGGCACCAGAACTCTCAGGAGAGGTGCACAGGGTAATAAGTAGAGTCAGTTAAATGTGACGCCAGTTGGAGTAAGGAGACACTCGCAGGTTCCTGGGCGGAGCTGGTGAGTGGGTGTCAATACTCCTCTCCAACTAGGAGCTGGAGTCCAGGAAATACCTATGGGAAGGAACGTCCAGGCCAGGATCAGTTTAACCACTTGTTGCTTTATTGGAACAGGCATCTTGTCCTGTAGCAGTGAGGAGTGGCAAAGGCTGAAACCTCCCCGTGGTTAGTAGAGAGTCTTAGATGTCTGCAGGTCCAGCTTCTGGTCCACTGCAGAAGTTCAGTTGCTTGCTTGCTTACTTGCTTCTTCTTCCTTGGCTGCTTACAGAATACTACTTCCACTCTCTTCTATGACTATTTCTTGTTCCAGCTACAGATCCACCCAATCAGTGGCGTAACTACCGCCATAGCAGTGGATGCAGCTGCCACAGGGCCCGGGACATTAGGGGCCCGGTGACAGCCCACTGCCACTGCTATCATTATACTCGGGGGTCTTTTCGGACCCCCAAGTATAATGATTGGCAGACCGGGAGAGGTAAGAAACATAAAAAACATGTTACTTACCTCTCCACAATCCTGCCAGGCCTCCTTTCTGACGTCTCTGACGTCACATGAACCCAGTCTGCGTCCCGGGTCATGTGACGTCCGACGTCATTGAACAAGGACGGCAGAGGAGAAGACAGCGTAGAAGCTGGGGGACAGGTAAGTAACAGTGGTTTTTTATGTTTTTATTCCCCCGGGTCTCCGATTATTATACTCTGGGGTCTGAAAAGCGCCGGAGGAGGACGGGACCCGAAGACATCGGAGGAAGAAGAGGCAGGGAAGAAGATGAAGACACACCCTGAATGCCCGCCCAGCATGCACGTTCGGTAAGTAGAGCACATTCTTTTTTAGGTTATTATTTTAAAACGGGGGGGGGGGAGGGGGGTAGTTTAATATAACTTTTACGGTGCCTGAATAGTCTTTTTAAAGGCTATGCACGCATATGTGGGGCTCTATCAGCATGATTTTGCTGATAGAGCCCCTTTAAAAACATTTGACAACTGAATACAGTATGAACATAACAGCATATACCAACAATCATGACATGCAAGGCACTTTATGGCCAAATAACCATTAGTAACTCCTGTAGGGGGTTACAATAGTAGTATATAATGGACAGCATTTAGCACAGAATAAAAAATAATCTGAGTGTTAGGGAATAGCCAGATGATAATTCCCCAGAAGCTGCTGGTGAAACCTGGAGGAAGGGGCACAAGGGACAGTGAGCCCTAAGCTGAAGCCCCCCACTGTCCCTTCCTATTGCCAGGCCCTATCCTATGTAATAGGCAGTAACCATGAAGACGTTCCCTTCCTGTATAAGTGATACACAAAATGCAGACAAGACGAACAACAACAAAGGGAGGTCAGCTAGCCAAGGTTCGGTAACAGTCGAGCAATGCAGTGCCAAATTGGAGTCCAAAAGAGTAGTCAGTAGGGAAAGCCAGAGGTCAAGGATTAGAATACAAGTAAATAAACAGCAAGGGAAACCAGCACGAGGCAATAACAGGCACCAGTGTGAATGTGAGCAAAGACTAAATAGGGGAGGAAGAACCCGCCCTGGACCTGACAGGAAGGCAGGCTGTCAATCACAGGCAAGACAAAATTTAACCACTGAATGGACAGAGGCAACAAGGGCAGAAGACGGGTGTGGTGCAAATACAATCAACATAACTAGAGCCGTGTTCATACAGTGCAACTAAAAACTTTAAGCAAATTATCAAACTGCACCCGCCTCCTGCGCCTCAGCATACGAGCAGAGGGTGGCGCAGAGACCCGAACAGGCAGAGATGTTACACTAGGCCTATCCACCCTCTAAACAATGTTTTTGCTGACTAAAGGTCCTGGACCTAACAACCAGTTCCCCTAAAATATATAGGGTAAAGCAAATTCACCTGGTAGCTGTGACTCCACAAGCATGGCATGGTATCTTCCTCAAATTGGAGAATTGTGAGAAAACTTGACACCTCACTCAGCCTAGTTGTATAGGTAAGCACCGATCTTTCTCAGACTTTCACTTCTACCCAGCTTTCCCTTCCCTTTCTGAATTTTATAGACATGGAAATACCAATCTTGTTTGGTTGTTTTATTCAGGTAAGAAATGGCAAAGAATTTTTTTTTTTACTTTTAACATGTATTATTTAATTAAATACATTTTTACCCTTTTTTACTTGTTTATGGCAATGTATTGTACATTTTAACAGATACCTATTAGTTCTTATTTCTGGCATTCGTAAATAACAACAGCTTCTGGCCTAACAATGACTTCCAAGTTGTCTTGGCAACAATATCAGCAAACTCCAATATTGCATCTTGGAAGAGTTGAGGAATACTTGCTAGTATTCACTGACAACAGTCTGGGAGAAATTTTGTGGGTGACCATGCCTCTATTTGACCCCTTTTGGTGGTGTATCCCTTTTTGTGATGTGACCAGTAGATAATACGTCAAATATAGAATGAGAGCTCAACAGATACAGGAAAATTCTGCTGGATCCCAAAAATTTGCAGACTTTTCAAGGACTCTAGGCTGTCACTCTTTATTTTGTGAACCTCCCAGACATTCCAGAAGAGTTCGTAAGTATGGATTGAGGAAGAGATGGAAAGGACTCCCTTCCTCTATAACCACTTAAAGGGGTATTCCCATCTACATAATTATTTTTTAACCACAATGTTTATGCCACGTAAGGCCCCAGCATTAAAGGGGTATTCCCATGTACATAATCATATCTATATTTGTAGATAATTAAAAGTTAAACATTTTTGCAAATGTAAGTAATTAGAAATTCTGCAGAGTTTTAAAGATTTTCTCTAACTTTCTTGTGGTGACAGTCTGTTATATTGATCGGTTGCCATGGATACGACCACCAATGCAGAAACTTTCTAAGGTTAGAAAATCAGCCATGATTTCTTTATTGTGGCCGAGATATCTTCTGATACATGTAGTGTCCCTTCCTGATAAACCAGCTACAATAAGAAAATCCTAGCTGGGTTCCTGACAAGTCCCAGACCATAGAAAGTTTCTGCATTTTTGGGATCCAGCACCACTTTTGTCCATGGTCTGTGTCTGGTACTGCAGTTTAGAGAATGGGACTGTACAGCAATACTATGCATAGCTTATGAATAAAACTACAGCTGATTTTCATAAAATATATGATAACTAAAGTTTAATTGGTGGCTCTTAGAAACTACTTTTGTATTTCATTACATTTTGGAAATCTCAGACAACAGGTATGTATAAGACCAGGGCTTAATGGGACCTTTCACCTCTGCTGATTTCAGTGCAGTTGGAATTCTCTACCACCACTCTTCCCAAGCAATCAGCGCATTTATTTTCAGGCCTGATATGCTAATGAGGCTCTTTAGTGTCAAGTGAATGGTCTCAGGCTAGAGCAGGAAAGGGGGAGTTGTTTTGATATATCTCACACTTTTCAATCAGGGACAGAAGGTGTCAGGGCTCAGAATCACTCCCTCTTGTCTGTTCTGGTCCAAGACCAACCACTTGACATTAGAGACTCTCATTAACATATTAGGCATTGAAACAAAATACACTTTTTGTTTGTCTATAGCGGGACAAAAAAAAATTCCATCTGCATCTGAATCAGTGGTACCTATTAAAGTAATCCTCCTATTTGGCATTTTGGCTGTATAAACTGGAAGAATTTTTATTTTCTGATATACAGAAAAGTAAATTACATCACAATAGATGAAATTATAAAGCATAAGCTGTTTGTTCGTTAAGTAAATATATATACAGTGTCCCTTGCTATTAGAATGAAGGACTACCGCCCAACACCTCAAAAGCAAACATTGTTTATTCCAGCCTTTTGGTGGCTCCCACAGGTCGAGAAGGGAAAGGGGGTGGGGTCTTCCCTGCACAGCCTGGTTATTGTAAACACTACACCATAAAGATTCTTGTTGTGTTGTGTAGTCAGACAAAGAACCCAGTGTAGAACCCACCAGATAAACTTTAGGACCTACCAGATGCACTGTAGAAACCAACACATGCACTGTAGAACCCACCAGATGCACTGTAGAACCCACCAGATGCACTGTAAGACTTACCAGATGCACTGTAGAACCCACCAGATGCACTGTAGGACTTACCAGATGCACTGTAGAAACCACCAGATGCGTAAAGGATGTTTTTTCACACAACAGCATGCCTCTACCCTAGTAAACCATATCGTAGCTAGCACAGGGTCGTACTTTTGAACATCCCTCTGGAATTCCTGCAAAGGCACAACATTTCAGCGTAACCAATGTTATGCCTCCACACAAGGTACCTACAAGAAAGTACAACACAGCATAACACTGTCAGCACCATTATGAGTCACAATACATCCAGGCAAATGGTAGTAGATCAAATCAAATCAAATCAAACAAGCTTTATTGGCACATCCGAATAGATATTTGGCATTGCCAAAGCTAGTAAAGTGGGGGGGGGGGGGAGAGTTGGGGGTATAACAGTCTATGGGGTCTCATCTTCCTCTTAGTTGGTGACCGCTGAATGGGGCGTTTGGGTGATTTGGAGTATAACAGTCCGTGGGGTTTCATCTTCCTCTTAGTTGGTGACATCTGGACATGTATTGGGCAGCGATCTCCACAGTGGCCTCCTCCTCACCCAGTAGGATGTAGAGTTTCCTCTTCTCGTCTGCATATGTGAAGTCTGGGAACTTTGAATAACAGAAAAATGAACATTTCTCATGATATAACAACCTGTCTTTGGTAGGGGCTTTGTAAATTGCAATTGTGGAACCCACCTAGGGTTGTTGCTTAAGAAGGTTAACCCTTTCACCAATTTGCATGTCTTCTTAAGAGACTCCAGAGTATAATAATGTCACTTTTTGTTTTGATATAACTTTGGCTGCGTTTGCCTTAGAGAACTAGAAATTGGATGGATAGTTTCATAGGAGCCCTAAGAGTATTCTACATTATGTTTTAAGCCAATTTAAGTGTAGTTCACACCAAACTTGTTTGCTCTGAAGTGATCCAGGGACCTGAGCCACCAAACCTGAACACGAAACAAATCTTGAGAGATTTACCAATCTCTTTCACCCCTCTCACATACGGCCCATTACCTTATCTCTCACAGTCAGGTTACCATGGCCCCATTACCTTCCTCAGTGGTTGGTGTAGCGTTTAAAGGACCTTCCTGGACCACTGGTGACTTCATCATCCCAGTATAAAGTCAGAAAGGCCTATTTTAGTAATAGAGTTGATGTAGTGTGGCGTCAAGCATGTCTGTCATCCTGTAAATTTTCCAACATTTTGAAAAATCTTTAGACTTTGCAGTCTTCGTTCTTCATAGAGACACAGACAAGATTTTTTTTATCTGTTCTGCGGATAGCACCATCAGCACAACAGGGATCTGCTAACTCGGTGATGCCTAAGTGTCTATGAGGGACTTTATTGTGTATGATTACCTGTATACATATGTTTTCAGTAGCATATGTTTATGGATATCTATATTGGAAAGAGGTACAGTTTTGACCTAGTTAATTCATTTTCAGTTAACCTTCCTGTACTTTCTGTTAAAGTAAATTATTCATGCCCTGAGCAAACTGCAGGCATGCATCAAAGAGCTGATAGTTTCAGTTTAATACAAAAGCAATAGAGATGGAGAAGCTTTGATGTTGATGATAAGTGTCATGTTATGGCTGTGTAATGTGCATCATACTTTTTACAATATGTAGATATTTAGCCATTCAGTATTAGAAGTAGTAATAATGAACTGCAATTCTCATCCCCCCCATTACTGTCCATTGTTAACATCTAAGACTCTACCTACAATGTATTTCATGTGGTTACAATAACAAAGATCTACTCTACTCCTTTTCAAGGCTTTCATAGTATTCTGAATAAAAGGAAATATGATATCTGTATGTAGGTAGATCTGCTTGATATTTTCATTTGATCATGTAATGGTAGTCATTGCTCATATTGTAATTTCCACCTGGATATATATGATTAGATATGGAACCTTATACAGTAATATAATAATACTAATCATCTTTAAGATTGGAACTGAACAGGAGAAGATTTGGATACATATTTAAAGAGTTACAAGACAAATATAACTGTGCTATCCTGTACTCTTAGTGGTCCTAAGAGAAGGATGTTTTATTTTCCAACACTTTTACATTTTTTTCAGGGGAGAACTCTACTAGTTTTAGGTGACCCATTTGGCTTATGATTTACTCAATCTATGTTGATCAAGGTCATACCTATAATATAAGGGCAGCCCATGACATATTCCCCTTTCCCATGGTCTACGTGAACCTGCACATTTCCATAATGGCACAAGTGATGGATGATAGGTCATGACATTCTGCTAAAAACAATTCTATGCAGTGGACATTTTTCACATGGCCACTAGAGATGAGCGAGTAGTACTTGATCGGGTAGGTGTTCGATCGAATACTACGGTATTCAAAATACTTGTACTTGATCGAATACTACTAGCTGTTCGAAGTTAAGATTCGATGCAGAACCAGCGTTGATTGGCAGAATGCTATACATTGCCAATCAACGCTGGTTCTTCTCTTACCTTTAGAAGTCTTCTCCCTGCGCAGCGTCCCCGCGTCCTCTTCCGGCTCTGCATTCACTCTGCTTAGGCATCGGGCCTGGGCAGAGCCGACTGCGCATGTCCGTGCGGGCGCGGGCATGCTCAGTCGGCTCTGTCTAGGCCCGATGCCTAACAGAGTGAATTCAAGGCCAGAAGAGGACGCGGGGACGCTGCGCAGGGAGAAGAATCCAGCCCGACCCTCACTCATGGACTTGGTAAGTAGAATTTGATCGAATGTTGCGTACCCCTGAAACCAGCATTTCTCCCCATAGACTATAATGGGGTTCAAAACCCGTTCAGTCGAACAGCATGCGGCTGTTCGAATCGGATTTCGAACGTCGAACATTTTAGTGTTCGCTCATCTCTAATGGCCACTTCATCCCATAGCTCTCATATTGTATTTGTACAGTACCAGATTTGTTACTGTTGCAGATTTTTTGGGGAAGGGGTTGGCGTATAGAGGCCAGAACTGGTAAGAAGCTCATTAGTAATAAAAGGTAGCACATTTTTAATAAAAACTTAGATAGTTGTAATTTCTTTTTTTTTTTGTAACTCAAATTTTTATTGAATTTTTTTTTTTTTTTTTTTTTTTTTACAATAAGAAAAGAAAAAACAATTACAAGTTACAAGGCGAACACCCGCCCTGCGAACAGAAAAGCACACAGTGCAACACAAAATACAATCATTGAAGAATAAAAAATAAAAAAAATTAAAGACACAGAAAACAACATAGAAAAAAGAAAAAGGGAAAAAAAAAAAAAAGGGGGGGGAGGAGGAGGGAGGGGGTTAGTGGGACAGATGGGTGGGGGAGAGGACTAAATGTGGAGGGTGAAAGGGTAGGTAGGGGTGAGTGTGAGCAATCAGGAAACCAGTGAGAGCGCTCGTCAGGTCATCCATACCACAGCCAGTTGGGAAGGGCTCGGGAGCAACCACTGGTCAAATACCTGAGACGAACAACAAGAGTATCAATCAGGGGACGGGTCAGAGCCCAGAAGCGTCCGGTACTCTTCAGACTGTTGAAACCTGAACCAGTAGAACCAGGTTTTGATGTACGCCTCAGTCGTGCCATGCAGGAAAGACGTGAGATTTTCCATGCGCATTATCTCGTTGACCTTCGAAATCCAGAGGGAGAGAGGAGGAGGATCCACTCGTTTCCAAAAAAGGGGGATACAAGCCCGGGCAGCGAGGATCAGGAATCTAAGTAGGGAACGCTTAAAGACCTTTACAGAAGACTCACAATGATTAAGGAGGAACAGGGCAGGGCCCAAATGGTGAGAAGTTTCAGTAAGCTGGAGGGTTATCCGCTTGACCCCCTCCCAGAAGGACGAAAGGGCAGGCCTTCCTCGTCGCCACAGCGCCAACATAATGGGGAGACCTGAGGAAACATAGCATGGAGTCTCGTAGGAACCCTATACCATCGGGACAAGATTTTGTAGCTGGCCTCCTGGTGGCGAGAGCTGATGGAAGCAGCATGAGAAAGGCGAAAAATGCGCCTACGCTGCTCCTGAGAGAGGGAAAGGGACAAATCAGATTCCCATTTCAGCAAGAACGGCGGAACAAAATCCTCCGGAGGTTCAACCAGGATCCGGTAAGTGAGCGAGAGAGAGTGGCGAAGGGGGCCAGCACCAACACAAATCTTTTCCAAGGGGGTAGGTTGGAAGCGGAACTCTGCAGGAGCAGGGAGAGAATGTAAAAAGTGACGAAGTTGCATCCGCCGCCAAGCGTCCAAAGGGGGCAGCTCAGGAGGGGCCTGGGAATTCAGAAGTGTAGTCCATCCCCCTGCGTCCTGGAAGTGACAGGCACGGAAAATCCCATGACGGCGCCAATTACGAAAAACTCGGTCAAACATTCCAGGTGGAAAGGCAGGATTGCCCAGCACTGGAAAAAGAGCAGAGTCCTTAGGGAGGAGAGTGGAGCGAACAAGGCCTCTGGAACAAACCCGAAGCGTGGGACCAAGGGTAGGGTGAGAAAAGAGAGACGACAATGAGGAGGAGTCCAACCATGGGGCAACCTGCAAAGGGATCGGAGAGAATGCCTGTTCGATGTAGACCCAAGGTTTAGAAACAGCATGCCTACACCAGTCCACGACACGAGTCAGGTGGGTAGCCAAGTAATAGGACTTCAGGTCCGGAAGCGATAAACCACCGCAACTCTTGGGACGAAAGAGAAAAGCCTTACTCACTCGGGCAGGTCTGCCCGACCAGATGAACTTCAGTTGGACGGAAGTGAGGGATCTAAGAAAAGACAGAGGGATGTGAATGGGAAGCGTCTGCATCAAGTAGAGAAGACGAGGGAGAATGTTCATTTTAAAAATTGCGCATCTCCCGAACCAAGTAAAGGCTCCAGCGGACCATCGAGAACAATCAGCCCTGATAGACGCCAGAAGTGGGGGGAAGTTGCAACGAAAGAGATCTTTCGGGTCCGGAGTAAGATAAACCCCAAAATATTTGAGAGAAGTGGGGGCCCAATGAAAAGGGAAAGATTGACTCAAGGAGTTGGCCGCCGAGGAGGAAAGGGTCACATTAAGGGCTTCCGACTTCGAAAAGTTGATTTTAAAATTCAAAAGGGTCGAGTAAACCTGAAAGGCGAGCATCAGAGCCGGAAGAGAGACATGCGGGGAGGAGAGAAAATATAGCAAGTCGTCTGCATAAGCCGCCACTTTGTATAAACGGGAAGAATGAGCAGCGCCTGAGATGTTCGGGTCGGCTCGAACCTGGCGGAGGAAGGGTTCAAGAGTCAGGACGAAAATGAGAGGCAAGAGGGGGCATCCTTGCCTAGTGCCATTTCGGATAGGGAAGGACTGGGATAATAAACCGTTCACCCTGACCATCGCTGTAGGGAGAGAGTATAGAGCCATGATCCAACTCATCATGCGATTTCCAAGACCAATATGTAACAGGGTCTCTTCCATGAACCGCCAGTTGACCCTGTCGAAGGCTTTCTCAGCGTCAGTTGAAAGAAGCACGAGAGGAGAGCCCGACTGTTTAGCCCCATACATGAGGTTGATAGCTTTGGTAGTATTATCTCTAGCCTCACGGCCGGGTAAAAATCCAGCTTGATCCGGGTGAACAATATTTCCTAACAAGGGCGATAAACGGGTCGCAAGGATCTTGGCTAAAATTTTTAGGTCAACATTGATTAGCGAAATGGGGCGGTAGTTAGAGCACAGAAGAGGGTCTTTTCCGGGTTTGGGGATAACCGCTATGTGAGCACGCAGGGAGTCACGACAAAGGGCCGAGCCATCGGTGAGAGAATTGAAAACTTTCAACAGTCTGGGGCGGAGTTCAGGGCCAAGTTTCTTATAGTATACCAAGGTAAGGCCGTCTGGGCCTGGGGCCTTACCCGTTGCCATACTGGAGATAGCTAAAGAAATTTCCTCTTCAACAATAGGAGATTCCAAGGCCGTCAAATCCTCTAGGGACAACAACGGGAGACCAGAGGAGGAGAGATAAGAACGAATGCGATCTCGAAACTCCGTTTCAGGGAGAGGAGAAGGGCCAGAGTCTACAGAATACAAAGAGGTATAGTAGTCCCGAAAGGCAGCCGCAATATCGAGGGGCATGTGTAATCGAGTACCTTGGGCAGAACCGATGCATGAAACATAGGTGGAGGACTGCTGAACCCGAAGGGCCCTAGCTAGGGAACACCCGCTCTTATTTCCGAACTCGTAAAAATGACGTCTACATTTAGCTAGAGTACCCTTCACCCTATCAGTGACGAGCGTACGCAATTCCTCTCGGGCACTGGCAAGCTGAGAATAAACATCAGGAGTGATTTGGCGTTTATGAAGAAGTTCCAATGAGCGGATCCGCTGCAGCAGAGATTCAATGCAAGCCCGGCGTTCCTTGTTCAAGCGGGAACCATGTTGCAACAGGATACCCCGGATAAAACATTTGTGAGCCTCCCACACCATTGGGGGAGCAATCCCGGACAGTTCCTCCCTCTCAAAGTATTCCCCCAAACGGGTCTTAATGTCATCCAAGATGGTTACGTCATCAAGAAGTGATGCGTTAAGTTTCCACTGACGCTGGAAGGGAATAGGGGAGGACAAGGAAACAGACAAAGTAACCAAAGCATGGTCGGAGAAAGTAATGTTGTCGACTTCCGCAGCCAATAAAGAATGGAGATGTTGGTGACGGATAAAGAGGTAGTCGATACGAGAGTATCGGTGATGGACCGGAAAATAATAGGAGTAATCCCTATCTAATGGGTGGAGTAACCTCCAGGAGTCCACAAGTTGGTGGGAATGAAGATCCCTCTTAACCCTCCTGATGAGCGAGTAAGGGTGAGAAGAGACGCCAGCAGAAGAGTCCAATGAAGGGTCTAGGACCAGATTGAGGTCCCCCCCCGCCACCAGGAAGCCCTCCACAAAGCCGTCCAACAGTCCCAAGTAAGAACTAGATAGTTGTAATTTCTCCTTTAACATAATCACTTGCAGCCAGAAGAATTCTCAGTCCTGGAAAGCTCTCGACAGGTTTATTATCGCTCCTATTGCATTATACTGTCCCCAAATATAATAATCTTGAAAGTGGATTTGTATTTTAGGTTTGCACACATTTCAAAGCTAATACTATATCAGTATAAAAACTTTAAATGAGAACCAATTGCCAGATGCTATAATGATGTATACATGTAATCTTTCATTAATTACGTAGATGAAATGTGTGTCATTTACTGTAAAAAGCCCACATTGAAATTCCACGCAAAACTCCTACGTACTGGTAGGTGACAGTGACTACAGCAATTTTTGTTCTCCTGTCAATGCTTTACAGTAAAATTAATCAGCATTCCGCATATGTCATTGTATCATTCATACAAAAGAATACCCTTCAGTTATGTGTGCTATTGGGGATAGTTCAAACATTTCAACGCCCACTGTTATTTGGAATTATTCATTATTTTTGATGTTCATAAAAGTATTTGTGGATAACACCTTGTAATTCTTCATAACTATGTGAGTGGATTTGTTTTAATGATGATGTCTAAGATAGGAATATTTTATACATTGTAAGCCTGAGAACATTTCCATAAGTTTCAGTCATTAAATTTACATAAAGAATAATAGTTTGTTGTCATAGATACATTTTACAAAATGAATGTGTATAGAAGTGGTAACCTGCATGATAAAATATATTTTGGGAAACCAGTGCAAAAGATATAATGAGACTCTGCCATAACATCTCTTACTCTAGGACGGAAAAACATGGTTTGCCCTTACCCATCCATTGACATAAAGACCCTTGTATCAAGCCATGCTACTTTGCTTGCTAATAGCCTACGTAAGTGAATGAAGGTGCCTAGAACAGATAGGTTCATGCCTGCCACAGGGATGGGTGGTGTGGAACAGCACCAATTTGAGCTCAGATCTTACATTGTAGTAGCTACCTCTATGATAGGTATACCAGGATTTATTATTATTATTGTTTATTTATATAGCACCATTAATTCCATGGTGCTTCACATTTGGGGATTCACATACAGTACACAAAATATACAGGTAGATATAATACTATCAATGACAGACTGGCACAGTGGGGTAGCCCTTCCCGCGAGGGCTTACATTCTATGAGGGAAGAGGGATAGAGACAGAAGGTGAGGGGGAGACTGTGCAGATGGCGTTGTGGTGTCAGTAGTGTTATTGGAGGTTGTAGGCCTTCCTGAATAGGGGAGTCTTCAGGGCCTTCTTGAAGCCTGTGATTGTGAGGGTCAGTCTTATGTGTCTTGGTAAGAAGTTCCAGAATATGGGGGATGCACTGGAGAAATCTTGGAGACGGTTGCGTGAGGAGCGGATGAGAGCAGAGCGAAGTAGGAGGTCATTGGAGGATCTGAGGTTACGTGTGGGCAGGCAGCGGGAGATTAGGTCGGAGAGATATGGAGGGGACAGGTTGTGTATGGCTCTACCTAAAAGTGGTCTTTTGGGTACAAATGGCCTTAAATTAGGTTTTAGAGTCAGTCCTTGGCCACAGTTACGTGAAAACATATAAAAATGTACATTTATTAATTTTATTTATTTATTTTCTTATTTATATAGCGCTCTCATATTCCTCAGCACTTTACAGATATGGTTAACACTGTCTGAAGTAGAGCTCATATTCTAAATTTCCTATTAGTATGTCTTTGGACTATGGGAGGAAACTGGAGGAAACCCACACAAACATGGGGACAACAGCCAATAAGTGCATCAAATTGGGCAAGTCAAAAAGGAGCAGAGAATCAGTGCATCAAATTGGGGCAAGTAGAGTCAATCATGAAATGTATAAGTCGAGTGGCTGTATAATATTGCCTCTCTGCAGTATAGTGACATTCTACACCTACTACTCTCTATCTCTAGTACCTGTATTGTACTTTTATCTACCTGTCAGGATAATGAAGGGTTATGTAGATAACCTGTTTTCCCTAAGTCCCAACAGCGGCACAATATGGGGTATTTTCTGCCCCTGTGTGCTGGTAGGACAGGCGGAATTTTTAATTAGCCAAGTTTTAATCACCTGGCTGGTCCCTATAAGAGGGCACCACACCCCTCCCCCTGCGTGTTAATACAAAGTAACCAACATAGGTCCTATACATAGCATCTAGTACATTGTTGTGATGTTTATACATATATCCTTATATACACAACACACATCAGTTTTACATTAAAATGCACGTAACAATCAGTACATGTTTTGTTTTGCTCTCCTCCAGTGATTTCTAGGGAGGGAGACTTGTGCCGCTGTTGGGACTTAGGGAAAACAGGTTATCTACATAACCCTTCATTCCCTTGCGTCCCACCAGCGGCACAATATGGGGAGATAACAAGTAATTCTCCACTTAGGGTGGGTTTTGGCGCTCAACTGAGCTCAACACCGTCCAGCCAAATGCCGAGGCCTCAGCACTATGGCTGGCTAGCCTATAGTGTTTCACAAATGTGGAGTCTGAGCTCCACGATGCTGCCGCACAAATCTGCTCCAGCGGCAAAGCACATCTCTCTGCCCAGGAGGTGGCTACCGCCCTCATGGAGTGCGCTGTCAGCAAAGAAGGTGGAGGTAAACCTTGGGACATAAATGATATTTTAATTGCCTCCTTCACCCACCTAGATCTGGTGGGTTTAGAAGCCACCAGCCCCTTCAATTTCCCAAAGAAATTGACAAACAGGTTTTCTGCTCTCCTGAAAGAGCGAGTGCGCTCTATGTATATCCTTAGACATCTGGATAGGTCCAATGAGTGCAGCTTGGCCTCTTCCGCTGTAGAGGAAGCTGGGTGGAATACAGGGAGGGTGACCAACTGACTTCTGTTGGAAGTGGAGGGTACCTTGGGTGTAAAACCCGGGAGGAATCTCAAATGGACCCGGTCCTCAAAGAAACTGGTATAAGGCTCCTCACAGGAAAAAGCCTGCAACTCACCCACCCTCTTGGCCGATGTTACTGCCAAGAGGAATGCCACCTTAAAGGTGCGAACTTTGGTTCAACAGTCTCCAGAGGCTCAAATGGCTTTTCGCATAGTGCCGTCAAGACCATGCTGAGGTCCCACTTGTGGACAGGCGCAGATACCGCTGGTCTCAATCTCCCCGCGCCTTTTAGGAAGGTGCTTAGTAGAGAGTTTTGAGAAAAACGCCTCCCCAGACAGGCGGACGTGCACCTTCAGGGTTGCGACCGAGAGCCCCCTGTCTAGGCCGTCCTGAAGGAAGTCCAGGATCACCTCCACTGGGGGATCCACGGAGTCCACTTCGTGCTCCCGGCACCAGTCATTAAATATGTTACCGATCCTCTGGTAACTTTTGTTTGTTGACTCTGTGCGGGCACATGACCTCGTCTTCAGGACGGCTCTTGAAAGTCCTCTATTCCTTAATAGGGACTGGTCAACTTCCAGGCTGTCAAGTTGAATCTCCTCAGATCCTGGCAGATCAGCTCTCCTTGAGTTACCAGGTCTGGGAGTGGGGGGGAAGCCTCTAGTATATGCCTTGACTCATCCTCATGAGCTGGGCAAACCAAGTCCTTTTGGCCAGAACGGGATTATGGGATACCCGAGACTTGGTCCTGTCTTATCTTCATCAATACCCTGGGTATGATGGGAACTGGAGGGAAGATGTAAATCAGCCTGAACCTCCATGGGATGGACAGGGCATCCACTGCCAAGGGATTGTCCTCCTGATACAGGGAACAGAAGGTTTCCACCTTGGCGTTGAGTCGGGTCGCCATAAGATCGACCTCTGGGAGACCCCATCTTTGGACGATCTGCTGGAACACTCCTGGATGAAGTGACCATTCTCCGGATACGGTGATACCCCGACTCAACTGATCCGCTACTATGTTCAGGGAGCCCTTGATGTGAACAGCGGATAGATGGGACAGGTTCTTTTCTGCCCATGCGAAGATTCAGTTCGTGGTTCTTAGAAGGGCCGGGGATATGGTGCCACCTTGCTTGTATATGCATATTACTGTTGTCATATTGTCCGACCGTACTCTGACCACCTTCCCCTTGAGGAGGGGGGCAAAATGACACAAGACAAGGTATACTGCCTGAATCTCCTTCAGGTTGGATGATCCTACCTCCGGATGTGCCCAAACACCGTGTATAGTCCTGTCGTGCAGGTGGGCTCCCCATCCCCCGTGGGATGCATCTGTAGTCAGCAGGATCCATTTTGTTGGAACCGTGGACCTTCCGTCTTTCAGGTGTATCCACCATCTGAGGGAAAGACGGGTACTGGGAGTTAGGCAGATCTTCTCCTGCAGTCCCCGTGGAGACCTGATCCAGGCGCTCAACACTTCCTTCTGGAGGGGAAGCAAATGCCATAAAGCCCAAGGGACCGCCCTGGCTGAGGATGACGTCAGGCCTAAGACCCTCATGGCGGTCATGGAGGAGGACTCGGGTGGCCGCCTCTATCTTTAGTTTCCTTGGGCTGGATAGATAGATATGCATGTTCTGGAATCCAGAATGAACCCGAGAAATTTCTTTATGGTGGCTGGCACTATCTCGGACTTCTCCCAGTTGATCACCCATCCTAACTTCTGCAGGAAGGATACCGCGATCTGAAAATGCTGAAGAAGCACTGAAGTAGAATGAGCTTTTCTGAGCCAGTCATCCAAGTAAGGAACCACGAAAAGGCCTTCTAATCTCAGAGCGGCGGCAACGGGGGCGACCGTCTTGGTAAAGACGTATGGGGCTGATGATATGCCGAAAGGGAGAGCGGTGAACTGAAAGTGCTCTCTGTGGCCAGATATCTGGACGGCAATTCTCAGATATCTTCTGTGTGGAAGGAAGATAGGCATGTGTAGGTAAGCGTCCTTGGGATCCAGGGTTGCCATCATCTCGTCTTGTTGTATGAAGGATGTCACGGAGTCTATAGTTTCCATCCGGAAGGGTTTTCTTTATAGGAACCGGTTGAGAAATCTCAAGTTTATTATCATCCTCCAGTCCCCGGATGGTTTGGGGACTAGGAAAACAGGGGAATAGACTCCGTGCCCTACATCTTGAGGAGGGACCGTTTCCAAGGCCCCTTTTTGATCTGTCTTCCAGGACCGCTGTCTCTAGGATGCTCTGCTGGGCAGCAGGAAGGACCCTTGATGAAATAATTCCACACGGTGGCAAAGTGGGCCAGACGGCCACCCACGATGTTCGGCCACAAAGAGCGGCTTACCTTTAAAAGGTCGGCTTCCTTTTTGGCTCCTCCCTAGCGTGCCCCCGGCCTGAACCTCTGGACCGGAACCTGGACCGCCTTTGAGGTTGGGCTCTGAGAGAGGCCCCGAGACCCCCTCACCGGAGGAGGTCTTCTACTCCTGGAGGCTTGCGGCAGAGTTCTGCCTTTATCCTCAGCCAGACCATCCATAAGGTCATCCAACCCGCGCCCAAAAACCTTACCAGGTTGGAAGGGTAAGCCACAGAGTGCCTGTTTGGACGGTAAATCCGCTCTCCAAGGGCACAGCCACAATGGTCTCCCTGCGGCCGTAATCTGGGCCATCGTTTAACCGTAACTGCTGTCTTGAGGATTCCCCCCAGGAAGTCAGCTGCCAGATGAACAGGAGCCCTCGACGCCAGGATCTCATCTCTACCAATGCCAGCATCTATGTCATGTTCCAGCTGGGCCAGATGGGGACGGAGAAAATCCGAACCTCAGTGGAGGATATTGCTACCGCCGACTGCGCAGATGCGGTGGAGTATGCCTTTTAAAGGTGGAATCTATTCTCCTGTCCAGGAGATCTTGCAGATTGGACCCATCCCCAGGGGAACTATGGTCCGGCGGGATAACTTCACCACCGCGAGGTCCACCTTAGGAGGAGGACCCCCTGCGGTCGAGCTGGGCCGAGTCCACAGGGTACAGATTTTTGAACACTGGAAGCGACATGAGCCTTTTCCGGGACTTCCACTCTTGCTCCATAATGCCAGATAGGGCTGCGTCTACATGGAAGGCCCTCTGCCCCCCAGAGGTAGACCCGGAGGCTTCCCCCATACCATCCTGGTCCCTTGACCGGATGGCCTTCAGCAATGTTGATGTTTTATCCCATTGAAAAATGGGTTTGCTGGCAATACTCGACTGCACCTCAGAGGGGCAGGAGTCATCCTCGACCTGCAGTCTTTCCAGGGAGGGAGGGGAAGCAGAGCGCCACTCAGTGCGCTGCTTCTTAGAGAGCTGGGTAATGGAGGTACGAATGTCCTTTAACGACTCATCCTAAAAGAAAGGAGGAGGAGCTTACCAGAAGTGAGGAAACCACTTTTCCACTTGTATTCTGTACCGTACTCACCATATACTCCTTTACCCACACCACTATGTCTCTAGGGGAGTGTTCCTCAGTAGGGGGGCCTCTGCCAGGGAGGACCGTACCACCTACACCCCTGTACACGCTTACCATCAGGTAAAGGGATGTCACAGTCCCGACTGGAAAAATGTTTCCTCCTAGCGGAGGATTTCCTTCTCTCCTGGGACCCAGGGTGGTGGTGGAGGAAGACATGGTGGAAAAGGGGTAGCAACTGCTACACTCACCTAAGCAAAAATTACTGGGTAAGAGGAGTACAACCATAAGGATAATAAGATTTCTCACCAGGCGTAGGTGATAATGCCCAAACTGCCCACCGGCGGCACAATACACGATGATGCATTTTACTGTTCGCTCATCTCTAGTAACCAGTATTCACATGAGGGATAGCAGCTAGGCTCTGCCTACCAGCTCAGACACAAATGAGAGAGACTAAAATACAGAATACAAGTCATAATGTCTGCTGGACCATAGTCAAAGACTAGGAGCCCCACTAGGGGATCTAGGAAGGCAGGGATACAAAGCCCTGCACTACCTTTTAATGTGCCGCCCAGAGGGTGGGGCCACCTGGGAGTCCGCCCTTAACCCGCCCCCCCTTAAACCTCATACAGCCATCCAAAAGAGGGGGGGGGAGAGGAGAGGGGAGAGGAGGCCCCTGCCTCCCTATATTCCCCCAAAGCCGCTTTGCCAAGGGGACCATAATTTGATTCAAACGGTCGCCGCCGCGACCGGAAGTGCAGCCGCAAAATCCGTCCTCCCGACACAGAGGACCCTGACTAGGGTTCCGCCTCACAGCCGTCCACACGCCGGAGCCAGATACACGCTGGGGAAGCACCGGACCGCGCGCTCCCCGGCCGAAGATGCCGTCACGCTGCAGGAGGTAAGTGAAGGGAGGGGGGAGGACGGGAGGGAGGGTTGAAAGCTTTGCTAATCTCCTCTGCTTCCTCTAGGACCATGGAAGCAGGAGGAGACAAGAAAAGGACCCAGGACCAGGTAGGCTTACCTTAGCCCTGAGCCCTATAGGAGGACACCAAGTCCTCCCCACCTGTCCACACACAGGACAGAAAAAAACACGCAGGGGGAGGGGTGTGGTGCCCTCTTATAGGGACCAGCCAGGTGATTAAAACTTGGCTAATTAAAAATTCCGCCTGTCCTACCAGCACACAGGGGCAGAAAATACCCCATATTGTGCCGCTGGTGGGACGCAAGGGAATGCTTCTTCTCTAGGAGTTGACCACTAGTCGTTGCTGTTTCACAATGAAGAATTTGAGCTACAGTTTTAGGGCCCCTTCACACGGCGTATACGCTCACTGCTTTGGAGCGTGTAAACGTTCCGTAGCAGCGGCGTCTAAAAGCAGATCGCATTGATTTCTATGGGAGCTGGCATACGCGCGCTCGCCATAGAAATGAATGGGCTGCTTTTTCCATTCATTTCTATGGGGAGCGCGCGTCTGCGGGCTCCCATAGAAAACAATGGGAAGTGCTTTAGACGCCGCTGCTACGGAACGTTTACACGCTCCAAAGCAGCCAGCGTATACGCCGTGTGAAGGGGCCCTTATACTTGAGATGACCAATATTTTTGTTAATAAAAGCCAAACATATGCTAACCTCCGTTTTCAGTCTTTATTCATCTAGTGCTGAAAAAACATATCTTCCCGCAATCCAAACGCAAGATAATGCATCACTGATATGAAACGTATATCCTTTTTTGGAAGCTCATAAAAATACGTGACAGCATATTTATACATTTCTAGACACATGACCACCTGTGTTAAGAAGCTGTCAATAAAGGGTATATGTTATACAAGTTCTAAATTATCTGGTTTTGGGTGATACTGGAAGTCATCTTGCTTCCTTGTGACCATTTAAAGGGCTTTTTGAGATTTACTTATTGATAGGATAGATCATCAATTACAGATTAGCAGGGTTTTGACATCTGGGTACCTGGCGGATTAGCTATTTGAAGAGACTGTGGGTATTGGATTCCCAAGGATCTTTAACTGATGACTTATCATAGAAATAGGTCAGTTTGTAAAAAAATACAGGAAAACACCATTGAAAACATGTGAAACTCCATATAGTGCTTGAGTAATGAGGCATGATCCATTCCTGTATCCCTTTGCCCAACAGTTCTCGCTCCTTTCCTGAATTTTCACTTACCTTCAATCCACTTATATTCTTCTAAGGATATTTGCCCAGTTGTTCAGTGTATATGGCCACTGGATTTCAACAGTGTTTAACCAGTAGTGTAACGCTACTTATGAATTAATAATAATAATACATTTTATTTATATAGCGCCAACATATTCCGCAGCGCTGTACAATTTATAGGGTTCAGATACAGACATACATAACAAAGAACGTCATTTCACACAATGGGACTGAGGGCCCTGCTCAAAAGAGCTTACAATCTATGAGGTAGAGAGGGTGACACAAGAGGTAGCAGGGGCGGCATTGCTTATACAGTGTTCAGACAATTTTGTGCATTAGGAATTGTGATAGGCTTGTCTGAAAAGATGCGTCTTTAGTTTGCGTTTGAAACTGTAGAAGTTGGGAGTTAATCTGATTGTCCGGGGTAGAGCATTCCAGAGAAGTGGTGCAGCTCGGGAGAAGTCTTGTATACGAGCATGGGAGGTTCTGATAATAGAGGATGTAAGTGTTAGGTCATTGAGTGAGCGGAGAGCACGGGTTGGGCGGTAGACAGAGATGAGGGAAGAAATGTAGGGAGGTGCGGCATTATGGAGAGCCTTGTGGATGAGAGTAATAACTTTATATTTTATTCTATAATGAATAGGCAGCCAATGTAGCGACTGGCACAGACCGGAGGCATCGCTGTAGCGTCTAGCCTGATAGATGAGCCTGGCCGCTGCATTCAGAATAGATTGTAGAGGAGAGAGTTTAGTGAGGGGAAGACCGATTAGTAAGGAATTACAGTAGTCAAGGCGAGAATGAATCAGAGAGACAATAAGTGTCTTTAGTGTATCTCTGGTAAGGATTGAATTGACTGAATTGAATTGACAAGTTGCTTTGGATTCTAGGTGATGGTGGACTAGGAGCTGGAAATGGACTAGGAGCTGAAACTAGGAGCATGAAGTCCAGTGATGGACCAAGATCTGAAACTAGGAACATAAACAATGGAGTGTGGCTGTGAACTAGAACAAAGTCACAGCACAGAGACAACTTGGAACAGACTTAGAACATGTTTGACTTTAGAGTGACTTGGAACAAAGTTAGTTGAAGCATACGTGTGGCCACATTTTTCGTAGACACCAAACAAACACATTTATTTCATTGTGTTTATTCAGACATCTGTGGATGTAAGCATGATGAAGTCTGTGAGTCCTTGAAAAAAGTGTGTCGGTATGGCATCCATTGGACCCAAGGACGTAAAAGGTATAGAGATGAAACAAAACAAAAAAGTTGATCTTCTTTTCACAGACTTGAAAAGTGGATCAATCAGCCACTTGCAAATGAGCAGACTAGGTTACTGTCAGTGAACAGTAGGTTAGACGGGATGGGCGAGACAGAACTATCAGACAGTGGAGTACAATATAATATTTGTGTCAGGCTTTAGGTTTCTGTACTTGCTTGTCTCTCACACCAACCAATTGAATAACAAAGGTCAGCTCATTTCTCAGCTGCAAATTGAGGATGCTAATTATGGAGACCCGAGAATAAGATAAACCTCAGCACATCTGCCTAAAATGTCACATCTGTAAATATTATTTTGTGACAACTCCAAGCAAGTGTTTAAACATTCATTACAAATCATTGCTTAGCTCCAGACAATGCAGCTTAACATCTCTGGTGCCGAAAATGTTTTGGATAAAGTGGAAAATAGTTATTTGGAATGCTAAAGTAAAGAATGGAAAGTAATACTATTCATAATTCATACATGGAATATGGAGATGTTGTAACCAACACTTTATAACTTATGAATGAACGACCCATTATTAGTGGCACGTCTCTTTCAGACTAGGTCTAAAATCATGTTCTACAGTCTATTGGGATATGTATAAAAACTAACACAGATTTAGTGTAACATATGAAAAACCAAGCAATCCTATACTACAGTGATGAGGAGATGGGATTATTTGTCAGTGCAATTG
Source organism: Leptodactylus fuscus (assembly GCF_031893055.1). Lineage (NCBI taxonomy): Eukaryota > Metazoa > Chordata > Amphibia > Anura > Leptodactylidae > Leptodactylus > Leptodactylus fuscus. Next base: position 151,077,377 of record NC_134269.1, read on the forward strand.
TGGGTGATCCATTAATCTGATTGAATGAATTAAACATATGTATCAGTTTACCAGGTTAGGCTGAGGCCCCATAATGCTGAAGCAAAGTCTTTTTGTTACAGATTTTGGGGTGGTTTTATGAGCCAAACCCAGGAGTGGCTACAAAAGGAATGGGAGATACAAAGGGAACACTTATACTTCTCCCTTTTGCTCAATCCACTCCTGGCTTTGGCTCTAAAACATCCAGGAAAATCTGCAACAATCTGCTTGCAGGACTTTTCTCTCTGCAAGTTTTGTACGGAAACTTAGCGAAAACCACACGGACTCTTTCTTTTCTTTTTGGTAGAGTTGGAAGGGACCTCAAGGGCCATCGGGTCCAACCCCCTGCGAGTGCAGGTTTTCCTAAATCATGTCAGCATATGTTTATCCAGATTCCGCTTGAAGATTTCCATTGATGGAGCGCCCACCACCTCCCGTGGCAGCCTATTCCACTCTCTCACTACCCTCACTGTCAGAAAGTTTTTCCTAATGTCTAATCTGTATCTCTTTCCCTTTAGTTTCATCCCATTGCTTCTTGTACTTCCTTGTGCTAATGAGAATAGGGTAGATCCCTCTGCACTGTGACTATCTTTCAGATATTTGTAGACTGCTATTAAATCTCCCCTCAGCCTTCTCTTCTGCAAACTAAACAATGCCAGTTCTTTTAGCCGCTCCTCATAGGACATGGTTTGCAGACCTTCCACCATTTTGGTTGCTCTTCTCTGGACTTGCTCCAATATATCGATGTCTTTCTTGAATTGAGGCGCCCAGAACTGTACACAGTATTCCAGGTGTGGTCTGACCAGGGAAGAGTAGAGCGGAATAATGACCTTTCTTGATCTAGATTCAATGCTTGTCTTAATACATCCCAGAATTTTATTAGCCTTTTTTGCAGCAGCACCGCACTGTTGGCTCATGTTGAATTTGTGATCTACTATTATGCCCAAGTCCTTTTCCCCTATGCTATCACTTAGTTCTATTCCTCCCATACTATATATGTTTTTTACATTTCTGTTACCCAGATGTAGAACTTTGCATTTGTCCCTGTTAAATACCATTTTGTTGGCCTCAGCCCATTGTTCCAGTGTGTCTAAGTCCTTTTGAATACACTCTCTCTCCTCTCTAGTGTTGGCTATTCCTCCTATCTTCGTATCATCTGCAAATTTTATGAGTTCCCCAATAATTCCATCGTCCAGATCATTTATAAAGATATTAAAAAGTACTGGGCCCAGAACAGAGCCCTGCGGCACCCCGCTTTTGACTTTCTTCCAGTTTGATGTGTAGCCATTTAGTATTACTCGTTGTGCCCGATCATTAAGCCAGTTGTGAATCCACCTAACTGATTTTTTGTCAAAGCCATACTTAATCATTATAGTCTATGGGGTCTGCGGTTTCCTAGGTAACCACTTTTTTATTTGTATAGGTTTCCGTTCAGGAGGTCCACAAGCGGACTCCCCGAACAGAAATCGGAACCCAGATGTGAACCGGGCCTTAGTTTTAAGAGTCTATGACATACCAAAAAAGCAGAACAGTTGTCAAATGCCTTATTCACAATGTTCAAAATGTTTATGTGATGGATGTTTTTAGAGCACATTGATTTCATTGGGGTAGATTTATTAAGACTTGCCTTTGTATGTTAGATGTAATAAAGGACCTGACAGGCACAAGGCATGACTGATTTATCAAAAAGCTCTGGCTTTTTAATGAACAGGCATACAACCTTGTGCCAGAATGGAGACTTACGCTGGTTAGGAACTGGTGTAGATTTCCAACAGAAAATTGGCATGAGTTTTAATAAATGTGCTGGGCTGAGGCTTCCCTGCCCAGCTCTGCCTAGAGCGAGCGAGTGAGTTGCAGAACAAGGAATGTGTTGCCACACAAGCACAACGTTATCATACATTTATGCCAGAAAACTGGTGTAGATGTGTTAATGATTTCTCTCCAGTTTGTCTATTTACATGACAGCTTTTTTTTGACAATCTATTTTAAAGAGAACCTTTCACCACCTCCAACAAGTCCAGCTCTTAGGCTGAGTTCACACGGGGTATTTTGATCAGAATTTTGAGGCGGAATATGCCTCAAAATCCTGACCAAAAAAATGGCTCCCATTGAAATCAATGGGAGCCGGTCAGTTCTTTTTTCCGGGAGTGGTTTGTTCTGGCTCCCGGAAAAAAGAAGTGACATGCTCATTCTTCAGGCGGATTTGCCTCGTGACATCCGCCTGAAGTCACTCCCGACTAGGCCCATTCATTTGGGCCTAATCCGGATGCACCGGCATCCAGTCACGGCTACCTGTTTTATGGACTGGAATCTGAGGTGGCCTCCGCGTAAAATTCTGGTCCAAAATACCCTATGTGAACCCGGCCTTACATCAAATAATTAGTTGGAAATTTTTCTCTAGCCCCCACTGTTTCTGAGCAAACAATGCTGTTAATTGTGCTGCCTACACTATTTAGGCTCTGCATTGTCAAGAGGGCGTTGTCAGTCAGGAGCAGACAGGGAATGTGATTTTGTTCTGTGACAATGGCTGCCTCTGATTGGAGCTCTGTATCACACCCTCTGCCTGACACTGCCCCTTCTGACATTACAGAGCTTATATAGCATATCAGACATTTTAACTAATGGTACATATTACTCTAAAATGGTAAGGGCTAGACAGAAAATTCCAGCTGTGTTGGCCAGTGGAGCAGCGCCTATTAACACATGTTAAGAACTTGAATTGATGGAAGTGGTGAAAGGACCTCTTTAACCCTTTCCCGACATCCGTCGTACTAGTATGGCTCATGCCGGGTGTGTAACAATGGCGGCCACCCGGGAGCCGGGTGGCCATCATAGCCGCCGGGTCTCTACTGCTTTACGCAGTAGACAAACGGCGCTAATGTCTCCGATTGGTCCCCGGTCAAAGCTGACCGAGGCGCCATTTTGCCGTCGGCACGTAAGCGCCACCATAAGCTCCAGGGCTGGCGTCACGTTACTATGACAGCCGGGAGCCTTGTGAAGGCTCTCCCGGCTTGTCATTACATTGCTTCTATAGCAGGCTATGCTACATACATACAGCAGATACAATAGAAGATACAATAGAAGTGCCAGTACTTTGCAATGCATTTCAATGCATTAGCATTGTAATGCATTGCATTAGTGAACAGACCCCCTGGGGTTCAAGACCCCTAGGGGGTCTAATAAATGCAAAAAAAAAATAATTTTTTTTACAAAGTATTAAAAATTCAAATCACCCCCCTTTCCCTAGAACACATATAAAAGTAGTTAAATACTGTGAAACACATACATGCTAGATATCCCTGTGTCCAAAATCACCTGCTCTACAAATCTATAAAAATATTTTTCCTGTGCGGTAAACGCCGTAGCGGGAAAAATAGTCAAAAGTGCCAAACTGCCGTATTTCACTGTTTTGATTGATAAAAATTTGAATAAAAAGTGATCAAAGCAATAGCATTTCCCAAAAATGGTAGAACTGAAAAGTACACCCGGCCCCACAAAAAAAGACGCCCTATACATCCTCGTACACGGACGTATAAAAAAGTTACGGCTGTCAGAATATGGCAACTTTTAGAAAAAAAAAAAATTTAAACACAGTTTTGGATTTTTTTAAGGGGTTAAAATGTAAATAAAACCTTATAAAATTGGTTTCACCGGAATTGTAACGAAACACAGGATACAGGGGACATGTCATTTTGGCTGCACAGTGAACGCTGTAAAACCGAAGCCCGTAAAAAAGTCACAGAAATGCATGGTTTTTTTTTTCAAATCCACCCCATTTTGAGTTTTTTCCAGCTTCCCAGTACATTATACAGAATAATTAATGGCGGCATCATGAAGAAAAATTTGTCCCGCAAAGATTAAGACCTTATATGGCTCTGAGAGCGGAGAAATAAAAAAGTTATGGGGTTTAGAAGGAGGAGAGTCAAAAACGAAAATCAAAAAATGCCATCGCGGGAAGGGGTTAACAGATTGTCAAAAACTAGGATATGCCTTATGTTTGTCTGTTTTCACAGATCCCTCAGTTTACTCAAGTCATGGTCATTTTTTCCAGTGTTTGTGTGCACAAACTAAAATTGCAAACAACATGATGCAGAGTTCTAAAAACCTTACCGAAAATCTGATAAGAAGCAAGTTATCACAAAAGCCATTGAAAAATAAAGTTAGACAACAACTGTCAGCATCTCAAACAGATTTCACAGAATAGAACATAGCAACAGCAGTATACATGGAAAATAAAGACCTATTGTGAAAATTTTTTTAATCCAAAATAACTACAATACAATCCAAAAAAAATAAAACATTTCAAAGGTTGAAATCCATTGAATCTACATAAACTCTACCCACTCACAGTTCAGCTATTAGCAACTTCTTAGACTATTGAGCTATTAGCAACTTTCTGAACATTAGGAAAACTCAGTTTCAGATAATGTACCGGAAAAGCGGAACAATGGAGAATTAAACTCAACATGAATTGATTTTCAACAGCCAGGCTGAATGAACACAGCTTTTATATGTAACAGCTTCCGTTTCAAATAACTATTATTTAAAAAGAAGAGATCTAAAATTATGATGGAGAACACCTGGAACGTTGGTCACGCAGCACAACCTCATGGTATAATCAACATATCAAACAGATGACAACACTGTTCTAGTGCCATGGCAAAACAGCATTTCTTCCGGAAACTAGACAATATGAACCATTTGGCTCCAGCCCACTCATTGCCAAGTATAAATGACACATCAATATTTTGTCAACTCCGCGCTCTGTTTACTTGTAGATGTGCTTAATTCAAAAATATGTAGTTGTCCTCATCGTACGTGAGCTATATGCCGATTTATACTCTTAATCTATTCAAAGATACAGACTAAGGATAGATGCTGCTGTGTCATACATTGGCACTGCTTCTTGTGTGTGCTATACAATCACGTAGCCACACAGTTTTAGATAAATTTAGGTTTATCAGCTTTTCTACTGGAGCAGTTTAAAAAAAATAAAAAAAATAAAATTATAATAACAGCACAGCATTGTGCTGTTCCTTTGCTATTCTTCCTGGAAATGCATAAATGAAGCAACAATTACAATGCTTTTCCTTGCTTTTCCTAAACATTTTGACACTATAACAATAAACTTTTACATTATGACTACGGGCAGGTTCACACCAGCGCCCGATCTCCGTTTTGAGGTGTCCGTCTTCTGCCGACAGGAGATGGAAACCCGGCATTCAGTGTCCGCCGGTGAGCGCCCATGAGGGTCTTCTGCTCTCTGCGGCGAAACCGTTTTGTTTTTTTTAACCGGACATAAAATCTTGCATGTCCGACTTTGTGTTTGGTTAAAAAAAAACGGTTTCGCAGCGGAGAGCTGAAGATGCTCACGGACTCTCAAGGGCAGACACTTGGCAAACTCATTCAAATGAACAGGTTTGAAAACTGCCTGCCGGTTTCCGTCTCCTGTCCAGTTTCTTGGGCAGGAAACGGAAACCTGTAAAACGGAGATTGGGCGCTGGAGTGAACCCGCTCTTAGGCCCCATGGGACAGAAATAAAGTGCTGCAGAAAAAAACTCAGCAGCAACACATCATGGTTCTTCCCGTGGTGCTCTGAGTTTTCTTCCCCAGATTTTCCATTATATCTATGGGAAAACCACTGGCATTTCCGTAGGTATAATTGACATGCTGCGATTTCCAAAACCGCACTGATTTTGGAAATCGTGGTGTGTCCGCATGGCGGTTTTTACTGCAAATTGGACATGGGATTCGCTTGATTCTCATTCACTTTACCTGTACTGTAAAATGCCACGATTTGCCACCGCAGGCAAATCATTGCATTTCTGGCCCGTGGGACGTGTTGTTCTGGCCTTAAGTTGTGTTCCAGAATTATTATTGCAAGGGGAAATACACATATTTACTAAAGCAGATACGTCTGAAGAACATAATGGTCCACTTTAAACTGTAAAATTAACAGTCAGATGAGTCTTAGTTCACATGGAGTTTTTTGGTCAGGAATTTGGTCAGGAATCCACCTCAAAATCAGCCTCCAAAAAAAGCTTCCCAATAGAACTCCTATTGCGGTGCATGTTGGTTCTTTGAGGACAATGTTACACTGCCACTTGTTGTAGTGCTACTGATTCATTTTATCTATTTATTACCAGCCGCAGCACTGGGTCACATTATCAGAAGCAGCTTTCTGTCCCCTGGGTCACTATAAGGGTAAGACCACACAAGGTTTTTTGGATCGGAACCTGAGGCGGCCGGTTCCAGTCCAAAAGCTGGGTAGGCGCGACTGACCGGCATCCAGCCACACACTCCGCTCCGGATTAGGCCCAATGAATTGGCCTAGTCCGGTGGAGGGTATGTCTTCAGGCCGAATCGAGATTTGAAACAGCCTGAAGAATGAGCACCTCGCTTCTTTCTCCGGGAGCCAGCTTGAGCTCCTGAGCGGCTCCCATTGATTTCAATGGGGGCCGTAACTCCATGTGAACTTACCCTAACGTTGGCTTCCAAAAACACTGGGGCTAAGCTGCAGTAATCTAGTATGTAGTGGCCTAATGTCATTGGGACTAGTAATGGGGTCGGTTGCTATATGCTGGCCAGCAAAAGGAGAACTTACTGCCTGGGGGCCAGTAAAATGGAGATTTACTGTATTAGGGATGATAAAGGGAGTAGTTTCTTTATGGGGTCAATAAAGAGGGCACTTACTATATGGGGGCCAGTAAAGGGTACAATTACTGTATGGAGGCCAGTAATGGTGTCAGTTTCTGTGTGGGGGCAAGATAATGGGGCAGATTACTATATGGGGTTAATTAAAGGGGCTATATACTCTGTGTGGACCAATAAAGGTGGGTATATACTGTGGTCCAGTAAAAGAGGCATTATACTGTGTGGGATCTAGAAAAGGGGGCATTCTACTATGTGGGGCCAGTAAAGGGGACATTATACTGTATGGGGCCCATAAAGGATTATTATACTACATGGGGCTAGAAAAGTGAGTGAGGGGGCATTATCCTGTGTAGGGAACAGATAAAGAGCTCCGTATCTACAACTTCTTATTTCTTGACGGAAGGGGTAGATGAATGGTGGTGTGTTATTTCTGATTTCCCCAGGGATAGAGGGAGCTCAGTTAAAAGTATGGGACCTGCACTTTTAGCTAAGTACGTGAAAGCAACTCCATAAAAGCAGTGACAGAGTATTACAGCTAATGTGATTTTACTTTGTAGAAGCGCTAAGGGGGCATTATACTGCATATGGGGGCACAGTCTACTGTGTGGGAGGGCAGCAATAACCGGCCCCCAGTCTACTTTGCTTAGGGCTCCAGAAATATCAAATCTGCCCTGGATATTTCAAGTTTGTTGTAGAACAGTCAGGGCCTTATAATATTCAATTTTAGAGAGGTCTGTAAAGTACTAAGTGCATATTATCAGAAGGTCTGTTTATACATGAATGCTTGTTAATTTAATCGATTACACATTTTCTAAAGATTAGTACTTGAAACTGTGACATGAAGGCAAAGAATTCCTTTGAAATGTCTTTTTGCCTTGAAATGTCTAATTTCACTGGTAATTAATACCAGGGCGACGCAGACTGCCAAGACATTGACTGGCCTGTTGTGGCATATAAAGAGAAATCAATGTCTGGGTCTGGGTGACACAGAACATGGAATGCAGAGTCAACAGAAAATAACTGTGTATTAAGCATTTTGGTTATTATTACAATTTCTAAAGGTAAAAAATAAACATGTTTAAAGGGGACAATGCCTAATTTATGTTTATAAATACCTAATCAGTGGGGGGTCTGACTGTTATGACCACCACTAAGGGTCCATTCACACGGAGTAACGTGCCGCGTGACCTGGCACGTATACGGCGTGTGAGATTTTGAGCGCCGTGAAAGCTCCCATTGATTTCAATGGGAGCCTGGATCGTATACGCCGCGTTATTTTGCGGCCGTGATTTTGCTCACGCGGCACGTTACTCCGTGTGAATGGACCCTAATCCTGAAATTGGGTGTTGTTCACCCTGACCACAGCCAGGCTGAATGTAGGTGTGTCACATCACAGCACTCAGCTACCTCCAAAGCTCACATTGAAGTGAATAACAGTGTAGATTCATGCCTACATTTCTATGACACTGGCAATAATTCTCAGCAAAACATTAGACATAGGGAAAAGTAGGTATAAGGGCCCCTTCACACGGAGGATACGCTGGCTGATTTTGAATGTGTAAACGTTCCGAATCAGCAGTGTTTAAAACAGGTCCCATTGCTTTCTATGGGAGCCGGCATACGTGCACTCCCCATAGAAATGAATGGGCTGCTTTTTCCCATTCATTTCTATGGGGAGCGTGCGTATGCCAGCTCCCATAGAAAGCAATGGGACCTGTTTTAAACGCTGCTGATTCGGAACGTTTACACGTTGAAAATCAGCCAGCGTAACCTCCGTGTGAAGGGGCCCTTAGGCTTCAAAAGTCTTACTTACAAATAATGGATCTGCATTACATAAATAAATCTGATAAATATGCAAATAGAATTTTCTGATAAAGTAATAATATTGGAACCTCTACCTATAGAGTATACTATGGACTACGTTATTGGTACATTCCTACTGAATTTTTAATTTCACTATAATAGGCAAATGTTATTTCAGGGGAAAATTCAGAGAAACCTGTAGTGCAATTTCACTTGTATGATGTCACTAATGTTTCTTATCCTACTAAAATTCTAAATGTGAAAGTTTGTGTGTTTGGATGTTTGTGTGGTTTTTACTCAATCACGCAAAAACGGATGAACAGATTTGGATGAAATTTGGCACATAGATAGTTTGTAACCTCGATTAACACATAGGCTACTTATTATCCAGATAAATGACATGGCTTCACAACTGTTATAAATTTATGTTCATATACTATATTAAACTACTCTTGCTGCCAGGAGAATCAGGTAATTGCAGCTTGCTGATAAAGCCTGGTCTGTTATCTCTCTGTGTAAACACACAGATAACACTGAGACCATTGAGTAAAAGCATTTGCATATTCTCCGATCTGCTCCAGTGCTGAGACACTGACATGGCAAAACCCAGTTTGCCAATTTTAAATGTGCCGGGAAAAAGAAAATCTAATTTGTTGCAAAATTCTAAAACAATGAGAGCAATGAAGGCAGCCAGAAGTCAATAGAGTTCTCCTCAAGCGGAGTTGAGAAGGATTGAGCAAGCTAGGAGTCAAGTGGCTCTTAGAGCTGCTGAAACGCCAGAGCAGCCTGATCATCAATGCCAACAACACACTCATTATATGGCATCCCAGTGAGCTGCTGAGATGCCGAAACAATCACAGGCACGGTGTGAGGAACAAGTTCAGCAGCAGGCCAGCTTGACAGCTGCTGAAATGTCAGAGCAGGCGGATCATCAATGCCAACAACACACTCATTATATGGCATCCCAGCGACCTGCTGAGATTCCGGAACAATCATGGGCACGGTGCCAGGAACGAGCTCAGCGGCAGGCCAGTTTGACAGCTGCCGAAACGCCGGAGCAGGTGGATCATTGACATCACCAACATTACTCGTTGTATGGCATTCCAGCCACCTGCTGAGATGCCGGAACAATCACAGGCACGGCACGAGGAACAAGTTCAGCAGCAGGACAGCTTGAGAGCTGCCAAAATGCCAGGGCAGATGAATCATTGACAGCAGCAATTTGCTGAATATAGGCGGATCATCGGCGCCAACAAAACACAGACGAAGTCGTGGGCAGAGGCTAGTAGGTTTACAATGATAGAATATTAGACAGCATGAACTTGAAAAATAGTATAAGAACAGTTCAGGGTGACTATAAATCTGCTGTTGGCACTAAATCTTCTCTATGTTCCTTCCTGTTTTCCTGCAGATTACACCCCCCCCCCTGAAAGTTTTCTGGCATAAAAGATACAATTTTTCATCACCAAAATTTATAACCTTTTAGGCCTGGTTCACATCTGCGTTCGGTATTCCATTTGGGGAGTCCGCATGGGGACCCCTGAATGGAATACCGAACGCATTGACAAGTGGTGAGCTTATGAAAGCACACGGATCTCATAGACTATAATGGGGTCCGTGTGTTTTCAGCACGGTCTCCACATGAGTCATGCGGAGAGGAAAGCACTTCATGAACTACTTTCCTTTTCCTAGTCTATGTAGATTTAACAATGCATCAAATCAAAGTTTTAAACACTAATGTATTTGTTTCTGCAGAAGAAAGAGCATTTTCTTTCTATCATATTCATTACATAGTGGCATCTACCCACGCATATCTCATTTTATGTCTAGCTTATTAATAGGCTTCAGGTTTCTTACCACACTCTGACAGCACAGTACGCTAGTTATTACTTTAATCTATTGCATACAAAAGCTTCTATTTAATTGTATCATACTTCAGCTAAATATAATTTACTGTTATACAGTCATAAATTGGCCATACACATTAGATTAAGGTCTGCCAAGCCTGTCAGTTTCATCAAGACTGGCTGACCATCTAATGTGTATGGACAGTCCTGAATTTTATTTAAAAGCAGATATCAGAAGTAAAAATGATCAGGCTGTTAGACGATAACATGTTGGGACATGGCACCAGGTTAGCAAGTGAGCGGTGAGTACAGATTTTATAATTACTCACCACTTTTAGCTCCCCAGACTTTCATTGCTCAAGAACAAAGAGGGTTATATGTAACAGCAAATATAATTTATGGGGAGTCCAGGGATCTAAGCAGTTACTGCTTGCTACCCGGGACCCACCAACATTATCATGCAGTGGTGGGAGTGCAGGCATAAGGGGCCATTTTTTGGAGTTTTTTTTCCTTTTTTTGGAACAACCTTCCTCTGCATGAGTTGTCCTGCAGAGATCCACTGAGGCTGTCTCCAACTATACATATGCGTTAGTGACCATATGGTCAGCACTTTCACCTGTTGCCAACTTAGTTGTTGACAAGCGTTAGTTAAACCACTAGATATCAGGTACTTGACTAACGTAACCATTTAGACTGAATTCACACTTCAGCCCTTACCAACAGGTCTGATAAGCAAGACAAGAAGAATAATACTGCATATAGCTAATCTTTAAAAGAAATTCTGAATTGACTCATTTGGGAACCAAGGCTTCTCTATGGCTTACAGGTACAAACTGCAAAACTTTTTCAGCTACCCATGGCGTCTTCTTATTTATTTTGAGCTTTCAGTTTTGCAGACATATAGAAGTTAAAACAATACATATACAGTCCTATGAAAAAGTTTGGGCACCCCTATTAATCTTAATCATTTTTAGTTCTAAATATTTTGGTGTTTGCAACAGCCATTTCAGTTTGATATATCTAATAACTGATGGACACAGTAATATTTCAGGATTGAAATGAGGTTTATTGTACTAACAGAAAATGCGCAATATGCATTAAACCAAAATTTGACCGGTGCAAAAATATGGGCACCTCAACAGAAAAGTGACATTAATATTTAGTACATCCTCCTTTTGCAAAGATAACAGCCTCTAGTCGCTTCCTGTAGCTTTTAATCAGTTCCTGGATCCTGGATGAAGGTATTTTGGACCATTTCTTTCTACAAAACAATTCAAGTTCAGTTAAGTTTGATGGTCGCCGAACATGGACAGCCCGCTCTCAAATGATCTGAAAACAAAGATTGTTCAACATAGTTGTTCAGGGGAAGGATACAAAACGTTGTCTCAGAGATTTAACCTGTCAGTTTCCACTGTGAGGAACATAGTAAGGAAATGGAAGACCACAGGGACAGTTCTTGTTAAGCCCAGAAGTGGCAGGCCAAGAAAAATATCAGAAAGGCAGAGAAGAAGAATGGTGAGAAGAGTCAAGGACAATCCACAGACCACCTCCAAAGAGCTGCAGCATCATCTTGCTGCAGATGGTGTCATTGTGCATCAGTCAGCAATACAGCGCACTTTGCACAAATAGAAGCTATATGGGAGAGTGATGAGAAAGAAGCCGTTTCTGCACGTACGCCACAAATAGAGTTGCCTGAGGTATGAAAAAGCACATTTGGACAAGGCAGCTTCATTTTGGAAACAAAAATTGAGTTGTTTGGTTATAAAAAAAAGGCGTTATGCATGACGTCCAAAAAGAAACAGCATTCCAAGAAAAACACATGCTACCCACTGTAAAATTTGGTGGAGGTTCCATCATGCTTTGGGGCTGTGTGGCCAATGCCGGCATCGGGAATCTTGTTAAAGTTGAGAGTCGCATGGATTCCACTCAGTATCAGCAGATTCTTGAGAATAATGTTCAAGAATCAGTGACGAAGTTGAAGTTACGCCGGGGATGGATATTTCAGCAAGACAATGATCCAAAACACCGCTCCAAATCCTCAGGCATTCATGCAGAGGAACAATTACAATGTTCTGGAATGGCCATCCCAGTCCCCAGACCTGAATATCATTGAACATCTGTGGGATGATTTGAAGCGGGCTGTCCATGCTCGGCGACCATCTAACTTAACTGAACTTGAATTGTTTGTCCAAAATCCCTTCATCCAGGATCCAGGAACTGATTAAAAGCTACAGGAAGCGACTAGAGGCTGTTATCTTTGCAAAAGGAGGATCTACTAAATATTAATGTCACTTTTCTGTTGAGGTGCCCATACTTTTGCACCGGTCAAATTTTGGTTTAATGCATATTGCACATTTTCTGTTAGTACAATAAACCTCATTTCAATCCTGAAATATTACTGTGTCCATCAGTTATTAGATATATCAAACTGAAATGGCTGTTGCAAATACCAAAATATTTAGAACTAAAAATGATTAAGATTAATAGGGGTGCCCAAACTTTTTCATAGGACTGTAAGTATGTCATTCTATACAGCCCTTCCTCATCCATCCCTCACCCCTTCAGGCACAGGCTGAAGGGAAAAACAGTTTAGAAAGGTATATAACTGTGACACCAAAAAATAGCTATTTTCCCCTGGACTATCCTAGATTTTTCCATAGTGGAAATCACAAGGCCTAGATATCCTAAATCAATGTAGAAATCTATCTCAGCACCGTTTGCGGCACTGCCTCAGGGGGGATGTATATACAATTTTTAGCAAACGGCAGCAATTACATTCATCCAGAGGACATCTCTAAACAATGAGGCTAAAGAAAGAATCAGATCACTAAATCTGTACTCCTTAAATAAGAAGCCTCAGAGGATGTCTTGGATTCCTTAAACTTGAACTGTAGACATATGCATATTGCTGGCCGTCAGATTGTACACATTTTAAGTTCATTACAAAAATAAATGAAACATGAAGGCAGTGTTAATTCTGTTTAGCAAACAATGTCACTCTGAATCGAGCGTCTGAAAAGCTGGCAGCTGCTGGCGTGCAAATTGTTTTCTGATTGATTTGTCATTTTCTGCGTGTTTTATTGACTGCCATGGACAGAACATATTGGATCAAGTGTATTTAGGAAAGTTACATTGAATTTGCAGGATGAAAGCCAAATAAAGACTGATGTAAATGAAGAGCTGTCTGACTCATAATTTGATCTGCCACAGACAGATGTTTTTGCCATATATTTTCTGTATGTATTAAGTATTTTAGTATGTACTGCATACTGATCTGCCATCTAGTTACAGCATTGGCACTGCACTCACATGAGTGATGACATTAATCATAATGGCCATCTCTAACTACCCACATCTTGTTCCCGGTCTAGCCCTGGCTACAAATACTATTTTGTAGTTACCATGTCCTGCAAATTTCTGTAAACTGTGCAGAAAAGTTCAAACCTCCATGAGAGGGTAAAGGTGAAAATCAAGAATTTTATATACTACTATACATATTCATTATACCGTAACTCACTCCAATCTTCTGGTATGAGTTACAATGGAAATCTATGCCAGGTGCTGACTGTCATGAACTTCCATTCTGACACATGGGAGTATGCCTGATGCTGGTATCTAGCACCAAGCCTTTAGCAGTAGTTCCTTTAAGACCTGTACGACTTCTCTGTATTGGGCTTGTATTTTCTGGCACATCCCATAGATGCCCACTGAGAGTACAATTTTAGAAATTAAAGATCTTTGTGATGTTCTTCAAGTCATTCCTGAACAATTTTTGCAATAGTGACAGGGGTGTTATCATTCTGAGAAAGGCCACTGACATTATGGATCACCACTGCAAATAGTAAATTGCATGAACACTCTTCTGGCACCAATAACTTTACTGCTGTTCTTACATTATATAAAAATACATAAAAATTAGGTTATTGGTGCAAGTTTTGAACAAATTGTGTAAGCCAGTGACCAGATAATCTCTTGAGATGGGACCCTACCCTACAAGGCCCAAGGATAGGTGAGTCCTTGTAGTGTAGTGCCAAATCTAAAGAGGTTGCCTTGTTGCTGCCAGATGGGATTATACATTTCATTAAAGTGTGTAACAAGAACCTAATTTCTGGGAATTTATATATAAAGTAGCCACAACAGTAATGCTCTTAGTGTTTAGTGAGTGCTATTGCAATTTTTGTGTTTGCCTTTTATTACAGCCTTGGCCATCTGCACCTGCACATATAGTTCATATATTTGGCAGTGCTGACTAATTTTTGTGTGTTTGTTTCTTATATTTGTGAATACCATTGTCACAAACACACTCAAGTGTCAAAAGCAGATCAAACTGTAACTGGCCATCCAGATAACATAAAAAAATGTGACTCATAAAATTAAGCTTCTCTCTTCCACTACTCTATGGTTTAGTAGTAAGCACAGAATGTGTCAGAATGGGTGCTCTGACAGACCTGTAGCTATTCAGCTATTCAAGTAGTTGCAATGAACAATGCCTATACAGTGACATGTACTGGAGCCCTGAATTGTTTCCCAATTTATAGTTACAGTTTTCTCTAATGCAATGTGAATAGAGGTAACTCTTCTGGCTCTATATGCATTCAAAAGGGGTTGTAATTGGACCACAATGCCATATCTGCAATCATGTTTAATATCTCGCTGAATATAACAAACAATAGACACCTATGAATCATTAACTGTGCTTGATATTTTGCCATTGACATTTAACATAAAGCAGTAGAAGTAAATATCAAACCTTTATTAGACAATTTAGTAATTGGTACATTATTTACAAATATTTGTGTATTATAATACTGAAACTGGTGTATTATTTACAGAAATATTCTTTTAGTTAAGAGTTTAGAATTTTAGCTCAGCAAGCTACCAAACATAGACTATTGCCAAGAATGGCACAGTTTCCAGTACACAATTATTTTCCTAATCACAAATAACCTCTGTGAGAAGATGACAGGCAAAGTGCTGTAGTCCCACTATATCAGCCCCAGATTCTTGACTTATGTGTGGTCCAGTGCGGGTCTGGAATAGGCCTCAGCCCCAGGTGTGGGTCATAGACTCATTACTAAATCATACAAGGTTGCAGAGCCTGCACTTTAGTGAAGATCCTAGGAGGAGAGGAAGTGCCTGGGTCTGTCCTGATAGCAAGAGCCTTGTGATATGGTACAGTGTTTTGTTTTGTTTTTTGGTTGATTCATGTGGCTGCTAGTAAGCCACAAGTACAGTGTAACATCCGGCCGCATGCTGCGGCGCAGGAGATGTGTTCGGTTGTGATTTTTTTCCGTTTGATTCTGTAGCAGTCAGTAGTAGCCCCTATTGTCTTAACAGTGGTGTTTTGCTGCCATCTACTGGTGTGAAGAAATATAGCCTGGGACTGTACTACTGTGAGACAATAATCACCCTGTTCTGTTTGGTAAATGGTGCGGTCCGGAGGAAGTGAGCAGGAAGCACAGAGCAGCGTGGTGTGGGCCCAGAGTGTGTGCTGTGAGGACCTGTGAGAGGCCATTGCTGCTGTAGGCCATAGTAGAAGGCCTGAAAACACTGCAGAGACTGACTGGAGAAAGCGGCAGTGTTGTGGAGATTGTTCTGGGGACTAAAGCCAGACTGTGCCTTGGACTGTGTTCAGACCTTCACCCAAGACAGAAGCAAGCCAGAGTCTGCTGAGTTCCTGGACAGGCCTGCATCGAGGGAGCACCACAGAGAGCTGAGAGACTGTATAAACCCGGTACCGTACAAGTATCTCAGGGACAGCTAGGGACAGCTTATAGAGTGCGTTATCCTCATACTGTTATATGTAACTTAGTTTCTTTTGTTTATTCCTTCCCATTTTCCATAAGTAAAGTGTGTTATATACCTGCCAGTGTGCGTCTGTCTCCTAGTCGCGGATCCTCGTTACCTGCTGGCCCGGACTTTCATTTTGGCGTAGTCGGCAGGATCCGTAGCTCAGGAGACATGTCGGACAGGGAAGAGGGAACCTCTGCCGGGTCAAGCTCAGGCGCCCCAGCTGATAGTCCCAATGTAGCTGTTTTACCAGGAAGGAGAATGGTGCCGCCAGGGTCAGTGATGAGCCAAGTGACAAAATTTGATGGATGTAATATGACGGTAGCTGAATGGGCAAATCAGATACGAGGCTTACAGCAGATATATGACATTGCACCAGATGTGATAGTACAGTTAGCCACACTGACGCTGACAGGGGACGCCAAGACGACTGTCAGGCTACAACCAGCTAATGAGAAAAAGACATTTGACGAAGTAGTGACTTTGTTAGAGACCATTTATGGAGAGACAGCGTCATTAGGTTCCCTAAAGGTCAGGTTCTTTCAGCGAACCCAGTCAGAAACTGAAACTCTCCCTCAGTATGCCAATGCCCTACAAGAACTACTCAATGAAGTTAGGGAAAAAGGGGGAACCAACGCTACAGCCGACTATGACCGTACTCTCCGAGACCAGTTTGTCATAGGAATACGTGACAAGATCATAGCAGAGGCAATGCAAGATGAGATAAGGAGACGGCCACAATCTACCTTCAGTGACATACGGGTGGAGGCAATTTACCGTGCGAATAGTAAAGTGACAGAGCCACAGGTGAGACAGAGTGTCACACTAAGTCAAGGGGCCGAAGCAGCAGCTATAGGAAAAGCCGGAGACCTGGAGTCCATTATTCAGAAACTACAGGTACAAGTAGAATACCTAACAAAGCGCTGCGAAGATTATGCACAGCAGGCCAAGAGAGGCTATGAAGGAGGAAGAGTGAATAGAGTACCTGAGAGTGGAGTGTCAGGGGCCTACCGAGGGGGCCCAGAGAGACGACCACCTCGGCGAGAGATCCAGTGCTGGGTGTGTGGAAGACTGGGACATGTCGCCGCAAAATGCCCAGACAAGTTCCCAAGACAGCTACCTTTAAACTAGAAGGTTCCAGCGCAGCGGGGCATGCGTTGGAAGGGAACAAAAGAGTGAAGGAAGTTAAGAGCCCTGATGATACACTGATTGCAGCAAGCCCGGTGTTGCAGGTCAAGATGAATGATGTCCTCGTTACTGGAATGATAGATACGGGATCACAGGTTACCACTATGGGAAGAGAATGTTATGAACGGTACTTCCAACAGTCTGCCCAGTATGACCCTGAGATGTTTGTGAGTGTGGTGGCAGCCAATAACCTACCTGTCCCGGTATGCGGAGTGGTCTGGATGGACGTGAACATATGCGGCCGAGACTTAGGCAGAAGAGGTATTATCATAGTCCAGGAGGGCTATGATAAACAGATCCCCGTAATTTTAGGGATGAATATTCTGAAGGACATGGACCACCTGCTGTTTGCTAGAGATGGGCACAATTATTGGAGAGAAGCTACTGCTCACCAACCCACTCGGGCTGCCTTACAGCGATTAATAAGGATGTGTGGACTGCAGAGAGCCACCGGTGGAGAACAGCCCGTGGGCTGTATTACTGTTCCTCATCACACCAAGGTAACACTACCAGCTGAAAGAGAGACTATTATATCGCTACCACTGGGCACCACTCGGAAATTAGAAGGCCTCTCTGTCATGATTGACCCATTATCTAACCAGAACGGGTGCACTAATGTGCTGGTGGCTCGCTCCTTGTCTGTGGTAACCCAGGGGAGAGTGTTGGTGCGGTGTGTCAATACCCATAACCAGAGTTTAGATCTGACTCCAGGTAGTCTCCTTGCCAAGGTCTATGCTGTCCCAGCTGAAATACGAAAGGCAACACCTTTAGAACTGACGCCATCCGGGAAGGGGGAATGGTCAGTGACCGTGTCCACAGAAGCAGAAGGGCTCATTGTCTCCCATGAAGAAGGGCGGTTGCTGCGAGAACGGATGAAGTTAAACCTTTCTCGATATACCACTGATCAAGTCAGAAAGGTAGACCAGTTGCTAGCAGAACACGTGGCCTCATTTGCACGACATGAGAATGACTTTGGCTGTGCACAGGGAATCTATCATGAAATACCCACTGGAGATGCGGCTCCCATCAGGGAAAGATATCGGCAGATACCACCCCAACAGTACCAAGAAGTGAAAGATCTGCTGAATTCAATGCTGGAGAATGGAGTTGTTAGAGAGAGTCAAAGCCCTTGGGCTGCACCAGTGGTGTTGGTCAAAAAGAAGGACGGATCTTTAAGGTTCTGCGTGGATTATCGTAGACTGAACTCCTGCACGGTACGTGACTCTTACCCGCTCCCCCGTATTGAAGAATCGCTTACGGCCTTAGGCAAGGCCCGTTACTTCTCGTCCCTGGATTTAGCAAGTGGCTACTGGCAGGTCCCCATGAGTGAGAAGGACAAAGGGAAGACGGCTTTCATCCTCCCAATGGGTCTATATGAGTTCAACCGTATGCCTTTTGGTCTGACCAATGCCCCGGGTACATTCCAACGGCTCATGGAGAAATGTCTGGGCGATTTCAATTTCAAATTCACTCTGATTTACCTCGATGACATCATTGTCTACTCCGCTACATTCGAAGATCATCTTCAGAAGCTGGGGCAGGTTTTTAGGAGACTGAGAGAGCACGGTTTGAAGTTGAAGCCCAGTAAGTGTCGCCTGTTACAGGAAGAAATTGAATATTTGGGACATCGAATATCAGGACGTGGAGTGCAGCCATCCAGTGAGAAGATTGCGGCTGTGCGAGCCTGGCCCACTCCTACCACCCTACGAGAGGTCCGTGCCTTCTTAGGGCTTGCTGGATATTACAGGCGATTTGTGAAAGACTTTGCACACAAAGCTGAACCACTGAATGCGCTATTGAGGAATACCGCTAGGGGTCCGAAGGCTCAATGCGTGCCTTGGGGTATCGAACAAGAGAGAGCATTTCAAACTCTGAAAGATGCTTTGACCAACCCTCCAATTCTGGCATATGCTGATTACCATCTACCCTTTCAGCTTTATACAGACGCCAGCCAATATGGTCTTGGGGCAGTACTCTCCCAAATCCAGAATGGAGAAGAAAGAGTGATCGCATATGGCAGCCGGTCATTACGAGACTCTGAAAGAAACCCTGCTAATTACAGCTCCTTCCGCTTGGAGTTATTAGCCCTTGTGTGGGCAATGACT
Source organism: Leptodactylus fuscus (assembly GCF_031893055.1). Classification (NCBI taxonomy): domain Eukaryota; kingdom Metazoa; phylum Chordata; class Amphibia; order Anura; family Leptodactylidae; genus Leptodactylus; species Leptodactylus fuscus. The sequence goes on from NC_134269.1 coordinate 151,096,782, forward strand.
GAGAAGTTTGCGGGGTACCTCACCGGGGCAGAAGTACAAGTGTTGACGGATAACAATCCACTGGCACATTTGGATAATGCGAAGCTAGGTGCCCTGGAGCAACGGTGGATGGCCCGACTTTCTAAGTACCGCTACAGTGTGAAATATCGCTCCAAAAATGAGAATCAGAATGCCGATGCATTGTCCCGAGTCACTACCCAACCACCGGTCGGGGACATAGATCAAGAATTAGAATCAACAGAGGTACCTGATTTCACCCAGTTTTCCCAGAAGGTGGTGACTGCTCGACAGAGCGAAATACTGGGAACTCAAGTAGCTCCCTTCCTGGGCCCATCCCACCAAGAATGGATTGGGCTCCAGCAACATGATCCAAGCCTGGCACTGCTATGCCGTTGTGTTAAAAAGGGGTGCAAGCCTACTACTGACGAAAGAGACCAGCTGTCACCCGAAGTATTAGCGGTACTGGGGCAGTGGAACCGATTGGAAATGAGAGACGGGATCCTACGACGGCGTGTATACTTGCCAACTGAGATTGACGCCTGTTATCAAATTGTAGTGACTACTGACCTGGCCCGTCCACTAGCCGCCGAGGTACATCGTAGGAATGGCCACTTTGGAGCTGAGAAGACCTTTAGGTGGCTCCAACGATTGATCTTCTGTCCGAGTCTCCGCTTCATTGTTGAAGAAGTATGTCGTGATTGCAGAGCATGCGAAATCAACAAAGCAGTTGAACAGAGGGCTCCAACACAGACCATAGTGACGAAAGAGCCACTTGAAGTATTGATGATTGACTATCTCGCTGTGGGATATTCTGGAAGTGGGCATCAGTATTGCTTAGTTATGGTAGATCACTTTACCAAATTTGCTGTAGCCGTTGCAACAAAGGACCAGACTGCTGAGTCGGCTGCTGAGGCCCTGTGTCACCACTTCATACGAGTATACGGCTGCCCGCAACGCATTCACTCTGACCAAGGCGCCTGCTTCGAGGGGCGAATCATGCAAGAAGTGCAACGTATTTATGGAATGAAAAAGTCACGCACCACCCCATACCATCCACAGGGGAACGGGGCATGTGAACGATTTAACCGCACATTACTTCAGATGATCCGCACCTTGGAAGCTGACAAGAAGCGACAATGGCCGCAGTATCTGCCTGAATTGTTGTGGGCCTATAATAATCAAGTCCACTCTGTCACAGGGTACGCCCCATATTTTCTCTTCTTTGGGCGACCCGGAAAAGGTGTGGGAGACCTCAACCTCGAAGACACCGATGAATTTCCTTATCGAGGTCTGCCCACTTGGATTCAGGCTCACCGTCAGAGATTAGAGACTGTCCATCGGATAGTACGTGAGAGACTACAAGAACAAGTTCACCCTAATCATCGGCCGGTGCAGGACACCCCTCTTAAAGTGGGCGACTTAGTCTTGGTACGAGTAAAGAAGCCACTAGGGAAATTGGACAGTAGGTGGGAACCTGACCCTTATTGCATTGTGGCCCACCCTCATGTTGATAGTCCCGTTTACCAAGTCCAAAATACCCTGACCAAGCAGACACGGACGCTACACCGTGACATGTTACGCCCATGTCAGTCTCAGGGACCAGTTCAGAACGACAGAGAGGAAGTGACTATGACACACCCCTCCACAAGTGAGCCCTGGTTGTGGGATGACGATGATAACGGGGGTGTTGTGGAAGCTGTGACCACCCCGACAGTAACTGGGCCTGCAACTGTAGTGACACCCCCGACTGCCATACCTGACCGTCCCAATGAGAGACCGACCTCTACACTTGCTGACGATATGACAAGCTTGCGGCGGACTAGTCGTTCTACAGCGGGTGTACCGCCAGTGCGCTATGCCCAGAATGAGTTTGTTTGGCCAGCGGCCCATCGTTACATCACAACATTGCGATTACAGAAATGTATTGATGGGGCTATTGTTGTCAGGGACTGCCAACATTCGACTGGGGGGGTATGTAGCAGTCAGTAGTAGCCCCTATTGTCTTAACAGTGGTGTTTTGCTGCCATCTACTGGTGTGAAGAAATATAGCCTGGGACTGTACTACTGTGAGACAATAATCACCCTGTTCTGTTTGGTAAATGGTGCGGTCCGGAGGAAGTGAGCAGGAAGCACAGAGCAGCGTGGTGTGGGCCCAGAGTGTGTGCTGTGAGGACCTGTGAGAGGCCATTGCTGCTGTAGGCCATAGTAGAAGGCCTGAAAACACTGCAGAGACTGACTGGAGAAAGCGGCAGTGTTGTGGAGATTGTTCTGGGGACTAAAGCCAGACTGTGCCTTGGACTGTGTTCAGACCTTCACCCAAGACAGAAGCAAGCCAGAGTCTGCTGAGTTCCTGGACAGGCCTGCATCGAGGGAGCACCACAGAGAGCTGAGAGACTGTATAAACCCGGTACCGTACAAGTATCTCAGGGACAGCTAGGGACAGCTTATAGCGTGCGTTATCCTCATACTGTTATATGTAACTTAGTTTCTTTTGTTTATTCCTTCCCATTTTCCATAAGTAAAGTGTGTTATATACCTGCCAGTGTGCGTCTGTCTCCTAGTCGCGGATCCTCGTTACCTGCTGGCCCGGACTTACAGTTCTCCTTGCTCTGTCTGAACACTGCCCTATTCTTTCACCTTGGTAATTGATTTTCCACCACACCCATCTCCTTCACCTTCAGTTTGCTCTGATCCTCTAGAGGTTAATCTGGCCTTGCCCTGTGATTGACAGCTGCCTTCCTGTCAACTCCATGGGCGGGTTCTTCCTCCCTATTTAACCTTGGTTCCTGTTCACACTGGCGCTTGCTATTGCCGTGCGCATACCTGCTCTGACTTTCGCTGTTTTTGATTACTCTATTATACTTGACCTTTGGCTTTCCTCACTGACTTCTCTTCTTGGACTCCGATTTGGTACTGTATTGCCCGACTGTTACTGACCCTTGGCTAAGTTGACTTCCCATTGTTGTTGTTCGTCTTGTCTGCGTTTTGTGTGTCACATACTCAGGGAGGGAACGTCTTCGTGGTTGCCGCCTATTACGTAGGATAGGGCCTGGCAATAGGAAGGGAGAGCGGGGGGCATAAGCCTAGGGCTCACTGTCTCTTGTGTCCCCGTTCCAGGGTTCCCTAACATACAGTTAATCTTTTCTGTTTAGTTAGCGCTCAGACGAGCAGGATTTTGTTTGACATTATTTTGCCTGAAGCTAAAGCTGTATTTTATTTTGTTCTTTTTTGTGCCTGATGTAAAGGTTTATTTATTTTGCTGTTTTTCTTAAATAAACCGCTTTGCTGCATATTTTGTGTCCCTGTCTCTGACTGGTTTGTTCCGCCCCGCTGCTTCTACTAAGCTACCTTCTCCACACCTCTTAAAGTGCCTGAATATTTTTCTGTTGAATAGTGTAACACATTATATTTTAAAGGGTGTTTGAAACACAGTGACCTGCTAATATAGTCAGTGAATCATGATGTATAAAATGTTCATCCCATGAAACAGTGTTTCACACCCTCCTCCCGGTCTCATGTATATCCTAATCACCTGTCAGCATGAGAGCTATAAATGCTTTACCCTGAAATAATCATATTCAATGTCAAGCGATGACTCACCGTCACGATGTTTCTTTCTGTAATACACTAACAATGAGGAGGATAGCGGTCCTATATTCTGAACCATAACTAGTAAAACATATTCACTCTGTCTGGCTTCCCCCCCCCCCCAACTAATGGCTGAATGCACAAGGACTGTGATCATTTCTCTCAAATCATAATAGAGCACTACTATCCTTAGCATATATTGTGGTTTATCACACAACATAACCTAGTTTCTGCGGATGTTCTAAAATCACCATATAATATGTACGGCAATCTACCTTTAAGATCACTTCCAAGCTAGAAAAATGTCAAACTAATGTTCCACAATTTCTTTGCAGTTGCAAAATTGTTTCTTGTAGTTGATACTGAAACACCCACACAAGGAAGCATCAAAGACATGAGTTAAAAATAGCAGCGGAAGCATTTGTGAAAAGGACAGAAGATTTTTCAGTACCTGCAAATATACAGCAAGCACATTACTGTAGCCTTTGTGTTTGCAGAGCTATCTTTTGTATTTATTTTCAATATAAAAGATATCATTCCATCCTGCATCATAGATTAGTCATATGCTACATAAGTAATTGATTACTATTCTTTGCACCATTATGCTTAGGCTAAAACTGACTAATGCCTTTTAAAAATATGAATATATTATAGGGGAATATGCACATATAGCAGTTATTTCAGATACAATTTACAATTCGTTATAGTTTACAGTGATTATACACATTACACTGGGTTCACACCAGTGCTTGCACTATGTTCGGGGATTCCGTTCCCCTCTCCTCAAAACCAAGCGGAAATCACATAGACCTCATTTTAGTCTAGGAGGTCCGTGGGTTTCCTAAGGTAACCACTTTTTTATGTGGATTAGGGTTCCCCAAGCGGGCCCCTAAATGGAGACCTGAACGCAGATGTGAACCTAGCCTTACGCTGGATTCACACCAACGTCTGATTTCCGTTTCCATCTTCTGCAGACAGAAGACGGAAACCTGTTAGACCGTGTCCGGCCGTGATCGCCGGTGAGCATTTTGTGGTCTCCGCGGCGAAAACGTTTTTTTTTTTTAAACCGGACACAAAGTCCTGCATGTCTGACTTTGTGTCCAGTTAAAAAAAAAACGGTTTTGCCACGGAGAGCACAAAACGCTCACCGGCGATCACGGCCGGACACTTTTCAAACCCATTCAAATGGGCAGGAAACAGAAACCTGCATAACGGAGATCGGGCGCAGATGTGAACGAGCCCTTAGATGAGTTTCAAGTGAACTCATCAATTTTGGTTGGATTACCCAATAGTCTAATGGTCAAGGCATGGTCACGTTTTGACGCTCCCCCCAAAAGCAGATGTTGGGCGAAAGAGGGGTCAAAGGATAAAGAGGGGTCAAAGGATAAATAGCTGACAGGCAAGCATGTTCAGTTTTACTTACTGCTGCTGTTTTGAACATTCTTCAGTAACCTTTTGTGTCTTTTTGTTTCCATAGAGCAAACGATTCCTCCTGCAAGCTTAGCATGGCTCAATATACATGCCCAATTTTTGATGCTTTTTTTCAGTCACACAGAAATGGATAAAAAAAGAGAAGAAAAGTAAAATGTTTTTCCTTTTTACTGTTCTTTTCTTGTAACCCATCCATGGTTTGTTGTAAAATTTGTGTGAATCAAACACTATTCTTCTGAAAACATCCTCCATATTGTCATATATTGTCTTTACCATCATGACAATATATTTACAGTATATACAATATGTTAATAAGTATTATAACATAGAAGTTTTCTCTCAAGTTATAATAAGGATAAGGAGGAAGTGAGTTAGCGTTCTCCAGATAGAGAGAATTGTTGTGTACTGCTGAGTCTCTGGTTATGCTGGAAACTCTACCAGCTAAGGTCAGTTTAATGTGCCAGGCATTCAGGAAAGGGGAGAAATCCTCACTCAACTTTAGAGGACATGTGACAGCAAATAGGGCTGCCATGGGTGGATGTAAAATACATACTGTACATATAGTGGGGGGTGTAAAAGGGGACATTTTACAATGGAGGATCCATCCAAGAGGACAGTGTATAGAATGTTATTGTAATAGTAAGAGTGAACCACTGAGGCAATTTATATACTAAAGGTCGGTGTGCGATAGCCTTGCTAAAGGCTATGCAAGGATGTGATTAGTTAAAAATGACTTTTCCCAATGATAGAGCCCCTTTAAGTGTCTCATAGTAATACTTATCATTAGAGATGAGCGAACAGTGTTCTATCGAACTCATGTTCGATCGGATATTAGGCTGTTCGGCATGTTCGAATCGAATCGAACACCGCGTGGTAAAGTGCGCCATTACTCGATTCCCCTCCCACCTTCCCTGGCGCCTTTTTTGCTCCAATAACAGCGCAGGGTAGGTGGGACAGGAACTACGACACCGGTGACGTTGAGAAAAGTAGGCAAAACCCATTGGCTGCCGAAAACATGTGACCTCTAATTTAAAAGAACAGCGCCGCCCAGGTTCGCGTCATTCTGAGCTTGCAATTCACCGAGGACGGAGGTTTCCGTCCAGTTAGCTAGGGCTTAGATTCTAGGTAGGCAGGGACAGGCTAGGATAGGAAGGAGAAGACAACCAACAGCTCTTATAAGAGCTAAATTCCAGGGAGAAGCTTGTCAGTGTAACGTGGCACTGACGGGCTCAATCGCCGCAACCCAGCTTTCCCAGGATCCTGAATGGAATACACTGTCGGTGTATTCCCGTATACCCGATATATACCCCCGATACCCGTTCCAACGGTGTGCCCCCCCACCTTCACCCCAGAAATACCCTGCAAGTCCCCTAGCAATAGAATTGGGGCTATATACACCCACTATTTTTGCTACTGCCATATAGTGCCATTGTCTGACTGGGAATTCAAAGAATATATTGGGGTTACGTGCACCCACAATTTTTACTACTGGTATACAGTGCCAGTTTCTGACTGGGAATTCAAAGAATATATTGGGGTTACAAATACCCTCATTTCTTGCTACTGCCATATAGTGCCAGTTTCTGACTGGTAATTCAAAGAATATATTGGGGTTACGTGCACCCACAATTTTTACTACTGGTATACAGTGCCATTGTCTGACTGGGAATTCAAAGAATATATTGGGGTTATAAATACCCTCATTTCTTGCTACTGGTATATAGTGCCATTGTCTGACTGGGAATTCAAAGAATATATTGGGGTTACGTGCACCCACAATTTTTACTACTGGTATACAGTGCCATTGTCTGACTGGGAATTCAAAGAATATATTGGGGTTATAAATACCCTCATTTCTTGCTACTGGTATATAGTGCCATTGTCTGACTGGGAATTCAAAGAATATATTGGGGTTACGTGCACCCACAATTTTTACTACTGGTATACAGTGCCAGTTTCTGACTGGGAATTCAAAGAATATATTGGGGTTACAAATACCCTCATTTCCTGCTACTGCCATATAGTGCCAGTTTCTGACTGGTAATTCAAAGAATATATTGGGGTTACGTGCACCCACAATTTTTACTACTGGTATACAGTGCCAGTTTCTGACTGGGAATTCAAAGAATATATTGGGGTTACAAATACCCTCATTTCTTGCTACTGCCATATAGTGCCAGTTTCTGACTGGTAATTCAAAGAATATATTGGGGTTACGTGCACCCACAATTTTTACTACTGGTATACAGTGCCATTGTCTGACTGGGAATTCAAAGAATATATTGGGGTTATAAATACCCTCATTTCTTGCTACTGGTATATAGTGCCATTGTCTGACTGGGAATTCAAAGAATATATTGGGGTTACGTGCACCCACAATTTTTACTACTGGTATACAGTGCCAGTTTCTGACTGGGAATTCAAAGAATATATTGGGGTTACAAATACCCTCATTTCTTGCTACTGCCATATAGTGCCAGTTTCTGACTGGTAATTCAAAGAATATATTGGGGTTACGTGCACCCACAATTTTTACTACTGGTATACAGTGCCAGTTTCTGACTGGGAATTCAAAGAATATATTGGGGTTACAAATACCCTCATTTCTTGCTACTGCCATATAGTGCCAGTTTCTGACTGGTAATTCAAAGAATATATTGGGGTTATAAATACCCTCATTTCTTGCTACTGGTATATAGTGCCATTGTCTGACTGGGAATTCAAAGAATATATTGGGGTTACGTGCACCCACAATTTTTACTACTGGTATACAGTGCCAGTTTCTGACTGGGAATTCAAAGAATATATTGGGGTTACAAATACCCTCATTTCTTGCTACTGCCATATAGTGCCAGTTTCTGACTGGTAATTCAAAGAATATATTGGGGTTACGTGCACCCACAATTTTTACTACTGGTATACAGTGCCAGTTTCTGACTGGGAATTCAAAGAATATATTGGGGTTACAAATACCCTCATTTCTTGCTACTGCCATATAGTGCCAGTTTCTGACTGGTAATTCAAAGAATATATTGGGGTTATAAATACCCTCATTTCTTGCTACTGGTATATAGTGCCATTGTCTGACTGGGAATTCAAAGAATATATTGGGGTTACGTGCACCCACAATTTTTACTACTGGTATACAGTGCCAGTTTCTGACTGGGAATTCAAAGAATATATTGGGGTTACAAATACCCTCATTTCTTGCTACTGCCATATAGTGCCAGTTTCTGACTGGTAATTCAAAGAATATATTGGGGTTACGTGCACCCACAATTTTTACTACTGGTATACAGTGCCATTGTCTGACTGGGAATTCAAAGAATATATTGAGGTTATAAATACCCTCATTTCTTGCTACTGCCATATAGTGCCAGTTTCTGACTGGGAATTCAAAGAATATATTGGGGTTATAAATACCCTCATTTCTTGCTACTGGTATATAGTGCCATTGTCTGACTGGGAATTCAAAGAATATATTGGGGTTACGTGCACCCACAATTTTTACTACTGGTATACAGTGCCAGTTTCTGACTGGGAATTCAAAGAATATATTGGGGTTACAAATACCCTCATTTCTTGCTACTGCCATATAGTGCCAGTTTCTGACTGGTAATTCAAAGAATATATTGGGGTTACGTGCACCCACAATTTTTACTACTGGTATACAGTGCCATTGTCTGACTGGGAATTCAAAGAATATATTGCGGTTATAAATACCCTCATTTCTTGCTACTGCCATATAGTGCCAGTTTCTGACTGGGAATTCAAAGAATATATTGGGGTTACGTGCACCCACAATTTTTACTACTGGTATACAGTGCCATTGTCTGACTGGGAATTCAAAGAATATATTGGGGTTATAAATACCCTCATTTCTTGCTACTGGTATATAGTGCCATTGTCTGACTGGGAATTCAAAGACTATATTGGGGTTACGTGCACCCACAATTTTTACTACTGGTATACAGTGCCAGTTTCTGACTGGGAATTCAAAGAATATATTGGGGTTACAAATACCCTCATTTCTTGCTACTGCCATATAGTGCCAGTTTCTGACTGGTAATTCAAAGAATATATTGGGGTTACGTGCACCCACAATTTTTACTACTGGTATACAGTGCCAGTTTCTGACTGGGAATTCAAAGAATATATTGGGGTTACAAATACCCTCATTTCTTGCTACTGCCATATAGTGCCAGTTTCTGACTGGTAATTCAAAGAATATATTGGGGTTATAAATACCCTCATTTCTTGCTACTGGTATATAGTGCCATTGTCTGACTGGGAATTCAAAGAATATATTGGGGTTACGTGCACCCACAATTTTTACTACTGGTATACAGTGCCAGTTTCTGACTGGGAATTCAAAGAATATATTGGGGTTACAAATACCCTCATTTCTTGCTACTGCCATATAGTGCCAGTTTCTGACTGGTAATTCAAAGAATATATTGGGGTTACAAATACCCTCATTTCTTGCTACTGCCATATAGTGCCAGTTTCTGACTGGTAATTCAAAGAATATATTGGGGTTACGTGCACCCACAATTTTTACTACTGGTATACAGTGCCATTGTCTGACTGGGAATTCAAAGAATATATTGGGGTTATAAATACCCTTATTTCTTGCTACTGCCATATAGTGCCAGTTTCTGACTGGGAATTCAAAGAATATATTGGGGTTATAAATACCCTCATTTCTTGCTACTGGTATATAGTGCCATTGTCTGACTGGGAATTCAAAGAATATATTGGGGTTACGTGCACCCACAATTTTTACTACTGGTATACAGTGCCAGTTTCTGACTGGGAATTCAAAGAATATATTGGGGTTACAAATACCCTCATTTCTTGCTACTGCCATATAGTGCCAGTTTCTGACTGGTAATTCAAAGAATATATTGGGGTTACGTGCACCCACAATTTTTACTACTGGTATACAGTGCCATTGTCTGACTGGGAATTCAAAGAATATATTGGGGTTATAAATACCCTCATTTCTTGCTACTGCCATATAGTGCCAGTTTCTGACTGGTAATTCAAAGAATATATTGGGGTTATAAATACCCTCATTTCTTGCTACTGGTATATAGTGCCATTGTCTGACTGGGAATTCAAAGAATATATTGGGGTTACGTGCACCCACAATTTTTGCTACTGGTATATAGTGCCATTTTTTAACTGGGAATTCAAAATGCGCAAGGCTCCCGGAAAGGGACGTGGACGAGGCCGTGGGCGAGGTCGGGGGAATGGTTCTGGGGAGCAAGGTAGCAGTGAAGCCACAGGGCGTCCCGTGCCTACTCCTGTGGGGCAGCAAGCATTGCGCCACTCCACAGTGCCAGGGTTGCTTGCCACATTAACTAAACTGCAGGGTACAAACCTTAGTAGGCCCGAGAACCAGGAACAGGTCTTGCAATGGCTGTCAGAGAACGCTTACAGCACATTGTCCAGCAGCCAGTCAGACTCTGCCTCCTCTCCTCCTATTACCCAACAGTCTTGTCCTCCTTCCTCCCAAAATTCCCAAGCTTCACAGAACAATAACCCCAACTGTCCCTGCTCCCCAGAGCTGTTCTCCGCTCCTTTCATTGTCCCTCAACCTGCCTCTCCACGTCACGATTCCACGAACCTAACAGAGGAGCATCTGTGTCCAGATGCTCAAACACTAGAGTCTCCTCCATCTCCGTTCGATTTGGTGGTGGATGACCAGCAACCCACCCTCATCGACGATGATGTGACGCAGTTGCCGTCAGGGCATCCAGTTGACCGGCGCATTGTGCGGGAGGAGGAGATGAGACAGGAGTTGGAAGAGGAAGTGGTGGATGATGAGGACACTGACCCGACCTGGACAGGGGGGATGTCAAGCGGGGAAAGTAGTGTGGATGTTGAGGCAAGTGCAGCACCAAAAAGGGTAGCTAGAGGCAGAGGCAGAGGTCAGCAGCTTAGGCGAAGCCAGGCCACACCCGGAATCTCCCAAGATGTTCCAGTTCGTACCCAGCCCCGAAAAACTCCCACCTCGAGGGCACGTTTCTCGAAGGTGTGGAGTTTTTTCAAGGAATGCGCCGAGGACAGATATAGTGTTGTCTGCACAATTTGCCTCTCGAAATTGATTAGGGGCTCTGAGAAGAGCAACCTGTCCACCACTTCAATGCGCCGTCATTTGGAATCCAAGCACTGGAATCAGTGGCAGGCAGCAACGGCAGGACAAAGGCCGCCTGCCGTTCACGCCACTGCCACTGCCTCTGCCTCTGCCACTGCCACTGCTGACTGTGCTGGCGATGCACTCCAGAGGACGAGCCAGGACACCACTTCATCTGCCTCCGCCACTTTGTTGACTTCTCCCTCATCCTCCCCTGTTCCTGTCTTATCTCCTTCTCCTGCACCAAAGGCACCATCAGGCACTTCTTTACAACAACCCACCATCTCTCAGACATTGGAGCGGCGGCAGAAATACACTGCTAACCACCCACACGCGCAAGCCTTGAACGCCAACATCGCTAAACTGCTGGCCCAGGAGATGTTGGCGTTCCGGCTTGTTGAAACTCCCGCCTTCCTGGACCTGATGGCAACTGCGGCACCTCGCTATGCCGTCCCTAGCCGTCACTACTTCTCCCGGTGTGCCGTCCCCGCCTTGCACCAGCACGTGTCACTCAACATCAGGCGGGCCCTTAGTTCCGCGCTTTGCACAAAGGTCCACTTGACCACCGACGCGTGGACAAGTGCATGCGGACAGGGACGCTACATTTCACTGACGGCACACTGGGTGAATGTAGTTGAGGCTGGGACTGCTTCCCAAACTGGCCCGGTGTACCTCGTCTCCCCGCCTAACATTCCTGGCAGGGACACGAGAAGAACACCCCCCTCCTCCTCCTCCTCTACCGCCTCCTCCTCCGCCACCGCCTCCTCCTCCGCTGTTAGATTGACCCCAGCTACGAGTTGGAAACGTTGCAGCACTGGAGTTGGTAGACGTCAGCAGGCTGTGCTGAAGCTGATCAGCTTGGGGGACAGACAGCACACTGCCTCCGAGGTGAGGGATGCCCTCCTCGATGAGACGGCAATATGGTTTGAGCCGCTGCACCTGGGCCCAGGCATGGTCGTTTGTGATAACGGCCGGAACCTGGTAGCAGCTCTGGAGCTTGCCGGACTCCAACATGTTCCATGCCTGGCCCACGTCTTCAACCTAGTGGTGCAACGTTTCCTAAAGAGCTACCCCAATGTTCCAGAGCTACTGGTGAAAGTGCGGCGCATGTGCGCCCACTTTCGCAAGTCGACAGTAGCCGCTGCTAGCTTAAAATCTCTCCAGCAACGCCTGCATGTGCCACAACACCGGCTTTTGTGCGACGTCCCCACACGCTGGAACTCAACGTTTCAGATGTTGAATAGAGTGGTTGAGCAGCAGAGACCTTTGATGGAATACCAGCTACAAAACCCTAGGGTGCCACAAAGTCAGCTGCCTCAGTTTCTCATCCATGAGTGGCCATGGATGAGAGACCTTTGTGACATCCTACGGGTGTTTGAGGAGTCCACAAGGAGGGTGAGCTCTGAGGATGCGATGGTGAGCCTTACAATCCCGCTCTTGTGTGTTCTGAGAGAATCCCTGATTGACATCAGGGATAACTCAGATCACACAGAGGAGTCAGGGATAGCATCCGATCCGTCACAGCTGGAGAGTAGGTCCACACATCTGTCCGCTTCATCGCGTTTAATGGAGGAGGAGGAGGAGGAAGAAGAGTTGTCCGATGATGTGATGGTGATACAGGAGGCTTCCGGGCAACTTCGAATCGTCCCATTGTTGCAGCGCGGATGGGTAGACATGGAGGATGAGGAGGAAATGGAGATTGAACTTTCCGGTGGGGCCAGAGGAGTCATGCCAACTAACACTGTGGCAGACATGGCTGAGTTCATGTTGGGGTGCTTTACAACCGACAAGCGTATTGTCAAAATCATGGAGGACAACCAGTACTGGATCTTTGCTATCCTTGACCCCCGGTATAAAAACAACATCTCGTCTTTTATTCCGGTAGAGGGGAGGGCCAATCGCATCAATGCTTGCCACAGGCAATTGGTGCAGAATATGATGGAGATGTTTCCAGCATGTGACGTTGGCGGCAGGGAGGACAGTTCCTCCAGTAGGCGACCAAGTTCTCACCGGTCCACACAAACGAGGGGCACACTGTCTAAGGTCTGGGACACCTTGATGGCACCCCCTCGCCAAAGTGCCGCCACAGAGGGTCCTAGTGTCACCAGGCGTGAGAAGTATAGGCGCATGTTGCGGGAATACCTTTCCGACCACAGCCCTGTCCTCTCCGACCCCTCTGCGCCCTACACGTATTGGGTGTCGAAGTTGGACCTGTGGCTTGAACTTGCCCTATATGCCTTGGAGGTGCTGTCCTGTCCTGCCGCCAGCGTCCTATCTGAGAGGGTGTTCAGTGCAGCCGGTGGCATCATCACTGACAAGCGCACCCGTCTGTCAGCTGAGAGTGCCGACAGGCTCACTTTGATAAAAATGAACCACCACTGGATAGAGCCTTCATTTTTGTGCCCACCTGTGTAAAGCACCCCAACATGAAACTCCATGTCTGTACTCAACCTCTCCAATTCCTCCGCATCCTCATACTCATCCACCATAAGCGTTGCACAATTCTGCTAATACTAGGCTCCCTCCAACATGATTTCCCCCAACTCTGCTGGTTAGAGGCTCCCTCCACCCTGATTTCCACCAACTCTGCTGGTTAGAGGCTCCCTCCACCCTGCTTTCCCACAACTCTGCTGGTTAGAGGCTCCCTCCACCATGAATTGGTCCAAACTGGGGTTTTTAGAGGCTCCCTCCACCATGAATTGGTCCAAACTGGGGTTTTTAGAGGCTCCCTCCACCATGAATTTGCCCAAACTGGGCTGTTTAGAGGCTCCCTCCACCATGAATTGGTCCAAATTGGGGTTTTTAGAGGCTCCCTCCACCATGAATTTGCCCAAACTGGGCTGGTTAGAGGCTCCCTCCACCATGAATTGGTCCAAACTGGGCTGGTTAGAGGCTCCCTCCACCATGAATTGGTCCAAATTGGGGTTTTTAGAGGCTCCCTCCACCATGAATTGGTCCAAACTGGGCTGTTTAGAGGCTCCCTCCACCATGAATTGGTCCAAACTGGGGTTTTTAGAGGCTCCCTCCACCATGAATTGGTCCAAACTGGGCTGGTTAGAGGCTCCCTCCACCATGAATTGGTCCAAACTGGGTTTTTTAGAGGCTCCCTCCACCATGAATTGGTCCAAACTGGGGTTTTTAGAGGCTCCCTCCACCATGAATTGGTCCAAACTGGGGTTTTTAGAGGCTCCCTCCACCATGAATTGGTCCAAACTGGGGTTTTTAGAGGCTCCCTCCACCATGAATTTGCCCAAACTGGGCTGTTTAGAGGCTCCCTCCACCATGAATTGGTCCAAATTGGGGTTTTTAGAGGCTCCCTCCACCATGAATTGGTCCAAACTGGGGTTTTTAGAGGCTCCCTCCACCATGAATTTGCCCAAACTGGGCTGTTTAGAGGCTCCCTCCAGCATGAATTGGTCCAAACTGGGGTTTTTAGAGGCTCCCTCCACCATGAATTGGTCCAAACTGGGGTTTTTAGAGGCTCCCTCCACCATGAATTGGTCCAAACTGGGGTTTTTAGAGGCTCCCTCCACCATGAATTGGTCCAAACTGGGCTGGTTAGAGGCTCCCTCCACCGTGAATTTGCCCAAACTGGGCTGTTTAGAGGCTCCCTCCACCATGAATTGGTCCAAACTGGGCTGGTTAGAGGCTCCCTCCACCATGAATTGGTCCAAACTGGGTTTTTTAGAGGCTCCCTCCACCATGAATTGGTCCAAACTGGGGTTTTTAGAGGCTCCCTCCACCATGAATTGGTCCAAACTGGGGTTTTTAGAGGCTCCCTCCACCATGAATTGGTCCAAACTGGGGTTTTTAGAGGCTCCCTCCACCATGAATTTGCCCAAACTGGGCTGGTTAGAGGCTCCCTCCACCATGAATTGGTCCAAACTGGGCTGGTTAGAGGCTCCCTCCACCATGAATTGGTCCAAATTGGGGTTTTTAGAGGCTCCCTCACCATGAATTGGTCCAAACTGGGCTGTTTAGAGGCTCCCTCCACCATGAATTGGTCCAAACTGGGGTTTTTAGAGGCTCCCTCCACCATGAATTGGTCCAAACTGGGCTGGTTAGAGGCTCCCTCCACCATGAATTGGTCCAAACTGGGTTTTTTAGAGGCTCCCTCCACCATGAATTGGTCCAAACTGGGGTTTTTAGAGGCTCCCTCCACCATGAATTTGCCCAAACTGGGCTGTTTAGAGGCTCCCTCCACCATGAATTGGTCCAAATTGGGGTTTTTAGAGGCTCCCTCCACCATGAATTTGCCCAAACTGGGCTGGTTAGAGGCTCCCTCCACCATGAATTGGTCCAAACTGGGCTGGTTAGAGGCTCCCTCCACCATGAATTGGTCCAAATTGGGGTTTTTAGAGGCTCCCTCCACCATGAATTGGTCCAAACTGGGCTGTTTAGAGGCTCCCTCCACCATGAATTGGTCCAAACTGGGGTTTTTAGAGGCTCTCTCCACCATGAATTGGTCCAAACTGGGCTGGTTAGAGGCTCCCTCCACCATGAATTGGTCCAAACTGGGTTTTTTAGAGGCTCCCTCCACCATGAATTGGTCCAAACTGGGGTTTTTAGAGGCTCCCTCCACCATGAATTGGTCCAAACTGGGGTTTTTAGAGGCTCCCTCCACCATGAATTGGTCCAAACTGGGGTTTTTAGAGGCTCCCTCCACCATGAATTTGCCCAAACTGGGTTTTTTAGAGGCTCCCTCCACCATGAATTGGTCCAAACTGGGTTTTTTAGAGGCTCCCTCCACCATGAATTGGTCCAAACTGGGGTTTTTAGAGGCTCCCTCCACCATGAATTTGCCCAAACTGGGCTGTTTAGAGGCTCCCTCCACCATGAATTGGTCCAAATTGGGGTTTTTAGAGGCTCCCTCCACCATGAATTGGTCCAAACTGGGGTTTTTAGAGGCTCCCTCCACCATGAATTTGCCCAAACTGGGCTGTTTAGAGGCTCCCTCCAGCATGAATTGGTCCAAACTGGGGTTTTTAGAGGCTCCCTCCACCATGAATTGGTCCAAACTGGGCTGTTTAGAGGCTCCCTCCACCATGAATTGGTCCAAACTGGGGTTTTTAGAGGCTCCCTCCACCATGAATTGGTCCAAACTGGGCTGGTTAGAGGCTCCCTCCACCATGAATTTGCCCAAACTGGGCTGTTTAGAGGCTCCCTCCACCATGAATTGGTCCAAACGGGGGTTTTTAGAGGCTCCCTCCACCATGAATTTGCCCAAACTGGGCTGGTTAGAGGCTCCCTCCACCATGAATTTGCCCAAACTGGGCTGTTTAGAGGCTCCCTCCACCATGAATTGGTCCAAACTGGGCTGTTTAGAGGCTCCCTCCACCATGAATTGGTCCAAACTGGGTTTTTTAGAGGCTCCCTCCACCATGAATTGGTCCAAACTGGGGTTTTTAGAGTCTCCCTCCACCATGAATTGGTCCAAACTGGGGTTTTTAGAGGCTCCCTCCACCATGAATTTGCCCAAACTCTGCTGGTTAGAGGCTCAACCCACCCTGATTTTCAAAACAAATGTTGGTGCCAACCTCAACTTACTACAAGGGCCAAATTCACTGCTGGTGACAAGCTCTCCTCACTGCAAGTGCCAAATACACATGTTTCAAGGTGTTTTCCTACTGTCAGAGAGGTGGTATTGAGTGTGTAAAGTGTGTAGTTGTTAGGCTGTGATGTTGGGGTAATAGAGGGTCTTTGGTGTGTTAGATGCCCCCAGACATGCTTCCCCTGCTGTCCCAGTGTCATTCCAGAGGTGTTGGCATCATTTCCTGTGGTGTCATAGTGGACTTGGTGACCCTCCAGACACGGATTTGGGTTTCCCCCTTAACGAGTATATGTTCCCCATAGACTATAATGGGGTTCGAAACCCGTTCGAACACACGAACATTGAGCGGCTGTTCGATTCGAATTTCGAACCTCGAACATTTTAGTGTTCGCTCATCTCTACTTATCATCTCTCCCAGGAATGCCTGGAGACTCCCAGAGGAACTGTACAATCTTTTGGATACCCCACAGAAATCCCTTAAAAGTAAAAGAGGCTATTTGCACAAAAACTGTTTAAAAAAATATTACAAACCTAAAGTTTTGGGACTTTTTTTTGGCACATAAGCACAAGGGGATGATGAATTTCCCACAGTGTGCTCGAAGCAAGAAAAAAAATAGAGTAAAGACACACACTGACGTAGGCCAAACTGTGGTGACCAGATTATTGGGGGGACATCTCCAATATGGCTGGTCTTGTGGGGTGTTCATGGTATATTTTAGTAAGTACCTACCAAAAGTGCTACAAGGAAGGAAAAACAATGAATCAGCAATGGGGTCCTGGGAACCTAAAACTCATCAATGCGTGTGAAGACTGAAGGCTCGCCCGCCTGATCTGACCACAGAGAAAACCCCTGGTGCACAAGCTGCTGTAACGTGTCTGTCAGCTGGGCTGCATTCACACCATGTTGCTTGTTTCATTTAAGCACAACTGTGGCAGTTTTCTGACATACAAGGCATAAAAATCACAACAGTTTGTGTAAAAGGCAATTTTCACAAAAAAAATATTTTTTTTAATTTGGTTCTGTGCAGCCTGTGCCCTGTCAGATTTACCATCATTTACACCTGAAATATGGCATAAATGATGGGGGAAACTTATGTCTGCTACAAGATGGTGCACATTTGCCCTGGATTGTGCCTTATCTATAAGGAGTGCCTGATCCTACTGACCAGCGCCGCACCTCCCATGAGGCGACCTGAAGCGAGCGTTTCAGGCGGCGCTATGTCAGGGCCTCAGGGAGGGCGGCATTTTTGCTTCCCTAAGCCAGTCCAGGACAAGCTGTCCTGGACTGGCTTAGCACCGAGCGGTGGTTTGGGGAGGCCACTGGAGCAGCGCTGCTCCAGCGGCCTCCCTTCACGCTCAGGCAGAGAGCAGGCAGCCTCCGGGCCTGTTCTCTGCCGGCGAACGGCGCTAAGCCCCGCCCATCCACTCAGCCACGCCCCCTCCGCTCGGCCACGCCCCCTCCTCCCGGCCGGAGGGGGGGGGGGCGACTTTCTGTAGTTCGCCTCGGGCGGCGAAAGGGGAAGGTTCACCCCTGCTACTGACCATAATGTCTTCTGCCCATTGTCAAACATTTCCATCAGAATTGGATGATGGAACAGTAAAAGATGCCTGGTCATCAAAACCCTCTTTAGGCCCCGTTCACACGGGGCAAGAGGGGGCGGATTTTGGCGTGGAATCCACATCATAATCCACCCCCTCACAATGGTGGTCTATGTAGACCGCTAGCATTCTTTTTTCCCCTAGCGGCATGTTACCACTAGCGGAAAAAGAAACGAGCTGCCCTTTCTTCAGGTGATTCAGTCTGCCTTGCGACTGCACCCTCCGGACTAAGCTCATTCATTTGGGCCTAATCCGGAGCGGAAAGCTGAGACGGGATGCCGTGCACTGCACCGGCATCCCATCACGGCAGCCGCGACGGAATATGACACACGGAATCCCCATGTGAACGCAACCTTAAGGCCGGGGCCCCACGGGCCGGAAATGCCGCAGTAAAAATCGCAACGTTTTACATGCTTATAAAGTGGATGGGATTCATTCCAGCATTCAGTGATCTCTGTTGCTTATAAATAAATGGGGGTGCCACCAGATACATCTACATTCAGCCTGGCTTTTGTCAGGCTCAATACAAATCAGGTGAAAAGAACCCCTCAATTCTTGGGACCAGGGGGGGAGGCAGCCGTCAGACCCCACTGATCACATACAGTCCTATGAAAAAGTTTGGGCACCCCTATTAATCTTAATCATTTTTAGTTCTAAATATTTTGGTATTTGCAACAGCCATTTCAGTTTGATATATCTAATAACTGATGGACACAGTAATATTTCAGGATTGAAATGAGGTTTATTGTACTAACAGAAAATGCGCAATATGCATTAAACCAAAATTTGACCGGTGCAAAAGTATGGGCACCTCAACAGAAAAGTGACATTAATATTTAGTACATCCTCCTTTTGCAAAGATAACAGCCTCTAGTCGCTTCCTGTAGCTTTTAATCAGTTCCTGGATCCTGGATAAAGGTATTTTGGACAAACAATTCAAGTTCAGTTAAGTTTGATGGTCGCCGAGCATGGACAGCCCGCTTCAAATCATCCCACAGATGTTCAATGATATTCAGGTCTGGGGACTGGGATGGCCATTCCAGAACATTGTAATTGTTCCTCTGCATGAATGCCTGAGGATTTGGAGCGGTGTTTTGGATCATTGTCTTGCTGAAATATCCATCCCCGGCGTAACTTCAACTTCGTCACTGATTCTTGAACATTATTCTCAAGAATCTGCTGATACTGAGTGGAATCCATGCGACCCTCAACTTTAACAAGATTCCCGATGCCGGCATTGGCCACACAGCCCCAAAGCATGATGGAACCTCCACCAAATTTTACAGTGGGTAGCATGTGTTTTTCTTGGAATGCTGTTTCTTTTTGGACGCCATGCATAACGCCTTTTTTTATAACCAAACAACTCAATTTTTGTTTCCAAAATGAAGCTGACTTGTCCAAATGTGCTTTTTCATACCTCAGGCAACTCTATTTGTGGCGTACGTGCAGAAACGGCTTCTTTCTCATCACTCTCCCATACAGCTTCTATTTGTGCAAAGTGCGCTGTATAGTTGACCGATGCACAGTGACACCATCTGCAGCAAGATGATGCTGCAGCTCTTTGGAGGTGGTCTGTGGATTGTCCTTGACTGTTCTCACCATTCTTCTTCTCTGCCTTTCTGATATTTTTCTTGGCCTGCCACTTCTGGGCTTAACAAGAACTGTCCCTGTGGTCTTCCATTTCCTTACTATGTTCCTCACAGTGGAAACTGACAGGTTAAATCTCTGAGACAACGTTTTGTATCTTTCCCCTGAACAACTATGTTGAACAATCTTTGTTTTCAGATCATTTGAGAGCAGGCTGTCCATGTTCGGCGACCATCAAACTTAACTGAACTTGAATTGTTTTGTAGAAAGAAATGGTCCAAAATCCCTTCATCCAGGATCCAGGAACTGATTAAAAGCTACAGGAAGCGACTAGAGGCTGTTATCTTTGCAAAAGGAGGATCTACTAAATATTAATGTCACTTTTCTGTTGAGGTGCCCATATTTTTGCACCGGTCAAATTTTGGTTTAATGCATATTGCGCATTTTCTGTTAGTACAATAAACCTCATTTCAATCCTGAAATATTACTGTGTCCATCAGTTATTAGATATATCAAACTGAAATGGCTGTTGCAAACACCAAAATATTTAGAACTAAAAATGATTAAGATTAATAGGGGTGCCCAAACTTTTTCATAGGACTGTATTTGTCCTACTTTTCATCTCATAGTCCCCTTTAGCGTGCTTTGACACTGAGTATAGTCTCAGCTCATTCTGAACGTAAAACATGTTCAGAATGAGCGCATACACAACAGATCCCATTCATTTCTATGAGTGCTGGCATACGTGCGCTCCCCATTGAAATTTCCCTATTGCTTTCAATGTGTTTTACATTCAGAATGAGCTGAGAGTATACTCAGTGTCAAAGCACCCTTACAGGGTTTTATTTTAAGCTTATTACCTTTTACAGTGGCCATTCCCCACAGCTCTGACAGTAATCTATCCTGACCACTAGGACCCCCCACCATCATCAGAACAGGGGTCCTGCATTTGTACTACTGCGCATTCATCTCTATGGGACTGCTAAAAAAGTAGATATCAGAATTATCTCTGGCAGTCTCAGAGATGAACGAATCAGCAGCGCACATTGTGGATCATATACGGCAGAAACAGGACGTCTGATCAGTGGGGGTTCCAATGTTCAGATCCCCAGTGATCTACTTTTCATTCCTGCCAAAAACTCCTTGCAGAACAGACTTTACTTACACATATGACATTACAGATAATATCTTCTATCAGTGAAGAACAATTAGGTAACTGCTGTGTTCAGAATATACTAAATGGGAAAGGACTAATTCTAATCTTATCTAGTGCCCCTATAACATTCCCTTCACACATGGTCTAATACTGCTCCACAGACACAGTTAATGTTTATGTCTTCCATATGGATTAGCAGCAAAATTACTGCAGATTTGACCCTTTATAGTCTACATTAATTCTGCATCTAAATTTACATGTTTTATGGCATAAAATGACGCCACATGTGAAACCATCCATAATTTGCACACCACAGGGCACCTTACATTCTGCTGCACATACACATCACTCTCAGGTTTCTTGCATCTGATGTTCTGCATTGGCTATTGAAGAATATGTTATTTCATATAAAGCCAAGGCAACCTTGTTAGATGATGCACAAAGGAGCAAATTTATAAAAACTGATGAATTATTTGACAGTCTTAATAGACAGCCTGACTAGCACAGCGAACCAGAGATTTATGAAGAGGCTGCGGCGTCCTGGCACCAGAATGGAAATCTGCCAGATAGGACCTGGCATATATTTGCATCCTAACTCATGCCAGAAAACTGGCTCAAGGGGCCTTGCACCAAATATATGCCTCAGTATCATCCCTCTGTGCCAGAAAACTGGTATATAGAGAATGATGAATCCCTCTCATCAATTTGTGTCCCCAAATGCATTCTTTATATATCCCATCTAAATCAACTTTGTTTAGATTCCACATGACATTTCTCGCCCTAAGTGTATTTTTTGTACTAATGACCCATACACAGGAAAGGTCACCAGTATCTGATATATAGGGGTCGAACCCCAGACCCTATTGCTCCTGGGCACCAAATACTACAGACCAGTGGATGGGGAACAGAAGCAGCCCTTCTCCTATTCCAGTAATAGGAGCAGAGATACAGTTCCCTGGAGCCACCGCTATACAGTGGAGGAAGCTGCAGCTCGGTGCTTATTGCTTGAACACTATAATTTCTGGTGCCCAGAGATAGCCACATCAGAGGATTTATACGGGGTTCGCGTGTTGGACCATCATAGATCATGCAAGGCAGCTTATAAAACAGTTTATTTACATGGACATACGCTTATCTTCATGTTCCCACTGAAATAAGGCCAGCCTAGCAGTGAGGGTATGTTCATGGTGAGATTGAGACTGAATGTTATTTTATACTGTATGTGCTGCCAACCTGATCAGGTGCTATTTGGTGCAGGGTGTATATCAGGTACCAGACAAGTATTATTATTCACAGGCAATCTGTCCACACTGTAATGGAAAATAGGTCTACCCTTGGCTTACATGTCATTAAACGTGAGCAGACAGTATAAGACTGAGGTACCTTGGGCCTGCCAGCTAAAATGGCCTACCCTCCAACAACCCCTAGGAAATAAACTATAGTACACTTCAAATTTCAGAATATAATTCTACCTCAAACATAGCTAAGGGAGCGTTCACACTACCATCGGTGTTTGACAGGTAGTATCCGCTGCTAATGTCCGTTCAAAATCTTGCACGTACATTAGCAGCGGACACTAGCTGTGTCCGTGACATTTTGCATTCATTTAAATGGAGATCGGGTGAGTTGTTTTACATTCTGTGCCTGTCCTTAAGTGTCCATTCCTAAAGATGTCCGACTTTTCAAGCGGACAGCTGTTTTGCCAACTATTTTAAGGGGGTCGGGTACGGCTTTAAAGAAGGCAACTCTGAATGCTTTACTAATTTTATTATATGAAGAATCAGTGATTACATAAAATAACAGAAGATAGTGTGATATTGCATACACTTTTGTATAATACAAGTTACAAAGATTAATATACAAAGATTAAGATACAGAATCAACACCAAGAGCTTACATCATCATCTGACTGGAAAAGAAAATCATCAACCGTGGAGGCGACCGGCGAAGGCAGAGAATTATCTCCATAGCTTACATTACACATCTATATACAGGTTAAAGCTTCACCAGGAATTATAAGCATCATCTATCCGGCATCAGCTGGGAGAAGCGGGCCAGCGAAGATAGAGAGTTCCTGGGATCCACACTGCGCCATGGGCGTCCCCTTAGCACGCAGGTCCAGACACTTCTAACTTTGCAGCAAACTTTCTCAGCTTATATCTTCTTGAAAACAAATGCCTGCGTAGTCCCATGCTACGCAAACTAACACATCAGTATTTTTCCAGTATAAGGCCTCCCCCCTCTGAATGGCCAGTTCTTCAGAGGTTAACCTGACACTGGGAAAATCCTTCATCGGATGTTGAATGCTCCTGGTGCTAAGCAAATCTGCATTCCCATCAATCAGTGTTATATGGTACAGCATTCTCATAACAATATTCTGTGAGAAGCAATGATAAGAGAGCTATGCGTAAATATGAAGCGTCTCTCACTAAACATGACCAAGTCTACAGAACTTACAGGCTAACTGTTACCATCTAATATTCTTAAAGGGATACTGTCAATATGGATTCCGGATGGTCAATTAATACCTTAGCACTACAACAGCAAAACCCAACATGTCTATTGGACACCACTGCAGCCCCCATAACTGCTGCTATCAAAAATATGTCTTAGGGTTGAAGTAGGGGGCAACAGTCAAAGATTGCACTGGAGCCCACAACACTTTAGCTACGCCACTGGACTGAAACATTTTACAGCTAAAACCACTCCTATAATTTCTAGATGACCCCTTCCTAACGTTTCACACCTAACATGTATAGTTTATGGTTTATTCCTTCACCTCACCTGGATCATTGAATTTCTACACAACTGTACTTATTCTACAATACCAGCAGAGATTTTGGTGAACAATGGACACCTCTACAAACCTAGTCATATAGTCACATCTCCTGCCCATCTACAGATGATAGAGCACTAGAAGAACCAGCCATGACGTCCTCCATTCCTCTGGACACTAGATTATCAGCCATACTGCCCACATCACATATGGCAGAGCTGGTACATGTAGTACTGGCAGGCAGGTGACACCTGAGGATTCTGTGACCTCTGACATCATGCGACCTGCACACGGCCAACTGTCATTTAGTCTCAACTGTCATTTAGTATTCACTGAAGATGGCGGCGACTAGACTGTACCACTGCATCTCAGCGATACTGCGGAAAGTGCCTTTCATTGGACAAAGAGGAAGAAGCGATAGCAAGAGAGAAGGAGAAAAGGGAAAATGAGAAGAGGAAGAGAGGAGAGGATGGAGAGATGAAGAAGAGGATGAAGAAGATGAGAGGAGGAGGAGATGAGAAAAGGGAAGATGAAAAGAGGAAGAAAGAAGAGGATGGAGAGAGCAGAGCATTTGGCCAAGTAAGTTTTGAAACTTTTATTTTTTGTTAATAAGTCATTGAACCAAATTCTTTATTGTATTCCTTTGGAAAATTATTGTTTCCTGTTATCAGCCATTTAGGCAAACTGCATTTTCCATTAATGAAGTAAATGACAGGATGTCCAGAAAGTTCCCATCCTCCATGATAACTCCTTTATACCTCTAGTGCTGAGGACCTTTAATAACTTTCTATGTATATATGTGACTCCTTCTATAGAGCTGCAGTGTAATAAGCCTCCACATAGTCTATTCTCATAGAAAGGGATATCCCGTGTGATGGGCGCTGGTCTCAGGGACTGAAGAGATTGGGAAATGTGCATTGTTATTTACCTGCCCTGGTCTGTGTAGGCTGCAGTAAGAACACAATGTATATATTGATGTCTGTACACATATTACAACCAATGTCCACCTAGATTTGTAAATATACTTGACCATTATTTCAATCTTCTTATCTACAGTTTCCTCTAGTTATGCCTATGTATATGGTACATTATATTTGCTCACTTCTTCTGATCTGAAGGGTCTGTATTCAACTGACTGCCGACCACTCAGATAAAATCCCCCATGTAATAAATATGTAAAAATATCCCATGACCACTTTCAATTACTTTTCTATCTTTTTCTTCAGGTGGTCCTGGCATCAGTCCCCGGCCAAAACATCTTCATGGCTGTCAAGATTGTCAACAAAACAAGGGACAATGCAGCAATTATAATGAGAGAGCGACAGATACTCCTCAAGGTCCGAGACTGCCCATTCCTCTGCCATCTATATGCCGCACATCAGTCTCAGGATAGAGCCTACTACATCATGGAGTATCTGTCCGGCAGCAGCCTTGAGGATTTACTGAGAAAGTGCGGCAGTCTGAACATCAAAACTATAAGGTGCGTGAATGACGTGAGAAAAGCTTGAAAGTGGACTGAACGGTGGAAAATATATGGTGACATGTCAGGTCAGATAGAGAAGAGACTGGAGGGAATACAGACGACCATACACAGCGCCTCCTGCTGTTGGTGACGCTTTGATAATAGCAGGATATTAGGGGATTACTAGAGAATGATTTCATGTCATTGATACTACACTCTGTCCTCTCTACCAGATTCTACTCGGCAGAGATGGTATGCGGCCTCCAGTTCCTCCATGGACAGAACATCATCCACAGGTAAGCAGATGTCATTTGTAATGGTGGAATAATATACCCAGTTTTTCAAGAGTCCTGAATGATGCTTGGTTTTGCTGAGGTATATGCCATGTCTTTTATATCACTATAACCTTGGACAGATTTCCCATTTTCTTTCATTTACACTTCATATGTCTTCTTTCATTGCAGAGATATGAAGCCAGCCAACATCATGCTGGACGGGAATGGTCACATCCGCATCATAGACCTGGGGCTTGCCCGAGATGATGTCACCTCCTCCAATAAGATCCATGGAGTGGCGGGCACCTTACGTTATATGGCCCCAGAAATCTTTCTAAGAAAGGACTATGGTGCAGCAGTAGACTAGTGGAGCCTGGGGATTACTGAGTCCAGAATGTCATCAGGATGCTTCCCATTAACCGCAGTGAAATTATCCATCAACTCAGCTAAACCAGAAATTTCAACATTGCTGAACACCGATGTACAACACCTGCTCAAGGGACTGATGCAGAGAAAACCTAAGAAGCAGCTGGGTGTGAACGGTAACATCAGAGACCATCCTTTCTTTAACACCATCTGTTAGGAGGATCTGGCGATGAGGAGAGCACAGCCGCCATTTATACCACCCAAGCCAGTTCTGGAGAACCAACATCTTCTGTGGCCGGAGGAACAGACCCTTCACCCTGCGTCCAATTTCTCATACATGTCACCAAGCTAGACCCGGTAAGATCCTCCTGCTCTAATGATGATGTTCATGAGAATACATGAGAATTTCCTTTTGCGGCTCGCTCCATAGTCTTCTCCCTCCTGTACTTTATTCTCATTGCTCCTGCCAATTACTATGTCTCTACCTCTTTTTAGGATCATGGAAACATCTTGATTGTGAAGGCATCCACGACCATCCCCTACACACACCTATAGACCTATGCATACCTATGTACACAGAGCTCCAACCATTATATACAAGCATTGTAACTGAATCTCACATATCCGGGAAAGTTTCTAATAAAGAACTTTTCCTCTCATAACTAAAGTCTTGGAGTTATCCCCTCCTCAGTTATGTCTCATGTTAGCAAATCTGATTAGCAACCTCTTCTGTTTCAAAACTCTTAACATTGACACCTAAGACTGACAGGCTTAGCCCATTGTAGAAATCCACACTTTTATATATCAGGTAGAAATCTGCTCAGAATACAAGTCATCCTGTTATATTAGCTCACTTGTCTATATTCATAATATGTTAAAGTGTTCCCTCTTGTGTCTTGCAGGATCAGCCGCGCCTAATGCCCAGAACGTTGTGCCTCCTGACCCATACCTCTGCTGCTGGAAGAGACCTCAGCTGCCTGCAACATCCTCTCTAACCATCCCAATGCTGCAGATCTTCCATCAAACTGTTGTCGTGGACCTCGAATTCACATCCTCTAATATCTGGCTGGCATCAGACATCACTACCTCCTGAAGACTGCCCGCGACCCCAGGAGTGGCCTGTGCATGTGTTCATCTCAGCACAGGCCAGGTAAGCTATACACAGCACTCATACATTACACATAGATTACACACACCTAGCTATAAGTATAGACACATAGATACAAGTATAGTCACATAGACTTATAGACATACAGATTGGTAGACGGATAAATATAGATACACACTGATACAAGTAGGCAGAGATAGATAGATAGATAGATAGATAGATAGATAGATAGATAGATAGATAGATAGATAGATGTTAGATATTAGATGTCGGCTTTGATCCTGGGACATGATCTGATCGCCATATTTGGGGTCAGGAAGGAATTTTTCCCCTTGGGGACAATTGGCTCACTCCTCAAAAAGGTTTTCGCCTTCCTCTTGATCAACTCAGCCTTAAATAGGTTTAGTGTAATAGATCCTAAGGTGATAAGTAATAATTCATATAACAAAATAGAACAATAGAAAAAAAAAAGAAAAAATAGTTTTCGTTTCATATAATGTAAAGCTTATATACAAATAATAAACTTTTTTTCACACCAGACTGGCTTTTGATCCTGGGACTTGTTCTGATTGCCATATTTGGGGTCAGGAAGGAATTTCCCACCTTACATGAGGACAATTGCCTCTTTCCTCAAGGGGAGTTTTCACCGCTGCCCTTTGCTCTGCAGCCGGCAATCCACCTCTACAACGTAGGCATGGGAGGCTATTGCTCCCACGCCTGCGCAGTAGAGCTGGATTGTCGGCAAAGAGGGAGGAGCCATCCCGCAGGAGGAAATCTGAAAGGAAGAGAGGTAAGTATGATGGGGTGGAGGGAGAAGGGGGGAGTAGTTCTGACGTTCCATTTCTGACGTTCCATTTCCGGGAAATGGAACGTCACCAGTAACCAGAAAACATACCGAAACACAGAATATAGGAGATTTGGCTGCACAGTGAACGCTGTAAGCCAAAGCCTGTAAGAAAGTCACAGAAATGCACTTTTTTCTTCAAATTCACAACATTCTGAATTTTTTTCCAGCTTCCCAGTACATTATACAGAATAATTAATGGCGGCATCATGACAAAAAATTTGTCACGCAAAGATTAAGACCTCATATGGCTCTGGAAGCAGAGAAATAAAAAAGTTATGGAGTTTAGAAGGAGGGGAGTCAAAAACGAAGATCAAAAAATACCATCGGCGGGAAGGAGTTAAAGGGATTATCAGGGATTAGAAAACAAGGCTACTTTCTTCCACTTCTTCTCAGGCAGTGACTTCATATCTGCTGGTCATATGCTCAAGCTACATTCAGTCCTATTCAAATGAATAGGAATAAATTGCAGCATGGCCATGTTACCAACATATGTGATGTCACTTTCTGAAAAGTGGAGCTCCTTCTGAAAAAAGCAGCCATGTTTTATAATCCCTGATAATCCCTTTAACCACCTCAACAGAATGTACTGTATCTATGTAACAAAGGCACATCCTTTTTCTATGAAGCTTTATTTTTATATTAAAAAAAATGAGATAAAGACCATTATTTGCAAACCTCATTTTATATATGTCTCTTTGCTCCACAAGCTGTCAAGAAGCATCATCAAAATCTTAGATGGCGCTACACTGCTTAACAGGTACTCAACATGTCAAAGGACATGTTGTAGAAATGATGGAAATAAAGGGACTATTCACCACATACAGGGACGGTTTTAGACAAAGTGTGGCCCTGGGCAAAGGAATACTTATCACAACAGTGGCTGGCCGGCTTGTTTCTTTTGTATTGTTTGTTTGATTTATTTATATACTATAAATAAAGAATTTATAAAAAAAAAAAACAACAACAGTGGCAGTTATAATGACATCACAAGGCAGCTGACAGCACAGATTCCACATGACATCACAATAGGTATGGTATGTGTAAAGTTGTACACTTGCGCCACCTTGGGTCACTTGAGCTTGAAAGCTTGGAGAGGACAGTATGGCCAGGCTCTTTAGTCCATGCTGAGGCTTTAGTCCATGCTGAGGCTTTGTTCACACATGGTATGGCTGGGGTTGCGTGGTGCAGTATAGGACTGAACTATTAGCCCCCCAATATATTGGTAACGTTAGTTTTATACTAACGTTGTGCTCTCCATTATTCAGGTCCGCAGGACTTTTCTGTCAGATGTGAACCTAGCCTAAGAAGCCCTTTTTCCTTTCCTGTAGAGATTGTCAGGAGGATTCTTTAAAAGAAAAAAGTCCCATGACTAAGTCCAGAGCCATTGTGAGAAGGGCTACAGGAAATAATGTTGGCTCCATGCTAGCATGTAAAAGATGGTACTGTTAGATAAGACGTCCATGATCTGTCATTACATGCTGTCTGTCTGTGTTTGTCTTTCTTAATGTTGCTTTTGTGAATGTCTATATTTTGGTTCCTGTTTTTTTATACCATATGTAGTGTGCTTTTATCTAGAGACACCTGGACGTGTTATTCATGGTTTGTTCTGATTTTATTATTATTATATTCTAAATTCTGAACAAGGTAGATATTATCTTAGATAAATGAAGGTAAGTTATTTACATGTTGTGCCTCATTTTTAGATTTCATAAGATAATAATCTTGTTTGTATGTTATACTTCTATAGAGTATAAGAATTACTATAAGTTGTTACTAACATGAGCGTTAGTGTGGGAGTGGGCAGTTTCTACTCGATCACCTGGTCATGGCCAGCCTGGCTGGGTGACTTCTGTCCTTGGGCTGCGTTTCCCGGCTAGCGGATGTTGGGCATCCAGCAATGTCAGCGAGTACTGTCAGCCCCCATTACTGTACTAACCATAGTGATAGTGTGTGAATGATGGAAACAAGAATCCCTGAATGTTGTGTGTCTGGGCCCTGGAGTGTCTGCAGTGTGATTGTGTATAAATGATTCAAACTAAGTGTGGGCTCAGAAGCCAAACCTTGCGGACATTCTCATAATTGTCCCAGGGACAATAGAGTGTGCAAGAATATAAAGAAGGGTTGAATCTCCTGGTAGATTTCCCCTTCTGTGACAGGCGAGCATTTTGTGTTCTGATAAAGGAACTCTCCAAGAAGAGAGGTGTCATAAGACTTTGTCCTGAAACTAATGCCTGCCAGCGCTGTGTGATTGTCATTAATTATAATTAAAGGGATTCTATCATTAGAATTCCGTTTTGTTTTGTTTTTTTCACTAAGTAGCCATCAGAATAGCTTTAAGAAAATCAGGGGCCACACGGTGGCTCAGTGGTTAGCACTGCAGCCTTGCAGCGCTGGGTCCTGGTTTTCAAATCCCACCAAGGGCAAAAAACCATCTGCAAGGAGTTTGTATGTTCTCCCCGTGTTTGCATGGATTTCCATCCCATATTCCAAAAAGACATACTGATAGGCAAAAACGTACATTGTGAGCCCTATATGGGGCTCACAATCTACATTTAAAAAAAAAAAAAATAGCTTTAAGAAAATTCTTCTCTTACCTTTATTATTCTGATCTGCACCGCCATTCCTGAGAAATTTCTTTTTCTTTCATATGTAAATCAGTTTTCAGACAGCACAGGGGGTGTTGAAAACTCTCCAGGGATGGCTCTATCTTATTCTCCGGACTTCTTCTTCGCGGGGTCATCGGCTGCATCTTCATTCAAAAGTGCCGTCTGCACATGTCTGTCGGCCATTTTCCTGTGGCCAAATGGGCACTCGTGTACTTAGTTAAAAAAGGGATTCTAATGATAGAATCCCTTTAAATCTCTTCCATGGGTGTGGAGGCACTGATGGTTAAACAGTTTCTTCAGTACACAATAACAGTGGACACCTGGAGACACAGCACAGTCCTGGGGTGCAGGGTAGATTTGTTGAAAGGTCTTCCTAGCCCTTCTAACACTAAATTTCAATGTTACAGCCCTAAGGTGCATCTGGGTTCTTATTTGACTCATAGGAGGATGCTCACCACCATACCAGCACACAATTTCCCACTCACGTTATGTGGTCCTCATAGCTCAGTCTTGGGGTGCAATAATCAGGGTGGTGGGATGTTCCACAGGTCTGGCTTTGACCCCGGATCCTGTGATACTTGCTATGGAGCTCGTGTTCCTAAATGTTCTCTCCGCAGGCTCATGCTGACAAAATAATGATGCCTGACTTCCTTCAGGGCGATGGCTAGGCAGACGGGACAGGATCTTCTGAATAATTGGAGTATGTCAGTTCTCCAACCTTCCTGGTCTGTCTACAAGTTGTGATACTTGCACTAATCTCTCTGCTTACTTCACAGGATTCCTTACAACTCTTCTCACTCCACCATCTCCTCACAAAACACACACAAGAAGCTCCTGCAGGGGTGTTACTATGGGAACCAGTGATCAGTTGAATCCTCTCCTTTTTCCTGGTGATGTCCTCCCATTGCACATTTGGTTACTGTTCAATCCTATGGGAGGTGTGATGCACGTGTGAGCCTCACTAGGTGGCGCTGTGTGGTGAGACTCAGGATCCCCTGCTATGTCACACAGGCTACATAATGTATTACAGTTATCCCAGAGATCGCCCTCAGCCCAGCCACAGACAGCTCTGGTATGCCACAGAAATAGGAAGTGAACTCCAGGTTTCCACTAGGTCAGGTTGCACCAAAGTGATTGCAGACCATGTGACCTGCCCTACCAAATTCTCTGCTAACATTGGTCCATGTTCTTTACAGCTGTGAGAAATAAAAGTCTATACCCATTTCACATTCATTTTTATTTTCATTCTATGAAGTCCAGGTTTATATTTCACTAGGTTATTCCCAGGAAGTGAGGGGTTTCCATCACAAGCGTATTTGCTCAGCTTTATATTGATAAAAGCAGGGATGTAACTGTAGAGGTGCGGTGGTAGCAGGAGCACCAAGGTCATTCGTCCTCCATGGCTTAAAGGGCTCTTTGCCACATAAGGAGACTCCAGTATTATAAATGGCACATTGTAGGTGTAGACTTTCCTGAAGACTTTACACCTCTGGATGAAGAAAAACCTGACCTACATAGCAGTAACGTATTCTGCTCACCCATGCCATAGGTGTCAGTGTTTCAGAAAGGAGAATTGGTACTTCCTCCTCCCCAAATAACCAGCAATCACAGGGGAATCTAGGGAAAAACATGGACATATCATCAATATGGTGTATCAGGTTGTTTGTGAAGAAATGCATACACAATATATTTTAGTGGCAAGGGGGACTAAAAATGCACCTCCAAATTGGGTCGTTTTCTGCTGGACCTTTGACAACCTTTTTTAAAGGAGTTGTCCAGGATTTGGAGACCTTAAGGGCATCTTTAGATGGGGGTGTAATATTTTTTTTAAAAAATGCACACACTCACCAGTTCCTGGCACTCCTGATCCTGTTGTTGGTTCCCTTTTTGTCTCAAGTCGAAACTCACAGCGATGGAAGCCATGAGGTTCACAAAACCACTGAGATCAAGATCAAGTCTCCTCGGAGATGGAAAGCGTGCCGGGGTCCTTTTTGTGTAGTGTGTTTTGGGGGTCTTCCATGCTGTTCAGTATTTCCTTGGGTAAGCAATTCAACAATAAGAAACAGACTGGACAAAATGGCATCCATGGGAGAATTCCAAAGCAAAGACCACTGCTTACCAAAAAGAACACAAATGCCTGTCCATGCCTGGAGACTCGTTCCAAAGACCAGGATTTTTTTCTCTGCCACTTTCAGTTTTGAAACAGTGGGGTACTTGCAGCAGGACAATATTGGTAATCATCCCTACTGCCTTCACATGTAAGGGCTCCTGCGCAGGCAGTAGGGATGATTGCCGATCTCTGCTTCTGCTTAGTGTAAGGAATCAGTCCTTGAGGACAGCAGGTGGGAGGTGAATGTTCCTCCTGACCACTATTAATGTTGAATGTGACTGGGTACTCTAATAAGGAGGCACAATAAATAGGCATTATACTGTGTGGAGACACTTAGTCACCCCCGCACAGCATAATGCCACGTTAGTGCTCCTCGCACACAGTAAAATGCCATATTAGGAAATAGATTTTTTCTCATTTTTCTTTTGTATTTTTTTCTAATTTGTCTAAACCTGGGGTGCGTCTTATAGTCAGACACATCTTTTCGTCTGAAAAATAATATAAACAATGGATGCTTACAGCTGTTGTTCACCTTGAACCTTTACTTGACTTAACCTGGTCAAGACCTGCAAGCAGGAGTTTTTGGGTAGAAACCGGGCGGAAACCTAACAAACCTCATTATAGTCTATAGGGTCAGCAGGTTTCCGCAAGTGGACCCGAAGAATGGAAAGCCAAGCGCAGGTGTGAACCTACAGTAAGGAACAGTAAAACTGATACTGCTGCAACTGCTATATGTAAACGTACCCTAAGTCCACCTGGGTAGCTGAAATAATAAGAGAATGAAGGTTTTGGAGTGCCCTAGTCAAAGTCCGGGCTTAAACCCAATTGAGAAGCTTTGGTATGACCTTAAACAGGCTGGTCATGCTTGGAAACCCTCCAAAGTCATTACATGTTCATAAAACTTGGGAAGTCTGCATAAATAGCTATACTTTTCTAAACATAAACAAGCTATTGTGAAATATCTCTACTTTGCCTACAGGTTCTGACTTTGATTATTTTGATTAGTTTTTTGTTTTATTGTTGTATATTGTTTTAAGTTTATTGGCATGGGAAGGAGGAATATTATTTCTCACAGTATTGATATAACAAATACACAACTGTTATTATTTGAGGTGATATTGATCAATGATTGTGGTGATCACCTTTATGTGCTTGTTTTATGTATACAGTCCTATGAAAAAGTTTGGGCACCCCTATTAATCTTAATCATTTTTTGTTCTAAATATTTTGGTGTTTGCAACAGCCATTTCAGTTTGATATATCTAATAACTGATGGACACAGTAATATTTCAGGATTGAAATGAGATTTATTGTACTAACAGAAAATGTGCAATATGCATTAAACCAAAATTTGACTGGTGCAAAAGTATGGGCACCTCAACAGAAAAGTGACATTAATATTTAGTAGATCCTCCTTTTACAAAGATAACAGCCTCTAGTCGCTTCCTGTAGCTTTTAATCAGTTCCTGGATCCTGGATGAAGGTATTTTGGTCCATTCCTCTTTACAAAACAATTCAAGTTCAGTTAAGTTTGATGGTCGCCGAGCATGGACAGCCCGCTCTCAAATGATCTGAAAACAAAGATTGTTCAACATAGTTGTTCAGGGGAAGGATACAAAACGTTGTCTCAGAGATTTAACCTGTCAGTTTCCACTGTGAGGAACATAGTAAGGAAATGGAAGACCACAGGGACAGTTCTTGTTAAGCCCAGAAGTGGCAGGCCAAGAAAAATATCAGAAAGGCAGAGAAGAAGAATGGTGAGAAGAGTCGAGGACAATCCACAGACCACCTCCAAAGAGCTGCAGCATCATCTTGCTGCAGATGGTGTCACTGTGCATCGGTCAACTATACAGCGCACTTTGCACAAATAGAAGCTGTATGGGAGAGTGATGAGAAAGAAGCCGTTTCTGCACGTACGCCACAAATAGAGTTGCCTGAGGTATGCAAAAGCACATTTGGACAAGCCAGCTTCATTTTGGAAGAAGGTCCTGTGGACTGATGAAACAAAGATTGAGTTGTTTGGTCATACAAAAAGGCGTTATGCATGGCGTCCAAAAAAAAAGAGCATTCCAAGAAAAACACTTGCTACCCACTGTAAAATTTGGTGGAGGTTCCATCATGCTTTGGGGCTCTGTGTCCAATGCCGGCATCGGGAATCTTGTTAAAGTTGAGGGTCGCATGGATTCCACTCAGTATCAGCAGATTCTTGAGAATAATGTTCAAGAATCAGTGACAAAGTTGAAGTTACGCCAGGGATGGATATTTCAGCAAGACAATGATCCAAAACACCGCTCCAAATCGACTCAGGCATTCATGCAGAGGAACAATTACAATGTTCTGGAGTGGTCATCCCAGTCCCCAGACCTGGATATCATTGAACATCTGTGGGATGATTTGAAGCGGGCTATCCATGCTCGGTGACCATCAAACTTAACGGAACTTGAATTGTTTTGTAAAGAGGAATGGTCCAAAATACCTTCATCCAGGATCCAGGAACTGATTAAAAGCTACAGGAAGCAACTAGAGGCTGTTATCTTTGCAAAAGGAGGATCTACTAAATATTAATGTCACTTTTCTGTTGAGGTGCCCATACTTTTGCACTGGTCAAATTTCAGTTTAATGCATATTGCACATTTTCTGTTAGTACAATAAACCTCATTTCAATCCTGAAATATTACTGTGTCCATCAGTTATTAGATATATCAAACTGAAATGGCTGTTGCAAACACCAAAATATTTAGAACTAAAAATGATTAAGATTAATAGGGGTGCCCAAACTTTTTCATAGGACTGTATGTTACTTTCATTTGTAATGTCTCAATTTACAAAATTACAGGCAAACATACACAGATGTAGGAATTGTTTCATATTACTAAGGATATTACTAGTACAATGATGCCCTCTGGAGGTTAATATATGATATTCCAGATTCATTCTTTTCTTTTACAGCTTCTGTTCTATATAGTATTATCTATCTATCTATCTATCTATCTATCTATCTATCTATCTATCTATCTGTCTATCATCTATCTATCTATCTATCTATCTATCTATCTATCTATCTATCTATCCTCAATTCATCCATCTAGCTGTGTATCTACTATAGTCATCAACAACATCTATCTATACTTAGAGATGGAGTTACTGGTAATACGGATATGTCCCTTTACCAGCAGGGTACTGCAAGAATATTTTGTTCAGTGTTTCAGTTTTTCCCAAAATTATTCAGAAAGATTAAAGTTGGGGCTTTGTGCAGGACTCTCAAGTCCCCTCATCCAAACTCACTCAACTATGCCTTTATGCAGTGGCGTAACTAAAGTCTTCTGGGCCCCAGTGCAATCTTTTGTCTGGGGCCCCCTACCTCATCTCTACAGCAAATTCTTGATAGTGATGGTTATGGGTGCTAAGGATTTTAATCAATCTTAGTGTGGTTAGGGTAATCTGTGGGTCTCCTTGGTTTATGGGCCAAATGGAAACTGCAATTTCAATACTGATGACAGTGCTCATGGCCCCCTAAAGCTCCAGGGGCCCCGCTGTGGCTTTACCCTCTGCACCGACTCAAGTAACACCCCTTCCTTTAAGAATCTTTCTATTTGTTCAGACATATGATCAAACTGGAGAATAAAAGAGTGTTTCCAAGCTGTTGCTACAAAATTGGAAACATGCCGTTGTCCACAATATCTTTGTATGCTGTTGCTTTAACATTACCCTTCAATGGAAATAAGTGGGCTAATAGACTATAATGGGGGTCTACCAGGTTTCCACCCAAAAAATGCAGATAAATGTGGAGAGAAAAGTCCTACTTACAGGGCTTTTCTTTCCATTTTTCAAGCAGATTTGGGGGCGGAATCCCCGAGTGGAGTTCGAATGCTGGTGTGAATCCAGCCTTAGTGTTATTCTTCATCTACCGAATTTTAAAATAAACCCCATACATTCTGATAGGTAGTGTTCTCCTTGAGTCTGCTAAATAATTGGATTGCCTGAAAACATGTTTCAGCTTCCAGTGTTGGCATGCGTTATACCATTCCAACTGACGCTTGGTATTGTGCATGGTGGTCTTAGGGTTGTGTGAGCAGCTACTAGAATATGGAATCCCATGTCATGAAGCTGTGTAGTTCTTGTGCGGCTGTCAATTCCAGAGGCAGGCAGAAAGCCTGTAGTGAATGACGCTACAGAAGTTTGGTGGTCTATCACTTTGTGGCTGAGCTGTTGTTACTTATAGACACTTTTACGTCACAATAATAGTTACTTACAGTTCACTGGAAAAATCCAGCACATTAGATATTCCAATAACTGAAAGCTCCGTTTTTTAAAAAAAATTAAGTTCAGTTATTCTTGTGATTCTTTAAAAGGGTTGTCCAGGTTATTTTTTTAGGATGAGCCATAAGTATCTGATCAGTGGGGCACCAATAGCTGTTCCCCGGCACAGATCAGTTGTACAAGACTGTTTTTGAGACTCATACAATGCACAGCATAGAGCTAACAGTTGGCTTCAGTCCCTGTATAGTGGCTGGGCTCCATCACTGTAGTTCATCTCCTATGGAAGTCAATGCTGTGTATTGTATGGGCATAAGAAGCAGTCTTGTGAGGGGTCAACTGTTTGCCCCCTCATTGTTCTATGGTCCTCTCACTATGGCTGGGTGATACTGGGTAATTGTTATTTTTTTAATCTTACTCGTTTTTTTGGGATGCTGAAGGTATCTCTAATCCTGATGTACTGTGCTACAGGGATGCCCCTACCTTAGGTAGGCTCTATTGGTCTCTTAAAGAGGACCTTTCATGGTTTGGGGCACTGTTGGATTTCCCAATCTGTGCCACGGGTGAAGAGCTAGCGGTCCCAGTACCGTAGCTCTGCACAGTCAGAAGGGCGTTTCTGACTCCTTCTGTACAAGCGGCGCCAATAGTGCTGTTCTCTGAGACCGGGGAGGAACGCCCCCTCCCCTCCTGATAATACTCATCTATGGACGAGTACTGTGAGCAGAGGGAGGGAGCGTTCCTCCCCGCTCACTCAGTACAGTGCTATTGGCGCTGCATGTACAGAAGGACGTTCCTGATAGAGTGTCAGAAACGCCCCTCTGACTGTAAAGAGCTACAGTACCGGGACTGCTAGCTCCCATGGCACAGATCGGTGAAGAATATAGAACTGCCTTTGCCCCAAACCATGAAAGGTCCTCTTTAAGTCCAGGGTCTATTGACTCTAGCTGCTCTTGTACTGAGTTAAAGACTGGTTATGATTAGAGATGAGCGAACGGCGTTCGATCGAATTGGTATTCGATCGAATATCAGGCTGTTCGATATATTCGATTCCAATCAAATAAAATGTGGAAAGTGCAGTAAAAATTTGTATCCCCTCCCACCTTCCCTGGCGCGTTTTTGCACCAATAACTGTGCAGGGGAGGTGGGACAGGAACTACGACAACGAAGGCATTGAAAAAAAATTGGAAAAACCCATTGGCTGCGGAAAACATATCACCTCTGATATATAAGAATAGTTTCGGCCATCTTCGTCTCATTTTCGTTTTGGAGTGATAGGGAGAGCTTGTTCTCAGTGTGAGAAACATACAGTGAACCTGCCAATTATGCAGCAGGGTAGCAGCAGAGGACGTGGGCGAGGACGTGGATATCCATCTGGGTATCCAATCCACAGTCCAGGTACTGAAAATTAATGTTTTAGGGCTCACCCCCAAGGGCCTGAAATATAATTTTTTAGGGGTCACCCCAAGGGCCAAAAAATTGCTTGCTACAAGGCTCTAGTCACCCCAAGGGCCAAAAAATAAAACACTGCTGCTGCATGGCTCTAGTCACTCAAAGGGCCAAAAAATAAAACACTGCTTCTACAAGGCTTTAGTCACCCCAAAGGCCAAAAAATAAAACACTGCTGCTGCATGGCTCTAGTCACTTAAAGGGCCAAAAAATAAAACACTGCTGCTACAAGGCTCTAGTCACCCCAAGAGCCAAAAAATAAAACACTGCTGCTGCATGGCTCTAGTCACCCCAAGGGCCAAAAAATAAAACACTGCTGCTGCATGGCTCTAGTCACCCAAAGGCCAAAAAAATAAAACACTGCTGCTACATGGCTCTAATCACCCCAAGGGTCAAAAAATAAA
This sequence comes from Leptodactylus fuscus, assembly GCF_031893055.1. Classification (NCBI taxonomy): domain Eukaryota; kingdom Metazoa; phylum Chordata; class Amphibia; order Anura; family Leptodactylidae; genus Leptodactylus; species Leptodactylus fuscus. Next base: position 151,135,493 of record NC_134269.1, read on the forward strand.
ATACTGCTGGTTTACTGCTGGTTTACTCACCTGAAGGTCAAAAAATACTGCTGTTTAAAGGCTCAACTCACCGCAAGGGCCAAAAACACTGCTGCTGCAATACTCTACTCACTCCAAGGGCCAAAAACACTGCTGGTGAAAGGCTCAACTAACCCCAAGGGCCAAAAACATTGCTGGTGCAAGGCTCAACTCACTCCAAGGGCCAAAAACACTGCTGGTGAATTTTGTTCAGTTCCAAAGTACTCTATGTTTAGATTTGGCTCAGTCGCAGCTCCAGAACATGCCTTGGAAGGCAAGGTTTCCTTTAGTGGCTCCATCACAGCAGGATGATGATGATGAAGCTTGGTTAAATCTGGTGTGAGAAGGGAAAGTGGTTTCTGATCTACCTCTAAAATACTGGAGCATGTTTGGACTATTAACACCTGATCAGAACCCTGTAGAGGTAATGTAGAGTCCGATATTAGAGGACCATTACCGCTAGTAGTGGTTGCAGCCAATTCTCCACCTTTGTGGTCCTCTAAATAAATGTTACCCCCAGGACTTGATGCCAAAATAATATCAATATCACAATCAAGGTCAATGCCTGGGTCCTCAGTCCAATACACTGCATCAATCCCACACAATGAGAGTGATGGTTCTGGAACCACAGTTTTAGGGGCTAAGAATTTTAAAGGGCCTTAAACTCTGCTGGTAAAAGGCTGAAGTCACCTCAAGGGCCTCAGTCTCTGCTTGTAGCTCAGCTTAAGGGCCTCTAACTTAATTTGGAAGGGCTCACGTTAAGGGCCAGAAAAGTGAATTTTTGAAGGTCTTACCACATCACACACACACACACACACACACACACACACACACACACACACACACACACACACATCCACAATGACAGTTCAGGGTGGGTACTGTTGGATTTCCCATTGCCTATTCCATCTGTGGTTGTCATGGGCAACGTGATTTAAAGGGGTGCTTGGTAATGTTTCTTTAGCTTAAAATTTGAGTTTCTGTCCATCCAATTGGGGAGGAAAGAAGGTTTCCAGGTATTTTCCCACTTTCATAGAGGTTTTTTTGAGTGTGTAAAGTGTGTAGTTGATAGGCTGTGATAGTGGGGTAATACTGGGACTTGGGCGTGTTAGATGCCCCCAGACATGCTTCCCCTGCTGTCCCAGTTGCATTGCAGAGGTGTTGTCATCATTTGCTGAGGTGTGATAGTGGACTTGGTGACCCTCCTGAGTCGGTTTTTCTCCATAGACTATAATGGGGTTCGATATTCGTTCGAATAGTCAAATATTGAGGGGCTATTTGAAATGAACAACAATGATTAACCGTGCCCTAGCAGAGGATTAGAGCAGGCACATCTCCAGCAGTGGCTGGGGCTTGGTGTACTCTTACCTTTCATGAACTCTCTGTTAATTACAGTATGGCTTTGCAAGTTATTTAATCATTTTTTTTATTTATGAAAAATTAACCAACACATTAGCCTTTTGCATTTACCCTGCATAGTGTAAGTCTGAGTGAGCCATTAGTACACATATATTAATATTACTTTACAATTGCTCATGATTAGTTATAAATTACCCAGCAATAGTGCTGAAGTGAGCGGTATAGCAGTTTAATGAATAATTGCAGGTTACCTGGAAATGCTAGAAAGCCTGACATATTCCTGTAGAATGAGATGCATGCATATAGAGATAGATAGATAGATAGATAGATAGATAGATAGATAGATAGATAGATAGGCATCCAGACAAAAAGACAGATAGATATAGCGAAACACCAATTTAAATGGAAGAAATAATACAGAGTATATAAACTACATGACAACACAGCAGCACAATGACTTAATGGTTAGCACTGAAGCCTTACAACTAGGTTTGAGTGATCGGGATCGAAACTGTTCGGATTCCGAACGGTGATCGAGTAAATTTCACGATCGTGATTGGAATTCCGATCCCGATCTTTTCCAGCGGGATCGAGGTCGGAGGTTATTTCCCACAATGCTTGGATACTGGCCAATCATTGTGGGAAAAGATATAGTATCAGATGAGCGAGTACTATTCGAAACTCCCGTTTCGAATAGCACGCACCCATAGGAATGAATGGAAGTCGCCCGGCACGCAGGCTTTGCCAGCGTCCGGCCGCTTAACCCGCTGCGTCCATTCATTCCTATGGGAGCTTACTACTCTTCTATTTCCTCCCTGCTGTGCCGTATACTCAGCTCTGCTACATCTCAGATGTGAGATGTAGCAGAGCTGAGTATACAGTAAAGCAGGGATGAAGCAGAAGAGTAGATAGACAAGTCAATGTCCAGTTATGGATATATAGTAGAGTCCATTATATGGCACAGCAGGGAGGAAACAGAAGAGTAGATAGTATCTATCTACTCGCAAACTTCGTTCAACTTACCTACACAGATCCGCTGCTTCTGTCGCTCCCCGTTCTTCTCGCTCTTCTTCTATCTCATTGTGAGCCCCCACCTCACCTTTCATTCAGATATTATTCAAGTATGGTTCTAGTTCTGGTTTTATTAAGTGGATATGTCTATTGTATGCCAGCCCAGAAGCAAGAATTTGAGTGTTTGGATTGGTCTCTGACTTTTTCTCTTTGTGTTGATGGGGGTACTGTATTTGGACCCAGAGATTTCTTTATTTGTATGAGTTGGACGATTGTTTGGTATATAATGTAAATTGGTTTCAGTTTTGTAACCATTGAGGGTAGTAAACCTAAAAATAGAATTAAGGCTGCAGATATTAGTCCTGGGGGAGTTTTAGGTACTTTTAGGTGAATATTTCTAGGGATCCAATGGAATATGAAGCATTGAACTTATTTTCCCTTATGTAAAAGTTCAGATATAAGATATTGTCTTATTTAAACATTGTAATACTGTCTAAACTTCTTTATCATTTAGTGAATTGTCCAGTTTGGATCAGTAAAAAATGTTTTAATCTGGGGAATGGTCTTTTAAGGGATCTAATTTGGACGGGTGGGATTCCAAGGATTCAATTAGAATATGTGGCATATCTGAAAGAAAAGTGGGCTTATCAATACACAATGTCAATCTCTTATTTTCTACACATTATGGGTCTCAGACATTCATGTATTAGCCAAAATGTCACTATGACGATGCTACTTTGATTCATATATATTTGCATTATCCAAAGCTATTCAATTATTGGCAGATGGTTTTGGACCATTTAAAGGGAGAGGACGAAGTGCGGCTGGGCTTGTACCCATCTGTTTGTTTTTTTGAAGATGTGTGATGTTTAAAAGGTACATATCTTACCAAATGAGCTGTTAGACTCTTACATTTGCTTGAGTGAATTGACCTCTTGAGTACCATAGTACTTAACTTGGAAGAAGAAAATTCTGCAAATCTTACAATATGAGAATGAAGTTTCTCTTAAAGAAAATATTCAGCTATGCACATAATAGAGACGTTTTTCAGCCCATTGCAGCGCTTTCAATTCAATGTTTTAGAATAGTCATTAAAAATCGAATATATATATATATATATATATATATATATATATATATATATATGCTATAATACATACAAAAGACAGTGAGCCCTAAGCTGAAGCCCCCCACTGTCCCTTCCTGCTTGCCTAGTCCTATCCTATGTAGTAGGCGGCAACTTGGAGACGATCCCTTCTTATATACGTGAAACACAATGCGCAGACAAAAAAACAACAACAAAGGGAGGTTAGCTAGCCAGGGTTCGGTAACAGTCGAGCAATGCAGTGTCAAAATCGATATCCAAAAGAGTAGTCAATAGGGGAAGCCAGAGGTCAAGAATCAGAATAAACGAATAAACAGCAAGAGAAGAAGCCAGCATGCACAAAGCAATAGGAAGCACCAATGTGAATGTGAGCCAAGAATAAATAGGGAGGAACAACCCGCCCTGAACCTGATAGGAAGGCAGGCTGTCAATCACAGGGCAAAACAAAACTTAACTCTTAGAGGAGCAGAGGGAAAAGAAGGTGAAGGAGACGGGTGTGGTGGAAAATCAATTAACAAGGTGAAGGAATAGGACAGTGTTCAGACAATGCAACCAAAAACTCTAAGCAAGTTATCAAACTGCACACTTCTCCTGCGCTGCAGCATGCGAGCAGAGGGTGGCGCAGAGACCAGAACAGACAGAGATGTTACACTTAGTCAACTGAATTCTTTACTAGGATATTTCCAGCAAAAAGAAGGACAACATGATGGAATCAGACAAAAAAAATCTTCTCCTTGAGTATAATGATTAATTCTAGTTCAACGATATCTTGGCTGTCTTACTGGGACTTAATCGAGTTAAGGATAAACATTAGCTAGATGAATAAACCCAACGGACAAAAACAATTATGCGAAGAGGAGAAAAGAAAAAAAATATTGTAAATAATTAAGAATATGAGGCCACATCCAAGCTTTGTTATAACACCAAGTTTTTCAGAAGGATATCATTGTGAAATATTGCAGAGAACAGCTGGAAAATGACTTCTGATAATGAGAATACCTTTAATAGAGTGGAAATGAAAGGCCAGAATCTGACCGAGGTAAGTCAATGAATATCAAGGAGGCCTGGGTAATGTTAGATGTTAACCAGGAATATCCATTTCAAAGTCTGTATTATTAGTGCTCACATGTATATGGATACAACGAAACTATGTCCAAGTACAGTATAGCTGTACGTAAATATATAACTACTATTATTATATTTTACCTAAAAATCACATTCCTTACACTAAGTATTGCCGCATACTTCTGGATAGATAGATAGATAGATAGATAGATAGATAGATAGATAGATAGATAGATAGATAGATAGATAGATTATAGTTTTCTTAGTTCGTGACATTAAAGCCAGATTTACCGGCCAGAGAGTGTTTAAAATAAGTAGAAAATTGAAATTTACCCAAATAGTTTATCCATCTGTAAGAGAGCTGTTTATTTAATTTTCGCAATGAGTGAGCCATTTTGGACAGGTTCAAGTTTTATTTCAACACTACTCCTTTCCGTAGCCAAAAATCTGAGCATTACATTTTTATCATTTGTTTAAAAAATCAAAAACAGACAGAAAATTAACAAAACAGTCTGTGAGTCAAATCATAGCACATCTGCTCATCTTTATGTTTGCTGCCATGTGTAGTGTCAGGAGACATTATGTTACCTAGTGACATTTAGCAATGCTTACAAAATATGCTTTAATTGCATTAGATTTAGTTTGGTTCAGCTCTCATGTAAATACCTTTTTGTAATATTCGCCTTTCATAAAATAAATATTCAAAAATGCAACTATTTAACCTGGGCTCTTCTGAATGTTCAATTACAAAGTTAACATTAAACTTCCAATGGGCCATTTTGACCTATATTGCACTGCATAGAAGACCAATAGGGGAGTAACATGAGGGGATTCAGTCGCACTGGGGCCCAGGAGCCTTAGGGGGTCCATAAGCACTGGCATCATTATTGAGATTGCAGCTTCCATAAGCCAAGGAAACCCACAGATTACCCTAACCACACTAAGATTGATTAAACTCCTCAGCACCCGTAACATTCACTGTCAAGAATTTACTGTAGGGATGAGGTTGGAGACCCCGGACAAAAGATTGCACCAGGCCCACAAGACTTTAGTTACTCTGCTGAAGACCAACATATTTCCCCAAAACCCTGGAGAAAAACATTAGTAGTTATTTATACCTTCATAGTTGTATGTGTCTGCTTTACTACTTTTATACAAGAAAAAAACATATACTGCAGTCAAACAGGTTGTAAATGGATGTCATACTTTGAAACTAAGTCATCAAAGAAGGTGCCCACTAGTTAGGGCCCCTTCACACGGCGTAAGCGCTCGATTCACTGCGAGCCGTACACGCGAGCACTTCTAAACACTTCCCATTCACTTCAATGGGAACGCTCGTAAAGCCGGCTTTACGCACTCTCCCATTGAAGTGAACGGGAAGTGTTTAGAAGCGCTCGCGTGTACAGCTCGGAATGATCCGAGCACTTACGCCGCGTGAACGGGCCCTCACAAATACTGCATACAGTTACATCCTATTGGATGGATTTCTTTGTGTTTAGTGGCATGGCAAACGGGATGTGCAATGGTTACTCCCAAATTTAAGTAGAAATAACTTCTATAATAATAATAATACATTTTATTTATATAGCGCCAACATATTCCGCAGCGCTGTACAATTTGTAGGGTTCAAATACAGACAGAAAGATACATTACAAAGAAAGTCATTTCACACAATGGGACTGAGGGCCCTGCTCGCAAGAGCTTACAATCTATAATACTATATATAACTAGTATTCTGATATAAACAAATAATACCTTACACTTACAGACTATATTGTAGATATACACTTGCAACACATATGCTAAAAAGACATATGATTGCCCCATAAAATGCCATGGATATTGTAAAGCATACAATAACATTAATGAGGGTAAAAAATAGAAATGAAATGAGGGTATCTTTTTATGGGTAACTACATGATCCCATTTTTTGTGAAAAAAAATGCATTGCATGTTATCAAAACAAAAACAAAAATAATAAAAAAACATTAGAATCTACGTTGACTTTACCATCGGGTGTCTCTTGTTCTTATCAGTAACAGTCAACCGCAAATGATGGATGCAAACAGAAAACTTTCCATTTGTATCTGTCCTTATTGACCTCATTGATAAACTAAAATGGATGGCCCACCCATTCAGTTTTACATTTATTTTAAAAAATAAAAATTTCACTCAGCATGCTGAACTTTTTTCTGTGTCAATGTGGAAAACAAAAGGAAGGGACCTTTTATTTTTATTTTACTGTAGTAGTGAATGAAGATGGATTCAAGGTATTTGCCAATCAGGGAAAACTTGATGCTCATTGTTCTGATCCTCTTAAGGGTCAGGACAATGGACACCTAATCAAGGGTGTAACTAGCAAAGACTAAGCTACATATCAAGCTGTTAATTGGGCCCCCCAGCTCCACATGGTACGCTGCCTCTTTTCTGGGTCCCAACACAGTATAACATCTCCTTTACTGGCAGCCATTCAGTATAACACACCATTTACTGGCCTCCACGTGGTATAACGGCCCCTTTACTAGCCCCCATATGGTATAAGACTCCCTTTATTGGCCCCCACATGATTATAATGTACACTTTCTGGCCTTAAATGGTATAACTCCCCCCCCCCATTTACTCAGCTGACACTGTGTATTGCCTCCTTATTGACCCCTTTACAGTTTGTTGCCTCCTTTATTGGCCTCAGCACAGTAAATGCCCCCCCCCCAGTATACTGCTCTTTTATTATCTGCCATGTAATTCCCTTATTGCCCTCATATAGTAAGTTCTAGTGCCTTTAGGCCACCACCTGCCCCAGGTCCCTCCAGAGTTTGTACAATGCCTGAACAACCCTTTAACCCCTTCCCGATATGCGCCGTAATAGTACGGCGCATGTCGGGTCTGTAACTATGACGACCGCCATAGCCACCGGGTGTCTACTGCTTTAAGCCCCGGACCGATCGGAGGCATTAACCCCTCCGGCGCCGCGGTCAAAGGCGCCGGAGGCGCCACTTTCCCGGCGGCGCATGGGCGCCGCCATTTTGGCCGGGATCGCCGGCTCCTGGAGCATGCTCCAGGGCTGACGTCCCGTTGCCATGACAGCAGGGAGCCTTGTACAGGCTCCCAGGCTTGTCTGCAAAGCCTCTCTTTTGCAGGCTTTTCTATGCAGCCTGCAAAAGAAAGGATGCTTTTTTGCAATGCATTGCAATGCATTAGCATTGTAATGCATTGCATTAGTGATCAGACCCCCTGGGGTTCAACACCCCTAGGGGGTCTAATAAATGCAAAAAAATTTTTTTAAAAAAAGTAAAAAAAAATATAAAAAAATATAAAAAGAATTAAAAGTTTAAATCACCCCCCTTTCCCTAGAACACATATAAAAGTAGTTAAAAACTGTGAAACATATACATGTTAGGTATCCTCGCGTCTGAAATCGCCCGCTCTACAAATCTATAAAAATATTTTTCCTGTTCGGTAAACGCCGTAGCGGGAAAAACAGTCGAAAGTGCCAAACCGCCGTTTTTTCACTGTTTTGATTCTGATAAAAATTTGAATAAAAAGTGATCAAAGCAATAACATTTCCCGAAAATGGTAGAACTAAAAAGTACACCCGGCCCCGCAAAAAAAGACGCCCTATGCATCCCCGTACACTTACGTATAAAAAAGTTACGGCCGTCGGAATATGGCGACTTTTAGAAAAGAAATTTTTTAACACAGATTTGGAATTTTTTTTAGGGGTCAAAATGTAAATAAAACCATATAAATTTGGTATCCCTGGAACTTTACCGAAACACAGAATACAGGGGACATGTCATTTTGGCTGCACAGTGAACGCCATAAAACCAAAGCCCGTAAGAAAGTCGCAGAAATGCATTTTTTCTTCAAATCCACCCCATTCTGAATTTTTTTCCTGCTTCCCAGTACATTATATAGAATAATTAATGGTGGCATCAGGAAGAAAAATTTGTCCCACAAAAATTAAGACCTCATATGGCTCTGGGAGCGGAGAAATAAAAAAGTTATGGGGTTTAGAAGGAGGGGAGTCAAAAACAAAAAACGAAAATCAAAAAATGCCATCGGCGGGAAGGGGTTAAGAATAATGTCTCATAGTGCACAGTATAATGTTCCATAGTGGCCACTCCACACTGTATAGTGTCCCAAAACAGCCCTCTACCTAGCATAATGTTCCACAGTTTCCCATTTACACACTATAATGTCCCACATAGGCCACTTCAGACAGTATAATGTTCCACATTGGCCTCTCCATACAGTATAATGTTCCACAGTGGCTCCTTCACACAATATAATGTCCCATAGTGGTCCTTTCACACAGTATAATATCCCACAGTAGCCCCATTACACAGTATAATATTTTCTGGAGGCCTGAAGACCCATACCAGAGCCCAGGGGAGGTGAGTAATATTTTTTTTTTTATTATTTACTCACTTCCCCTGGGCCTCTGCTCATTATACCCAGGGTTCTGAAGTAGTATAGTAATAATGATAAATACTCTGGGGCCCAGCAAACAGTCTCAATGCTTCAACCCTGATTACCAATCTCTGATTCTGCCCATGGCCACCTCCACTTCTTCCTTCAGCCTCAAGGTCATATGCACGGTATGGTATGCCACCAATGATGTCCTGATGTTGTTCAGTTTCAGCAATGTGATAAGGAACACACAAGGCCACCTGGAGGCAGCTGTGGGCAGGATTGGTAAATAAATAGCGGCCATTACCTGCTGGAGTAATCCAGCCTATTAAATAAAAAAACAAAACAAAGGCAATTGGGGTAAAACAGGCCCCTTAAGGTTACGGCAATAGACCATTACACCTAATAGTAGTGCAAACTTCCCCTAAAATATGTCTTAGCTGCAACAACTTCAGTCAGAAATACAAGAAAGGGAAAAGCAAGATTCCTATATCTTTTAAAGACACTAACAAAATCTAGGATCCAGTTTACTTTTCTACGTCTCTCTAAATTACAAATTAGGCACTTTCTTTCAGCTCACAAAGATGACACATTCTTTAACAGTTATCTCCTCTTGGGCAAATATGTAACTACTGAACACTGTGGCTTGGTGTCCTTAGTTGGAGATATTTATGTAAATTGGAACCTAGTAGCACTTATCCAGCAAATCCTCTAAGTGCCATTCTAAAGCGTAGGTTGCTATAAATATTGTATAAGTTCTGGAATATTTTAATATGAATGTTTTTTGTTTTTTTTTAAATTATTTAAGGGGTTGTCCAGTAGCAAATGTTACTGCATATTTAATAAATATACTTTCTCTATCAATTTCTCATGGTTTTCTAGATCTCTGCTTTTTTGTCATTCTTTGTTTACTTCAAGTGGATAAAACACAGTCCATGGTCATGTGATGTCCAGTCCATGGTCATGTGATGTCCAGTCCATGGTCATGTGATGTCCAGTCCATGGTCATTTGATGTACAGTCCATGGTCATGTTATGTACACACATGAGCTTGTTATAAGACAGATGTCTGATTACGGTGCTGTGACTGTAATGAGCTGTGCGCCTATGTGTCAATCACATGACCATGGACTGTCCGTCACTTGACCATAGAGTATGTTACAGGTGTATATACCACACCACATTCACCCACAAGTGGTCTGCTTAACAGATAGTAGTGAAGGTGCCCTTGTCAGCTATTTAGGGATAATAAGATGAAGATTCTTATAAACCCAATAGCGGTGCCAGTTCCAAGCTGCAGGGAACCAATGTAATTAAATCACATCATGTTTTGTTACGCTAGGTTCACACCTGCGTTCACGGTCTCCGTTCTATGGTTTCCGTCTTCTGCATGCCAGAAGACGGAAACCATAGACCGGGTACGGCCGTGCGCGGCGGTGAGCGTTTTAGGCTCTCCGCCGCGAAACCGGATTTTTTTATCCGGACACAGAGTACTGCATGTCCGACTCTGTGTCCGGATTATAAAACCCTGTTTCGCGGCGGAGAGCGCAAAACGCTCACCGCCGCTCACGGCCGGACAGCTTTCTCACCCATTCAAATGAATGGGTGAGAAAGTCTCCTGCAGGTTTCCATATCCTGCCTCTGTTTTAGGCAGGAAACGGAAACCTCAAGTACGGAGACCGGGCGCAGATGTGAACGAGCCCTTATTTAACGAACTCAAAGGATGGAAAACAGAGCTTACATTGGTTTAAAACCTAGCATGTTTAAGGAAAAATTGCTTATCAGTGGTTTATATACACATGCGGCAATTATATTGGAAAAAGCAATATAAATATTGCCCATTATGGGGACCTTTAAGTGCAACAGGCTTGTTATTTTGGAGAAAAAAATTGTGGCTGTGTGCCTGGTTGAAAAGTGATGAAGAAGAAGTGGTCCCCCCCAAGGAAAATTCCACACCAACATGGCGCTGGTATTGGAAGAAACAATGGTAGGGTTGCTTGTTTTATATTGAAGTTATCAGTGCAGCAATAGCAAGTAGCAAGGAAAAAATTCAAAGTCAAATTTGTGGCACACTACACTAAACAACAAAAAAACTTTCTGCGGATATCTTGGTATACAATAATCAATCTTAGTCAATTTGAGCATGCTGATTTCGAATATCCAAACTGTTTTTCTCTATCACCCACCATTCTTGAAATATCCATGATCTTAAATTTTATATTTTAATTAATTACTTCAAAACATAAGAAATGTAATTTTTGCACAAAAACTTGTATTTTAAAAGTTATTGCTACATGGATTTTAAATATAAACATGAACGTGGTTATAGCTACTGAAATTATATATAACATACATAATTATATGATAAACAAAAATTCACCTTGAAGTCTAATATCTGTAAAATATGTGCAAAAATTTGTTAAACATGTTCATGGTTTAAATTTCTTGGCTGTGGACTTCCGCTTATACTGATGAATTGACAAATAATGCTGAAGCGTACAACAGTAGTCTGCCAACATTGCTGCACTCCACCGACTCTGATAGCGTGACTCCATCACCGAATTGTCCTGGTGGAAGCGCTCGCCATGTTCATTGCTGACTGCACCTAGGTTTTCTGGGAAGAAGTCCAGATGCGAGTAAATGAGTTTTCAGAGACATATTGCAGCCAAGATGTTTGTACGCACTAATGTATTTTTGTACAACATTCACGTAGTCAGCACTTTTCTTATTTCCAAGGAAATTGATTATGACTGACTTGAATGCCACCCACGCATCTTTTTCAGCAGCACTTGAATGTCTTGAAAGTGTTCATCAGCCATGATTTCTTTTATTTCTGGACCTATGAATACACCTTATTTTACCTTTGCATAACTCAACCCTGGGAACTTATTGCGCAGGTACCGAAATGCATCAGCGTCTAATTTCTTGACAAAATTTTCCATAAGTCCCAACTTTATATGAAGCGGTGGCATGAGAATCTTGAGACGGTTGTGTGAGGAGTCTGTTTGCATTCACTTTAGAATAGCTAGTACTTTTAAGACACCGCAAATACTCCAGTTTACTCATGATAACATACTTTTTACAGAAGTAGAGACATGTTTTTGTACGTCACTTTCATGTGGGCAGAATATTTCATGTGGGTGCAATTCATAACACAACTGCCAATTAAACTTGCGTCATAAAATTTTACATCATCTCTTAACAAATAATTATGATGCAATACTCTTCTATATCTTATACATCACTTGTATATATATATATATATATATATATATATATATATATATGTTATTTATTTATTGAGAGAATATATATATATATATATATATATATATATATATATATATATAATTTTGTATACTGTCAGAAGCTTGTAGTCCTATTTAAGCAAAATAAAAACATTTATTCGACAATATCTTAACAATTTGACCTGATAGAGCAAAACGTTTTTCAAATTTGAAATCGGCATAAAAAGCTACTTAAGAAACACTTAATGACATTTAAGATATCCACAGCATGTGTTCCAGTGCTATCAGTCTGCCTCCCAGCTGAGAGGTGATAAAGAATTAACTTTATAAAAAAGTCATAAAAAAATATCCCTTTATGGAAGCAAATGTGACACCAAAATGGCACTGGTATTTGAAGAAGCAATGGCACTGATTTTTTTGTAATATAGTTTTTTTTTTTTTAATGCCCATGTGGCACCAACAGTGGGAGATAGTAGAAAGTGATGAAGCAGACTGCAGGACATGTCTGACTGAGTGGTGGCAACACGAGTGGCAGTGCAATATTCAATAATGTGATGGACCGCAGGAGATGATGTCTGGCTGTTTAGGCAGGCAGCAACAGCAGTATAGTAAATGGAACATGATACACGAAGACTAAGGCAGGGGCATATTTAGTGGCATTAGCCAGAAGTGTGTGAAAATTTTCACTGATCGAAGAAACTAATTTTTTCCACACTTGTGGTGGACAATTTGGTCCACCTAGTTGTTACACTGCCACTTGTACCACTAGACACCCTCTCAGCCATTATGTTTTCTTGAGGGTAGACAAAGTAACACTCCAATGGCAACCTTGACCAGCCCTTTCCACTTACTAACCCATTGACTCAGAATTCTATAGGGTCAAAGTTATCTGCTGGAAAATAGCATGACTATATGTAGAACTGTATCTGCTCTGCTCTGATGATGTTGGAAGGTGGAAGCTGTTTTTCTTCCATCATTCATTACAGAAGTGTGTTTCCTTAAAGATATATAATAAAAGGATCCTGTCATTGACCCAGTTTGCTGGGAAAGCCTGATGAGTAGGCAAATATTGCTGTTTTCTGGACACACATTCCCTTATGGATGACTGACATTGGCATGGAAGAGGAAGATGATGATGGTAACAACAACAACCATGTGCTAGGTGTAGATGTGGCCTTACTAGAAGGAGGATGGGGGGAAGTTGGTGTAGGATGATTTTGATAAGTTTCTGCTTACAGATCTTGCATATTGCTGTAGATTTGTTGTTTGACAATGTACAAAAAAATTCCCACATGGGAGATTATCATAAGTAGTTGCTGCTGCCAATACCAGAAGTGCTGAAAATGTGTCATCCGTTGAGACAAAAAAATTGCCACCACACCATCCATCTGAATTTCCCCTAGGTCAGCATTGGGAAGGTTTTTTGGATGTTGGAACTGTGCTCAAGACTTTGTGTGAAAAGGGATGCAGGAAAAAAAAATGCTACTGGGGCATTTATACTGCAACCTGCTACGTGAGGTGTTAGTGTAAAAAAATTCTTATGCAAATGCAGTTGGTGTACTGGGGGTAGGAGGGTGCACCATCAGCTTCGTGGAGTACTGCTCAGACCCCATTACCTGTCCTACTTGAGCAGCAAGTGTTATACATAACAAAGGTATGCTGTTTATCACTGTAATGGGATCTGTAATGGGTTGGTAGCAGGTCACTATGCTTGGGGGAGTTGGTAGACTACCTTTTACTATTTGCATTTGGGAAAGTTACATCATTCTGCAATAAATGCATCATCACATGGCAGACATACTATCTACTGGAAGTAAACAACATCAAACATAACATTTTTAAAAAGTACAATAAATTGTTTGAAAAAGTATGTTGATAAGTTATAAATCTTTTCATTATATTATAGTATATTATTAAGCAGGGAAAGGATACACATTTTGGATGCTTCATTTATTTATATATATTTTCTTAATTTTTATATTAGAGGAATTTTAACATAAGACACTTGAATCTGCATATCATGTAGTGTACGTAAGATCTATATTACAATCTGTGTTGTTCCAATTACATGCAGTAAGTTACAAAAGCAATAGATGGCAGCACCTGACCATAATGGCTTCAAGACGTTTTTTATTAAACAGATACCTTAAATTCTTTAAGGAAATTTGGTTACCTCACATAGAAATTTGATTTCATTATCTGATTTTTTTCCCCATTCATTTTAAGGGGCACGACATAAAACTCAATAGGATTAGTGTAAATAAAATAACTAAATATAATGTCATTTTATTTGGAGACACCAGAAAACTCAATATAATATTTGTTGTCTGATTTCTTTTGGCTTTGTTTTCTGTAGATATTCAGAGAAATACTCCTTTTGTGTTCAATAGTTTCTTTCATAAAGCATAAAAGGGCTTATAAAAAAGGATAGCAATCATGTTTTTTAGTGAAACAGTAAGTGGCTGAAAAGGGAATAATGAAATTATAATCTGTCATTTATATAACCAGCAGCGTGTTGTGCATTTTTGTTCTGCAGAGATCATATTCACTGACATTGTTGTGTAATGTTGGGGCTCAAAACTGAATATCCTGTAGTACGTACATAAATAATAAGGCCAAATTCACAGGAAGTTCATATGACTTTCTAACTAATACTTTTATTGACCATAAGTGGTTGTTTTTACAGGAATCACATTATTTTTTAATTATTTCAATTCAAGAAAGGTAATTGAATAGTTCTATCATTTAAAAGTTTTTTTTTTTTTTTTTTATGGCCGGGACCTCGTTGTGAAAAGGCTGCATTTCACAATACCTGTAAAGTGGCTGGGATTCTGGCTAATCCCATGCACACATTGCAGACAAAAATTTGCAGCACAAATTCAGCGATTTCAAAAACGCACACATAAATTGCAGCATGTCACTTATACCTACAATTATGTCTATGTTTTCTGTATAGGTTTAATGAAACCAGAAAGTCCGTAAGGGAAAACCATGTGGCCTTTCTGTGAAAAGCGATGGGGAAAATACCGCAATGTGTTTCTGACGGGGCTGTAGTTTGCTACATTGCGCCAGCGTTTTCCATTGGTATAATTGACATGTTGTGGTTTACAAAAACGTAAATGTTTGGAATCACAGCATTTCCACTGCAGATTTTTTTCTATAATGTGTAGATGGGATTAGCCAGAATCCGGCAAATCCCATCCATTCTGCAGGTAATGTAAAATGAAGAGTTTTTTTTTTTTTTTTTTTTTGCAATGGTGTTTCCACCATGGCCAAAATTCTGTTTTCGCAACGCCAGCATTTCCCTAGGTATAATTGACATGCTGCCATTTCTAAAACCGCAATGGTTTTGGAAAATGCAATGTATCCGCTGTGCGTATTTTTCCGAAATGCGTGGATTCAATTCACTATAATCCCATTCAGTTTGCAGGGTCTTTAAAGTGCCAGGTTTCCACTGCCTAGGCAGGATTGGTTAATGGGGTGTGATTCTAGGCTCTAATAAAAGGTGGGCAGTGACAGAGCTCACTCCCCCTGTCGGCTTTTGCCTGACACTGCCAACCTGACAGTAGAAACCTACATAGCATATGCAGCATCAAAATTAACGGCATTGATTGCTTAAGAATGGTGGGGACTAGAGAAAAAAACTGTGCTGAAGTCAGTGTGGCAATAGATATTAAATTATGCAAAGAGCTGGATTTGGAAGAGGAAGTGTAAGGGTCCATTCACACAGAGTTTTTTGGCGAGGATTTTGGCGCTGAATCCGTATCAGAATCCACATGGAAAAAAGCCTCCCCATAGAGTTCTATGGGTTCTGCTAGCTTTTTTTCTCCGCTAGCGGATTTTTTCTGCTAGCGGAAAAAAAAAGCTTCCTTCAGGCGGATTCTGCCTGCAAAAACCAACACAGTCAATGGGACGCGAAAAATCCACGTGGAGTTGCCAAAAACCACATGGAAAAACCGCTAGCATTTTTATCAAGGTCCATACACTGTGCTGGAGGAAAAAAACATTTCCTAATTCCTGAAGCAGATTTTTTGCTCACCAAAAAACTCCATGTGAATAGACCCTAAGGTCTTCTTTAAGTATTGTTTTTAGCCATCTCTTCTGAGATTGTACTTGTTGGCTTGCTATATACAGTAAAATGGCTTGACGCTATCAGTGAAATGCTTGTGTTTTCCACCAGCTTTTATACCTACTCTCTGCTATGCCAATTCATGAAATGTTGGAGTGAGGACCCCAACCGCTAAGTTTCTCAGCTTAGGATGCATTAGTATCTGTAAGTTCTAAAAACATAGATGTTTTATACAACAGCAACCTTTGACTTAGAATCCCCTTTGTTATGTAACACTCAGCGCTACGTAATAGAGACATGCTTAATTGAAAAGAATTTGTTTTATTTATTTTTTTAATATTTTTATTTCTTTCAACAGAAATTATTTGATAGTGACACTGAAGGAAGAAACATAAATATAATTGATCCAGTTTATACAGAAGATTATAAGAGACCATCTTTAGGATTAATTTATTCGATTGATGATAAACCACCCTGGTATTTGTGTATACTACTAGCATTTCAGGTGGGTATGTACAATTTTATAAAAATAAAAAAACACAATACAAAAATATTGAAAATATTAAACTTAAACATTTAAGAAATAATTATGCCACTAGTTCACAAGAGGCTGCCAATTCCCTAGGGCCAATGGCTTTAATACAGGGAATGTAGGAATCGCTTAGAAAAGGTATATTTTATACAGTATATAACCTCACTAGAAATGATTGTCCAGTCGACCCAGACTTATTGATGGGACAGGGAGGTCAGGCATTGTTGATTCGGCCCCTGTAAAGTGGTTACTTGGCCCCTAATACTTATCTGTGGAATTGTTTGAACAGTGGGCTCATTTTTGTTACCTATGGGTGTGATGTAGTGTGTGGGGAGATTTAAACATAAACCAGAGTGAATTCCACCACACCCTTTGAGACTTAGATGTTGATATAGGTGGACCGCACTGCATTGGTATATTGATTCCTTAATATTTAATTGTTTTTACCCCAATCATATCTACTGGAGGGTCACATAGTATTGTCAGTGTGGCTGATGTCTTTGAGGGACACAAGTTTTTAAAGATCCTAATAAGAGTTAAATTTTAATTGTTTATTTTGGGGGACACCTCCCTTTCCTTACTAGTCTATAGCACATAAAAGTGACTGTAGGTGAAAAAAAATAGCACAATGTATTCCCTCCCATAGCGGTAAGAGGCAATCTAACATCTTACATGTTCGTATTGTACTATACTCAGGATTGCTGTTTAATCCTTAATGGCAGTAACATTGTCATTTATAGCATTATTCACACACTTCAGTCTCTAATAAGTTGCATATGAACACAATAGCACTTGAGTTTTAAAGCCATTTTGGAAGAGGCACTGAAATTACCACATAATACATTGAAACTATTAGTCTTTCCATGTCACTTAGAACAAAATAATTCATCTGTTCTCATCTGTTACAGATATTTTCATGGTTAAATATGTGACTATGAACACAGCAACATGAGTTTAATATATTGTGGACCCCCTTGAAACGCACCAGACTCCACTGGTTTATACTGCAACTGGCGGAGACATAAGTCCTCATTGCAGAGGCTCCAAAGCAGATGTGAATCCAGCCTTAGTCCATTTGACTTTTACACTCATAGTCCACATTAACCCTTAAGTACTATCATGGTGTCTATCATAATGATATGTGTATGAAAGTGGTGTATAATAGACACCATGATAGTACTTAAGGGTTAATCTGAATACTTTTTATTCTATTATGTATTCTGTAGAGGCCTGTGTTTATAGGGAATTCAATGGTTCCTAGAGAAAATTCTCATAATATATAGTATATAAATATGGTTAGTTTATATAAACTATTTCTCTTATACACAATGAAAAGTTTTTACCTCAAGCACGATGGGCTTGTGCAAGCATCGTCACCACTTCATTGTTTACATCACACCCTATCTGATTCATAGTGACCATGCAATATAATTACAGCTTTGTCCCATAGAGGTCAATGGGACTAGGTTGTAATTACATTGCACGTATTCTATGAAACAGTGTGCAATGTAAACAGGGAAGGGGTCACAGTGCTTGCACGAGCGCCATATCTCCTTGAAATAGCTGATCAGCAGGGACCTAGGTGTTGGACCTCCACTAATCTCTTATTGATGACCTATCCTGAGGATATACTTTATGTTGCACCCCACACAAACTTCAACCTCTGGAAACCTCTGTGTATTTATCCTTTATGTTGTACCCCACACAAACCTCAACCGCTGGCAACCTCTTTGTATTTCCTGAAAAGAATATTTAGTATCTTGTTCTTGTTATTTTTTTCCATATATACAGCATTATATTTTGGCCTTTGGAGGAATTATTGCCATACCATTGATCCTAGCAGAGCCTCTATGTGTGAAGCATGACAATACAGTGAAAAGTCAGCTGATGTGCACCATATTCTTTGTGTCTGGAATATGCACAATTCTACAAACAACAATAGGAACCCGGTATGTAGAAAGCTATATTTTTATCAAGAAAATAGAATTTACTAGGCAAAATGTGCCAAATAACCTGCGTACATGCTTTTCATTACATTTATCTGTTCTATACATGTTTTGTACTTCTCTCAGCAATGAGGTATGGTAAGTCACGTGTCCTAATGGGAGAGGGAGTTCGGTTTAAGAAAAATACTGTACTAAATCTCCATACTAAATGTAACACCAACAGAGGAATATATTGCACAGAAGCTGTGAGGGCTTGGGTGATCCTCCACTGTCACTGGTAGTAAGATTAAATATGTTCTAAATGGTCCTGCTTCACAAGTTGGTACATCTATATGGGGCAGAAATGGGAATTACTGTATTTCCACAATCATTTTATCACAATAGACAAGCTCCTCACGTGGTTCCTGTGGAATCACCAAACTCCCAGGCTGCGAGATCTCCGCACAGAACAAGCGGACAGGAAAGTACTTCACAATCTACTTTCCTGTCCGCATGATTCATGTCATTCGTGACATTATAGTCTATGGGGATCCGTGTGCTTTCACTGCACATTACTTGCAAATGCTTTCAGTAGTCCGTTCAGGCAGCGCCGCACCTCTAATGAGACGATGTGAGGCGGCCGCTTCGGGCAGCACACGGGAGGCGGGCGGCACACGGGCGACTTTTTTTTTTTCTTTTATTACTTTTTTTTTTTTTTTTTTTTTTTTTTTACTTTGAACCAGCGCAGGAGAGCTGCTTCTCTCTGCGCTGGTTCAGACGTCTGCGTAGGCTGCGTCACTAGGCCGCCTACGCACGCTGATACGTCCTCAGACGTCTAGGTATCAGCGTGGGCGGCGTCATCACGTGATGACGCTCGTTGATACCTAGACGTCTGAGGACGTATCAGCGTGCGTAGGCGGCCTAGTGACGCCGCCTACGCAGACGTCAGCTTGCAGGAGAAGGAAGAGGATCGCGGAGGCGGCGGGAGCAACAACAAGATCGGTAAGTATAAAACTTCTTTTTTTGTTTTATAATAGGCCGCTACCTGCTGGAGTATCTCCAGCAGGTAGCGGCCTATTTACCTACCTCCCCAGACCTGCTCACTGCCGTCCCCGCTTCCCCTTGTACTATAGGCCGCGGAGGCCGGCAGTGAGTAGGCCCGGGCAGGCCGCGATCCCACTACCGCCATTATTATACCCGGGGGTCTTTTCAGACCTCCGAGTATAATAATCGGAGTCCCAGGGGAGGCGAGGGAACATAATAAACAATGTTACTTACCTCTCCGGAATCCGATGTTACTCCTAGCAGGCTTTGGGCCTATATGGTAATGCCCAGACGTCACATGGTCTGGAATATTACCATATAGGCCCAAAGCCTGCCCTAGCAGTACCATATAGGCACGAAGCCTGTGCTAGTAGTAATAGCCTGTTACTGCTAACACAGGCTTTGGCCTGTATGGTACTGCTAGGGCAGCCTTCGGGCCTATATGGTAATATCCCAGACCACGTGACGTCTGGGCATTACCATATAGGCCCGAAGCCTGCCAGCATTAAAGAGGACCTCTCATAGGTTTGGGCACAGGCAGTTTTATATACCACTGGAAAGCTGACAGTGTGCTGAATTCAGTGCACTGTCGGCTTTCCCGATTTGTGTCCCGGGTGAAGAGCTATTGGTGCCGGTACCGTAACTCTTCACAGTCAGAAGGGCGTTCCTGACAATCTGTCAGGAATGTCCTTCTTCCCAGCAGCGCCTATATCTCTGTACTGTGTGAGCGGGGAGGAACGCCCCTCCCCTCCTGATAGTGCTCTTCTATGGACGAGTACTGTGAGCAGAGGGAGGGGGCATTCCTCCCCGCTCACACAGCACAGCACTATAGGCGCTGCTGGGAAGAAGGATGTTCCTGACAGACTGTCAATAGAGCATTGACAAACAGTCAAGCTTCTCCAGTCCATAAATCCTTCCTGCACTGACAGAGGGATGTCCCCACTCTCAATGAGAGCTATGAGGAGGAGTTTATTACATCTTGGAAGTCTACAGTTGTTAGTGCCAGGAATCATCTCATACAAGGCACAGGGTTTACCTGACATGCGTTAAGTTGGTGCAAATGCACAAATTGGCAAGCAATTTGTGTACCCGGTGTGCCAATCAAATCAATGGGAGCCACTCAGAAGTTTTTTCCGGGAGCCGTTTCTTCCAGCTCCTGGAAAAAAGAAGCGAGATGCTCATTCTTCAGGTCGAGTCGCCTTGCGGTTCGGCCTGAAGACACTCCATCCTCCGGACTAGGCCCGCCTCAGGTTCCAGACCAAAAAATCCCATCTGAACTTATCCTAAATAGCACACTAGAGGGTTTGCAGGAACCTCAGAGAAAAAACTGTTCCAAACTATAGACTCCAGACCTACAAAGGTTAACCCTTGGCAGCCCGGACCAGCCCCATAATAGATATTGGAATCTGTTTCTGTTTTTTTTTTATTTGAAATTTGAATTCTTTGAAAGCAAAAATAACTTACAAATCAAAAAAAGACTTAAAAAATGCACTAGATTTATTACTAGAGATGAGCGAGCAGTGTTCGATCGAGTAGGTATTCGATCGAATACTAAGGTATTCGAAATATTTGTACTCGATTGAATACTACTAGCTATTCACAGTAAATATTCGATTCAGAACCAGTGTTGATTGGCCAAATGCTATACAGTGTATAGCATTTGGCAAATCAACACTTGTTATGCAGCAGGCTCATCCTTGCTAGTCGGGAGAGCTGGCAGCTTGCTGTTACGAGGGAACTTTTTCTCATAGGAATGCATTGACCAGCGTTGATTGGCCACTGTACAGCATTCGGCCAATCAACGCTGGTTCTGCCAGAGGCTCGTCTGTGAGGAGGCGGAGTCTAAAATCGGATCACAGCAGTCTCCATTGTGATTTGCCGCAGGCTCGTCTTTGCTAGTCGAGAGAGCTGGCAGCTTGTGGTTACGAGGGAGCTCTGCAAGCGCTATGCAGTTAAAGTGCACGGACCCCATAGATTATAATGGGGTCCATATGCGCTTTAACTGCACAGCGCTCCTCCTAAACACTCTCCTCCTGCTACTTGTGGACTTGGTCACTCTCCTTTAGTCAAATAGTGGTTTCCCCTGAAACGAGCATTTTTTGCCACAGATTATAATTGGATTCGATATTCGATCGAGTAGTCGAATATTGAGGCTCTACTCAAAACTAATATTGAATCTCGAATATATCACTGTTCGCTCATCTCTATTTATTACCCATAGATGGGACTCACATAAACGTCCATATCAGAATACCCATGGTTAAAGCCCGATATTGCAGAAACGCAGAGGAGATTAGCTGTTTTTTACAGTACCAGCAAAGTGAACAAGATTTTGTTTTTTATATTACAGGAAAAAAAAAGCTGCAGAAAAACTAAGTTTACAAAAATACGTACATTTTTGAAAAATGCAGCATTTTAATTTTAGCGGTGGAATAGCAATTTTTTTCCCCTATATATTTAATAGTGGAAGAAGAAATGCAGGGGAAAATGTAGCAAAAAGCAATAAAAACACTTGGGGAAAAAGCTCTAAGTTTCTGCTGTGTTTTTTATCCTCATTGTTTTTGTAGCTGTGCTTCACTAGTTGGGGCCTTAGACTAAGACTTTACAATATAGCAGACAGGGTCAGAAGGTCATTAACGCAATAGTTATATCAGGACTTCTCTGTCGATCACTATATGATACCAGGAACAGGTAACAATGAAGCTGTATACATGGTAAAATAATTACAAATTGTATATATGTTAAAGTGATTAAAACTTGTAGGTTAGTACCCATGAGCTTGGGTTGTTAGAAGGACTTTCCTATAGCAAGCATGAAGTGTTATCACTATGTGAGCTCAGCAGGAGGCCAACGTCATGGTGGTTGCTCTGACTCCATTAACTGAGGGATGTACAGAATTTTATGAATACTTGTAAAATCTGGTTAAAAAAATAGAGAACACACACAGAAATACAGAGCTTTAAATTGTAAGCTGCTTGGAGTCATCTCAGTAAAACAAATGCACTCACCCTTAGCAAGGAACACTTACATTTTGGTGGCTGACTTCATTGTATGCCTAGACATTCACAAGTCAGTTGTCTAGATAGCCTCTTTTCATTCTGCATATAGCATGGCTGTTGGTAAAATATATAGACTCCTGTATCTGTTTATCATTGCTGGTTTGGAAAGTCATTGGTTTTCATGAATGACAGATTTCTCTTTACTATATCTACATGTACTAGTTCTAAATTAGTAGACATTTCCAGTTATTCTTATTGTTAAGAAAAGCCAAGTAATACAAGCCTTTATGCCCCTCTGGACAGGTTTAATGCTGACAGCCTTCAATCCATGAAAGACTTTTAGTCTCTTTTGATTTCTCCGGCTAGTATGTATTGCTAGACCAGGCGGAATGTGGTACAACTACAAAAGGGAAACCTCCTCCCACGGCTGTTAACCCCAACATACAATAAAACTCTGACACGCTCTTGGATGGTAAAATAGTGGGGGTCGGCCACAGCTTTATTAAACTATAAACATATCGGCAGGCCCTGCTATCCCCCTCCCCTTTACTCTTTGACCAAGCGCGTCACTGGAATGCCCCGCCACCGCCTGCGGTGTGCATGTGTATGATGTTCAATGGGTGACGCGCTCCATCTTCTACCACCGATGACCAGAAGGGGAAGGGAGGGGAAAGGCACAAGGTCCCGCCACCGGACCCCGACGTAAACCTACAAAGGGGTCCGACCCCCCTCCAAGAGCATAAAGAGCGCACGCTCAATGCCATCCTGAAGCCCAGACAAGAAAATGTCTAGGCCAATGTCAGACAGATGGACACCATCCCTCCGGAGCAGCGCCCTGTTATCACCCTCAAGCTGCCTGTGCCGAACCACGACTCCCGATCGGGAGCGCACGTGGCGCGACACACGCAAATTGAGCAGGCGCCTCGCACGCTCCAAAGCTGCTGGGTCACGAGCATCACGCCATCTGGCCCGAGGAACAATTTCGGACCATACAATAACAACATCCTGAAAAAAGGCAGGAAAGCGGTCAATATCAGATCTGATCAACGAAATCAATTCGGACAAGCGTATCACGCCCAAATCGTTACCACCGGCATGAAACACCAGCACCACTGGGGCCTGGGAGGTCCTTCCAATTTCAACGACCTGAGGCAACATCTCCGACCAACTCATCCCTCTGACTCCATGCCAGCGCAGCTCTGCTTCTTGAAAACCAAGCTGCAAACCTCCAGGCCGGATGGCAGCGCGCCGCGCCGCCCAATAGATGTACGAGTGGCCCAGAATCCAAACCACAGGATACGGACCTAAAATAGAGAATAATGTTAATGACTGTTTTTTTTGTTTTTTTTTAATATAGTATTAAGGGAAACTGACCACAACAAAACCGCAAAAGGCAAAACAAAGCTAGGCCGTGAGAAGACCCGGGCGGACGTAACGCCGATAACAATTAGACCGCCAGCGGCCAATACGCTTAATTTCCTCCTCAGTGAGGCCCGCCGCATCGGCCGCAGTAGCAGCCCCGATGCGAAAAGAGTGAGTGCCAAAATCCTCAGACGGAACCCCTAAAGCGGCAAGACAGCGCTTAAACAACGATTCGAACTGGAATCTAGTAAAAAATGAGCCATCAGCATGAACTAAAAACTGGCTAGACAAGGGGCGAACCGCAACAAAACGACGCACTCGATCAACGGGGCATAAGGGGCCTTCTAAACGCGAGATAGTCAACCAAGTACCCTGCCCATAGGGATCCGTTTTAGACCGTTTAACCCGAACACGGATGGAATCCTGCAAAAACACCACATCGTCCGCAGCCAACCCACCCGCTGCCCGCCGAGACGGGGCGACTAATTCACCCATGCGCAACGCCCCGAAAAAGGCTAAAACAAAAGCGCAACTCAACAATAACGCCTCAAACGGGGACGAACAGACCGACTCAGATATCCCGACCAGGCGACGCAACAGGAAAAACGAAACCGGACGACGTTTGTCAACCGGGCGTGCCGCTTTCTTCCAACCCCGCAAAATCAACTGAAAAGCAAACTCTTTCGTCACATCCGGAAAACCCAACAATTTAAGCCCAAAAGCTACACCCGACAACCGTCTGGCCGCGGTAGCAGCCGACACGGCCTCTGACCTCAAACGGGCTAAGTAAGCAAATGTTAAGTCCCTACAGCAGTCAGGATCTAACAATCTCTCCGGGGAACCAAAGGACAGCCACTCATTCCACGCCTTACCATGCGCTGACCACGTCGCCGGCGTAACGGAATCTTGCAATAAAGGGCTCAAGACTGCAGAACCAGGTCCCACAGCGAAGGAGGGCACGGGCAGCCCAGCAAATCCGCTCTCTGGTGCATGTCTCTGAAGCGCTCCCACTGAAAACGAGAAAGAGAATCAGCAACAGAATTATCGACACCCGGGACATAACGAGCCCTGAAAACCAAATTAAACTGTAAACATTTCAAGACCAAACGCCGCAGTAAGGCCAAGACAGGCAAGGAACTGGACGAGAGACTATTAATTACCGAAACAACGCTCTCATTGTCACACCAAAACAAAACTCGCTGGTTTGCCATGTCCGCGCCCCATAACTCCAAAGCCACCACAATGTGAAACAACTCCAATAAAGTGAGATTACGAGTAAAACCAGCAGACAACCAGCTTTGAGGCCATGGAGCAGCGGACCAGCGGGAACCAAAAACGACTCCATAACCAGACGAACCCGCAGCGTCAGTGAAAAGCTGAAAGTCGGAATTGCACAACTCCTTCTCGGGGAAACAAGAAACACCAGTATAATCTAAAAGAAAGGACTTCCAAACCTTCAAATTCTTCCGCAGCACACTCGTTATCCGCACATAATGATGCGGCATGCGGACTCCCGCCGTGGCCATAGACAGGCGGCGAGAAAAAACACGCCCCATAGGAAAAATCCTACACGCAAAGGCCAGCTGACCCAGCAATGACTGCAAACGGGACAGCTGGACCTTGCGGGCCGACAGGCAAAAATCCACATCCGCACGGAGGCGAGACAACTTGTCCTGCGGAAGCTGAAGGATCATACGGTCCGAGTCAATGAGTATACCCAAGAAGGAGAGTGACGAAACCGGACCCTCAGTCTTATCAAGCGCGAGGGGAACACCAAAATAACCTGTGAAAAAACGAAAGGTGTTAAGTAAATATTCACACAAACGAGAAGAAGCAGGACCAACAAAAAGAAAATCATCTAAATAGTGAATTACCGATTGAGACCCCGTCTCTTGCCGAACCACCCACTCCAAAAACGTGCTAAACAACTCAAAGTAACGGCAAGAGATGGAGCACCCCATGGGCAAACACATATCATAGTAAAAGGAACCCCCAAACTGACAACCCAAAAGATGATAACAATCGGGATGTACCGGCAACAGACGAAACGCAGATTCGATATCCGATTTCGCCATGAGGGCACCCCTGCCGGCATTGACCACCAAAGAGACCGCTTTATCAAAAGAGACATAGGACACCACCGTCTCCTCCTTCGGGATACCATCATTCACGGATTCACCCGGAGGAAAGGACAAGTGATGTATCAATCTGTATTTACCGGCCTCCTTCTTCGGGACCAAACCCAGCGGGGACACCCTGAAATTTGGAAAAGGGGGTTGCGCAAATGGACCAGCTAAACGGCCCAACTCAACTTCTTTATCAATTTTGGCCTGAGCCACAACTAAATCCTTCTGAACAGAACGTAGATTATCGGTAAACGTAACAGAACAACTAGGAACATGAGGTATATAGAAACCGTACATAAAACCATTAAGCAGTAGGTCTGCTTCCTGTCTCTTGGGGTACCTGTCGAGCCAGGGGCGCATCCTTACTGCGCTCACCGGCGTCCTCGGGTTTACCGGCACCAGACTTGGCGGCTCTGCCGCGCTTGGCGCATCGCAAGGCGGAATGCGCTCCTCCGCAAATTGAACATTCATGCTTGAAACGGCATGAAGTGAAGAAACGACAGTGTCCTTCATTAAACATCAGCAGGCGCCTGGCCTGCGAACGGCCGCGGACGTAGAACCAGCTCCCCCAGCGGCCGCGGATGGAAAGGAAGAAGAAACCGGCTTCGGCGAGAGCATCAGCTGAATCCAGATGTCGGTAGCCTTAGAGGCCCAACCAACTTCCGGCTGAAGCGCCAACCTACGCCGGAACTCCTCGTCGTACCTCCACCATGCCGTTCCGCCATAGAGCTTGTGAGCAGTAAAAATAGTTTCCAAATAAACAAAAAGATCAGCCGCCAAAGATGGAGCTGACTGGCACAATATACAAGAATAAATAACAAAAGCTTGTAACCAATTAGAAAAAGTCTTCGCTACTTTGGGCTTCTTATCGTCACCCCGACCAAACCCTCTCTCTTTATCTACTGTCATCTGATCGGGGGACAACAAGAGCCAGATGTCAATATACTCATTAGCCGTGATCTTATGGCGAAGCTCGGCTGAGACGTGAGTACCCAACGGAGCCACCGCACAGAAATAAGAATCACGGAATCTCAAACCAGAAGGAGGGGGAACCGGCTCAGGCTGCGCACTAGCCGCCCCTGGAGAAGCAAGTGACTGCCCCCTACCTTCCAACTGACTAACCATAGCTTTTAAGACGTCCAACACATCACCGCCAGCAGGTGGCGTTTGAGAAGACCAAGCCTGTGAACATGATAACTCACCAGCCGGAATCACTGGAATCTGCGACGAAGCGACCAGGGGTGGAGGCAACGGAGCCACAACAGGAGGAGGGTCAGGAACCACAACAGCAGGCACGACTGGAACGCCCTGGGCGGAACCATATTCTCTCCTCCCACTCCGCCTCCTGGAACTCCTGCTATAATGCGATCGCCGGGACCTACGGGAATCACGTGAGGAAGAGGACGAACGGGACTCTGACCGACGCCGACTATAACGAGACCCCCGCCGCCTGCGGCGACTTCGCGACCTAGAACGACTACGATAACGCCGAGACCGCCCGGAACGCATCGACACATCATCCTCAGGCCCAAAACTCCTGTAGGAGCGGGCCCCAGACCCCGGCGCGTGACTAGACAGGGAACGGGAGTGAGCAGGTGGCAAAATGTGAGGAGTTCCAGGCACATAATCTACATCAAAGAACTCCTCCTCACTCTCCTGAAACAAAACCGGGGAGGCTGCGGCCGGCAACGGAGCCAGAGCAGACACCTGAGTGGATATGCCAGCCACCGTATCCTGGGCTGGTGCGGCACTGTCTGCCCCTGCAGGAGCGGTAGTTGCCCTCCCAAACCACCGTGCCAATCTACCCGGCGGCGGTGGGGGTGCCACAGGAGGAACCGTAGAAACTGAAACACTAGGCCCCACAGGGGGCACAATCACCAAGGCCTGTTGGGAGGCTTACATAGGGGGAGCACTCCCTGTAACATGCTGGGAGGGGGGCGGGGGGCCCATCACCGGCCTAGGGACCGATAGGCCGCCATCACTGGAAACCGGAGGAGGGGGAGGGGGGGGCGCCCCCCCTGTACTAGCAGCCACATCAGAGACCGGGGGGCGGCATCCGGTACGCGCAGGAGCCCGGGCGGCACGTGACACTGAGCGTGCGACCCCCCGTGCCGGAGCCCTGCTCCGGCTACTGGGGGCCGCATCAGGGGACAGCCGCACGGGAGGCCTCGCCGTCCTACTAGGCCGGGTAGAGGCCTCACGCTGCGGCACCGGTGGAGCGGGAGGCAGGCTGGAGCCGCCGCTCGCAGTGAGCAGCGTCTCCAACCAAGCCGTCCCCTCGTCCCTTACCCGCTGTTGCAGCAGCTCCATGAGCTGCTGTTGTCGGGCCGTCGCGTCCATCAGAGCTCCACGAGACACGTCCTGCTCC
Source organism: Leptodactylus fuscus (assembly GCF_031893055.1). NCBI lineage: Eukaryota > Metazoa > Chordata > Amphibia > Anura > Leptodactylidae > Leptodactylus > Leptodactylus fuscus. The sequence continues at coordinate 151,164,133 of NC_134269.1, forward strand.
GACGCTGGCGGGGATCCGAAAGGAAGTCCCCGCCCAGCGCCGGAAGTTACATCGGACGCGTAACCCCGCCTCCTCCGAAAACCCCGCCCCGGTCAGCAACAGCCGCCGGGAGGGGAAAAAGGAGGAGGGGGGGAGCCACACGCCCGGTCAAGACCCGGACAGCTTAGGCAGCCGTCCGGGTCACAGTGCGTAAAGGGGTTGTACACTAATATTAAAATGGTTAAACAATAACAGCACATAGTTTTATTCTATAACATATATTAAAACAGATTTACTGTACCAAAATTCTCGAGCAATTTATGCCAAAAATCTGGAACATATCCCTTGCATCATATTTATTGTTTTAGACACTTATTGCAACTTGTCCAACAAGGGATCCACTACACAGTACACAATCATACGGGAAGGTTGTTGTTCACTTAGTAGGCCGTCCAAGGATTCTTAAGCTCAAAAAAGTTTTTGCCACCGCCTCTTAGCTCATTGTGTTTACTCCCCTCCTCCTCTTCTCCTTATCTTCTGCCTTTAGCAGGTATTGGACACAACACTGTAACAGACCACTGGAAAATGGCGGCCTGGGCAGAGCCGACTGCCCATGCCCGGTCCACCATTTTCTGGTGGTCTGTTACAGTGCTGCGTCTGATGCCTGCTAAAGGCAGAAGATACAGAGAAGAGGAGGAGGGGAGTAAACACAATGAGCTAAGGGGCGGTGGAAAGTTATGACGTGGGGGTGCTCGGAGCACAGGAGGAAGGCCTCTGGTGTTCCATCATTGTAATTCGCATATCAGAAGAAACAGATTTTATCAGAAATGGCGTGGAGAAGAAAAGAATGTAAGGTAGGAGTAGAATAAACTTTTTAAAGGCTATTCCAATGTGCCATTAGTTGTTTTCTAATGATAGGCTTCCTTTTAAGCTTTTGCTCATCACTATACTAAATATTCCAGTTTTGAGTGTTATACGTTATATATATTTTTTTACCAAATTAGTATAAATAACTGATTATTTTCTTTTTTTAAAATTACAACTCCCAGCATGCATACTTGCTCTCCTGTTCTTGGAACCCCCATGAAAGTGAGTGGAGCATGCTGGGAGTTGTAGTTTTTTTTAATGTAGATTGTGAGCCCCATATAGGGATCACAATGTAAATTTTTTTCCCTATCAGTATGTCTTTGCAGAATGGGAGGAAATCCACGCAAACACAGGGAGAACATACAAACGCTTTGCAGATGTTGTCCTTGGCAGAATTCGAACCTAAGACTCCAGCACTGCAAGGCTAACCACTGAGCCACCGTGTTGCCCCTGATAACTGATTATTTTCTTGATCCATAGGTTACCTATTCTACAAGGAGGCACATTCAGTTTAATCACACCCACAATAGCAATACTATCTTTGCCTCAGTGGAAATGTCAAGACACCGAAGTGTTCAACTATAATGGAACTGGGAACTTTTCTACTAATAACACAGAATCCTGGCAGTCTCGAATGAGAGAAGTAATGTTTACCTTTTTTTTTGTTTTAGAATAAGATTAAAAGATTAAAAAGATAAAAAAAAGTTGAGCAAAGCAGGGGAGATGTTTTATAAATGGGTATTTAGAGTGGTAGAAGTCGCTCCTTCCAAAAAATGGCCATGGGGTGATTTATATTCTTATAGTTTTGTTTTTGATATTGATTTATTTATTTATTTATTTATTTATTTTACCATCACTGTCACTATCAAGGCAATATAAATGTGATTTCTATAGTCGAATGCAAATGGACTATCATGAAAACATAGAAAACTCAGATTATTAATTGAAAAACGTTTCCATATCAATAGGGCTACTAATATTATTATCTATCCATCACTTTTACATTCCATGCAGAACTGAGCGAAACATACTGCGAAACTTCAAAAAGGTTGTGAATATATTAAGAACAAAAGTAAACATACATGGGTAAACCCAGCAGACGAGGAACTTCCTGCTGCTTGCAAGGCCCCGTCTATGAATTAAAGGAACATACTTTTCCTGTTATAACAAAGGCTCTGACCTTGAAATCACTCTTCAGTAGATTATTTTTAGTTTTCCTAATCTTTAGTTTGTTATTGTGTTACTACAGCAGATAAGTAAATTACAGACCAAATTCCTTTAAGATGCAGAACAGGGTTAATGTTTGGGGTAGTGTTAATATGTTTTCTTTGATGGTGTGACAAACTAATGAATATGGTGTGGTGTTCATTTCTCTTTTCCTATTATTACGGTCAGGAAAGTGAGTCAGACTATAGTCCTATGTTTTGTCCAGCAATTTAATACCCTCCACCCTTTTCCTGCATTCATCTGAAATGCATCACAAATACTTCCTGTAGTTGCATTTCTGTCATGTTTTCATTATACCCTCTTATTCACTCACATCCCATAATGTTCGGCGGTCTTAGATCTTTCCATAACGTTGAAGCTGGCTCCATAGTGTTGTTTGGGCGGGTTGAGAGCAATGAACCAGCATTTCTCTTGTAGACAGGCATAGCACAATTTCTCTCCTGATAAGAAAGAGCAACAAATCAGCAGAAGAGGAGTCACGGCGAGTCATGGCAGACATGTTTCTCTCCCCTTTGACCTAATAGTAGACATAAAGAGAATTCAGTATTTACTTCTGCATTCCATATGAAATAAAAGTTTTACAATTTCCAGATCTGTTGCTTTATTTGCTACATATATTATTTATTATTCTGTATTTAAAGAGTTTTGCTTTAAGAGTTTAATAATCTCATTGGAAATAGAGCCACGTATGACACGAGACATATGAGTTTGGAAGAACGTAGATTGATGGGTATCCATAGCATCTTTACTTCTACTATGTGGGAACCACAACCAGAAAATATACGACTGTTTGGCCTGACCTGTCTATGAACAGTTGCATAAAAAGCTCCCTGGCATCCTTCCATACAATGTCTAAATGGAACAATGAATGCTTTCACTGCAGGGTTTATTGCCAGCGTTCACTGCCAGTGTCAGAGAAGGATCAGGTTAAATCTTCAGAAGGTTTTCTTAAATCTTTCTCCTTACCAGAGAACTTCAATGTTAAGTTACACATTAATATAACAATTCCCCCTAATTTTTATTTGTAAACGTTATTGACGACTTTAGCAAAGGAATCCTATTAGCATAGCTAAAGGTAACTTTGTCTCTTCACTGAATTAGGCAGACCACCTAAATGACTGCTATGAGTGGTATGCACTTAAGTATGTTTCTTCATTTTCTTAACTTCCATTCAAGTAAATGAAGAAATGTGCCACTCTCCATTCACTTGTGGGTACAGAGGCAGGTCCAAGACAGAGGCAGGTCCAAGAGGTGGGAGTCGCATCTATCAGGTATTTATGGCATATCCTATGGATATAGTTATAAATTCTGAGATTGGAATACTCCTTTAGTCATAATTTATTACCAGACAAGATTAATTGACATATTTATAATCTGTTACATAGACGTCATTCCTACTGTTTCCCTCTTCTGCTATGCCTCTGGATCTAATCTGTAACAAGCCTCTCATCCTACCATATGCTGTTTATAAAATTATTGTTTTCTTTATCTACAAGGCAAAGGAGAAACAAAAATCCAAACGGCGGTCGACTTTAAAATATAACTTTCTGTAACCACACCCCCAACAATAAAATCATTAAATATGCACCATATTCAACACCTACAGTAGAACAACAAGACAAAATTAATAGGTCCCAACTTGTATAAAACAAAAATATGAACAGGACATCGACACAGACATAAAAAAAATAAACCACAATCTTACTGTTTGCCAGTTGCAGAATGTTCAGGTCCTTGTTAGAGATGAGCGAACAGTAAAATGTTCGATATTCGATATTTGTTTCAAGTAGCCGCTCAATATTCCACTACATAAATCGAATATCGAATCCTATTATAGTCTATGGGGGAAAATGCTCGTTTCAGGGGTAGGCAACGTTCTATCAAATTACACTTACCAAGTCCACGAGTGAGGGTCGGGCTGGATCCTCTGAGAAGTCTTCTCCGTGCAGCGTTTCCGCGGCATCTTCCGGCTCTGAATTCACTCTGCCAGGCAACGGGCCTGGGCAGAGCCGACTGCGCATGTCCGCACTACAAGAAAATGGCCGCTTACAGTCAAATCGGCCATTTTCTTGTAGTGCGGGCATGCGCAGTCGGCTCTGCCCAGGCCCGATGCCTGGGAGAGTGAATTCAGAGCCGGAAGACGCCGCGGGGAAGCTGCACGGAGAAGACTTCTAAAGGTAGGAGAAGAACCAGCATTGATTGGCTGACTGTATAGCATTCGGCCAATCAATGCTGATTCTGCATCGAACTTTTACATTCGAATAGTGAGTGGTACTCGATCGAGTACAAATATTTCAAATACCGTAGTATTCGATCGAATACCTACTCGATCGAATAGTACTCACTCATCTCTAGTCCTTGTACATGGGTAGAGTGTTGGGTGAATTCCTGGGGAAAGTGAAGTGGTATGAATAGGGAGGATAAGGATATTGAAATAGTAAAGGGACTGTTTACTCACCCTATTAAACACTATCCAAATCTACACTTATGCCCCCAATTCCTAGTCTTGGAACCACAGTTCCAATCAATCACGATCCCGATCAGTACTTTTCCCTGTTATAACATAACCCTGTAATAACCCTGTCTATTGTAATGGAGTCCCAGTGAATACATTAAATCTTATTAGTCTATTCCAATAAATTTCAAATCAAAGGTACTGTATCCTGACATGTATATTTTGCATATAATATGAAGTACTTATCAGGAGATATATTATACTAGGGAAAAATAATGATGGGTACAAAAAATGTGCACCAGGGCCATAACCTCTACACCTCCTATAGTTATGTCCCTGGGCTTGTAGTCATATAAATAACCAGTTTACTTTAATTAGAGGACAATTAGAAAATATGAGATCATTCTAGTTTCATTCACACCACTTAAATTGTGGAAACCACAGATCCTATGTTCTACTGTAGTTTAAAGATTCTTGTCTGTTGGCTAAGCAGGAGGGAACATGTCCACAGGCCAATAAGAGCATGGTGCAGATAATGCTTGGTGCAGATAATTGGCCATGTAAAAGGCCATGCTACAAGGGCACCACTACATGTTGCAGCCCAGTCACTCGCATTTGCAGTAATTCACCAGACTGCATTCATACTTTCTAACTGAAGTAATAGCAAGTACAGTCGCAACAGACTTGTTATTGCTCCAAATGGACTGTACAAATACTGCACTACTAAATACCATATACTCGTACAGCCAGGCTGTACCATGTACAAATGCTCTATAATTAAGGAAATCTCAATACATGGCAGAGTACAACAGTGACTGTATTGCATCCAGAACATATGGGATAAGTGTCACATTACTAAGGATCCAACCATTAGGTCCCCCAAAGATAAGGAGAATGTGGGACTAAAAGCCCCCATGACTTCTCCATGTGAATGAAGCACCGGTATGCATTCATGACTGGTGCTGCATTCACTGTTATGGGGTTCCCTGGGTTTTCGGATTTTACAGCCCAGGCAGCCCCATAGCAGTGTGGCGAATAAGTGTATTGAATGGAACAACCTCTTTAATCCTAAAAAAACTAACTTGAGCTGACAGTAGATGGCAGTGTGCTTGTGCATGCATAGTACCTCTAGCATATGTACATGCTACAGCATATGTATCTATCTATATGTATTATAATCTTTTATTATAATGTAAATGGCTATCTCTTGCATTCTCCATGTTGCAGATTTTAATGTACATACTGTTTTATTACATGCGTGCTCCATGTAAAACCGAAATGCAACACACCCACCAATGTTAACTATCAGGGCAAATTCAGTAGAGATTGAAAGTTTCTGTCTACATCAGGTTGTACATGCTTGAGCACTAGAAGATAAAAAAAATGACCTAGTTACCAGCTCTTATATGTATTTAATATTGTAAACTACTATACTGTATGTAATTACTATTGTAAAAATGGGGAAGATTTAGTAATGTAAATTCACCAGAGTTCTAGCATAATTTTCACAAAAAACTGTCGTACATATTTTACACCTTATTTAAGTGTTTTAGACAATTTCTGTGCTTTATCTGACAAGTGAGTGGAATTTATTGGGAAATGGACAGAACTTGTCAAAAAGGGGAAGATACTTAGTGTGCATCACTGTGTGTCGAAAAAGTAGGAAAAGTTTGGTGCATTATTTTACAAAAATGATACTAAAACAGCCTAAAGATATTCTAAATTTATCAAACAGAATTAAATTCTGATGAATTTGGCACAGTTTAAGACTATCTACTCTAAATTTTCACTGTCTAAAACTTTAACAGAATTAGTAAATCTGACACTCTCTTCACTACTAGGATTGATGGCAGAGGCAGAGGCAGTGGCGTAACTACCGGGGTAGCAGCGGTACTGCTGCATTTTTTTAAAAAAAATAGGTCATTACCGGCTGGAGTTACTCCAGCCGGTAACGGACCCTATTTACTTACCGATCCTGGCAGGGGCCGGGATTGGTAAAGGACGCCACGGGCCCCACAAACACAATTATTATACTCGGGAGTCTGAAAGACTCCCGAGTATAATGATCAGAGGCCCGGGAGAGGTAAGAGAACATAAAAAAAAGTGTTACTTACCTCTCCACGCTCCAGACAGGCTTGGGGCCTAGTTGTGTGACATGCCTGATGCCACTTGACCGAGATCTGCGTCCCAGGTCATGTGACATCTGACGTCATTGAAGATGGCCGACACCACCGAGGACTGCAGCGGAGCTGGAGATAGGTAAGTGACTTTTTTTTATGTATCCCCCCTTTCCCCCCCCGGGTCTCCGATTATTATACTCTGGGGTCTGAAAAGACCCCAGAGTATAATAATTGTTCATGGGTGTTCATTATGGGGTATAATACTGTGTGCAGGGGTCACTATAGGGTATAATACTGTGCTCAGGGGCCACTATGGGGCATAATACTGTACTCAGGGGCCGCTATGGGGTATAATACTGTGTGCAGGGGCCACTATGGGGCATAATACTGTTTGCAAGGGCCACTGTGGGATATAATACTGTGTGCAGGGGCCACTATGAGGCATTATAGAGCACGTACCCTGTTTCCCCGAAAATAAGACACCCCTCCCCTTCACCTTCTGGATCACATACAACCGGCAGTATGCCGGAACTCCGCTAATTGTTCCCCGCTTCGTTTGCCGATTGTTCCCCGCTCCAGCCGCTGCATAAAACATCCCCCGAAAATAAGAAAGGTCATATATTTCGTTAGCTAATTAATTATAAGAACATGTCTTATTTTCGGGGAAACAGGGTAGGTATGTGGGGGGGTAAGTCGATCGAGGTCTTCGGCGTCCGTGTCGGTCAGGTGGGGGGGCCCCATGTTAAAAGTTCACCATGGGGCCCAGCCATTCCTAGTTACGCCACTGGGCAGAGGTGTGTGTAGATGGCAGTATTGTGATAAACAGAGCCCAATGTAGCTCCAAAATATGGTGTTCTGTAATTCGCCATATGTCAGAGATAGAGATGGGTGAACCAACTTGCACTGAGCTGGGAATATTGGAGACAATTGGAGATTTGACTTGGGTGAACTAAAATGGCCGTCGCATTATAATCTTTAGACTCCAGAATATAATAGGTGGAGGCCCGGGGAAGTGACAAAAAAAATAAAAAAACATTCATACTCATCTGATGTTACTTCTGTCAGGGTCTGGGGTTGCTAGGTGGGGTGGCATAGACACAAAAGTCCAGTTTCTTTTAGTCCAAAACAAAGGTAGAGGTTATTTTCACTTAAAAAGGTAGTGCAGCAACAAAAGGAAACAATACAAAATAAATTCCTGCTAGGCTCTAACTAAACATAAGAATAGGTTACCTCACCTAGAATAATGGCAATCCAAAACCCAGTAGAATCATTCAGGATACAGCTCCAAAAATAGGACCTCTTTCTTTGGCTCTCCAGCCAAGCTCTGCCCCCAGTCTGCTGCTGGAGCTGACTTCTTAAGCCTCTCTTGATGAGCAGACTCTCTGCAGCTGAGTCGCTGCCGAAACATTCTCAAAGTGTGGACTGAAGGGGGGTGGAATGACAGGTCCCACTACCAATCTACCTGCCATTCCTAAAAATGAAGTCCAGTAACTGGAACTTTGAAATAACACTCAGCAGACAGAATTACCGTATTTTTCGGACCATAAGACGCAAATTTGGGGGGAAAAGAAGGGTGCGTCTTATAGTCCGAATGTGGCGCCTGGCACCCACTGTAATAGAGAGGCGGATGCGGGCTTCATGCAGGGCAGAGGAGCGCAGCGATGTCTCAGGCCCCGGCACCTGTGCCGGCGTCTATCCCTCGCTGGCATCCGCCTCTCTAGTACAGCGGATGCCGGGTCAGTATCGGTGGCCCCTTCTCCCCCGGGGCCAGTACCTGTGAAGTTGCAGGTCGGCTCCTGCGCGGCGATATCGCAAGAGCAGACCTGTTCGGGTGACAGCCGGGAGCCTAATGAGGCTCCCAGGCCTGTCACTGCTATATTAGTATTGCGGCTGGGTCTATGACCAGCCGTAATACTAATAGACAGAATGTCCCATAGACGGCAATACAGTTGTATTGCCGTCTATGGGACTTGCAATCAAGTGACCGCAGGTTCAAGCCCCCGGGGGGGAATAAAATAGTTAAAAAAAAAAAAAAAAACTTTAAAAATATATAATAAAAATATGAAATAAAAGTTCTAAATCACCTCCTTTCCCTAGAATATATATAACAGTAGAAAATCATATATCATAAACCGCCGGGATTTTTTTTTCAATACAAGGTGATCTAAGCAATAGATATTCCCCAAAATGGTAAACTAAAAAGTACATCTGGCCCCGCAAAAAAACCCCACTCTATGCATCCCCGTACAGCTGCAGGGTCACCTGTCAATGTGGCTTTGCAGCTGTTGCAAAACTACAACTCCCATATATTAAATTTTTTTTTTCCCTATTTTCCTCCTCTAAAACCTAGGTGCGTCTTATAGTCCGAAAAATACGGTATCTGCTGAGAACCAGTCTTTCTGGAGTTTTCTAATCTCACCCACCTTAGTAGTCTGGGTGAGATGTACACCCCCTCCATTACCTGGCCAGCCATCGGCTTACACCTCTTTTGGGTTTCCTCGTGGTGTCTGGAGCTCTCCTGTGTCATCATGTGATCAGGATCTCTATTGAGGCCTTTTATTGAGCCACCAGTGGACACATGTGCTCACCAAATGTCATAATGTCATGACGCTCAGCATGCCCTCAGTGGTGACCCTTGGTGCATGATGTCACAAGAGAGCACCAGATGTCACTGAAGAGGTGGAGAAAGAGACCCAAAAGAGATAATAGAAGTTTAGTTTTTTAACTTGTGACACCTCACCTGAACGTGCACCTGTTATACTCTGGTAACTGAAGAGTAGACTATAATAATGTCACTTTCTCTTTGACATAACGTCAACTGTTTTTGCCTTAGATAGCTAGAAGTTGGATAAGTAGGTTTCGTGTAGCCTTGTGAGTGTTCTACACTATGTTTTAAGCTATTTCAAGGCGTGTTTCAGACCAAACTTGTTTGTCCTGAAAGAAGCCATGGACCCGAGTCACCCGAACTAGACATTAAATGAATCCTGAGATATTTGCCCATCTCTAGTCAGAGGTGTTCTCACCTTTAAACTTCTAGAATAGAATAACTCCATAATAAGGCATGTAGTCAGGTCAGGGCCGCTTTAAACATAGGGCCAAAAGGTTCACTTGCACCAGGGCCCTATAGTAGCAGGGCCTCGCTGAGACAACCTGCATATGCTGTCCCACCGGGCTGCCCCAGTTGTATACAATGATGAAGCAGGGAGCCGTTCCCTGCTTCACTACCCTTTCTCGGGATCTGTAGGCGTGGTGTGATAACGTCACTTACATCACACCTGCAGCTCCTTGAAGACTCCGGACCTTAGACAGCAGGTGAAATGAATAGAGCATTAGTGTTTTTTTTGTGGGGTTCTTTTTTGTGTGGTAGGAGAGAGACATTAAATTGTGGGACAACTGCAGGGCTATGAAGATGACCTTGGATTAATTTTAAAGAGGAGAATCTCATAACAATGATAACAATGTTTGGCATTGAGATCCCAATGCAGATCTCAATTCCCGACAGCGTTTGTAACAGCAAATTGCTCCGAATCCGCAAGGGCTATTATGATGATCTTGGTGTTATTTTAACCCCTTCCCGCCGATGGCATTTTTTGATTTTCGTTTTTCGTTTTTGACTCCCCTCCTTCTAAACCCCATAACTTTTTTATTTCTCCGCTCCCAGAGTCATATGAGGTCTTAATTTTTGCGGGACAATTTTTTCTTCATGATGCCACCATTAATTATTCTATATAATGTACTGGGAAGCAGGAAAAAAATTCAGAATGGGGTGGATTTGAAGAAAAAATGCATTTCTGCGACTTTCTTACGGGCTTTGGTTTTACGGCGTTCACTGTGCAGCCAAAATGACATGTCCCCTGTATTCTGTGTTTTGGTATGGTTCCAGGGATACCAAATTTATATGGTTTTATTTACATTTTGACCCCTAAAAAAAATTCCAAAACGGTGTTAAAAATTTTTTTTTCTAAAAGTCGCCATATTCCGACGGCCGTAACTTTTTTATACATAGGTGTACGGGGATGCATAGGGCGTCTTTTTTTGCGGGGCCGGGTGTACTTTTTAGTTCTACCATTTTCGGGAAATGTTATTGCTTTGATCACTTTTTATTCAAATTTTTAGCAGAATTAAAACAGTGAAAAAACGGCGGTTTGGCACTTTTGACTATTTTTCCTGCTACGGCGTTTACCGAACAGGAAAAATATTTGTATAGATTTGTAGAGCGGGCGATTTCGGACGCGGGGATACCTAACATGTATATGTTTCACAGTTTTTAACTACTTTTATATCTGTTCTAGGGAAAGGGGGGTGATTTGAACTTTTAATACTTTTTATATTTTTTATATTTTTTTTTACTTTTTTTTAAATTTTTTTTTTACATTTATTAGACCCCCTAGGGGTGTTGAACCCCAGGGGGTCTGATCACTAATGCAATGCATTACAATGCTAATGCATTGCAATGCATTGCAAAAAAGCATCATCTCTTTTGCAGGCTGTATACACCAGCCTGCAAAAGAGAGAATTTGCAGACTGGCTGGGAGCCCTTAACAAGGCTCCCGGCTGTCATGGCAACGGGGGGGTCGGCCCTGGAGAATGCTCCAGGAGCCGGCGATCCCTGCCAAAATGGCGGCGCCCATGCGCCGCCGGGAAGATGGCGCCTCCGGCGCCTTTGACAGCAGCGCCGGAGGGGTTAATGCCTCCGATCGGTCCGGGGACCGATCGGAGGCATTAGAGCCGGCTGTCTACTGCTTGAAGCAGTAGACACCCGGCGGCTATGACGGCCGCCCGGCTCCCGGGCGGTCGCCATAGTTACAGACCCGACACGCGCCGTACTATTACGGCGCATGTCGGGAAGGGGTTAAACATGAGAATCTTCATATCCTAAAGGGATCCTGAGATATGGGGTTCTAAACTTTCCACCCCGGCCAACCTCAGGCAAAATCTTAGAGCTGTGTGTTAAAAGAAGAAGGAAGAAGGAGGGGTAAGGAGATGAGCTGTAGACTGCAGAGACAATGATAACTCATCATCATCTGTGCATACCCTGTATGTGACCCCAGGGAGAGGGGTAGAATGGACTTTTGTTCATGTTATCCCCTCTCCTATCAATCAGAGCGTATATTATAATTTTGCTGTCTGATTGTCACATAGAAGGTTAATGTAATACCCTTCTGAGCCTAATCACAGGGCTATTCTTCCGTAATACCCCTCGGAACATAACCAGGAAATTTATTGGTGCTGTAACCTAAACGTTTACTATCATCCAGATCGCAGAGCCAAAAGAGTTGCACCAAACACTTACACAACACATACACAGAGTCATCAATAAAGTTTACGTTTGACCCTGTCCTCTCCTTATCTGATCTTTATAGAGTAAAATACCCCGACCTCCTCTCTAGAGATATCCGTTATATGCTAAAACAATATATAATATATTATATTATATATATATAATATAAAACAAAAATGATTATTACTAGAGAAGAGTGTATAAAACATTTCTGACAGCTGAAGAGGTTCCATCAGTCAGTTAACACATTGTCACCCATTGAATTTAACCATATAAAATCCCTATTTTTTGGGAACTTTCAGATGGGTATAGTAGTGGGTGGTGATGGGGGGCCCACTTATGAAATCTTTGTACTGGGCCCAGCAATGTGTTAAATCGGTGCCTGAATCAGGTATATCACATATGTGATCAGAGGCATATGGAGGAGCAGTGGGGGGCCATGCATGTCATATTACTGCTTTGTACAAAGAACTCCAGCAGTACGTAAAATGAATTTTAACTTTAATAAATCATATGAAATTCAGACATGACAACATCAGGACTTGCTTATGAGTTTCAGGTTTACGACAAACCCTTAGTTATAACATGACAATTGTTAGCGATTACCTGCAATAAGTAGACCGGTCAATCAATATACACTCACCGGCCACTTTATTAGGTACACCATGCTAGTAATGGGTTGGACCCCCTTTTGCCTTCAGAACTGCCTCAATTCTTCGTGGCATTGATTCAACAAGGTGCTGGAAGCATTCCTCAGAGATTTTGGTCCATATTGACATGATGGCATCACACAGTTGCCGCAGATTTGTCGGCTGCACATCCATGATGCGAATCTCCCGTTCCACCACATCCCAAAGATGCTCTATTGGATTGAGATCTGGTGACTGTGGAGGCCATTGGAGTACAGTAAACTCATTGTGATGTTCAAGAAACCAGTCTGAGATGATTCCAGCTTTATGACATGGCGCATTATCCTGCTGAAAGTAGCCATCAGATGTTGGGTACATTGTGGTCATAAAGGGATGGACATGGTCAGCAACAATACTCAGGTAGGCTTTGGCGTTGCAACGATGCTCAATTGGTACCAAGGGGCCCAAAGAGTGCCAAGAAAATATTCCCCACACCATGACACCACCACCACCAGCCTGAACCGTTGATACAAGGCAGGATGGATCCATGCTTTCATGTTGTTGACGCCAAATTCTGACCCTACCATCCGAATGTCGCAGCAGAAATCGAGACTCATCAGACCAGGCAACGTTTTTCCAATCTTCAATTGTCCAATTTCGATGAGCTTGTGCAAATTGTAGCCTCAATTTCCTGTTCTTAGCTGAAAGGAGTGGCACCCGGTGTGGTCTTCTGCTGCTGTAGCCCATGTGCCTCATAGTTCAACGTACTGTGCGTTCAGAGATGCTCTTCTGGCTACCTTGGTTTTAACGGGTGGCTATTTGAGTCACTGTTGCCTTTCTATCAGCTCGAACCAGTCTGGCCATTCTCCTCTGACCTCTGGCATCAACAACGCATTTCCGCCCACAGAACTGCCGCTCACTGGATGTTTTTTCTTTTTCGGACCATTCTCTGTAAACCCTAGAGATGGTTGTGCATGAAAATCCCAGTAGATCAGCAGTTTCTGAAATACTCAGACCAGCCCTTCTGGCACCAACAACCATGCCACGTTCAAAGGCACTCAAATCACCTTTCTTCCCCATACTGATGCTCGGTTTGAACTGCAGGAGATTGTCTTGACCATGTCTACATGCCTAAATGCACTGAGTTGCCGCCATGTGATTGGCTGATTAGAAATTAAGTGTTAACGAGCAGTTGAACAGGTGTACCTAATAAAGTGGCCGGTGAGTGTATTTGTCAGCCAGTACATTAAGTACGCCTCTCAGGTTACATAGTTACACTTGTCAAAAAAAAAAAAAAATAGAAACTAAAAAAATACCAAAAAAGAAATAACCAATAAAAACTGCAACATCGATTACAAAACAGCATGAGAAACACCAATAAAAAAGTTATGCTTGGGGGCGTGGCTTGGCTATGGCGGCGTGAGGACGCTTGAACTCTGCGCTCCTCTCTGAATCCTCTCCGGGCAGCACATCTCCCTCTCCAACCGGCTCCTAACTTACCTGCAGATGGGGAGAAATCGTCGTGGATTGTCCCGCTCCTCTTCACAGCCGCCGGTGATGTCAGCTAATGCCGCTCTGCAGCGGTTCTTCTCCGCTCCGGGTGCCGCGCAGTCTGGTCCCAAGATGGCGTCTGCTGCGTCCTCCTCATGCGCGGCGCTTCCTCCCTCTCCTGACAGCCCGCCATCTCGCTGTGAAGGGGCATGTTCGGCTCCTCTGGGACCCATCCAGGACTCTGACCATGGCTCCAGGGGGATCCTCTCCATGACTCCTGCCTTCCCCTATCCGCTGGTGCTCCACAGGACACGCTGGAAGGTACTGTCTCCTCCCCTGTGGCCTCCTCTTCTGCCTTGGAGGCTGACTGGCCTCCCTTGTCTCCCTCTCCTGCACGGATGAACTTCTCTGGAGCCTGCAGCACCCCTGCCCTTCCATCTCAGCCTCTCATGACTCAGGGCTCAGCTTTGGGACTGGCTTCCCCTGGACCTCTATCACCATGGCAGACTGCAGGTCCTCCCTCCCCCTCTTTGTCTGGTGGTGGCCCCTCTGTTGTTCCTCCTGGCAGTCAAGATGGAGGCGCGAATACTTTGTCACTGCGCTCTCAGAATACTTCCTCAGATAATGTGACCTCCCTGGGGGATGCCTTGGGAGAGTTGCGCCGCCTTACTGCCACCCTTGACTCCATTCCTACTAAGGCTGATATGAAGGCCTATGTCCTCCGTCTGGAACAATCATATAAGGCTGAACTCTCTGCTGTTTCTTCTTCCGTCCGGCGTCTGGAAAGCCGTGTTACTGCAGTTGAATCCTCTGCCTCCTCTGCTTCTGCTCAACTCTCTGTTCAGGACTCTACTCTTCTGGCTCATGCCCGCCAGCTTCAGCGTCTGACTGATACTATTGACGACCTGGAGAACCGCAATAGGCGGAATAACATCCGCGTCCGGGGTCTCCCGGAATCTGTTGACCCTAAGCAGCTGGATGGGACTTCGCGGTCTGTGTTTAACTTGCTCCTGGGTGTTCCACTGGACTCCCCTCTGGAACTTGACCGTGCTCATCGTTCACTGGGCCCACGCATCCCCGAATCCGATGTTCCTAGGGATGTTATTTGTCGGGTTCATCGTTACCAACTGAAAGAGGAGATTATGCGAAAGGCCAGGGACTCGGCCCAGATTCTCTACAAGGATCACCCACTAATGCTTCTACCGGATCTCTCCCGTCTCACCCTGGCTAAACGCAGAGCCCTTAAACCTCTGCTGGATGTCCTGAATCATCACCGTATTCCTTACTCCTGGGGTTTCCCGTTTCGACTGCAGGTCCGCAGGGAAGGTCGGCTTCTTGCTCTTCATCGCCCAGAGGAGATCCCTTCTTTTATGCTGGCCTTAGGACTCCCTCTGGTGGACATTTCCAGTTGGCCGTCCTTTGTGGTTAACCCCCTGATACCTCCACCGAAAGCCCAGTGCAAATCCCGCCCTCAGGGGCGCAACCGTGCGTCCGCCGCCTCCGGTTCTCCGCAGGCGCAGGACTCCCTTCCTCCGTGATTTGGGTCTACGGGACTTCTTTTCTTTTCTTTTTCTCTCCTTTTTCCCCTATTCTGGTTTCTTAGGGGCCTCAATTGGGTTGACCTTTGCTACTTTTTACTTGCCTTGATACTTCAATGTATGCTTCCATGCTATGGTATAGTGTAGTATACCCATGTATTGTGTTATATTGTTGCATATTTGTCGTTTTCCATCTATTTCATCCGTTTGAGTCCGGTTGGATTGGTTATGCTACTGTAGATTGCTGTTGTTTTACTTGCCCGGGACCCTCGGGGAGGGGCGGCGCCGTTTTTTAGAAGGCTCGTCTCCTACTGGGGTTCTCGCTCTACTGTGTGGTGCGAGTGTGGTGTTTCTCTGTCACCTTTCCCCACCTTTTCTAGGGCGGTTTTACCTCCCCCACATAGTGGTGTTTTGTTTGTGTTCTATTTTTGATTTTCTTTTTGCTATTTGCCTCTCTCGTCTTTGTCTGGTCTTGTGTCTCCCCCTTGTCCCTCTCTGTCTCTTGTTTTGACGCTCCATTGTCCTGAGTATGGCCACTGTTAACTTGTGCTCTTTTAATGCAAGGGGTCTCAACACTCCCCAGAAACGCAACCAAATTCTGTACCACTTTTATAATTCTCTGTCTCATGTTTTGATTCTCCAGGAAACCCACTTCCGGAAGGATCATATTCCTGATACCCGCAATAGGTATTATCCCACGTGGTTCCACAGCTCCAACCCATCTTCGAAGTCTAAGGGGGTCTCTATTGCCCTGCATCGCTCCTTTCAACATGAGGTACTGGACTCTGTGCTTGATCCTGAGGGCAGGTTTGTCTTTTTGAAATTGCGCACCGGCGGCGCTGTGGTCACGGTCGCGGGTTGCTATCTCCCCAATCAGCAGCAGATGATGTACTGTAGGTCCCTTCTGGGTAAATTAGCTGACTTCAGTGATGGGGTGGTTCTCCTAGGGGGCGACTTTAATTTTGTCCTAGACCCGTTGACTGATGCTTCTCCCCCTTGGGCGGTGTGCGCTCCGACTCAACTACGTAAACTCCGGTCCTCCCTTCACTCTCACCATTTGGTTGATGTTTGGCGTATACTTCACCCACAGGGTCGTGATTACACGTACTATTCCCCAGCTCACGGCTCGTACGGTCGCTTGGATTATTTTTTGGTTAGCCATCACGCCCTTTCCTGGTCCCCGAGTGCGCAGATTGGGTCGGTTCTGTGGTCTGACCATGCTCCGGTTTTCCTTTCTCTCGCAATTCCAGGCCTCTCATCGCGTCCCTTTAATTGGCGTCTTAACGATAGTCTCCTTAAAGACGCGACGTGTTGTTCCGTGATCTCAGATGCTATCCGTAACTTTGAAGCTGATCACGCTCAGGATCTGACTCCTCTCCCGATTCGGTGGGAAGCTCTCAAGTGCGTTCTCCACGGCGTCTTCATACAACACGGTTCGCGTCTCAAAAAAGTGCGGTCGAATGGGATAGCTACCCGACTGGCCCGCATCCATTCTTTGGAATCTGAACATAAGCGGACCTTGGCGTCCTCTACTTTTAATGAACTCCTCAATGCTCGGGAGGACCTTCGTTCCTTTCTTGCAGAAATTTCTATCCGTCAGCGGGATCGGTTGCGGAGGCATTTCTATGAGCATGCGGATAAGTGTAGCCGCCCCCTTGCTCGGCGCCTTCACCCTCGCCTTTCGACGACCTACATTCCGTGCGTTCGGGACAGTACGGCGCGGTTGGTGCATGACCCTCCCTCTATAGCGGGGACCTTTCGTGAATTTTTCCAGGATTTGTATAACCTGAAGGGGCATTATGCCGACCTGGGCCCGGAGATTGCTCTGGCTAAGATAAGGGATTATGTGGCTTCCACCGCTCTCCCTACTTTGGATGCGGAGGATAGGTCCGCCCTTGACTCCCCTTTTACTGAGGAGGAACTGTCAGAGGCCATTCGGTTGACCCCCTTGGGCAAATCTCCGGGCCCTGACGGTTGTACCCCTCGTTTTTTTAAGACCTGTAAAGCTCAGGTGGCCCCTCTCCTTCTTCGCGTGTTTAATAGTCTGGATGCGGATACCCCCTTTGCGAGCCAGTCCCTTTCTGCATCGGTAGTGGTTCTTCCTAAACTGGGTAAGGATCCCCATAGTTGCGCGAGTTACCGCCCAATTTCTCTTCTCAACATTGACATTAAGCTCTACACGAAATTATTGGCAAATCGCCTTTCCCCCTTGATGCCCCGGCTGGTCCATACTGATCAGGTGGGGTTTATCCCGGGTCGCGAAGCGAGGGACAACATTTGTAAGACCCTCTTAGTTACGGGGGAGGCGCGCTCCAGGGGTACCCCCCTATGTCTCCTATCTATCGACGCTGAGAAAGCATTCGATCGTGTCCATTGGGGCTTTTTACGAGCCACCTTGGAACAAGTGAATATTGGCCCTGGCTTTTTGCATAAAGTTCTGTCCCTGTATGGCGACGCCTCGGCGCGGGTTCGTGCTAACGGCCTACTGTCTGATCCCTTCCCCGTGCGCAATGGTACGAGACAGGGCTGCCCCTTATCTCCTTTGCTTTATGCCCTCGTAATGGAACACCTGGCAGTCGCTCTTCGATCCCGCGCGGATATCTCGGGCTTCTCACTGGGTCGGTCTCAGATCCGTTTAGCTCTCTACGCTGACGATCTTTTACTATATGTTGCTCGGCCGCGCAAGTCGTTCCCTGCAATCCTTGAAGAATTTCGGCGCTATAGTAATGCCTCTAATTTTAGGGTTAAACTCTCCAAGAGCGAGGCCCTTAATATCTCCCTCACTCAGTCGGAGGTCTTGCAGTTGTCCACCAGTTTCCCTTTTAAGTGGCAACCCAACTCTATTAAATATCTGGGCGTTCAGATTCCTACCAACCCCGCTGATCTGGTTACGCTGAACTACCTTCCCCTACTCGAGAGAACTGTTGCCGATTTGCGGGCGTACGGGTCCCTTGGATTATCTTGGTTTGGTCGTATCAATGCATTAAAGATGGATGTAGTGCCCAGATTTCTTTACCTCTTTTAGGCTCTCCCGGTCCCCGTGCCCAGGCGATTTTTTAGGATTCTGCAATCGATGTTAGGTAAATTCGTTTGGGGCTCTTCTCGTAGTAGGATTAAATTCCGGACCCTTACTTGACGCAAGAATAACGGGGGGACGGGGCTCCCCGACGCCTTTTTGTACTACCGCTCGGTGGTGTTGCTACGACTTTTTGACTGGCATTTTCGGGCCTCGGATAAACAATGGGTTTCCATTGAAGCAGAGCTTCTTTCTGCTCATCTTGCCTCTCTCCCGTGGATCCCTTCTCATTTTCGGCCGGCCCTGCCGCGCGCCTCTCTTCTTTCTTCTCACTTCCTAACTACCTGGGACTCGGTCCACACTTCTCTTTCCTTGGCCGCGGTCCCGGGCTGTTTAACTCCGCTATTCCGGAATAACATGTTTCCCCCTGGTCGCACTGCCCGTCGATTCCTCTGTTGGTCTGTTGGCGACGATGTCCGGCTTGGGTCTATTGTTAGCTCCTCTTCTCTACCCCCTCTGAGTCTACTACAGGCTTCTTATCCGGACCTCTCTCTCTCATGGCTTGAGTATAATCAGCTCGTCGCGTTCCTTCAATGGTTTTCTTTGCAGCCCATTCTCTCCACTGCCCCGACCGCCCTGGAGAAAGAGTTTCTTCGCCCCGTGGTACCGACTCGGGCTCTCTCCATCTTATATGATATTCTCCTAACGGCCTCTGCCCCGGGTTTCCCTCCATTTACCAGGGCATGGGACTCTGACCTGTGCTCCCGTTTATCTGCTGCTGATTGGGAACGCTCCTTTATCTTGACCCACAAACTTCCTATGCCCTGTAGTGCGCAAGAGAAGAATTATAAGATTTTGTCTCGCTGGTACCGTTGTCCAACCCTTTTGCACCGCATTTTTCCTTCTGTGCCGGAGGAGTGTTGGCGCTGTGGATCTGCGGTGGGATCCCTCCTTCATATTTGGTGGGACTGCGGAAAGATTCAGGAGTTTTGGTCGTCTATCTTCTCCCTGTATTCTCAGGTTAGTGGTCGCAGTGTGTCCCCCTCCCCCCAATTGGCCCTCCTCTCTCTTATTCCTGGAAAGATTTCCAGGGTAAAGGGCGACTTGCTGCGCCACTTTCTTACAGCTGCCCGAACGGTCATTCCACGCCATTGGCGCAGCGCAGTAGTTCCCTCCTTATCAGAGTGGCTTCACGAATTTCTCCTCATTAGGAGGATGGAGGCTATAGTTGCGGAGGACCTAGTGGACTCTTCTAAATTTGAGTCCCTCTGGCGGCCGTGGATCATATTTCAGGATTCTTCGGAGTTTTCTTCTCTTTTCCCCTAACTTTTCTGGTTTCTTCCTTCTTGGGGTCTCTCTTGGTGTCTTCTTGCTCTTCTTGCTTCTATGTCATTTGCTGTTTTCTTTCTCCCCCTGTGTTTCCGTCCTCGTGGTGTTTTGTCCCTCTTTGGTTGTGTATTTTGTTGGTCCTGCCCTTGGGGCCGTGTTGTGCCTGTGGTAGCGCCTTCTGTGTGGTTTGGTGTTGTATGCTCATGGTGCATGTTTGTCTTTTTTTGGCCCATTTTGGGCGTTGTGTGGTTGTTTTTGCGCTATTAGACCTGCCCATGGTTGGTCCTCATTTTGCGTTATTGCTATACATTGTGGTTTTACATGTTTGTTCCTTTTATTTTGTTGTAAAATTTTCAATAAAATACAGTTTACACAAAAAAAAAAGTTATGCTTCACTGGTACAGAAAGATATCTTGTCCTCACACTTAACCCATGAGGGCATGAGTGCCTAGGATAAAGTAAATCTCAGTGTTCTTTAGCTTCCTGATATGATCTCCACCTCCTACGGGAAAGCTCAGGCCCACATCCGGCGATGACGTCTTACTGCGTCTCAGCACAGGCGGTGTCATCACGCCCCCTACACTGAGATGCAGGTGCAGCTGCGGGAGAAGACAAGTAGCAAACTGCCAAGGATTCTGTCCACATATGTGGCTTACATAATTACTTGCACCACCTGCCAATTGCAATATGTTGGCTGCACTACAAATAGTTTATATAATTGAGTACAAAGCATTTGTCATGTCCCCCCATGCCAAAACCAGGAATATATCAGAGACATCCTTCTCTTTGCTACTATGCATGCAGGCAATGTGTCTACATTTAAAATAGAAGGTATAAAAAGCGTGTGCGAACATGGCCACGTCACCCAGCGTGTGTTGTAGCCGGGGCAGGGGGCTGGGACTGGAGCGGAGGCCCGCTGCAGCTGAGTCAGTATGGTCGAGTCAATTATTGCATTGACTCGAGTGGTAATCCGCAGAAAAGACATCTATGGCAGGCCGCTGGAACAGCGCTGCTGCCGATAGGTGGTCAGTGAGGCAGTGCTGCCTCCAGGGCCGCCTTAAGATGTTTCCAAGGCAGAGAAGATGCTCTGGAAACATCTTGGGGCGGTCCTGGAGGCAGCGCTGCCTCATCACTCACCTATCGCTGCTCCAGTGGCCTCCCACAGATGTCTTTCACTGCGGACCAGTCATGTGACATTTTCAATAACCGTATTGACGCGAGTATAAGCCAAGGAACACTTTTTCAACACAAAAACTGTGCTGAAAAACTCGGCTTATACTCGAGTATATACGGTATATATAATCACAGCATGAGAAAAAGTATGGAAAAAAGATGGGGTGTAGCTTACCGCTTAAATGTAGATGTTTCAGAGGTGCCAAACCAAGCCTCCGGACCCAGGAGGTGAATAGTCCAAACGTAGTAAAGAGAGATAACGGCTTGCAACACTCTTGAGTAAAATTCAATCTTTTAATTCATTCCATTAAAAATATAGAATTCACACATAGAAAAAAGTGCAATGAAAAAACTAAAAAAGTGCTGCCATAAAACAAAACAAAAGTGCAGCGTTAAATGGCCGAATACTCTAAACTGGCCAATCAGTGCTGGCCAATGCATTCCTATTGGAAAAAGTTAGCTTGCAAAAATCGCTAGCTGACAGGGATTTCCATGTAATAAAGTGATTTATATTCCCCCAGACATGATTCCCCTGCTGTCCCAGTGTCATTCCAGGGTGTTGGCATCATTTCCTGGGGTGTCATAGTGGACTTGGTGACCCTCCAGAGACGGATTTGGGTTTCCCCCTTAACGAGTATACGTTCCCCATAGACTATAATGGGGTTCGAAACCCATTCGAATAGCTGAACAGTGAGCGACTGTTCGAATCGGATTTTGAACTTCGAACATTTTGGTGTTCGCTCATCTCTAATAGTAACATATAACAAAGAAACATAATTGCATTTCCACTGGATCTGTTCATGGCTCAAAAGACCAACCCAGTATCACATATATGTGATAAGGGCTTGTATGAGACTATCTACCAGCTGGTACAAGTTCTTGTTAAGACAACCTATGCCAGCGACAATAGGGTGGAAAGGGAAGAAAATCTAGGTTTATGAACTTTAGGAAATAAGTGAAATAAGGGAATTGCAGGAAGCAATATTTTTGACTTAGCAATATAACAGAGATGCAAAAGAAGCATTAAAATTTTTTCTACTTCTTATGAACCTATACGAGTATGTATGATATAGCAATTGTTTATTTACATTAACTAATCACATAAAAACAACAAATAACATTTAAATAATCATAAGTTTATTTGTTTTTTAGATTCAAGGTGCTATTATCATTGCCTCCTTTTTTCAATTGTTTTTGGGCTTTTCTGGACTTATTGGACTTCTATTGCGATTTATTGGACCTCTGTCTATCACACCAACCATTTCCCTCATAGGACTGTCTTTATTTGGTGAGGCAGGAAAGAAATGTGGAACTCACTGGGGGATAGCATCAATGTAAGTTCATTAGTAGTAATCATCATCATGGTATTAAATGTTAAGAAATTATAATTTATTAATCAGCTTATTTAAATATTGCAAATACCTTTATTAGTAAATTAGTATTTATTAGTTTTTATTATTTACTAGGATTTCAATTAGATTTTCTCACTCCAATATCAGTTAGGTGGGGTATAACACCCCTCACCCCCACCAATCGTCTGTTTAAAACTGCCACCAGAACTGTAACTAATAAAGAGAATTAAGCCAAAAGAACAAAACCAGATTATTGTTAGAGCCATCTCTAACTGAACTGATTTCTAAAGCTTGATCTGAATATTCCAAATTGTTTGGTTTTTAATGAAACCAAATAAACGGTCATTCATTTCAAATGAACTAAAATGGCCCCTGCCACGTTTTGTGGAGGAAAAATACAGATGTCTTGGGAGTCACTTGTGACATTCTGATATCTCCTGCCTCTCAGCCAATAGCCATTGGTATAAGGTGCTGTAAGCTGGAACACGAGGCATTTCAGTGATGGTAGCTGTAGTGATGGATGTGTTATTCATCTCACTGCATGATACAGTGCTGCAAAGCTTGCAAATTGCAATAGCGCGAGAGAATCTTAGAATGAGTAGAATGGTTTAGTCAGCTTTAATCAATAACTCTGATTAGTGATAGAAATCATAGACAGGAGTGGGGGACAAGATCTGTATCATATTATTCCATGCCATACTGCCTCTCATGATTTCACAACTACTATCACTGCCACTATTCAGCCAGACATGTCCTGCAACCTAATCCACTACATTCCACTAATCCACACTGGATTTGGCATTAAAAAAAGAACAAAACCAATTTGATTTCACATCTTCTTCCATAAAGGAATTTTTTTTTTAAAGCCTTCATCACTTTTTAACACACAGACACAAATTTGTCTCCAAAAATGACAAGACTGAAACATAATTCATCAAAATGAGCTAATCTAATTTTTCTATAAAACCACTGGTTTTTGCAATATAAGCACATGTGTATCTAAAAAGCTATGGGCAAGCACCTTTCCCCACAAAATGTACATTTTTGGAGCTTTTTATATGTTAATGCTAGGTTCACACAAGCATTCAGATCTCCCTACAAGACTTAATCCCCTATTCTGCTTAAAATTATTGGAGAGAGAAGTCCTGCAAGGAGGACCTATCTCTCTAGCATTTTTGGCGGAAGCCAGGCAGAAATGTGGCAAACACCATTATAGTCTACGAGGTCACCCACGTGTAACCGCTTTTTAAGTGGAAAGGGTTTCCATATTTCAGGTGCCAAAGTGGACCTGAAAGATGGAAACCCAAACACTAAGGTGAACCTAATATAAAACGTGTAAAAACGTGCCGTGTGTGGTTAAACACTGAGTTCCCTGTCGTCCCTACCAGCGGCACAGCTGGGGTATTTTCTGTGGTATGTCCTTTTAAGAGATCCTAGCCATGTGAAATTAATACTGGCTAATTAAAAATCCGCCTGTCCTACCAGCACACAGGGGCAGAAAATACCCCAGTTGTGCCGCTGTTAGGACTAAGGGAAACAAGATTATCTTCATAACCACTGGTTTGTAACCAGCGTCTATCATATGTTATTAGACTTACAAGTCGCCTCACTTCAACATAACTTTGGCCTTGTTTGACTTAGAGAGCTAGAAATTGGATGAATGGGTTCTGAGAAGCCCTAACAGTGTTATACACTATCTTTTTAAGAGCGCATGAAGACTCGATTTTTCTTTCACTACAGTAAACTGCTGCATTTTAACAGCAATTTGCCCCATAGACACACAGCTTAAATCTTCAGTTACTGAGTTGGACTGTTTTGACACAAAAAAGTTAAAGTTTCCAGACATTACTATGAAAAATGTTAGTGCTATGTTAAGTCTTAGAAACATGATCTTGCCAAACTAAAAGATACCTAATGTTACAGAGATGCCTTTACATGTAAGTAGCAGACACTATGACAAAAAAAAAAATAATATCACATCTAGAGCTTGGATTGTTGAACCATCAGACAATGCTGGAATCTTCAGGAAAGAACATTGTTGTTATAAAATTAAGGAGAGACATAACACTAAGAGGGAGTTGAGGAAACCGCACTAAGACAAATTATTCATATAGGAATACATGGTATGAGGCAAGTCATATAGTTAAATCTTCAAGACAACAGTGAGGTCTAAGGCTAGGTTCACATCAAGTCTCTGCCACAGAAACTGCCAAATCAGTATAAAAACAGTGGAAACCCAATGGACACCTGGCAGACCATATTATAGTCTATGAGGGCTGCAGTTCTAGCGATCCAGCTCTCCATCATTTTGATCCAAGGCCATTCATTTTAATGCATTTATTCAGGCGTCAGTGTTTCTTTTTATTGACCTACAAACTGCAAATAACTACAGAAGCACATCCTTCTTTTCACTGATGCTGACACATCACAGATGTATTGAACTAGTGAAAGTCCTCAGTGTGTCATCCATTTTTCAGTGACCAACATGCACATACATACAGTATGTACTAGGGTCATTTCTTTCATGCTGACATTTGCTATTTGTAAAATGAATAATGATTAATGCTCTCTATTTCTAGGGACTAGGCATTATAAAAAATGTACTGTGTTTTATGTCTATATGCTATAGTATATATTTATTGCCTGAGCTATTCCCTAATAAATTTTGGTAGCTAAGTAGCAGTTTATTGATTTTTTTTTTGTAAGTAAAAAGACCTTAAATATAAATTTAAGCTTCAACTCCCATAAATGGAGCTATGTGAAATAACTCAGAGACTTCAAGTCTCTCATGTTTCTCTATCCACTATTGTCTGCAGAACTAAATGATTTTACAATAGTCTGTATTCAGAAGCCCATTAGTCAACTATAGGCTATGTTAAAATGCAGGTGGGAAGACCTGTTAGATATATGAGGAAGTACTACTGGTAGATCAATGAATCCTCATAGCTCAAGTGTCTGAATCAAAACATTTCCATAAGGTCAGCGTGACAAAGATATATTTGGTTTGTGAAATATGAACCAGTTGTCAGTTGTAGACCGAACACTGAACCAGGACCTGGTCTTCATAATCATCTATGGTGCCACCTATGATCATCTATCTCATATCTATCTATCTATCTATCTATCTATCTATCTATCTATCTATCTAATCTCATATCTATAGTCTATCTCATATCTATCTACTTATGCATGGGACAAAAAGAAGACCTGCAATGTTTAGTTTATAGGACTATACTGTAGTTACCAGAAGTATTTTTATGGTCTAAATATTCTCATGGTCTACCATTTGACAAGTATACTTTAATCTGAACTGTGCAATTCTCTGGAATTCAAAATTTAGAGAAGATAATCTCTGAACTCCATATTTGGTTTACGTTCAGTAATATGCTTGGCTACTACATTTCAACCCATGTTTTATATCTAGGGAGATTGTAATATGTTTTACTTCAATAATTTGTGCAATTTGATCCATTTAGCTTAGTGGGTGAAATCAAAGTGTTTTCCCATTGTAGACATGTACAGTCCTATGAAAAAGTTTGGGCACCCCTATTAATCTTAATCATTTTTAGTTCTAAATATTTTGGTATTTGCAACAGCCATTTCAGTTTGATATATCTAATAACTGATGGACACAGTAATATTTCAGGATTGAAATGAGGTTTATTGTACTAACAGAAAATGTGCAATATGCATTAAACCAAAATTTGACCGGTGCAAAAGTATGGGCACCTCAACAGAAAAGTGACATTAATATTTAGTAGATCCTCCTTTTGCAAAGATAACAGCCTCTAGTCGCTTCCTGTAGCTTTTAATCGGTTCCTGGATCCTGGATGAAGGTATTTTGGACAAACAATTCAAGTTCAGTTAAGTTAGATGGTCGCCGAGCATGGACAGCCCGCTTCAAATCATCCCACAGATGTTCAATGATATTCATGTCTGGGGACTGGGATGGCCATTCCAGAACATTGTAATTGTTCCTCTGCATGAATGCCTGAGTCGATTTGGAGCGGCGTTTTGGATCATTGTCTTGCTGAAATATCCATGCCCGGCATAACTTCAACTTCATCACTGATTCTTGAACATTATTCTCAAGAATCTGCTGATACTGAGTGGAATCCATGCGACCCTCAACTTCAACAAGATTCCCAGTGCCGGCATTGGCCACACAGCCCCAAAGCATGATGGAACCTCCACCAAATTTTACAGTGGGTAGCATGTGTTTTTCTTGGAATGCTGTTTCTTTTTGGACGCCATGCATAACGCCTTTTTTTTATAACCAAACAACTCAATCTTTGTTTCCAAAATGAAGTTGGCTTCTCCAAATGTGCTTTTGCATACCTCAGGCAACTCTATTTGTGGCGTACGTGCAGAAATGGCTTCTTTCTCATCACAATCCCATACAGCTTCTCCTTGTGCAAAGTGCGCTGTATTGCTGACCGATGCACAGTGACACCATCTGCAGCAAGATGATGCTGCAGCTCTTTGGGGGTGGTCTGTGGATTGTCCTTGACTGTTCTCACCATTCTTCTTCTCTGCCTTTCTGATATTTTTCTTGGCCTGCCACTTCTGGGCTTAACAAGAACTGTCCCTGTGGTCTTCCATTTCCTTACTATGTTCCTCACAGTGGAAACTGACAGGTTAAATCTCTGAGACAACGTTTTGTATCCTTCCCCTGAACAACTATGTTGAACAATCTTTGTTTTCAGATCATTTGTGAGCGGGCTGTCCATGTTCGGCGACCATCTAACTTAACTGAACTTGAATTGTTTTGTAGAAAGAAATGGTCCAAAATACCTTCATCCAGGATCCAGGAACTGATTAAAAGCTACAGGAAGCGACTAGAGGCTGTTATCTCTGCAAAAGGAGGATGTACTAAATATTAATGTCACTTTTCTGTTGAGGTGCCCATACTTTTGCACCGGTCAAATTTTGGTTTAATGCATATTGCGCATTTTCTGTTAGTACAATAAACCTCATTTCAATCCTGAAATATTACTGTGTCCATCAGTTATTAGATATATCAAACTGAAATGGCTGTTGCAAACACCAAAATATTTAGAACTAAAAATGATTAAGATTAATAGGGGTGCCCAAACTTTTTCATAGGACTGTATATCCTATTCACAGTGTAGACGATAAGTCTCTGCTTGCTCAGTGTGTGACCATTGCGACCCCCAGCAATCAGGAGAATGAGTTCTCCTATGTACTCCATTTGAGTGGTACAGTGGAAGGCTCTCATGGCTGCTACTCCATTCACTATGCGGCTGCCAGACATCACAGTCCTGGCCAAAGTAAATGTAGTAAATGTGGTCAAACATGCAAAATACATCTCCATTTGCATGAAGCACATAGGAAACTGGTCCCAGCTGTTGGACTCCCAACATTCAGACATGTATGCCCTATCCTGTAGAAAGAGGATAAATGCTATTAATATGAATACAATATATTGTGATTAGAGATGAGCGAACACTAAAATGTTCGAGGTTCGAAATTCGATTCGAACAGCCGCTCACTGTTCGAGTGTTCGAATGGGTTTCGAACCCCATTATAGTCTATGGGGAACATAAACTCGTTAAGGGGGAAACCCAAATTCGTGTCTGGAGGGTCACCAAGTCCACTATGACACCCCAGGAAATGATACCAACACCCTGGAATGACACTGGGACAGCAGGGGAAGCATGTCTGGGGGCATAAAAGTCACTTTATTTCATGGAAATCCCTGTCAGTTTGCGATTTTCGCAAGCTAACTTTTCCCCATAGAAATGCATTGGCCAGTGCTGATTGGCCAGAGTACGGAACTCGACCAATCAGCGCTGGCTCTGCTGGAGGAGGCGGAGTCTAAGATCGCTCCACACCAGTCTCCATTCAGGTCCGACCTTAGACTCCTCCTCCTCCCGCAGAGCCAGCGCTGATTGGCCGAAGGCTGGCCTATGCATTCCTATGCGAATGCAGAGACTTAGCAGTGCTGAGTCAGTTTTGCTCAACTACACATCTGATGCACACTCGGCACTGCTACATCAGATGTAGCAATCTGATGTAGCAGAGCCGAGGGTGCACTAGAACCCCTGTGCAATCTCAGTTCACGCTAATAGAATGCATTGGCCAGCGCTGATTGGCCAATGCATTCCATTAGCCCGATGAAGTAGAGCTGAATGTGTGTGCTAAGCACACACATTCAGCACTGCTTCATCATGCCAATACAATGCATTAGCCAGTGCTGATTGGCCAGAGTACGGAATTCGACCAATCAGCGCTGGCTCTGCTGGAGGAGGCGGAGTCTAAGGTCGGACCTGAATGGAGACTGGTGTGGAGCGATCTTAGACTCCGCCTCCTCCAGCAGAGCCAGCGCTGATTGGCCGAATTCCGTACTCTGGCCAATGCATTCTATTAGCCCGATGAAGTAGAGCTGAATGTGTGTGCTAAGCACACACATTCAGCACTGCTTCATCACGCCAATACAATGCATTAGCCAGTGCTGATTGGCCAGAGTACGGAATTCGGCCAATCAGCGCTGGCTCTGCTGGAGGAGGCGGAGTCTAAGGTCGGACCTGAATGGAGACTGGTGTGGAGCGATCTTAGACTCCGCCTCCTCCAGCAGAGCCAGCGCTGATTGGCCGAATTCCGTACTCTGGCCAATCAGCGCTGGCCAATGCATTCTATTAGCCCGATGAAGTAGAGCTGAATGTGTGTGCTAAGCACACACATTCAGCACTGCTTCATCACGCCAATACAATGCATTAGCCAGTGCTGATTGGCCAGAGTACGGAATTCGGCCAATCAGCGCTGGCTCTGCTGGAGGAGGCGGAGTCTAAGGTCGGACCTGAATGGAGACTGGTGTGGAGCGATCTTAGACTCCGCCTCCTCCAGCAGAGCCAGCGCTGATTGGCCGAATTCCGTACTCTGGCCAATCAGCGCTGGCCAATGCATTCTATTAGCCCGATGAAGTAGAGCTGAATGTGTGTGCTTAGCACACACATTCAGCTCTACTTCATCGGGCTAATAGAATGCATTGGCCAATCAGCGCTGGCCAATGCATTCTATTAGCTTGATGAAGCAGAGTGTGCACAAGGGTTCAAGCGCACCCTCGGCTCTGATGTAGCAGAGCCGAGGGTGCACAAGGGTTCAAGTGCACCCTCGGCTCTCCTACATCAGAGCCGAGGGTGCGCTTGAACCCTTGTGCAGCCTCAGCTCTGCTACATCAGAGCCGAGGGTGCGCTTGAACCCTTGTGCACACTCTGCTTCATCAAGCTAATAGAGTGCATTGGCCAGCGCTGATTGGCCAGAGTACGGAATTCGGCCAATCAGCGCTGGCCAATGCATCCCTATGGGAAAAAGTTTATCTCACAAAAATCATAATTACACACCCGATAGAGCCCCAAAAAGTTATTTTTAATAACATTCCCCCCTAAATAAAGGTTATCCCTAGCTATCCCTGCCTGTACAGCTATCCCTGTCTCATAGTCACAAAGTTCACATTCTCATATGACCCGGATTTGAAATCCACTATTCGTCTAAAATGGAGGTCACCTGATTTCGGCAGCCAATGACTTTTTCCAATTTTTTTCAATGCCCCCGGTGTCGTAGTTCCTGTCCCACCTCCCCTGCGCTGTTATTGGTGCAAAAAAGGCGCCAGGGAAGGTGGGAGGGGAATCGAATTTTGGCGCACTTTACCACGCGGTGTTCGATTCGATTCGAACATGGCGAACACCCTGATATCCGATCGAACATGTGTTCGATAGAACACTGTTCGCTCATCTCTAATTGTGATATCAAATTATGTACTATGTTACTGAAAGTATGACAGCCTTTTATACACACTGCCTGTGTAAAAGCTGCAATGTAAACACTTCCATGGTATTATTAGCACATATATCAAAGTCAAGTCAAATTTATAATCATGTGAATAGTTCCTTAAAGCAGATATCCAAATGCTTGTTCCTCTATTTATCTAAGGGAAGAGTAAGGGTATGTTCACACTAAACATTCCATGACTTATACTTTTCTGTGATAGAAGGATCTGATGTATGCCATGTACAGGCATATGTAAAATGGGGTACATAATGCAGCAGAATATGCTTTTCTGTACAATTGAAAAAGGCCCTAATTTGGAATCTATTGGGTACATGAGCCTGTAGGATTTGTTTAGCAAATGCTTTTTATGTATTGTTAGTATACACTAAGTTGCTACTATCATGAGCCAAAGTATTTGGTCAGTCACCCAGTACAATGCAGGTATACACAAATGCCTCCTGGTCTGACCATCTTGTACTCCTATAGTGTTTTAATACACAACTTTTTCATCATTAGAAATTCTAGGCATGGTAATATGTTGGAAATGAAAGCTCATGATATTTATCTACCATTTTTATTTGTTTTGCAGAACTGTCGCTTTAATTGTCATTTTCTCACAGTACATGAGAAATATAGAGGTGCCAATGATATTATATAGCAAAGGAAAATGGAAATTCAGCAAGTATCCTGTTTTCAAGTTATTTCCAGTAAGTTATACATGAATGTAATTGAATTAACATGTGACTGTAAAATAAATACATGCTTATTTATATGCTGTTATCACATGTACAGGACAGTCCACATAAGGCGAGAAATAACTTCTACAATTTTTTAAATCATTTTGCACATACTCTATATTTATGGTAATCACTGATACAACAAAATATTATATACTGTTTCTATTTAAGATTGGGCTATTGCCGTTCATTCTCCAAGGATAAGATAATGATCACTGCTTTATTTAACCAGTTTGAGCTACTTCTCAGATATGGTGGTCTCTACTATAATTACAGTCTTGATCATATCTCCTGTGTAATAAGATGTATTTATGTGTAGAAGTCTCTTATTAATGTAATGGGTGTAAAGGTTTCTGATGAATGTAATTGGTAATTTATGTACAAACAGCGCTCAAAAGGTGTTATGGAGTTTGTAGAAACATGATGAGTTTCATGTTATATGCAAGTATATAAACTGCTATTTTTTTTAATAAACAGAACTACTATACTACTTAGTGTATGTTCTGAGTTCCCTAAGCATAGGGAATTTAGGTTTGCACAGAAGTTTTATAGCAGATTTTAACATGGTTTAGTTAGATTTTTATATATGTTGATGACTCAAAGAAGACCCTTCACCACCTCTTTACTGATTCTGGCACAGTTGGAATTTTTCTCTAGCCACCACCATTCCTGACTAATCAATGCTGTTAGTCTTGGTCCCTGATAGGTTACTTAGTCTTTGTACTGGTAGGAGGGCGGTGTCAGGCAGGAGCAGACAAGGGGTGTGATTCTGAGCTCTGACATTGGCTGCCTCTGATTGGAGCTCTGAATCACACCTCCTGCCTGACACTGCCTCTTTGATATTTCAGAGATTAAGTAGCCCATCAAGAATCAAAACAGACTTCACCTGTTGCTCAGGAATGGTGAAGCTCCCTTTGCAATACAATGATGTCCCAGATATTCCTGATGGAATATAAGTCTGGAGATGCTGCTGGCTGTGGTAGCACTTTTGGCTACTCGGGCTGCTCACAATAGCTAGAGCAACATGCATCCTGGCATTGTTCTGTTGAAAAATAACTCCTGAGACACTTTGGAGAAATATAAACGTTCACCTACGTGTACCTCTAGCTGTCATTCCAGTTTATCATTCCTCCTAGCCACTGGGCCATATAACATTGAGCAGTGCTGACATCATGACCGACCTAGACACGTAGCGATCCACCAGAGTAATTAACCAGGGTCTCTCAGCTCAAGGTTTTTGTCCCTTTCAGGATGTGACAAGTGAGATAACTGGTGCATCGATGAAGAGGTATCATCTCAGTCAAACTGATCCAAGTTTTATGGTTTCATGTGGCTAAAAATCTTTGCTTACAGTTTGGCTTTTATGCCCCTCCCACATGGCACAAATTGGAGCTAAGTGCTTGAAAATGTGATCACTTGAAGATTTTACCAACACTTGCCACTTCATCGATTTGCATAATCTTGCAGCTTGTCCTTTCTTAGTGTTGAAACTTCAGTGTTAAGCAGTGTAACAGTACCAGATGCTGTACCATAGCAGTACTAGCTGCCACTTTATAACACATCCAACTATGATGCTGCTGTAATTGGAAAAGTTGCCACATAACACTGTCAAACTTAGTTCCCACAAGCCCACAGTCATAGAGTCACTGTACCATTCACTATCTATACAGTGGAAGACATTAACCTCTAGGGGCTAGTTCACACCACCTCCCATTGAATTCAATGGGAGCATGTCATTTCCAACCGCTCGCAGAAAAAAGAAGCGACATTCCTTTTTCTTCAGGTGGATTCCACAGCTGATTCAGCCACAGACATCCGCCTCGCAACACCTCCCTCCCAACTAGGCCCATTCAGTTGGACCTAATCCGGAACGGAGTGCCGTGACTGGATGCCAATGCATGGGGGTGTCAGATCAGATATGATATTGATGACCTAATCTAAGCATTGGTCATCAAAATTAAAGTGCTGGAAAACTTTTTAAATGATGTAGTGAGTTGAATAAACAGTTGCAACCAACTTTAATATAACAGTTTCAGTAGCTTGTCAATGCCATTTGTTGTGATTTATCACACCACAGCAAGTTATCAGATTCAATTAAACTTTGCTCCACCTCTGTTGTAAAATATGAATGTAAATGTAAAATAATCACATTTTTAATATTCCAGGGCCACAATGCATTATAACAGAAAGGGTCCATTCCCACGGAGTTTTTTGGTGCTGATTTTGACACTGAAACGGCATCAGAATCCACGTGGGAAAAAAGCCTTCCATTAACTTCAATGGGTTCCTTTTTCCACTAGCGTTAAAATCAGCACCAAAAAAGCCTGTGTGAATGGACCCTAAGAGTTTCTAACAGTATAGCAAACATGTCTAGTGAAACTCATTTTAAAGCAATTTATCTTTTATGTTCAGTATCATGTAATAGAATTCCTGCCAATACTGAATATGGTTCTCCATACAAATCAGTTTAATTCTACTTAATAGTGGATTTGGAAATGTTTATTTTAATTGCAGAAGTTTGGAATATATAATTTATAGTCTGCCAGCTTTTCAACCCTGGATAAAAGTACATGATGACTAAGCTTGCAGAATTTTGTTATGGATTGACCAACATTAAGTGTTTGCTTTCCAACAAGCTTAACTGTGGATATTTGAAATCTAAAAAAAAAATGCATTTCCATTAGTGCATTGGCCGTGTTCTCATTATTGGTTTGATAGATTATTCATACTGAAAGGCTATATCTACCATGCTTCATACTGAATTTCACAGAATGGCCTGTTTTCTCCATGGGCAATCTAGGGAGGTATCACAGGAGCTAATCTCGACCCTGCAGTTCAGGGACAACTGAGAATTGAAGATAGTTCCATAAAAAGGAGGAAAACTGCTAGAAAGTGGGGACTAAAAGTAATAAATTAGTAAAGTTTGGTGGCCTTTTCAATACATACCAAAGACAGCTCCATAAATTGTAATAGAGACTGCAGCATCTAAAGAGTTTGTAAGTGTTTGGTCCTCCTTTACCCTCATCCCTACAATGTGATCACAGGGTGCCAGTGTACTGTCATGGTTGATAGGGAGCCTATTGAAGCACCCATGCCACTGTCATAGGTTAACCAGGTTAGTATCTGCCAAGCAGATTTAGACTGGTCCACTGGACCCCCACTGCTTTTTTTAAATAGGCGTATGCTGTCTGAGTAACAGCCCTTTTTAACTTACCCATCCCTGTTCACTGCCTCCTCTGCTTCCCTTTCAACCTTAAAGGGGCTCTATCAGCAAACATATGCTGTATGAGCCCCACATATGCGTGAATAGGTTATTCAGTCACCGCAAATGTTATTTAAAACTTCCCCCCTGTTTTAAAATACAACCATAAAAATATATATGTCAATTATACTGCCTCAGCTGAAGGGCCTCTAACTTAATTTGGAAGGGCTCACGTGAAGGGCCAGAAAAGTAATTTTTGGAGGTCTCACCACATCACACACACATAAACAATGACAGTTAATTGTGGGGGCTGTTGGATTTCCCATTGCCTATGCCATCTGTGGTTGTCATGGGCAATGTGATTTAAAGGGGTGCATGCTAATGTTTCTTTAGCTTAAAATTTGCGTTTCTGTCCATACTATTGTGGAGGAAAGAAGGTTTCCAAGTATTTTTTCACTTTCATAGAGGTTCTATTGAGTGTGGAAAGTGTCTAGTTGATAGGCTGTGATAGTGGGGTAATAGTGGGACTTGGGCTTGTTAGATGCCCCCAGACATGCTTCCCCTGCTGTCCCAGTTGCAGAGGTGTTGGCATCATTTCCTGGGGTGTCATAGTGGACTTGGTGACTCTCTTTAGTCGAATTGTGGTTTCCCCTGAAACGAGCATTTTTTCCCCCTAGACTATAATGGGATTTAATATTCGGCTGAATAGTCGAATATTGAGAGTCTACTCGAAACGGATAACGAATATGGAATATTTCACTACTCGCTCATCTCTAGTCACTAGTAACCTTTACTCCTGGTTTTTAATTTGCTTATACTATTTTATATGCAGAGGACCTAGGTGGAAGAAGTGTACATACATTATACGTGGCCTTGACTGACCACCAAACCCCATTTTTCAGGTTAATGTTATTAGTATTTTCTTGAATTTTGGCCCTCATTTAAAAGTAGTTACATGTTTTTTGCCTTCTTTCTTTAAAATACCAAAAAAGATTTATAGTATGCCCATATGTTCATCACTAACCAAACAAAGCACATGGGGCAGAATTAGTTAGTACAGTCTAGGCAGTATTAACACTTGAGTGTCGCTAAGCATTCTGGGAGTTGTATCTTGCCAAAAATTGCTAATATATAGATTAAAACTGAACAATACCAAATGTTTGCTTCATTATATTTTATATTATTCTAAGCTTTACTGGGGCTGGTGAAATTTAGTTCCACAAAAGAGTAATGTAAACCAGATACGCTGTCACAATTATAAAGGTCCTATTTGTAGGAGTTAACGGTAAAGTCTGCAGTATAGTATTTCCATCTTCATATGGTAATAGTTCAGTCATTCAATTATTTGGGTTCAGATTTTCCATAAACAATGAAATGATAAAGTCTTACAGGGAAAAGAAATGGGCAAATTCTTTATGGAAAGTGAAGGGATATTGTTAACCCTTTTGTTAATTGTTGAGCCAAAGCCAACATGTATTGAGCAGAAGGGAGAAGTATAAGAACTTCCTATATATTTCCCATTCTTTAGCTCAAGAAACCGCAGCAAAATCTGCAACAACAAAAAAGATGCATTTCCACAACGTGGGGCCTCCGCTTTGTATAGTTTTTTGGTGTTTTAACACCTTAAAAAAATACAAAACATTGCAAAAAGAAATGAATTGGAGTCGCCGTATTCTGACACCTGTAATTTTTTTTATATTTTTTTGTATGCGAAGGTGTCCATTTTTGTGGGGCCAGGTTTATTTTTTATTTATACCAGCTTTGGAAATGTCTATTGCTTTGATCATTTTTTATCCAAATTGTAATGTAAATTTTAATGGAACATTGATTCAGCTCCAGATCCAGCTGATTTTTTTTTCGCCACTGTGGTGTTCAGTGTATGGTAAAAAAAAAATTATATGTCTATAGACTGGCCATTTTTTGGACACAGAGATACCTAATGTATATGTGTTATATTTTATGTACTTTTTTTTTTTTACAGTACAGTTTTTAGATTCCTAATGGGGTCTGACCTCTAATACAATGTATTGCGATGCTAATATCTTTTAATAACTTACAAAATCATGGCACTTCTATTACAGGTTATTACACAGAGCAGCCTGTAATAGAAGGGTATGCCAGAAAAGCCTTTGAGTTTTTAGTAGGCTCCAAGCTGTCATAGCAATGGATTGCCATGGCAAATTGCACCTCAGTCAGTGTGGTGAAAGTCTACGATCAGCTCCTGAGCAGCCACCATATTTAACCGGTTAAGGACCAGGCCCAAAAGTATGTTAAAGACCAGGCCTTTTTTTTCAAAACTGACATGTGTCACTTTAAATGGCAATAACTTTGAGACGGTTTAACTTACACAAGTGGTTTTGAGACTGTTTTTTTCGTAACACATTATACTTCATGTTAGTGGTAAATATTAATCAATATTTGTGTATTTATTTATAAAAAAAACTAGGAAATTTGATGGAAATTTGGAAAAAATTGCAATTTTCAAAATGTGAAATTCTCTGCTTTTCAGGCAGATAGTCATACCACCCAAATACATAAATAAATATTATCTCCCATATCTCTGCTTTATATCGGCATCATCTTTTGATTGTCTTTTAATTTATTTTGGACGTTACAAGGCTTACAAGTGTAACAGCGATTTTCTAGATTTGCAAGAAAATTCCCCAAACCAATTTTTTAGGGACCGCTTCAGTTCTGTAAGGAATTATAAAGGCCTGTATAATAGAAACCCCCATAAATCACCCCATTTTCAAAACTACACCCCTCAAATTATTCAAAACAGCATTTGGGATGTTTGTTAACCCTTTAAGTTTTTCATAAGAATAAAAATAATATGGCAGTGAAATTTAGACATTTTATTTTTTTTCATTAATACATTCATTTAGACCTAAAATTAACACATTCACAAAGGGTTAAAGGAGAAAATGCATCTCACATTTTGTTATGCAATTTCTCCCGTGCACAGAAATACCCCACATGTGGGCGTAAACTGATTTTTGGGTACACAGCAGTGCATGGAAGGGAAGGAGCGACACTGGGTGTGTGAACAGCAGATTTTGCTAGAGTACCAAAACAATGGAAACCCCCCAAAAGTGACCCCATTTTAGAATCTACACCCCTCACAGAATTCATCAAGGGGTATAGTCAGCATTTTGACCCTACAGTTGTTTCACAGATTTTACTAACATTGGGATGTGTAAATGAAAAATTACTAAAATGTCACTTTATCCCCAAAGTTTTAATTTTCACAAGGGGATAAAGGACTAAAAGCCCCCCACAGTTTGTTACACAATTTCTCCTGAACACGGCAATACCCCATGTGTGGCCATATTCTGCTGTATGGGTACATGGCGGGGCTTGGAATGGAAAGAGCACTATTTGGCTTTTGGATGGCAGATTTTGCTGGAATAATTTTAGGTGCCATGTCTCATTTGCAGAGCCCCTAGAGTACCAATACAGTGGAAACCCCCTAAAAGTGACCCCATTTTGGAAACTACACCCCCCACAGAACATATTAAAGGGTAGAGTGAGCATTTTGACCCTACAGCTGTTTCACAGATTTTATTAACATTGGGGCATGAAAATGAAAAATTACTTTTTTTCCAATAAACTGTCAATTTAGCCCCAAATTTTTCATTTTCACAAGAGGATAAAGGGGAAAAAGCTCCATAAAGTTTTTTAAACAATTTCTCCTGAACACAGAAATGCCCCATATGTGGTAATAATCTGCTGTATGGGAACATGGTGGGGCTCAGAATGGAAAGAGAGCTATTTGGCTTTTGAAGGACAGATTTTGCTGGAATATTTTTCAAGTCCCATGTCGCATTTGCAGAGCCCCTAAAGTACCAATACAGTGGAAACCCCCTAAAAGTGACCCCATTTTGGAAACTACACCACTCATAGAATTTATCTAGGGGTATACTGAGCATTTTGGCCTCACAGCTGTTTCACAGATTTTATTAACATTGGGATGTAAAAATGAAAAATTACTTTTTTTCCCAATGAATCGTCCATTTAGCGCCATATTTTTAATTTCGCAAGTAGTTAAAGAATTAAAAGCCCCCCACAGTTTGTTACAAAATTTCTCCTGAACACGGCAATACCCCATATGTGGCCATAATCTGCTGTATGGGTACATGGTGGGGCTCAGAATGGAAAGAGAGCTATTTGGATTTTGGAGGGCAGATGTGGCTGGAATAGTTTTCAGGTGCCATGTCGCATTTGCTGAGCCCCTAAAGTATCAATACAATGGAAACCCCCCATTGTGACCCCATTTTAGAAACTACACCTGTCAAGGAATGAATCAAGGGGTATTATCATTTTGTGCCTAAAATGCTTCCAAAAAATGAATGTCCAAAATGAAAATTTAAATTTTGAAAGAAATATGCCATTTCGGTGCCCCATACATTGCACCCACTTTGTGTTGTCAGAGACCTGCACTCCTAAAACTATTAAGGGGCCATCCCGAGGGGCAAAAAATATATATATGTGGGTGTAAACTGCTGCTTGGGCACACAGGAGGGCTCAGAAGGGAAGGAGCACTGCGCTTTTTAGCTTTTGGGGTACAGATTTAGAGGGACTTTCTGGGGGCCATGTTCCTTTTGGAGAGACCTGGAGGTAACTGTAAACCCCATTTTGTAGGGGCAAGTTTAGGGTCTCTGCAAAAGTGTCATGGCATCCAAAAACCAAACCGTCTGCGCTCCAAAAACCCAATAACCCTTCTTCCCTTCTGTGTCCGGCTGTGCCCTAATATCAGTTTATACCCACATATGACATTACGTCCGTTATCCCGGGTACACCAGTGTCATACATGTGTCATACATGTGGCATAAACTGCAGTTTGGGCGCACAGCAGGGCGCAGAAGGGAAGGAGCGCGATGAGGCTTTTGGAGTACAGATTCAGATGTTTGGTATCTGGACGCCATGCCATGTTTGTAGAGCCTGTAAGGTACCAGAAAAGTGGATTCCCCAAAGGAGTGACCCCATTTTGAAAACTGCACCCCTCAAAGAATTTCTCAGGGGGTGTAGTGAGTATTAGTATCCCGGACATGACTGCACAGCGGATGGCGAAGAGGGAATATATAAGCGGTGCGGAGTACATTGCAGACACCAAATTCCCTACTATGTCCCAGTAGCTCCTATGATTGGGGGAGTCACTCTGGGGCTCATTTTGGGGGTCACTTCTGGTGTCTTTCCCTTGTAAACTGTAAATCTGGGGTGTCTCCTGAAGTACACTGACACAGCTTATACATTCCCTTCCTGACGCCGCCAGTTGTATTCTAATAATTTGGCGATTTTGGGTTTTTTTGTCTTCACATTGGTAGATGCTATATTTTCTTTATTCTTTTGGTGACGCGGCCATATAAGGGCTTGTTGTTTGCGGGATGTGATATATTTTGTAATGACACCATTTTTGGGTGCCTACAACATACTGAATACATTTTATTAACTCTTTCTTGCTGGATTTAAAAAAAAATAAAATCCTGGCATTGAGTTGTACCCTTTAAATTTTTCGCCATGCAGCGCACAGTAAAAGTAACATGTTCCCTTTATTCTGCGGGTCGGTACGGTTACGGCGATACCTCATTTATACTATTTTTTTATGCGATACTAATTCTGCAGAACAAAAACACATTTGGGGACATAAATCAGTGATTTTTGCATCGCCATCTTATGAGAGGCGTAACATTTTTATTTTTCGGTTGACAGTGTTGGTTGAGGGCTTATTTTTTGCGGGACAACCTGCGCTTTTTATTGGTACTGTTGTGGGGTGCATATGATTTTTTGATCACTTTTTATAGCATATTTTGTAAGGTGATATGGTGAAAAATCACTACTTCTGGCGGTTTTTTTCCGGTTTTTTTTTCAGATGTACACCGTATACATTAAATATTATTTCAGTTTTATTGTACAGGTTGTTACGGACGCGGCGATACCAAATATGCATTGTTTTTATTAATTTTTAGTACTTTTTTATATAGTTCATTTTGTATAGAGAAAAAGGGATTTTTGGGCTTTATAACTTTATTACTTTTTTCATACACTTTACTTTTTTTTTTAACTTTTTTTTTTAACTTTTTCATGTGTCCCTTTAGGACACTTGAATCAGTTGATGCTTTGATGAAAGCATCAACTGATTTTGTATAGTAGCTTGCAGGACACGAGCAGGACATGAGCCTGCTCGTGTCCTGCAAGCTGCAGAGGAAGTGAGACACATCGCTCACTTCCTCCATCGGTCGGCAGGATCAACCAGGTATGTGGAGGCTCCGGTAGTCTGGGGTCACTGGCCAGACCCCAGACTACCTTTTACTGACATCGGCACCCCCCGATCTCGCCGCGGGGGGTGCCGATCAGCTTCAATATGCGGCGGATCCCTTTCGATCGCGCCGTGATGTTTCACGGCACGATCGAAAGGGTTAAAACGTTCAGTCGGAACTGAGTCCGACTGAATGTTGTTGAGGGGGTGGTTAGGTGTTAGTAACACCTAATACCTGCCCTCCCCCCGCCCCACCCCCTGCCTAGTGAGTCTCTGAAGACCGGCCGTAAATTTACAATCGGCTGGTCTTAGAGACCAGGACTGCTGGCCGTAAATTTACGGCCAGCGGTCCTTAACCGGTTAAATACCCGACATCTGCTGTTTTATTACTGTGGATGTCAGGAAAGGGTAAAACAGGGTGTATGATGTTTCAATGTACAGTACAATGAAATGTTCAGGTAGTTTGCAGGTTATTTCATCATCATTAAAGCTGCACTGTAGTGCCTTTCCTATACAGTATACTGTATGTTTGTGTATTACACTGAATGTTAAAAGCGTCGATTACAACATAAAGCGTTGCAGTGTGCACTGACATTTTTTCAGGAGACTCACTTTCATTCTTTCTATCTGCTTCTTAATTTTGTCCACAGATATTCCCCTTAGTGCAGTGGTGTAACTCCCGCCATAGCAGCAGAGGCAGCTGCCACAGGGCCCGGGACATTAGGGGCCCGGTGACAGCCGCTACACTGCTTTTGTTTTTAAGTAGCCCGTTACCAGCTGGAGTTATTCCAGCTGATAACGGGCCCTATATACATACCGATCCTGGCAGGGGACGGGATTGGTAAGTGACGGCGTGGGCCCCACAAGTACTATTATTATAGTCTTTTCGGACTCCCAAGTATAATGATCGGAGGCCTGGGAGAGGTAAGATAACATAAACAACTGTGTTACTTACCTCTCCAGGCTCCAGGCAGGCTTTGGCCTACTTGCGCGACGTCATATGACCCGCAACGCAGGGCCCTGGTCAAATTACGTCGGTGCGGTGTTTTACATGCAATGCAATATCCTACAGTGTATCTTAAAGTATTATACTAAAGCAATCAGTAGCGTAAAGGGCTCGGAGAGGTGCAGGGCCCAAGGTCAGCTGGAGGTGGCTGGGATCCTGAACGATCACGATAGTAGTTGGGGAAAGCCTGGTTCCCCAACTGCTATACCTATTGTTAATGGAAAGGGACCAGACTGGGCCCCTTTCCAATACAAGCTAGTCCATGGGAGGTGACACAAAATAAAAAAAATCTGTCCTCAGTTCAGCTTCCTCTCTGGCACTCTTCCGGCCAGTGACTGAGGTTACACGTGCCAGGCCTCACTACTGGGACCTGTGATTGGGCCAAAGCGGTCATATGGGGTGTGCTGGTGTAATGACGTCATTGCGCCCGACGTGAACACTGAGGTCCAATCGCAGGCCGCAGCAGTGATGCCTGGTATACATAACCTCAATTTTCAGAGAGAAGAGTACCAAGGAGGATGGGAAACACAACCGGATGGACAGAAGATGCCCAGGAGAGGTGAAGTAAGGTGAATGTTAGTTATTTTTAATCACTTTTCCTGGGCCTCTATTTATTATATTCTGGGGTCTGAGGAGATAATAGCACTGACTCTGGGAAGGAGGACTCTTGGGAGTATGTAATACTGTGTGGGGGCCACTTTGGGTGCATAATACTGTGTGGGGGTCACTGTGAGTATATAATACTGTGTGGGGGGCACTGTTGATCATATAATACTGTGGAGGCCACTGCAGAGCATATAATACTGTGTGGGGGCCACTGTGGAGCATATTATACCGTCCCAATATTATTTACAGTATATGCTGGGCACTGCGCTGCTCACTCACCAAATTCTTTATAACTGCAGGTGTGGGTACTACAGCTGTATCTCTGCAGCATCTGTAATAGTCACTATCAAGAATTCCCTCTAGGGAGGGAGTAGGGGGCCTTGGAAAAAAGTTTGCACCGGGACCCACAAAATCTTAGTTATGCCACTGAAAGCAAATAAATAGCATACTAACATAGTAGTGGATTTAAAGTTTTATTTTTTTTTTTCAAATATAAGACATGCATTGGGCATTCAATATGTCCAAAGAGTGGTATAAGTAACAATGTGACAATATCCAGACTAGTGTACAGAAAAACAAAGTGACATATCAAGCATAAAAGTAATAATAAAACATAAAAATGCTCATTAGAATAAAATAAACAATATAAATAAATGCATTGTCATAAACAGTACAGTGTAAGAATATAAAAAGCTTAGCCATCGAGTGCAAACTTCATAGTTAGGGACAAGGAACCCTGGAGGTAAAATGAATCCAAATGTCCCAGTGTGGAGGCAGGGGTTTTAGAGGATGTAATCTTTTATGGGTCATAGTCTCCATAGAGTGATAAAATTAGAGCAATGAATACAGTTCCCTGGTTGACAGAGGAATGTTAACTCTCCAGGACCTCGCAATCAGTAAGCAAATAGCCAATATGATGTTGTCCACTAAGTTTGTAGCTGGCAATTGAATGGTTTCCAGATTGACAAAACATAAAGCTAGGGGGGATGTCATGTCAACAGTAGTTTGAACAACTCTATAAATAAAGTGGGAAACCCCATCCAAAAATTATACACAGAGGAGCATTCCCATCACTTGTGAAAACAGGAGCCAGGTTTACCACATTCCTGCCACACAAAGGGGGTAATCAGGAATACATTTTGACAGCTGTAAAAGGGGGTTCTATACCATCAAAGCAAAGGTTTCTGAGCCACTTCCCAATATGTGGCGCTTTTGGATATTTTAGATACATATAGCACTCCTGGATACCAATAGGTAAGCGAATATTGGGTCTATAAGTTTGTTGTCTATCAGTGAAGTATAAAATAATGTAGTCCCTTTAGACTTCTTTGCTTTGAGTGTGAAATGGAAGTAAAGTGAATGAGGGAAAAACTAAAATATCTTAAAATATCTTTCACCTATAAATATTTCTAAAAAAAATTTTGTGGTAAGTAGTATGTGTTGGACCCTACCATTGTGCAGTAAATACTTAGCATGCAAGATACCTTGAGTAATCCAGTTACTTAATGGGAAGGATGGCTGGAAGGCAAATAGGTGTTGTAATGGTAAAACCCCTATAGATTTGGCATGATCCTCCTTATTACTCTTAAGAAGGAAGAGCTGTGCAGATCTAGAGGCTGTTATCATCAGCAAAGGGCAATTCAGTCGTAAGGATGACTGTGATAAAGGGCACAGTAGTGCAATCAATGGCACACCATCTGCCTCCCTATCAATAAAAACCCATCGAAGTGGTGAGGCGTCCTGTCACCAGTGGTTAAGATGGGTCAGGAGAGTGGAATTATAATACTAAATTCTGGGTTTACGCCCATGCCGTATAATATTGGTGAGGAGTCTTTGCAGGTGAACAAAGTAGAAAACAGGTTGTGGAATATGTTCTAAAGACATACAATATGACCAGCAATAGTAACATCTTGGTTACTGCTATGTGGCCTGTCCAGGAGAGGGTTAGATTATTAAATTTATCCAATAGAGAGGGGACTTTTATAAGGAGTGAGACGAATTTAGACAAAAAAACAGTGCTGAGCTAGGCCTAGTCAAAGAGTCCCCCAGATAGGGTAGTGGTGCAATGGGAGCTTAGAGGAGAGAAAAGTGTGATCGTCACTGTCCACACCAGCCTTAAGTATTTGGGATTTGGTAGCATTAACCTTATACTAGACCTCCAAATCAGCATGGGGTGTTTTAAATAGCAGGGACAGAGACAAGCGGTACAGTAGCAGATAGAATGACATTGTTCACATATAAACCTTTTTCATGGGATGATCTTTCCACAGTGATACCAGATATGGACAGGTTAATGTGGATGGCTTCCGCCAATGGTTCCATTTCCAGAGCAAATATTATAGGCAATAAAGGGCAGCCCTGGTGTGTGCCATTTGTAATATACACTCACCGGCCACTTTATTAGGTACACCTGTCCAACTGATCGTTAACACTTAATTTCTAATCAGCCAATCACATGGCGGCAACTCAGTGCATTTAGGCATGTAGACATGGTCAAGACAATCTCCTGCAGTTCAAACCGAGCATCAGTATGGGGAAGAAAGGTGATTTGAGTACCTTTGAACGTGGCATGGTTGTTGGTGCCAGAAGGGCTG
Source organism: Leptodactylus fuscus (assembly GCF_031893055.1). Taxonomy (NCBI): domain Eukaryota; kingdom Metazoa; phylum Chordata; class Amphibia; order Anura; family Leptodactylidae; genus Leptodactylus; species Leptodactylus fuscus. Next base: position 151,208,782 of record NC_134269.1, read on the forward strand.
GTCTGAGTATTTCAGAAACTGCTGATCTACTGGGATTTTCATGCACAACCATCTCTAGGGTTTACAGAGAATGGTCTGAAAAAGAAAAACATCCAGTGAGCGGCAGTTCTGTGGGCGGAAATGCGTTGTTGATGCCAGAGGTCAGAGGAGAATGGCCAGACTGGTTCGAGCTGATAGAAAGGCAACAGTGACTCAAATAGCCACCCGTTACAACCAAGGTAGCCAGAAGAGCATCTCTGAACGCACAGTACGTCGAACTTTGAGGCAGATGGGCTACAGCAGCAGAAGACCACACCGGGTGCCACTCCTTTCAGCTAAGAACAGGAAACTGAGGCTACAATTTGCACAAGCTCATCGAAATTGGACAATTGAAGATTGGAAAAACGTTGCCTGGTCTGATGAGTCTCAATTTCTGCTGCGACATTCGGATGGTAGGGTCAGAATTTGGCGTCAACAACATGAAAGCATGGATCCATCCTGCCTTGTATCAACGGTTCAGGCTGGTGGTGGTGGTGTCATGGTGTGGGGAATATTTTCTTGGCACTCTTTGCGCCCCTTGGTACCAATTGAGCATCGTTGCAACGCCTAAGCCTACCTGAGTATTGTTGCTGACCATGTCCATCCCTTTATGACCACAATGTACCCAACATCTGATGGCTACTTTCAGCAGGATAATGCGCCATGTCATAAAGCTGGAATCATCTCAGACTGGTTTCTTGAACATGACAATGAGTTCACTGTACTCCAATGGCCTCCACAGTCACCAGATCTCAATCCAATAGAGCATCTTTGGGATGTGGTGGAACGGGAGATTCGCATCATGGATGTGCAGCCGACAAATCTGCGGCAACTGTGTGATGCCATCATGTCAATATGGACCAAAATCTCTGAGGAATGCTTCCAGCACCTTGTTGAATCTATGCCACGAAGAATTGAGGCAGTTCTGAAGGCAAAAGGGGGTCCAACCCGTTACTAGCATGGTGTAGCTAATAAAGTGGCCGGTGAGTGTAAAGCTATCAGATAAAAAGCCTGAGGCCAGCACCTCCACTGAGGGCATCGAATATAGAGCGAGTATGACAAACTTGATACGGTCTTGAATTCCAAACTTGTCTAATATACTAGACAGATAACCCCAATGTACTTTGTCAAACGCCTTTTCCACGTCCAAAGCCAAGAGAAGAGAAGGTGTCTGAGAGTTCTCCACCCATTGAACAAGGTTAATGAACCACCATGTTCCTTCAGAAGCTTGATGGCCAACCACAAATTCTATCTGGTCCGGTTGTACCAAAGTGGTTAGGACAGTACACAGGCTAGAATTTAGATAGAATTTTAGCATAAATCTTAATATCGCCTTTTAATAATGAAATTGGGTGAAAGTTCGAAGGAGTGCTTGGTGCCTTTCCCGACTTGGGCAATGTTGCAATGGTTGCTTTCAACACCTCAGGAACAAAGCAGCCTTATTAAAGAAAGCAACTAAGTGGGGAGCCAATATTGCAGAGAATTGCTTAGAAAAATTATCGGTAAAGCTGTGAGGACCAACCTTATGAGGTTTCAAGGAAGAGCTTACTGCTATCACGCTCTGAACAGTGAAAAGAGCAGAGAGAGTTTGTAGTTTAATCTGGGGTATTTGGTGCAGCGATAATGTTTGTAGGAATCTAGTAATGTCTGTGCTAGAGGGTTGCAGGGTTAATGGGTCATCTTTTAGATTATACAGGTATTCTTAGTATAGTTTGAATTGATCAGCCATTAAGCATGGATCAATAACTTCATGACCATGGGAGTCAACCCGGGTTGCAATGTGAGATTTCTCCTGTGCTTGTTTCATCATCTGAGCCAAAAAGTAGCCAGCTCTGTTGATTGCAAACAAGACCAGAGTTAGAACTGTTTCAAGGTCCTATTGTACTGTGCACCCAGGACAGTTTGTAGTCGAAGTCTAAGGGCCCTAAATTCAGTGGAACTCGAGGGAGAAGGGGATAGTTTATATTTATACGTATTAGTCATCAGGGTTTAAAATCTTGTTCTCTCTGGCGCTGAGAGATCTTCGCCCATTGAACACGGTTAATGAACCACTGTGTTCTGTCTGAGGCTTGATGGCCAGCCACAAATTCTACCTCGTCCGGTTGTACCAAAGTGGGAAGCCAGTACACAGGCTAGAATTTAGATATCATTTTAGCATAAATCTTAATATCGCCTTTTAATAATGAAATCGGGTGAAAGTTCAAAGGAGTCATCAAAGTTTGAAACTCCTGTTCTCTCCGGCGCTTAAGTTGAAAGCGATGCTTAATGACAACTCCCCTAATGAATCCCTTATGTGAACTCCACAAGATATGTGGGTTAGAAACTGACCCAGTGTAGTTAAGAAAGATAATTTTCAGCTCAGACAGAACCAGACAGAACCAGTCAGTGCAGTTTTGGATGGAGTCATTAAGCTTCCAGTGTGAGAAAAGAGCTGAGGTAAATCATTCCATAAGTTTAAGCAAGACTGGAGCACGGTCAGCCCATGTAATATCTTCAGTCTGTGTGGATTTAGTTTGCATGAGAGTCAGAGACTAGGAAGATGTCTACCATGTTGGGCATCACCACACAGATTTTTGGAAAACACTCTATCTGAGTAGTGGTTGCACCATGTAGTGGTTGTAGAGTCAACAGTAGGGTCCATAACAAAATTAAAGTCAGCACCAAATATTAGAAGACCTTTGGCAGAAGATTTAATCTTAGGGAGTAATGTAGTCAAAAACCTATATAGCAGTTTGTTAGGGAAATAAACACTGTAAATAGTATACAAAACATTGTTAATTTCGCAAACAAGGCCAACATACCTTCCCAATGGGTCTTGACCCACAGAGATGACTGAAAAGGCCACCATATCCCTTATAGCCACCGTAATACCTCTACGTTTGGCAGGACTAGAGGTGGTAAAAATATGTGGGATTCTTAGGAGCTTTATCATCTTGAAAATGAGTCTCCTGGACCATCAATACAACACAGCTTGACTGTAGTGTCTCCTTCCAAATAATCTGTGTTTGTACAGGCTGTTCAGACCTTTAGCATTAATAGAGAAATCACTGAAATAGAATTGCTGTGAACAAGGGTATTAGCCCCAGAATGCACTCGAGGTTGCAGCAATTAACAGTATTAGTAAAGTGCAAGTGATAGTCATAACTCAACCAAGTATAACTAGCAAAGTATCTAGTAATCAGTGCAAAGATAGTGCATAGCACCAGTATCTCCTGGGGAGGAGAACAGAAGGTAAAGCAACACACCAACTCTAATATAGGGAAGAACTGTGAGAACTACCTAAACAGATAAACGTATAGGCAAAAGGGGCCTGAAAGAGAAAGTGAACAGTAAGTCAAAATAAACCAAGAAAATGTGCAGATTTACCCATCCGATTGTCACTCCTGCACCAGAAGATCCTTCTTTACTGCAAAGATCCCACCAGGATGACTGAAAGAAGACCCATCTGAGTTGTAAACATCAAATATTGAGTACCAAAAGGGTGCAATTACCCCACATTCCCATCAGATGTGAAGAAGCGTACCCTTCTCAGAACCACAGCGCCAACACCGATTGGAACACCAAGATGAAACATATTGAACAAGTCAGGACAGCAGTATCATGGGTTCAGATAGTTTTTTTCTCTTGTGCGCTGTATTGCTTCACCATCTTATGGGCAAATAAGAATGACCTTGCCCAGCAGGATAAAGGTGTAGGCAAAGGCCACTCTCCCAGAGTGCCATGTAAGAAGGGCTGTCCAGTGTTCCACTCAAATTCGCATGGAACCTTCGCAATAAGACTTCCATGGCATGTTGCATCTCATATGAAGGTGCGCCAACAAGAATGTGGGTTTAATATGCTTTGGGCGGTAGTGGGTCAGAACCCAGGGCAAAGAAGGGAGGTGGTTGGAGAGCAGATCAGCCTCTATGGAAAAGAAATCAACAATTTAGTAGGAAAGCCCCAGCGGTATTTAATGTTATGCTTTCATAGTGGTTTAGTGATGACAGCAGCCAAACTCCGCATCCCTGATTCTTAACCTTTTTTAATCGAAGTAAGCCCTAGTGAGAAAATTTCCATAACAGAATATCATCAAAATCATTTATAACTTTTAACAAAATAAGTCTTTGTTTTGAGCTCTTGTCAACAGTTATGTAAGGGGGCGTTCACACTACCGTCGGTCTCCGTCAGCTAGTGTCCGCTGCTAATGTCTGCTCAAAATCTTTTGCGGACATTAGCATCAGACACTAGCTGTGTCCGTGACATTTTGCTTTGATTTAAATGGAGATCTGGTGCGTTCTTTTACTGTCCGTGGCTGTCCTTAAGTGTTCGTTCCCAAAGATGTCCGACTTTTCAAGCGGACAGCAAAACCCGACATGTAGGTTTTTGCTGTCCGCTTGAAAAGTCGGACATCTTTGGGAGCGGACAGTTAAGGACACCTATGGACAGTAAAAGAATGCACCCAATGTCCATTTAAATGAATGAAAAGTGTCACGGACACAGCTAGTGTCCGCTGCTAATGTCCGTGCAAGACTTTGAACGGACATTAGCAGCGGACACTAGCTGCTGGACACCGACGGTAGTGTGAACGCTCCCTAACAGCTTCCTCAATGTTCCAACATGTAATATCATGGGCCCCACATATATAGTATAATGAAGGGCCCCACACGGTGGCTCAGTGGTTAGCTCTGCAGCCTTGCAGCGCTGGAGCCCTGGTGTTCAAATCCTACCAAGGGCAAAAAAACATCTACAAGGAGTTTGTATGTTTTCCCTGTGTTTGCATGGATTATTCCAAAAAGACATACTGATTGGGAAAAAGTGTACATTGTGAGCCCTATGTGGGGCTCACAATCTACATAAAAAAAATAAAATATGTATATATATATATATATGTGTATATACATATAGTATAATGACTCCCTCAGTGCCATAAATGTAGTAATCCCTACATTCAGTAGAATGACCACTCATTGCCCCCAAATGTAGCATAATGGTCCAGATAGTTCCCCCACATATAATATAATGACTGACACTCAGTAGGATGGCGATTCAGTGCTCCACATGTAGTATAATGGTTTCCTAAGTGCCCTCACATTTAATATTCTATCCCCCAAACTCAGTAGAATAGCCTCTTCAGTACCCCCACTTGTAATATAATGGCCACCAGGCAAAACACCCTCATACAGCTACATTGTCCGTGAAAGGGTATCCTACTTATAATAAGTTATAACCTATCTAATGGGTAATAAGTTTTAAAACCATGGATTCTGGCTGCTATCTCCTAACACAGAAGAAATGGAACAGCAGTGACCATGCTCAACGCCACTCCATTCACCTCCTCCTGGAGCCTCATTCTGGCAATCAGAAGGGGTCTCAGCACCCTTATCCCTACTTATCTCACGTATCACCTATACAGCACATTGGTGAAAATTTGTTATGACTTGAATACCTCTTTAAGGAGTAATTAAACAAGGAAAGTGAGTTTTTATTATTCAAGAAATAAATGGTATGTTTTATGATGCTCTTGATGATCATAGGATTGAGATTGACATTATGCTTATTAATATATATATATATATATATATATATATATATATATATATCTCCCTATATTATAAAAATGAATTTCTGTCTGTCTGTCTGTCTGTCTGTGCTCTAATGCGAACCAAACGACTGGACCGATCTTCACCAAATTTGGCACAGAGATACTTCAGATATCCGGGAAGGTTTAAGACGAGACTCCAACTCGCTCGGACGTACCGTTGCTGAGATACAGCATTCCAAACACAGTGCCCCCCCCCCCTTAGCCAATACAAACCTGCAAGACTTTCACTCATATTCCAACTGCAATACACATGGTCACTCCACATGCACAATACAACACTGATATCCAAACTGAGATACATGCATCAGAGGATTAGATACACAGATCAGCACACAGTATCACACACCAGAGGATTAGATACACGGGTCTGCACACAGTCCCACAAACCAGAGAATTAAATACGCACTTCTGCACACAGTTCCACACACTGAAGGATTTGATACGTACGTCTGCACACGGTTCCACATACCGAAGGATTAGATACAGGCGTCTACACACAGTTCCACACTCCAGAGGATTAGATACGCGCGTCTGCACACAGTTGTACACGCCATAGGATTAGATACACGCGTCTTCACACAGTACCACATGCAGTAGGATTAGATACGTGCGTCTACACACAGTTCCACACGCCGAAGGATTAGATACGCGCCTCTTCACACAATACCACACAGGGAAAGATTAGATACGTGTGTGTGCACACAGTACCACACTTTGGAGGATGAGATACAGGCCTCTGCACACAGTACCACAAGCCAGAGAATTAGATACGCGTCTCAGCACACAGTACCACATGGGGGAGGATTACATACGCGCGTCTACACACAGTACCACATGCCATAGGATTATATACGCGCGTCTGCACACAGTACCACATGCTGGGGGATTGGATACATGCGTCTACACACAGTTCCACACACTGTAGGATTAGATACGCACCTCTTCACACAATACCACACAGGGGAGGATTAGATACACATGTCTTCACACAGTTGTACACGCCATAGGATTAGATACACGCGTCTTCACACAGTACCACATGCAGTAGGATTAGATAAGTGCGTCTACACACAGTTCCACACGCCAAAGGATTAGATACGCACCTCTTCACACAATACCACGCAGGGGAGGATTAGATATGTGTGTGTGCACACAGTACCACACTTTGCAGGATTAGATACATGCCTCTGCACACAGTACCACAAGCCAGAGAATTAGATACGCGTCTCAGCACACAGTAACACACGGGGGAGGATTAGATACGCTCATCTACACACAGTACCACATGCCATAGGATTATATACGCACGTCTGCACACAGTACCACATGTCGGGGGATTGGATACATGCTTCTACACACAGTTCCACACACTGTAGGATTAGATACGCACCTCTTCACATAATACCACACAGGGGAGGATTAGATACACGTGTCTTCACACAGTTGTACACGCCATAGGATTAGATACACGCGTCTGCACACAGTACCACATGCCGTAGGATTAGATACGCGTGTCTACACACAGTACCACATGGGGGAGGATTAGATACGCGCGTCTGCACACAGTACCACATGCCGTATAATTAGATACGCGCGTCTACACACAGTTCCACACTCCAGAGGATTAGATATGCGCGTCTGCACACAGTTGTACACGCCATAGGATTAGATACACACGTCTGCACAGAGTACCACATGCCGTAGGATTAGATACACACGTCTACACACAGTTCCACACTCCAGAGGATTAGATACGTGCATCTGCACACAGTTGTACACGCCATAGAATTAGATACACGTGTCTGCACACAGTACCACATGCAGTAGGATTAGATACGCGACTCTTCACACAGTACCACACAGGGGAGGATTAGATACGTGTATGCACACAGTATCACACTTTGGAGGATTAGATACATGCCTCTGCACACAGTACCACAAGCCAGAGAATTAGATACGCGTCTCAGCACACAGTATCACACGGGGGAGGATTAGATACGCGCCTCTTCACACAATACCACACAGGGGAGGATTAGATACAGGCCTCTGCATACAGTACCACATGCCAGAGAATTAGATACGCGTCTCAGCACACAGTTCCACATGGGGGAGGATTAGATACGCGCATCTGCACACAGTACCACACGCCAGAGTCATTAGATACGCGCGTCTGCACACAGTTTCACTTACTGGAGGATTAGATACGCGCCTCTTCACACAATATCACATGGGGAGGATTAGATATGTGCATCTGCACAAAGTACCACACCAACAAGAATTAGACACTTGCATCTAAACACAGTACTACACGGGGAAGGATTAGATACAGCTTTACTCCAGGTGTCCATAACAACTGATCACAGGTTTTTCACTGACATCCAAAATGAGATACACATAATCACATGACGCTTATGGACATACACACAAACCACATACAAAATACACCAGTGCAAAATTGGACAATTCTTATGGGGCCAGTACACAAACATAAAATGTAATATACCCGTGCGAAGCCGGGTCCTCCCTCTAATATATATATATATATATATATATATATATATATATATATATATATATATATGTCAGTGTGTGTTTGTTGTGTATTAATCAGCTGTAATGAACTTGTGAAATGGTGTCATTTACATAAGAAAATTATTAAACTATTGTTTGTTTGGTTTTTTTTACTTTTTAAGGTACTATTGGGGATGTGTTTATCCTGGCTGCTCTGTTACATTTTGACACACTTTAATGTGTTTCCAAGTAGTCCAGCAAAATATGGATTTGCTGCTCGGACTGATATTAATATTGATGCAATTGACAATTCTCCTTGGTTTCATATTCCATACCCAGGTATGTTTGCTTATGATGATATAGAATATTTAAATGGGTTGTCCCATCACAAGGATCCTATCTATACTGCTAGTTTATGTGGATTTAAGACTTTTCCTAAATACATTGCTTTATCAAAACTGCTTTGTTAGGCCGCTATCTTAATTTATTCACTTCATTGTTTACATTGTGTTTCCATGACCACGCACCTGGTGCTGAGCTAATCTCCCTCGGTCCACAAGTGACCACAAGTGACGTAGCTCCTGCTCTCAGGGAGGAAGAGAGGGGCTGAGTGCTCAGAGCAGCTCTGAGCTGTGTATGTCTCTGCCAAAGACAAGTAACAGAGCTCCTGCTCTCAGACAGGGGAGCAGGGAGGTGAGTGCTCCGGTATTTCTGAGATGTTTTATCTCCTGCTCTTCCACTTATCAGTTGGTTTAATTGAATTTGGCTGATAAGGGCTGAGATAGGGAGTACCTCTGTATGTATTACAAACTGACTCAAATCCAGCTCTGCTACATCAGCTTCTACATCAGCTTCATACTGAGGTAATGCATTTACATCCAATCCCTCATTACTGACTGCAAACATACTGCTATGAAGACACATAGCAGAGCAAGTGAAACCCCACCCACCAATGTGCCGAGAAAACCAGGAATTGAAGAGAGCACACAGCCTGCAAGTGGTTGAACAGGCGAGTTAGGAATAACCCTTTAAGGCCCCTATGTGGCGTCCTGTAACAAAAAAAGCGCTGTGGGAAAAAATGCAGCCGTGACACATCGTGGTTCTCCCCACAGCGCTTTAGACAGAAAGTTCGCAGAGGTTTTCTTTGCAGACTTTCTGTTTCAATTATACCTATGGGGAAACTGCTAGCATTTCCGTAGGTATAATTGACATGCTGCGATTTCCAAAACCGTGCCAGTTTTGAAAATCATGACGTGTCCACAGCGTGGTTTTTACCACTTTGCTTTGACTGTGAAACGCCGCCATTTTTTCCCCAGCCTAAAACCTTTTTAAAAACCAGGAAGATATTGTGAGAGATTACCCCTATCATTTGGAAAATACAGTGGGGTTTATTTATCAAATGCACCTCCATTCAGTGAAATTTTGCACAGTTGCGCCTTTTTTGCACCCTTTCAATTTCTGCCGTGATTTATTAATCGAACTATCGAACTGTTGATAAATTCCATGCACATGTCCTCACTATGTGTCCTGCGCTTTTTTTTGCACCTACATAATAAATATGGTGGTGCAGACACAGAACAGAATGGTATTTAAAGAAGCAGAAACAAGTGACTTCCACGTAATCTGCAAAGATGGTTTCCAATCCATTCAGCTTGTCCAATGAAGAGAGCTCCTCTGATTTTTCTGTCTCGGAGCAAACTTTGCCCACAAAATCCAAAAAGAAAAAGCAATTCTTGAAAGTACAGTGTGACCAGGTCCGCCACACCCTCTGCCCCCCGCTAGCTACACCTCTACTCTGCATTCTTGATGCAGCCTGCAGCCATACAATTATGCACTTGAATTGACAACGCATTTAAGGATCTGACACAAGTAATTGAATATGATTTATAAAATCGATGTAAATGTTAAATGTGCTAACTTTAGGCCCCGTTCCCATGGAGTAACGCGCCGCTCATTTAGACACGTAAACACGTGTCAGAGCGAGGCACTTCAAAAAAGATCCAATTGACTTCAATGGGTGTCGGCTTACGCGCGCTACACATTGAAATCAATGGGATTCTTTATAACCCATTGATTTCAATGTATAGCACGCGTAAGCCGGCACCCCTTGAAGTCAATGGGATCTGTTTTGAACCGCCTCACTCTGACATGTGTTTACGTGTCTAAGTGAGCGGCGCGTTACTTCGTGGGAATAGAGCCTAACATAGTTTTGTGTGTCTTATGCTTATGCAATTGTAGTCTGTAGTCTGCACTGTTTTGTACTTAACTCCCACATTGGAGTGATTTTGAGCCTTTTTATGCACCTTTTTATAAAAAAGTGCAAATAATTCAGGGAACACACATTTGCCTGAGCAGCCACGTCTACTTTTCTTGCCAAAATCACAAAGTTCCGGATACGGAATTCTCACATAGAAAAAAAGGTGCAGACACTTCAAAGAAAGTGGGAGGAAACCTCTGCGGACTTTCTGCTTCCATTATGCCTATAGGGTAATTGCCAATGTTTCTGCAGGTATAATTGGCATGCTGTAATTTTCAAAACAGCCATGGTTTTGGAAAGCACAGTATTTCCACTGCTCATATTTTTCTGCAATGTGTGGATGGGATTTGCTAGTTTAAATGAAAAAAACTGCAGTATTTACGCCATGTGGAGCCCTGGCCTAAAGCTAACGCCCCAGGTTGCAGAAATACAGTGTTTTTTTTCAGTACCAGCATAGTGAATGACATTCTGGCTAATCCCATCCACAGATTGCTGACAAAAACAACTGTGGAAAATCTGATTTTTGAAAACCGCATAGTTTCAATTTTAGCTACAGAAACACAAACATTTTCCCTATAGATTTACTAAGGGAAGAAAAACTCATTTTGCATAATGATACCAACATAGCCCACGTGACTACTGAGGCCAATCATAGGACATCTCTGAGTTCAGAAGAGGCCTGAAGACCAGCCCAGGAAAAGTGAATAACAATGTTTTAAAGTTTTTATTTACCTCCCCATGGCCTCTACTCATTATGTTCTGGGGTCTGAAGAGACCCCATAGTATCATAATAGCAGTTCCATTTTAGACATGATCAGTGGAAATGAAACCGATAGGCAAACCACAGGAGATGAATATTGCAATTGTTCGCCCAGCAAATACAGTAAGTGCCACTCCCATAGGGGCGGCCCTAATTACCTGATCAATTCTTCTCTCTCCCCTGAAAACCAAGTTATTTCACAATTAAATCCATTCATTCCTATTTCTCATACCAAGGCAGGCTAGGGTTTAACACTCACTGGCAGGATGTTCTTAATGAAGTCTTTTAATCTCACATAGCACCAGATATATTACTAAAGGCCAACAGCTGGAAAGTTCTGTCCACATATGATTGTCTTTGGTTAGATACTAGCTATGTTTGCAATTCCATTGAAAGATGTTGACCAACAGGGTGTAAAGAGACAATTGTTCCTCCATTATACATTCATTGCCAGTTGTAATCCAATGGGAAAAGTTATGAAAAGGCAGAAAACATGTTTGAGGTCAGGTCCCCATGTAGCATAAACACTGCAATTTATCTGTGTCAGAAACGCCACTGAAAAAACAGCAGCATTTTACAGTACCTGCAAGTACCTGTGGATAGGAATCTGGCTAATTCCATACATACATTGCTGAAAAAAATCTGCAGTGGAAATGCTGAGATTTTGAAAACACTTGCAATTTTGTAAATCAGAGTATGTAAATTATACCTATGGAAACCCTGGTGGTTTCCCTATAGGTATAATAGGGGCAGTAAGTCTGCAGACAGAAACTCTGTGATCTTTCTGTGTAACGTGTTGTAGGAAAACCAGAGATGCATTTCTTCTGCAGGTTTTCCCACAGTGCTTTTTGGCTCAGTACGTGGGGCCTTAAAGAGGACCTTTCATCATCTTGGGCACATCCGGTTTAATACACTGCTAGAAAGCTGACAGTGCGCTATAGAGGCTGCTGTGAAGAAGAGCGTTCCTGACTGACTGTCAGGAACGCCCTTCTGACAGTGAGGAGCTACAGTACCGGCACCGATAGCTCTTCACTGGGGGTACAGAATGGGAAAGCCGACAGTTCACTGAATTCAGCAGTGTATTAAACCGCATGTGCCCCAGATGGTTAAAGGTTCTTTTTAAAGCACTTATGCTGCTCTTGGTGACCTAGTAATTGACATTTTTCTTGGCCAATCAGAGCAGTGATCACAGAGCCGGTGAGATTACGATTGGTTCCAGGTGTTTACTCTCCTGCTACAGTCAATTTCTTAAAGGTGGGTACTTACTTTTTGCAGGCTCCAGCAAATAAATTTAAAACACTCTGTTTCTTTAAGGCTTTATTCCATTGTCCTCATGTTGTAATAATCCCTGCATATTTGTGGGTTGTGTGCTGTCAGTGGTTCATCTGTTTTTTTTTGTTTTTTTTCCCCACATTCGTGAACCTTATTATTTTTCCCCTATGCTTTCCAGTGTCTCTGGCTTCCTGAAAAACGCATGTCATCCATTTTTTTTTCATAGATAGATATGTGGTGATATATGCACCATAGATATATGTGGTCCATCCGTGTCAGTAATAAAAATATAAACATACTTTGCTGGGTTTTTTTTTTTTTTTTTTAACAATCCCATGGCCCATTAAAAAAAAAAAAAAAGTCAATAAAAACATTAAAATAACTGACTAAGTATGCCGTCTGTGAAAAGTATGAAAGTTGTGGATATGAGAATATGTATTCAGATGATAAGTAACATGTTATTTGTTATATGTGATATCCTGTTATTCATCTGTTTGGAATCGCTACTTTGGCTTGTTTTTAGTTAATGCGTTGCAGCAGTATTTTGATTCTAAAATGTCAATTTTCCTATTTGAGCGTATTATCATTTCCGTAGGGAAAAGGTAACAGAAGTGATATTGGCAGAAGCTCATAGAGATACCGTCATAGGACAGTAGCTTCCTTAGTGCACACATTTACTGTTCCTTTTTCTAGAGCAGCTGCTTTTAAAATAAAACAGACTGACTTTTTAAGATTTGCTTCAGGGAAAGCAGCATTCCAACCAGCCATTATACATCTTTAATCCTTTCCTTGTATGGTTCTTGCTAATAGAGATCAGAGGGGTTTTAACTTAGGTCAGTGCAGTGATGTTAGCAACATGTGCAATAACATAGAAAATAACTAAAATAGTGTCTCACCGCTAAAAACAGATCACTAAAAAGAAATATAGTTCATTTTCTCTCCTAATTTCATCACTGAATTTCATTACATTTCTTATTACTTGATTTAGTGGCCTTTAGATGTATTTAAAGACAACATGTGTTTTACATGAAAGATCTGTTTTCTTATTGAGTACACAAGAATAAACAAACACGCTCATTTGTTTCATTTGCAAAATGCAAGAACATGTGAAAATGCTGAACTGATAAAAGCAAAGTCTTTATTGACACAGTGTAATCTCTATACAGAAATTACAGAGTAACAGAAACCATATATCATAAAGGATATAGAGCAAAATCAACAGGTAAAACATCAGTCAGCCATGTACAGAGAGAATCATTTACCTTCTTTTTCCATGGGTATCATCTATGCCAGGGGTACTCAAACTTTTCAAAGAGGGGGCCAGTTCCCTCAGACCATTGGAAGGTCGAAATATAATTTAAAAAAAAATTAAGATTATATGCTCCCCCACAGTATTATACACTTCACAGCAGGCCCCACTCACACAGTATTAAGGCTTAGTTCGCACTGCAGTTTTTACTCCGGAATTTAGCGCAGATTCCGCATCAAATTCCAGATTAAAATACCATTGTTTTTCCGTGAGTGGGTTTGTTCTGCTCACGCAAAAAAGAAGCGATGTAACCTATCTTCCGAGGCAGAATCAGCTGTGGGAGACCACGGCGCGTCACTCCCTTCAGACTAGGTCCATTCATTTGGGCCTAATGTGGACTATCGGCTATCTGTGACTGGATGCCGGTGAAGTGCATACAGTGAAGCGGCATCCAGTCACAGATAGCCGTTTTTTGGTCCAGAATCTGAAGTGGCAATCCGCGTCAAATTCCGGACCAAAATCCGCTGTGTGAACTTAGCCTTATATGCTCCTCAGTATGCCCCCTCCCAAACAGTATTATCTGCTCCTCAGTACACCCCTTCCCCCACACAGTATTATCTGCTCCTCAGTACACATCCCCCACACACAGTATTATATACTCTTCAGTACACACCTACACACTTATATGAAGAGCCGCCGCGCGTCCTCCTCCTTCAGACTGCAGGTGCGATGACTTATGTCATCGTGCCTGCGACGGGGCAGAGGTCACACTCTGCGGTCAGTGTAGGCCGCAGTTCACGCGGTTTGCACATACAACTGAAAGCAGCAAAAGCTCACTAATTGGGAATCCTGTACCGGATTCCCTGTAAGTGAGTGATCTGGGCGATGGCGCGCAGAGCATGGGTCATAATTTGAGGACCCCTGATCTATAAATACACCTGTGTACTCATCACATGACCATGGACTGTAAATCACATGACCATGGTCAGACTTGTATCTTCTAGAAGTAACAGAATGAATGACAGCAAGCCGAAATCTAGATAACTGTGAGGAATTGATACAGAAAGTATATTGGAAAATTGTATATCTTTTTATTGTACGTTTGTTTGTCAATATTGGTCTAAAAATGGTCAACCCCTTTAAGAATGAACATCTCCAAAGGGTCAAAGATATCTGAGGAAAAAAAAAATGTAAAGCAAATACTTAGATACTATAGTGATACCAGAGAAGAGACCCTTTGGACTTAGCCTAGTGGTACTTCTAGATATCTGCTTGGAGCTAGGCCTGAGAGAATATAAATCCTAGCAAAGTTAATGGAGGGTAAACTCACCTTAAGGGTATTGAAGCTTAGGCCATTATCAAAACCACTTTGTATGAAGTCGCAATAGAAATCTTATTAAGGTCCACAACTTAGAGGAGATAAAACAGTGAATCCTAACATCCTGAGTAGCAGTTCATCTGGAATGGCTTGAGGTCTAAAGTACTGACTCAGAAAGTCTTCTGGCTAGGATTATCCCATCAACATTCACATTGACAGATTGAGTTTCATTGATGTTTGTTGCTGACTTCCCTGTGTTACCAGATTCTGTTACAAGAGGAGGTTTTAGTATTCTTCTTGACTCATCTGTATGAGATGGTTAAAACATGCGTACACTATGTTCACACCTGCGTTCGGGTACCCCAAGTGGTTACCCTCTGCAACCCACAGACCCAATAGACTGTAATGGGGTCCGCTGAAAAAGGAAGAAAAATGCAGAGTGAAAAGTCCTGCTTGCTGGTCTTTTCTCTCCACATTTTTAAGGGCTTAGATATAAACCTAGCCTTACTTCACTACAATGAATTACTACACTAATACTGATACTGGCAAATGTTACTAGAGGTTCCAGGAAGCTGCTGTTGAATAACCACTGCAGTCTTTGGGATCTGCATCTATACTCTTTGAGCAGCACTATTACAAAATGAATTTCTCAGGCCAAGGCCACGGAAAATAAACCGCGGCATACTACAGTACCTGTAAAGTGGGTGGGATTCTGGCCTATCCTGGCACGGTTTTTCCCACAGCGTTTTTTTGCTGTAGGTCACTACGCTTAAAGCAGCTTTCTATTCTCTGTCAGATGTATGACTAAGAATTACTGGTGGATTATTAGAGAGACGTAAGGGGTGACTTATACAGAGATATTGAAAAGATATTGCATATCAAGCAGCCAATAACTGTTCTTGAACAGGAACTCTTGGGCATCTGTATCCGCCCCTGTGTTTGATTTGCTAGCATAGCCTTTCATCCGCATTATGTTGGCAGCATATCCACCAACCACTGAGCATTTTTATGCTCTCAAGAAAAATTAGAGATGAGCGAACACTAAAGTGTCTGAGGTTCGAAATCCGATTCGAACAGCCGCACACTGTTCGACTGTTCGAACGGATTTCGAACCCCATTATAGTCTATGGGGGGAAATGCTCGTTTCAGGGGTAGGCAACATTCGATAAAATCATACTTACCAAGTTCACGAGTGATGGTCGGGCTGGCTTCTGCTTGAAGTCTTCTCCCGGCGCAGGGTCCCCGCGTCCTCTTCCGGGTGGAATTCACTCTGCCTAGGCATCTGGCCTAGGCAGAACCGACTGTGCATGCACGTGAGGTTCTGCCCAACCCCGACGCCTGAGCAGAGCCGACTGCGCATGCGCGAGTACGTGTGTGCATGCCCGCGCATGCGCAGTCGGCTCTGCCTAGGCCGGATGCCTAGGCAGAGTGAATTCCACCCGGAAAAAGATGCAGGGACGCAGTGCAGAAAAGATTTCGGAAAGGTAAGAGAAGAACCAGCGTTGATTGGCAGAATGTATAGCATTCTGCCAATCAACGCTGGTTCTGCATCGAACATTAAACTTCGAACAGCTAGTAGTGTTCGATCGAGTACGAGTATTTCGAATACCTTAGTATTCGATCAAATACCTACTCGATCGAACACTACTCGCTCATCTCTAAGAAAAATCTGATCCTCCGACATTTTAGCACTTGCTCGTTTGCTGGGTGGTCGCTGCCCTGTTTACATGTGGCAATGACTGAACACTTGATCACACCATCATTGGCTCGTGTAGGAAGATGTGTCTTCATGTATTCATAACTCATAGATGAGAAATATCTGCTTAGTCATAATGTCAGTGTTTTTGTCTATGTATGGTATTTAAAGGGACTTAGTATATAAACCCAGCACCACAGATAGGTTAGGGTCACCTGAGTCAAACAGTGATTCCCCTTTTGAATTGGCGCTCTGCTGCCAAGTTATTGCTGTTTATGTCCACTTACATGTTAAATCTTTGTAGCAATGAGGGTGTTGTCGCTTACCTCTATGGAGAATCTGCAATGCCCTCATTACTCCAAGGAGCTCCTTTACATATTGATATATTCATAAGGGGAAAACACTATTTGATTGAGGTGATCCTAACCTATATATCTGTGGACTGGGTTGATATACTGGGTTCTGGTGACAGACTCCCTTGAACGAAATCAGCCCAGAAACATTGCAATGCACTCTATTTATAATCCAAAATGCAACCATTCTCATTGTCTTCTGATCTAGATGTTGGTAAATCATGTCATATTAATAAACTGATGTTCTGATATTTTTTTGCTTTTTTATAATTTTTTCATACTGTACACTCCATTATTTGCATAAGTACATAATATGAAAAAGTCTTGAGACGGAGAAAGACTATTAGGTAAGGGAGTGAAGTCACTTCAAGCTGAGGAAATCCTTAAACAGAACAATGCAAGGAAATTCCGGTTTACCGGTGATGAGCTGTGTACGAGCTTTGTATTGAAAAATACGTTTTGCTATTTTGTTAGGGTTTTGAGAATTTATTTATAGAAGGACTATAACCATAGTAATCTTTCTATGTGTCCTGATATTCTTAGAAAAATATGTTTACCCTGATACTTTCACCAAAGCAGAGGAAAAAGGATTTGAAGAAACAATATACTTCAAGAGTCTATGGTTATAGATGTTTACTTTTACTCTTTTCAGGCAAACACCAGAAGCATTGCACAAAAAACATTTTAAGGCCAGCCCCACGTGGCATAATTGCCGCAGTTTGTCCACCATGGAAAAAAATGCGACGTTTTACAGTCACAGCAAAGTATATGGGATTCTAGCGAATCCCATCCTCACTTTGCAATAAAAAATGCACACAACAATTTCCAAAACCATCACAGTTTTGGAAATCAGAGCATGTTACTTATACCTACAGAAATGCCGGCGGTTTCTCTATATGTAAAATTGAAGGAGAAACCCTGCAGAGGAGAACTCTGTGAACTAAAGATGCCGCCGGGAGAACTGCAATGGGTTGATGTGGGATGCCACGTGAGGCTTTACCCTGTATACAATACAAGAGGTGGCCTAAAAAGGAAAAGGAATTTAACATATGCCTAAAATGTGGCCGCAAAATCATGGCCGCAAAATAATGCGGCCTATACGATCCTAACTCCCTTTGAAATCAATGGGAGCGTATACGGCACGCAAACTCGCACACGCCGCAACGTGCCACAACACGCGGCACTTTACATCGTTTGAACGCACCCTTAGCCTTATTCTCCTCCCATTTTTTCCAACTCAACGTGGAGATGACAGAGTTCATTGTCTTCCCCCACCTCATGCAGCCACCCTACCTAATTTATCTATCAAAGTTAAAGGTACCACTCTTACCCCATTTCCACACTCTTACTGCCTTGGGGTAAGCCTTTGATTCTGCCTCATCCATCACATCAAGCCTCAAAATCATGCCCTGAGCACCTCCAGTTCCCTTCAACTCAAAAACATTTATTGAATCCCCTCTCTTCTCTCCCTAAAACTATGCTTATGTTTTTGAAGGACATGAATAAAGCCTTAAGTTTTATGAATTGGTGTCTTTTCCCATTTCTTTTTGGATTGTTACTAAAAATAAAGTGACATAATTAGAACATTATACAAAATAAAAAGGGGATGCAGACTAGAAAAGACTTTGTAGAAACCTGGCCATAGAGCTAAACAGGAAGTTGGACAGCATATGGAATGACGTATCTAACTGGTATTTAACTTCATGAGCCCCTAGAGTATAATAACAAGTCTCCACTGCTGCTTCCAGTTTTCTATCCCAGGCATCCCCAGTACTATTAAGGCCTGTTATTGGATTTCAGTGGTCACGTGGGGGGCATCTACGGCTTGACGCTATAGTCCAAGAGTCATAATATCGACAACCCCCCTTCCCACATATGCCCAATTACATGCCTAAATAGTGACCCACTGACATCACAGAGGAGGCTTGAAGATACTGGGGACACATGAGAAAGAAAACTAGATGTAGCAGAAAAGCATTATTATTACACTATGGGGTCTTATTAAGTTAACCCATCATTACAAATGGAAAGCCTAAAGTATGACCCTAAAGGGGTTAAGTGTGACATAAAAATTTGGGCCAAACCCTTTTCCAGTAATAATCAATATGTGACATTCAAACATGTATAACCGCAATTTTAATAGGCCAGCTAGGAATCTATCTAATATAGCAGAATTATTTACTTACTCATATATCCTATCTCCTAAGGAAAATGTTATGAGGGATTTCTGCTGACTGGTCTTGGGAAGTAGACATTTACTAATTTAGGAAATACAGCCTACAACATTGACAGCTCTACATGTGCCTCTGCGCATATGACCTCTTTTATTTCATATCCATTGAAATGTTTTATTTATATGAAGTGTTTTATAGTTCAGTGCAAATATTTTATACAACAGGGACACTATGAATCAAAGTGAAGAAAAAAAGAAAATACATTCGTCAATAAAGTGAAAGCTTAGCTGTGCTGAAATATGAACTCTATAAGGCGAAGGGATACGATAAATTACTCCGAACAAGGCATATTTTACAAGTGATAAAAATCATGTACCATAAAGTAGAAGATTAACAGTAACAAAATGTCGCAAGGTCACTTTAGTGAATGTATGCAGAACCATTACAAGACACAGTATATAATATTTCATTGACATGATATTGCTACTCCAACAAGCATTTATTTTATGAAGTGTAATATATTATGGATTATGTTATAAATCACATGGAAAAAATATGCCGTTTTGTATGAGAATTAGGAAGATTAAAATGCAACACTTGAAGGGGTTTTCTTTAATATTTATTTATTTAGAGTATAAAGTCATACAATTTTGTTATACTTGTATTTAAAATTTTGCTGACATACATTTGTTATACCCATGCAGTAGGCCCCTGTTTAGAAAAAAAATGGTACAGACCTCGGATTAGCCAATAGGAATGTATCCCAAAAGAGATTAAAGATGGCCTCATTCATTTTTTGAGAGACAGAATTTATACAGGTTTACGTTAGCAAGTCATCATGTCTTTCAGGGTATGTACAGTATTACTACAGCTCTGCATTTTGCCTTCAGAGTTGGCATTACAGGTGTAATTTATATTTGGATAATTATTTGTGTTACGTTAATTAAATAAATATCAATGCCCCTGATTAAGCCTTTTGCAGCATTACACATGGGGGTTGTTTCCAGACACCTGGTCATTTGATCCATTCTGGCCACAATCAGTTTGGTATTTTGATATAATAGACTGCTATGTTTGCCATACTGTCAGTGTTATACTTGTTTGCAATTAGTGATATTTTGATATTTGTAATTCTTAAGTAGTAATATTACATTACACATGAATACATTGGTTAGATTTCAAATCCATAGTCAGTCAGTATTTTTCCAATATTATCAGAGTATTTCATTGTCCTATTTGTGTTTACAGTATTTACTGCTGCATCATCTCATCATCCTGTCTGTCAGTTTATATGTGTATATGCTGTATTACTACACCATCTCGTTATATTTGTCACTGTGTATACATACCTCCCAACCGTCCCGATTTCTGTGGGACATTCACAAATTTGGTGTCCTGACCCGCGGTCCCAGTCGGCGGGAGGTATGTCCCGATTTCAACTCATCGGCGTCCGGAGGATGCCAATGAGTTGAACATATAAGCGAGTAAAGCAGGAGCTGTCACAGCTCAACTCTTGCCTTACCACTAACATCACATCGGGCCTACAACAATGTGAGTGGAGTGAGAGAACGGCAGGGGAGTGTTGGAAGGTGAGTATAAGTATTTGTTTGTGTTAAACATTGAGGGGAACATAATGTAGGGGGCCTATGAAACTTTAGGCATATGGGGGGGAGAGAACGGCATGACACTGGGGCAGATGAAGGGGGGGAAGAACGGCATGACACTGGAGCAGATGAAGGGGGGGAACAGCATGGCATGGCACTGGGGCAGATGAAGGGGGGGAAGAACAGCATGACACTGCGGCAGATGAAGGTGGGAGAATGACATGACACTGGGGCAGATGAAGGGGGGGACATGAATCTGGGGGCAGAGATGGGGGGACATGAAACTGGGGCAGAGATGGGGGACATGAAACTGGGGGCAGAGATGAGGAGACATGAAACTGGGGGCAGAGATGGAAGGCGGGACATGAAACTGGGGGCAGATAAAGGGGTTATATTAAACTGGGAGAGATGGGGGGGGAATATAATTTACAGGTGACTGTAGGAAGATTATACTGTATGGGGGCACATGAAAAATGAATGAGAATGGGTGGAGTCAACATAAAAGTGGGCAGAGCTAAGTTTGCCGCGGCGCGCACACGCACCGCATATTTTGTCCCTATTTCGGCTCTTCAAAAGTTGGGAGGTATGTGTATACAAAATTGTTTAAGCAGCTCATCATGTCTGTCAGTGTGTATACTGTATTTCTACAGCATGTCACCATCATCGATACAAAAAAAAAAAAGGGTGCTGGGAAAAGGGGATATTCACAGTCCACTTACTTGGACCTCTAGATTCTATGATCACTGGTGGGTGAACGCCAAATATCCTGGGACGGAGGTTGTACGGAAATCACACCCATCGGCTGTGGGAAATATCCAAGACAAGAGAAAAAAAGGAAATCCAGCTCCACTCCTTGGATCCCTTTTAAAACGTAGCCTTTATTTTACATTGATTAAAAAAGTCCAGAGTATAATACAAGCGTTACCGCTCTTAAATCATTTCTATATTACTATACCATACTTTAGTAATATGGAAATGATTTAAGAGCGGTAACGCTTGTATTATACTCTGGACTTTTTTAATCAATGTAAAATAAAGGCTACGTTTTAAAAGGGACCCAAGGAGTGGAGCTGGATTTCCTTTTTTTCTCATGTCACCATCATGTCTACACCCAGATTCCGTTCAGGGATTTCGTCCCCAAATCCACTTGAAAAATACGGAGAGAAAAAGTACTGCAAGCAAGGCTTTTCTTTCCGCATTTTTTGGGCGGAAACCCAGCAGAAACCTGGCAAACCTCATTATAGTCTATGGGGTCCACAGGTTTCTATGAGTAACCACTTTTTAAGCCTATTGGATTTCTGTTTTTTGGGTCCCCAAGTGGACCTGAAGAACGGAAGCCAAAACACAGTTGTGAACCTAGTGTCAGTGTATATCCAGTAAGCATTAATACGTATCATCTCATTATCAGGTTTGTCTTTGTATATACTGTATAACTGCTGCACCTCATCATATCTGTCAGTGAATGTACAGTATTACTACAGCATCTCATCACGTCTGTCAGTGTTGTCAGTGTATATACAGTATAACTACAACATCTTATGATGTCTGTCAGTGTATGTACAGTATTAGGGCTAGTTCACACGGGAGCAAGGAGTCGGATTTTGACAGTGGATTTCACCTCAAAATCCACCTCCATGCAATGGTGGTCTATGGAGACCACTAGCGAACTGCCCTTTCTTCAGGCACAGCAATCTCCAGAGTCGGCCCATTCATTTGAGCCGACTCCGGAGGGGGAAGCTGCGACCGCGATGGTCGTGGCAGGTGGGTTTTGACCCGAGAGTGATGCGGGGAGCCGCATCACTCTCGGGTCAAAACCCAGCCCCCCCCCCGACCCCCGTGTGAACGAGCCCTAACTACAGTATCTCATTATGTCTGTCAGTTTGTATACAGTATTACTACAACATCTTATGACATCTGCCAGTGTATATACAGTATTACTGCAGCATCTCATCTTGTCTGTCAGTGTCTTTAGAGAGGCAGCTCTCACATTAATTATTCTGTTTCCTCTGTGTATGTGTGTTTTTGCCCAGAAAAATAAAGCTTACAAGTGTATTCACTGCACTGGATAAGCTTTTTTTTTTATTACTGATATATACACGGGTCCTGCACAGCCCAAATGCTTACCTTTACAATGTGCAGCAGGGTGCTTGAAGTCTGTGCATGTTTCTTTCCCTGTTGAAGCTCTACATGCGATGACTAGAGCTGCTCTGGCATGTATGTTTCACATGATAGAAGCCATATTTAGTTCAAATCAAATCAAATTGGCTTTATTGGCACGTCGGAATAGATGTTTGGCATTGCCAAAGCTAGTAAAGTGTGTGTGTGTGTGAGTTAGAGTCGAGGGGGAGAGTATGGGGGGGGGGGCTGATTTGGGGAATAACAGTCCGTGGAGTCTAGTCTTCCTCTTAGTTGGTGACCGCTATATGGGGAGGTGGGGTGGGGCGGGTGGTTTGGGGTATAACAGTCCATGGAGTCTCATCTTCCTCTTAGTTGGTGACTGCTATATGGGGAGGTGGGGTGGAGTGGGTAGTTTGGGGTATAACAGTCCGTGGAGTCTCATCTTCCTCTTGTTCCATTCAGTTACTTCATGAATGCATTGCAAATGACTGGCTAGTCCATGGGCTATACCATTCTATAGTGCAGAGACTGGGGCTACTAACTGATAT
Source organism: Leptodactylus fuscus (assembly GCF_031893055.1). Lineage (NCBI taxonomy): Eukaryota > Metazoa > Chordata > Amphibia > Anura > Leptodactylidae > Leptodactylus > Leptodactylus fuscus. The sequence goes on from NC_134269.1 coordinate 151,232,241, forward strand.
AAGACTGGCATGTGAGCAAAATTATAAATGTAAATTTTAATATGTATATTTAAAAACTATGATTGACAAATATAAAAAAATAAATTAAAAAGTAAAAAACGTGGACAAGCCCTTTAAATATACAATAAAATAGATTTTCCTAAAAAAAAAATTAAAATATGAAAATTATGGGGAAGATATAGTAGGATAAATGTATTAGAATTATGGTAAGAAGTCAATATAACTATATTTGCTGCAAAAACTGGTGTACATGATAAGCACCACAGTTATGTATCTTATGCAATGACTTGCTGAGGGTTTGGCTTAGTGTGACTTATTAATAAAGTGTGTCTTATTGATAAAGGGTTGTGACTAGAGAAGACCGTTTGATCAAGTAGGTATTGGATCAAATATTACGGTATTCGACATATTCGATTCTGATTGAATACCATGCGGTAAACGCAGTAAAATTTGTATCCCCTCCCACCTTCCCTGGTGCTTTTTTTGCACCAATAACTGTGCAGGGGAGGTGGGACAGGAAGCAGGAAAACGTAGGCATCGAAAAAAATAGGAAAAAGTCATTGGCTGGCTAAATCAGGTGACTTCGGATTTATAAGAATAGTGTCAGCCATATTTGTGTCAGATGTGGTTTGGTGAGATAGGGAGAGACTTACTGCTGAGGATCAGATAGCGATTTGCTTCTGCTAGGCAGGAAAACTGAAAACAAACAGCTCTTTTCAGAGCAACACTGCAGGAAGAGTGCATATTCTCAACCGTATATACACTCAACCTGCCAAAATTTCACAAAAGCCCATTTTAGGGCTCAAATTCCTTACAACTGGTATACATTCTAACTGTCCCATAGGGGTGAGAAGAAACCTGTATACTGTCATCACCTGTACACATCTGAAAATGCATCAGGGTAGCACAAAGGGACGGGGACAAGGACGGGGAAATCCAGCTGGGGATTCAGGCCGCAGTCAAGCTACTGTGGATCCAATGGCTACTGGAGAGGGGCAGCCAGCAGTGCTCTCATCCACAATGTCAAGCAGGGTGCAGGGTACCCCGCTGATGAGACCCCAGCACCAGGAACCGATGTTACAGTGAATAGCGGATATTGCTTCTAGCGGCATTTGCACCAGCCAGTCAGCCACTATCTCCAGGCGTGTAGTAACACAACAGTCTGCCTCTCCTGGTGATGTAGTGGTTGTGGACCCGCAACCAGCATGTCTTGTCCTCAGTGCTAATGACAAGACACAGTTCCATGTTTCTGTGCCAGCTCACAAGTTCCTCGTCCTCGTCCTCCTCCAACACCGCCACCATCACCGTTAAAAAACAATTAAAATGACCCCATTAAGGCTCACCCCAAAGGCCTTACAAATAAATTTTTAGGGCTCACCCCAAGGGCCTGAAAAATAATTTTTTAGGGCTCACTCCAAGGGCCTGAAAATTAACTTTTTAGGGCTCACCCCAAGGGCCTGGAAGCTAATTTTTTAGGGCTCATCCCAAGGGCCAAAAACTAGAACTCTGTTGGTTAAAGGCTCAATTCACCCAAAGGGCCTAAAACACTGCTGGTTAAAGGCTCAACTCACCCAAAGGGCCAAAAACTAAAACACTGCTGGTACAAGGCTCAACTCACCCCAAGGGCCAAAAACTAAAATACTGCTGGTGCAAGGCTCTACTCACCCCAATGGCCAAAAACTAAAACACTCCTAGTGCAAGGCTCAACTCACCCCAAGGGCCAAAAACAGTGCTGGTAAAAGGCTCAACTCACCCAAAGGGCAAAAAAACACTGCTGGTTAAAGGCTCAATTCACCCTAAGGGCCTAAAACTCTGCTGGTACAAGGCTCAACTCACTTCAAGGGCTTAATACTCTGCTGGTACAAGGCTCAACTCACTTTACGGGCCTAATACTCTGCTGGTACAAGGCTCAACTCACTTCAAGGGCTTAATACTCTGCTGGTACAAGGCTCAACTCACTTTACGGGCCTAATACTCTGCTGGTACAAGGCTCAGCTGACTTCAAGGGCCTAATACTCTGTTGGTTAAAGGCTCAATTCACCCCAAGGGCCTGAAGCTAAGTTTGGGAGGGCTCACCCCAAGGGCCTGAAAAGTAAATTTATGTATGGCTTAGCTGAAGGGCCTCTAACTTAATTTGGAAGGGCTCATGTGAAGGGCCAGAAAAGTAATTTTTGGAGGTCTCACCACATCACACACACATAAACAATGACAGTTAAGGGTTGGGGCTGTTGGATTTCCCATTGCCTATGCCATCTGTGGTTGCCATGGGCAACATGACTTAAAGGGGTGCATGCAAATGTTTCTTTAGATTAAAATTTGGCTTTCTGTCCATACTAATGTAGAGGAAAGAAGGTTCCAGGAACAGAAGAAGGACTAGAATAGCCTTTCTAAAGGTTATTCCAACATATACTTATAGAAAAATGCTTATATTTAATGATAAATTCCCGTTAAATCTGACCCATTCTTTATTAATAAATACTGTAGATATTCACAGTCTCTCAGGGATGTACATGTGATTTTATAAATAAGCCGGTTCACAGTCTTGAATATATACACATTTTTGAAGCGTATACATGTGTATACAAACATATACACATTTATTGAAACATTGACACATATGTGCACATTGTGATACACTTTACGCTCTCTGCTGGATTTCTCTTACAGGATAGACACAGTAGGACACACTGATCCAGCCAGCAGAAATGTGCAGATACTGGAGTGTACGTTCGTCCTTTTCATTTCCTTGAGTAATGTTATCTGCCAGTTCCTATTAAGTACACAGCTCCCATTAAATCCTCTCCCCTCATTCTCAGATTGCAGACAGCAGTACATACAGACTGTAAATGTAGATGAACTAAAGAAGAACAATGGGTAGTCACAAAGACAAGTAGGGACACAAGGGAGGTTTTCACCATCACCTATTCTCCCCATCCGTTGTGTCCCTGCCATCCTTATATCTTTTATTTGAGATTTAATATTTTATTATTTATTTTTATTTATCATTCTGTACATGAGTTGTTCCTCTGTCGATTTTCGTGTACACTGCAGCAGAGACTCCAGGGCAGATGTGAAAGTAGCCCTCGGGTCTGATGTGACCTATACTGTACCTCTACGTAGAAAAGACTTCCAATATTGAAATTAAAGAGGATCTTTCCTATCCTCCTGCACATTCTGTTTTATATACTGCTAGAAAACCGACAGTGAGCTGAATTCAGCTTTCTCGTTATGTGTTCCTGGGCTGGAGATATCGGTTCCGTTAGTTTCGGCACCGATCTATGCCCACTGTCAAAAGGGCATTCCTCACTCCTCACTGTACTCATCCATAGCCCTGTACTTTCAGAAGGGAACTTTACCCCAGTACCAGTCTATGGATGAGTACGGTCAGGAGGGGCATTCCTCACAGCCCATCTAGACTGGCAAGAATGCCCTTGTGGTGATTGGCAAAGATCGATGCTGAAACTAATGGCACTGATATCTCCAGCCCGGGGGCACATAATGGGAAAGCTGACAGTACGCTGAATTCAGTGCACTGTTGGCTTTCTAGCAGTATATAAAACCGCATGTGCATGAATACATGAAAGGTCCTCTTTAAATGATGGGAGGCATAGTTAAAAGCAGGTCTAAAGTAAGCATCCAATATTGCCATGGATTCCATAGCTAATTCAGCTGCAGAACCTTCAGCTTTTCTTTATGGGATGCCAGGGGCTGGAAATGGACAATACATTTGTTGCAGACATCTCTTTCCATTTCCATCATACCCATTTCAGCACATCCCTGTCTTGCAGTTCAGGAGTCCTGGGTTCAAAGCCAACCAAGGGCAACGTTTGTATGCAGCACATATGCTCTCCCTATGTTTGTGAGGTCTTATTCTGGTTTCCTCCTATACTTCGAAAACATTCTGAGAGGAAATTTAGATTGTAATCCTTGCTAAGGACAGTGAGTAAGACAATGAGAGGAATATATTAAGACTGGCACTCCATACACCAGCCTTATTAATTTGCCCCACTGGCATGAGATTTGCCTGAATTAATAAGAGGCTTTGATTTCTTAATAATTCTGGTGCACTCCTGTGAATTTAGGTCTATGCCAGTCGGGGACCAATGAAGATTTTTGGTATAACTCAAGTCAGAAAACTTAATTTGTCGGACCACCCAAAAGCATCATTGCACACCTGAAATACACCAATTAAGGACACAGTTTTGGACAGTTTTCAAGTGCAGCCCTGTTAGTAAATCTGGATTGATGTCTATAGAAAAAAGTTGAATAATATATTAGCTTTTTATAAGAAAAATAAATGATGTGGTGTCAAAGTTGACCTGAGGAATGTGAAAAAGTTATGGGCTCCTTTGAAGACTTTTTAAACTGAATTTCATGGATTTTAGGCCAAAAATCATGTTTGCACTTTGCTTATTTGGCTTCTGCATATTTGTTATGTATCACACCTTTGATTATACAGTAAGTAAGGCTCCATTCACATCGGTGTCTGTTGTGTTGGTGCATTAGAACCAGAACAACAGGCACAAAAGGAGACTGTCAGTCCACATTGACTATTATGGGGTCCGTCGGATGTCCATTATTTTTTAACTGAAATGACTGGACAAAAAGGTTGTGTGTGCATGATTTTTTCATGTAGGTGGACACTGTAATGGATTATCTGATTGAACATCTCTGACATGTAGCCAACCCCTAGGTGATCATTGGAACGCAAATGAGTTCATCACAAAGGCAATTCTGGATTATCCAATGATATTTCCATTTAAGTAAAAGTGGCCCATGGGTTTCTATAGCATTGAATCTGAGTTGTAGAAAAATCTGTCTTCTGTGATTCCTCTAGACCCTGATAAATAGTTCTGAAAATTCAAAGAGCTGTGGAGCATTTGAGGTTATTTTTCAGCCTCCGGTATGCACTTTGAAGAACAGTTTGTGGCACAAGTGCATACCAGACACCAGTTACATGCAGAGAACACGTGACTGTTAGAGCCATTGAATGCCTTCAGCATTCACATGCTATACTGCACTTCTGGCATCATAGCTCCCAGTGACAGTACGTGACTGCTTCAGCCCGGGCTGCTTTAATCATAGGACAAACAGTGCCTTGGAGCTGTTTGAAGGAGCACTACAAGCAATTACATTGTCATTCCATTCACGCCTATGGAATGAGACTGTAATTACATGGCCATTATGAAACAAACAACGTGCAATGTAAACAGAGAAGAGTTCATGGTGCTCCTCCAAACAACTGATCAGAAAGGGTCCTGGAAGTCAGACCCCCCAGTGATCACTTACTGATGTTCACTCTTCAGGATAGGCCATTAATTAATAAAAAACAAAAAAACAAAACTGGACCGTCATTACTACAGTGATAAATAAAATACACTTGTTATATATAGATTTGGAAATATAAAAACAAAAACACTTGAGAGTCTTCAGTAGTTGATACCTTTTTTAATGGCTAACTATTAAAGGGGCTCTATCACTAGGAAAAGTCATTTTTAACTAATCACACCTTTGCATAGCCTTTAGAAAGTCTATTCCACACCTACCTTTAGTATGTAGATTGCCTCAGTAGTCTCTGAATAAGTCCGTTTTTATTCATATGCTAATTAGACTGGTGCACGATAGATCGTGCACACCTCTCCTATTGTTTTCTACGGGAGACTGCTGCTGCTGCTGATGACTCAGCTTCCTGTTTGTTTCACACACATAGGAGATAATAGGATAGAGGAGGCTGCTGGGAACTTCCTGTACTGGCTGAAAGCTCATTAGCATATTAATAAAAACGGACTTATTCAGAGACCACTGAGGCAATCTACATACTAAAGGTAAGTGTGGAATAGACTTTCTAAAGCCTATGCAAGCATGTGTTTAGATAAAAATGACTTTTCCCAGTGATAGAGCCCCTTTAACTAATAATGATGACAGATTACAACGTTTCAAAGCTCTCGGCTTCTTCTTCAGGTATATCTAAAAACAATTTCTGAAGGATGCATATTTATGTACAAGAGGGACACATAGGAATGGAATTCTAAGAGGGAGGGTGGAAGAAGGTTATTAGTTACTATTACATACAAATAAACAATTCATCAGTTTTCAATGTTCTTTTATCAGTTCACAGAGTGTCTTTTATGGCTGTTTCAGTTCAATGATTTCTGTAGCATGCCATGAACCCATGTGAGAATCTCTGTGTGAACTTACCCTTACACAAAAAACCTTGCAGTGTGGCATCTCCTTTCTGTGTTTGTGTCCTGTAAAAGATGGGAAGTATGTTTTAAGTAGGGGGTTACGGTGGATGGGGCCCACTTATGATATCATTGCACTGGGCCCATCATTGTGTTAAAAAGTCCCTAGTTGCAGCCATTGATGACTATAGCAGTCACAGGTTTTCCATGTGCCAACAGAGACTGAAAGCGCCATTGGTAGAACATTGGTACTGATTCAGACGTTTTTACATTTTTTTGATGTAGTAACTAGAGATGAGCGAGTAATGTTCGATCAAGTATGTATTTGACCGAATATTACGGTATTCGAAATACTTGTGCTCGGTCGAATACCACGCGGTAAACGCAGTAAAAATTCGATTCCCCTCCCACATTTCCTGGCACCTTTTTTACATCAATAACTATGCAGGGGAGGTACGACAGGAACTAGGACAATGTAGGCATTGAAAAAAACCATATACAGTCATTGGCTGCAGCAGCAGCAATAATTATAATAATAATACTGATACTTGGGCGTGTTAGATGCTCCCAGGCATGCTTCCCCTAGTGTCCTAGTTGCATTCCAGAGGTGTTGGCATCATTTCCTCAGGTGTCATTGTGGACTTGGTGACTCCAATTGGTCGAATTTTGGTTTCCCTGAAACGAGCATGTTTTTCCCATAGACTATAATGGGATTCGATATTCGAACGAATAGTCGAATATTGAGGTCTACTCAAATCGAATTTCGAATTTTTGAATATTTCACTATTCGCTAACGTTACTGACCCCTACCACAGTAGCTCTGGTGGCTTCAGCTTGGTAGTGAAATTGCATGTGTGTAAACCACTAAGGCCAGTGATTGCTGCCATGTAGAAATATAGGACATCATTGCTGCATCAAGTAAGCAAAAAGCGAGAGAGGCCATTAAAGTATTGATGCTGGAATGTAACAGGCAGCCATGGGTTATTATTTCATTTCATGATGTCATTTCCTACTGTTAGGCCAATATTTTATACACCCACAGAACTCCTTTGTTTTTTGATTTCACATTCCACTTTTATAGAGAGGTTTGGTGAATTAGGGTGAGTTCACACAGAGATTTTTGCAAGCAGATTTTTGAGGCCGAATGGGACTTTCACAGATTTTTTCCTTTTGATGTGAGAGCCATTTTTTGAGTGAGATCTTGAGGTAGATTCCGTGTCAAAATCCACCTACACAAAATTCAGTGTGAACATGCCCTTAGAAGTTGAAGAGTAAGGCAAGATCATTTTCAACTTCTCAGCTTTTCCATTGGTTCCTAACTTTTATTTTACCCATAACTTTTTATTTAGTGTCGGGTGCATGTGGTTTTAATAACAATATATAAGATAATGCTTCACTGTCAGCCCTGTAATGTTTCTGTAATCTAAACACAGCTGACAAATCATTACCATCTTCTGATCTTCCTTTTTACTTCTAAAACTATTTAAAACCTTTTTAAAACAAATTCCTAGAAATTAGAAGAGATGACTCTGCAATGTATATGTGAAACAGCACAAAGTGCTCGGTTATATAGTCTATGTGATCACAAAGACTAGCCTGTATTTACTATGCCAGAAGTCGAGTTACTTGCTGTACAAAGCTACAAAGGCTTAAAAACCTTTGATATTGATAATAAGATAATTAATATAAACGTCAGAGAAAGAATATACTCGATTTGCATAGCATTGCATGGAAAAAGGTGGCTTTAGATATACTATTTTAGACATTTAAAAAAAAAAACTTAGCACTAAAAATACACTCCTTACATGGTCAGTATTTGTTTAATATAGTGCATCCGTATTTGTAGGCCAAAACCTGGAGTAAAACCTATAGAGAGAAAAAGTATCATAGAAAAATCTGTATGTCATCTGTGTCTTGGACCTACTCTTGGTTTAGCATCATGGGTGTCTATGGTGTAGATAATTCAGATCTTTAAACTCACATTTTTATGGGATTCTTGGCCATAATGAGGTCTTTATAATATGACCAACAAAAAACGCTTAGTTTCTGCAATATAAGGCCTCAGCCTTAGGGTAAGTTCACACGGGGTTTTTTGGTCCGGACCTGAGGTGGAGGTCGCCTCAGGTTGCGGACCAAAATAGGGGTAGCTGCAAGACACCAATGAGACACCAATGAGAGACACCAAACCCAACAATGCAGATGAGCTGAACGCTGCTATCATACAACCTGGGCTTCCATAACACCTCTGCAGTGTCACAGACTGATCGCCTCCATGCAACATTGTCTCATTGATGCCGTCATTCAAGCAAAAGAAGCCCTGACCAAGTCTTGAGGGCATTTACTGGACAGACTTTTCATTTGGTGAACATTTTGGTGTTACATCATTTTTTTTTACAGTTGGTCTTATATAATAATTCATTTTAATAATTAATAATAATTAATAATTTAATAATTCTAATTTTCTGAGATAATGACTAGTGGGTTTTCCTTGGCTGTAAGCCATAATCATCAGCATTAACAGAAAGAAACAATTGAAAAAGTTCACTCTGTTTGCAATGACTCAATATAATATATGGGTTTCACTTTTTCCATTGAATTACTAAAAAAAATAACTTTTTGATGATATTCCAATTTATTGAGATGCACTCTATGCATATGCATATATGTATATATATAGATAGATGCACTATATAGATGTATATATTCTAGTTAAGGTGAACTATATGTACTGTAGGTTTAAGAATTCACCCTCAACAGCTTCTTTTTTGTTATATCAATTCCTTAATAAAATTCTGATCACGGGATGCTCTGATGCCAAATCTGAGGGATTAACATGTGAGGGATCACGGAGTATAATGCATGGACATTTTGTGTCTTCCAGACTATTAGACGCTTTGAAATTAGAAACACCTTAATGTCTACAGTGGCTTCCAGATGTTCTCTCGGCATCATGATAAACTTAGACAGAATATGTTTTTGTTGTTTGATTCTTTTATCTCCTCTGGGAATATTGGTAACAGAGATATTGAGTAGTCACTGAGTGGTAATGAGGCATACAAAGAATAGAGCACAGTGTCAACACTCAAATATGGTTGACATTCAAATTGGTTGTTATGCTGCCTCTGGTACTGGGTGACGCTAGGTTCACACCTGCGTTCAGCCTTCCGTTCTGTGCTTTCCGTCTTCTCCATGCCAGAAGACGTAAAGCACAGACCGGGTCTGGCCGTGAGCGGCGGTGAGCGTTTTATGCTCTCCGCCGCGAAACCGGATTTTGGGTGAACGGATGAATGGGTGAGAAAGCCTCCTGCAGGTTTCCGTATCCTGCTCTGTTTTATGCAGGAAACGGAAACCTGCACAACGGAAAGGGCAACGCAGATGTGAACGAGCCCTGACTTGACTGTGTACAAGGCATCATGAAATTGGAAGATTACAAAAGGATTTTGGGTCGCGATGTAGAGACCAGTGTTAGAAAGATGGTTTCGCGTCCTAGGCAATATGGTAATTGGTCACGACTGTATTAACTGAGATCACTTTGGATGACATAGAAGTGATATAACCTGCCACTGTCACACAGCAAAGCAAAACGTAGACAAAATTCTAAATATATTGAGAAGTTGTCTGGTATCAATTATTTGCCTGAAGACACCCATAGAGACTTGCAAAGCCTTGCTGATAATATTATGTGGGAGAGTTTTGCATAATGTTAACATTATGGTTGCATAATTCAATGAACCGAAAAGAGGAAAACAGCCTATGGACCTTGACATATAAGAAAGGAATCATAAATTACAGTAATTCAACATATCAACCAAATTGTAAGAGGCAGCGGGCAGGAACAAAACAAGGGATTGTGGTCATGTAGGGGAGTAGTAGAATAGAAAACCACAGTGAGAAAGATAAGGAACTACGTGGGTAGAGACTTATTGGTGGGTGGCAAGAGACAAGATGGATAATAGATATATTCATCAAACATAAAAATCTGGAGAACAAAGAGAAAGGTGCAGCTCCCCAATGCACAAAGCAAGGAGAGAGTTTGCACAATGTTACACAAGTTACATCCCTGTATTCTGAATTTCCAACAATGAGTTGCATATTGTGCGTTCAGAACAAGCAAATATGGATTGAATTAATCTGTTTTTTTTTCTCTCCTTGTCTTTTTTTGAGAATTCATGGCACCAACATTATTTTGGTCGCGTCATAAAAAGATGTTATATAGATATTCTTTTTGACTCAGTAGAAGAAGCAATAAGTTGACTATATACAAGGACATACTGTAGATGTTAATGAGAGAAGAATAAATGCATTGTCTGGCTCAGAAGTCGTTAAGTTATGTAATTGTAGCCAATGTCATCTCTGTAGATTCAGATGTAACACCAGGAATACACTAGAAGATATCATCAAGTCATATGGTGTTTGTGACAAACGCAAGACATAATACATTTAAACTATTACAGGCTTCTGTATACCCATTGACCATCAGTTGTCTTGTGACCTTTTCAATTAAATTGTTTGTATGAGGACAAGTCACATCAGAGGTCATAGAATTATGACAGAAGCATCACTAAAAAGCATGAATGAGACTTCCAGTAACATCCTATAAAGTCCTAATTCTAGAAATTTTGAAGCAATTAGGTGACTAAATTGCATTACAAGGTTATTCCCCTTTCTGAGCATGTAAGTGAGGGTTTTTTTTGTTTATAAGTGCCCACATTGTGGAAATACAATGTATTTGTCTTCTGCAGAATCGCAGTGGAAATAAATGCTGATTTTTACAGTATCCGCAAAGTGAATGAGGTTTCATTAATCCTACCGTCACTTTGTGGAGAGACAGAGCTGTGGAAAAACTGTGGTTTCAAAAACACATGCAATATTTATAAATGCAGCATGTTAATTTTAGCTGCAGAATCGCGAGGGCTCTCTTTATATATTTAAAGGGATTCTACCATTAAAAACTTTTTTTTTCTCTCAAATATGTTAGAATAGCCTTAAGAAAGGCTATTCGTCTCCTACATTTAGATGTCTTCTCTGCCCTGCTGGTCAGTTAAAATCTCACCGGTTTGCAATGAGTTCTCTCGCAGCACTGGGGGCGTTCCCAATGCTGCTAGAGAACTCTCCAGTGCCACCTCCATCTTCTTCTGGAACAGGGTCTTCACCGCATCTTCTTTTAGCGGTGGCTTCAAACTTCTAGGCCTCGGCCTAGGGCAAAGCTGACTGCGCATGCCCGTGGCCACAAGAAAAATGGCCGCTTACACAGTATTGTAAGCAGCCATTTTCTTGTGGCTGGCGGGCATGCGCAGTCAGCTTTGCCCTAGGCCCAAGGCCTAGAAGTTTTAAGCCAGTAAGTGTCGCTGTACCAGTGATTTGTATAGAGGCATAACTATGTTCTTGTCATGAGACTCTAGACCTCTTTGGATGCATCCCATAATTTTATTTGCCTTGGCAGCAGCTGCCTGACACTGGTCACTAAAGGTAAGCTTGCTGTCCACCAAAATCCCTAAGTCTGTTTAATTGGCATTCTTACCTAGTAATTTACTATTAAGTAGATAGTCATACATTTTATTACGTCGACCAAAGTGCATAACCTTACATTTGTCAACATTAAACTTCATTTGCCAAGTCTCCACCCATGCTTCCAGGTTCTCCATGGCAATACATTCACACAGCAGTGACTCAATGCTGTTCAATCTGCAGGCAGCATGTTACAGGGCAGGAGGTGCAGAGCACATGGGTGCATAGTTATGAGCGAAAAGATTCAACTCATCTATCGAAATTTCTGCTTTTTCTATGTTGAAAAGTCAAGGAGGCGGATCTATCAGTGATTGACAACTTCTCCTTTATGACCGTGCTTGCAGAGATAGCTGTCAATCACTGATAGGACGGCTTCCTTGATGTCTCAAAATAGAAAAAGTACAGTTTGCAATGGTTAAAAGACAGATTATACTGAAATTTTTGTCACAAAATTATTTATATATCAATCTATTCAGCACCTTTTATTTTATGACATTCTGCCTGTAGATTGAACATTATTTTCTGTGTTACAGGTTTCCTTTAAATTACTTTAATCTGTCTTTTCACCTAACATAATGCTTACTGCTTAATATGAATCACAAGTAGAGATGGGTCAACCTGATGAGATTCATTTTGATGAATATTCCTGAGGTTTGGTCCTCTGATTAGTTTTGGGCTCAACTTGTTCCTCATGAACCAGAAGTGCTATCATTAGATTTTTGGATCTCTAGAGTAAAAATAACAAACAGTTATACTTACCTCTCCTGGGCAGCCTTCCGGTGTCTGGTTGTCCTTCGTTGTTCTCTTCAAGCCTCTTCTGAACCCTTACTGTCACGCATCCTGGGGTCACTGCAGAGGACTGTGATTGGGACTCAGTGATAACATAGGGTGTACTGGCGTTGAACCCAACATTTTTGGAAACTTTAGGTTGAATCTGGTTCTATCTGAATCTGATACTCATCCCTTATTACACTGCAAAGTAGTTGCAGAATAAGTAGTATGTATGCAACTTAGCCTGATAGGTTTCCCTCTAGGCACCATGAACCTACTGGTTGCTAACTGGACTGATACCTTGACAGTCATCTATTTGCTTCAGACCAGCAGTTTTAACCTTCGTATCAAAATCCATGGTATTCACCAGAAGTACTGTAACCAGAATTAAAAGAGTTATGCTTCAAAAATATTTATCCATAGGATAGGGGATAAAATGCTGATCAGTAGGATCTGCCACTGAGACCACCAATCCTGAGAACTGGGACGTTTCCCTCACATCTAGAATGGCTGGTAGATACATAATGCATGCCCTCACTCTATTCACTTCACTTCTGCTCCAGTGCATCCATCATTATATTCTGAATGAGAGCGGATCAGTTGGGATCTCAACGGTCGGAGCCCTTCAATCAGCAATTTATATACTATTTACTGTCTCTCCCAGGAATGGTATGGCAAGTTATTGCATTCATTTAGACTGTGATTCCTATCAGTAAACATTTATGCTTTTATTAAAATAGAAGGAGCCAAATTCCCATGAAATTATAATCTCAAAGCTACTATAAAAGTTAAATACCCATATCATGCCAAACATTCCCGGTCATCAAAAGACTGGTCCAAAAATAGAGCTGTTTAAAAGGCTAAATATAAAGGTAAAAATTATTTTAAGGGGCATAAAATAGAATTCACTAAAAGTAGGTAAAAACCACTGCAAATGAGATCAAACGAACAGAGAACCAGTATGGAGCCTCTCAGGTCCAGATAAGTTGTATAGGCCTTGGAGCTCCCTCAAACCATGCTGGAACCGATATTAATATTTCTCAATTATAGTGAAATTTATTAACATTAACAAAAAACAAATAAGCAGTAGAACAGATACTATTACATACCAGAAATATCCAGAAGCCTAAATATAAAGGCCAGTAGAGAAAGCAACTCCTCATACATCAGTGTGATCTTAACTGGAAAATGACAGGGATATATTCCAATTCACTCTATAAGAAGGAAATAAAAACCTGTAGTAGAAGACTTGTGAAGTAGGGTTGACAGTGGCACTCCTTAAGTTGGGGGTGCAGAGGTAGGTTCCAAAAACAGAAAGGTTTAACCAGCGCCGCACCTCCCATGAGGCAACCTGAAGCGAGCGCTTCAGGCGGCGCTATGCCAGGGCCTCAGGGAGGGCGGAATTTTTGCTAACCTAAGCCAGTCCAGCAGCCTCCCCTCACGCTCAGGCAGAGCGCAGGCAGTCTCCGGGCCTGCTCTCTGCCGGCGAACGGCACTAAGTCCCGCCCCTTCAAGGCACCACGCCCCTACGCTAAGCCACGCCCCCGTTCCGCCCCCTCCGTTCCGGGGGGGCTTTCTGTACTTCGCCTCGGGTGGCGAAAGGGGCAGGTTCACCCTTGGGTTTAACTCAACTCCTTGTAGTTATGAAATTATTATATTATTTATTAAGCAGCATCATCAGTAGAAAATGTGATTTTTTAATCCCATACTCTTCATCAGATGCAGTATGTGGCTGCTGTAGATTTGGAGCACTACTGGTAAATGTGGATATGCCGCTGAGTATCTCCATAGTTGTATTTATCAGCCATGCTCCATACACAGTATGTTGCTTTTGTAGATTTGAAGCACTGACTATAAATGTGAATATGCTGCTAAATACCTCCATAGTCGCATTAACCAGCCATGGTCCTGATACAGTATATGGCGGCTGTAGATTTGGAGCACTGCTGGTAAAGGTGGATATGCCGCTGAGCATCTCCATAGTCACATTTACCAGCCGTGCACCAAACACAGTATGTGGCTGCTGTAGATTCGGAGCACTGCCGGTAAATGTGGAAATGCCGCTGAGTATCTCCATAGTTGTATTTATCAGCCGTGCTCCATACACAGTATGTGGCTTCAGTAGATTTTAAGCACTGGTTATAAATGTGGATATGCTGCTAAGTACGTCTATAGTCGTATTTACTAGCACTGCTCCTGATACAGTATGTGGTGGCTGTAGATTTGGAGCACTGCTGGTAAAGGTGGATATGCCGCTGAGTAACTCCATAGTCACATTTACCAGCCATGCTTCAGACACAGTATGTGGCTTCTGTAGATTTGAAGCACTGACTGTAAATGTGGCTCTGTCACTAACCCCTTGGTTGGGGACCCCCAAATGAAAGCCTATACGCATTAAAAAGCGGTTAGCTAAGAAACCTCATGGACTCCATAGACTATCATGGGGTCCGTGTGGTTTCCGCTCAGTGTCTGCACGAATCATGTGGAGAGAATAGTACTGCAAGCAACACTTTTTCTCTCCGCATGATTTGTGCGTAAACCACATGGACCCCATTGTAGTCTATGGGGTCTGTGTGGTTATTTAGCTAACCGCTTTTTAATGCGTGCAGGACATGCTTATAACTTTTGCACACTACTATATAGTCCGCAATAACAAAGCAAGTAACAATCCTGTTTCTGGATATGTGCTGAAAATGAGCTACAGTAAATTTTTTACCGACTGCCTATCGAAGTCTTTGGTGTCTATAGTAAACATCAAGATGATCAAGATATATGTCCAGGTTAATGAAATGGAAACTCTTAAAGTTGGTAAGACTAAACTTCTTTAAGCTAGTATGAGTGTACAAGCTTTTAAAGGTCACTCATATAAAGCCAGACACATATGAAGCACACATGCTTTATTGCTGCACTGTGATTAGTTAAGAGCAGATGCATGACATACATAGTAATAATTGCATCCATATGGCACGCATATGTGTTTAGCTGATGTATAGAACCAGTATGTGTATTTATTTAGTTACTAAGATATGTTCCAGTTTTCTTCAAATATATCTTAATTTTCTTGTAATTACTATCTATCTATCCAGCTATCTATCTATCTATCTATCTATCTATCTATCTATCTATCTATCTATCTATAGCTCTATATATAGATCCCACTTGATGAAGGTCCTAGAGTGACTGGTCCTGACACATCTCTGACCTCTAGTCAGGTCTGCTATAGACCCTCTCCAGGCATTGGGGTGGATGATGCCGTCATCCACCTTCTTCACAGAGTTCTCTCTCACCTGGAGAAACCAAGGAACACTATGAAAATAATGTTCTTTGATTTCTCCAGGGCTTTCAACACCATTCAGCCAGGAATACTGAGGGACAAGCTGGACCTTGTTGGAGTGGACCATCACCTGTCCAACTGGATCCTCGACTACCTCACAAACCTACCTCAGTATGTGAGAGATTGTGTGTCTGACACTGTGATCTGTAGTACAGCGGCACCCTTTCCTCTTCACACTGTAAACTACTGAATTTATGTCCAACTCATCTAGCTGTTACTTACAAAAGTACTCTGATGACTCCGCAATAGTAGACCACATGACAGACAGAGATGGCAGTGAGTACAGAGACTTAAACCGGGACTTTGTGGAATGGTGTCAGCAAAACCACATCAGGATTAATGCTGGGAAGACCAAGAAGATAGTGGTGGACTTTCATAAGCAAAGATATGTTCCAAAAGCAGTGGACATCCAGAGGACAGGCATTGAGGTAGTCAACAACACCTATAAGTACCTGGGTGTGCTCCTCAATAATAAGCTGGACTGGGTTGATCACATGGATGCACTACATAGAAAGGGTCACAGCAGGCTCTACCTGCTCAAGAGGTTGAGAGCCTTTGGATTCCAGGGGGCACTTCTTAGGGCTTTTTTCAACTCTGTAGTGGCATCAGCCGACTTTGTCGGAATGGCCTGCTAGGGGAGTAGCATATAAACCAGGAATAGGAAAAGACTCGACAAACTGATTAGAAGGGCCAGCTCTGTCCTGGGGAGCCCCCCGAATCCAGTGCAGGTGGTGGGTGACAGCTTTTTAGAACTTTTTAGTCACTCCAAATTATAGCAAGGAATCTGTTTGGAAAAAAAAGGGTAACTTATTTACTATGTACATATATGTGAAGGAATAGTACAGTGATCTTTCTAATGATCTTTTTACAACTAGGCCTGTATCCATGACAAGTGGGTGTCCTTTACATTTTGAGGAAAGAAGGAATCACCATGGAATTTACTGGCACAGGATTTTGTAATGGTTGATTCATTAACCCTTTCCTGAAATTGGATATTTAAATATAGCGGCGACTCAGTATTATGCAACGGAGACCCAGTGGCAATGTCCGCAATCAGTGTCCATTGAAAGCTTTCCATTCAAGTGCCATTTGAAGGCTCCCAGGCTCATCTATCATTCACTTTTACAGGCTGTAATAGAAGTGCCACAATCTTACAATGCATTACAATGTCATTTTCCATTCTGTTAAAAGTTTGAATCCATTGTGCTGATCCTATGATGGATAAGAACAATGGACTGCAAAGTGTCAGTGTTATCCTAGCCTTATGGTACTGTAAGCATTGGTTAGATGTATTATCATACATATAGATTAATTGTAGTTTCAATTCACTTTTTAACAAACCTTTAACACAAAAAAAAAAAAAAAACAATTTAAGAATCTGTTCATATGTGCATTATGGTCTTTATAAATGCAAACCATGCCATGGTGGTACATTTGTGTCATGACACATTCCACCTTTATCCAACCAATCCTTTTGACTTACATTGGAGTTTGCTGAGTTTTATCATGCGTTACCACAAGACATTTTTAGTAGTGATTCCTCATTACATCTATAGATATATATTTTCAGGTATAGGGACACAGCTATAGATGGTGTAGAGGTACCAGTAGGCTGAGGGGACTCAAAGGCCTCTCTACAGTACTTTAAGACACCAGTATTATACATAACATATCTCAAGTGGGGGCCCTGTTACATATTATGCATTGGGGCCCAGAAACTTCACAGGGGACGTATTTATAAACTGTAGGAAATTAACAAGATTAGAACTTTCACTGCTTATCTATCTCTTAGATGCCCACGGCATCTGTCCTGGTTTGCCCAGTACTGATACTGGCCCTAGATAGAGAAATAAATCAATGAAAATGATTCATGAACTTTATAAATGCTTATTCTCCATTTTTGATTGTTCATACAAAAATCGTCCATTCATTGCAACAAAATGTAATTATGGTGACTACATTAACCACTTTCCTACCAGGGGGTCACAGCAATTCTTTCATGTTGCTCAGAGTAGTTGACTCATAATTGTGTAAAGACACATATTTCATAACCCAAGCCATGCGGATGCTGTTAAAGGATCACAAGAAAAGGAAGGACTTTGACATGGTTTTTTTTCAGATTGTCATTTCAAAGAAGGATGAAAATATTTTGGACATTCATTCAAATAGAATTTGAAACTATACAGTTTAATAAAACATGTTTCGAAGCCTAACACCATCATCCTTAAAGTAATCCTGACATATTGGTAGCACTCAACATTTAATATTTCAGTTTGTCCTAGTCTTTTAAATTGCTAAAACCTGTTCTAAACTTGTGCTAAAAGTTGTTCATTAGTTACATCAATTTCTGGTAAAGCTGCTGACAGGCCAATATGGTGGTGAACCCTCAATACCCAAGCACAAATCCACATTATATGAGGTATCCAATGGCAAATCTGCCCAGTCATACTGTGAGGTATACCTCAAAACTCTGAGAACATGTCAAGTCCATTACATTGTACGCTGCATTATCCAAGGATTAATTTGAGTAGTCTTTCGTATTTGGGAAATGAAATACTTGTTTTAGAGAACTATCACGTTAAACTCTGCAATGCACAGACAGAAGTGATGCCAGTGATATACATGATGTGTATTCCTCTCCTGACCATTCTTGCCCTTTAGCCACTGACAGGTCTCTCCCTATTACTATGCATTTGAAAAAACCTGTCAATGAGTGGCCAGAGGGTGGGGTAGGTCAAGGAGGAGACTGCATATTTTTCATATTATTGGGATTATTTCTGGCTTTGCTGATTATTTGTGACAGAGTTTAACACTTCACATAAATAAGGGGCTGCTGGAATCCCTTTAAGTAGAATGTCCCCCCCTCAGATGTTTTTTAAGCTTAGCGTAATGTCCCATAGGGATCACTGCTAAAACACTTAGAAATATTTAGTACTTTACCTTGTTTTAATGTTGTTTTCTGACTGGAACCAGTTGTAATTTTAACTGGACCAAACAAATGTGGTTGGAACCAGTAGACATTTATTCTTTATGCTCCTCAAGAGGAGATGAGACAATTCCCTTCCTCCTTTCTGCGAAGGAGTGGAAATAGATGCTGGAGTGATGTAACTAGGCTGACTCAGCCTGTCTCAGCCTGTTAGTACAAGTCAGAGCAAGTGTACATTCGTTCCGAGTAAGTACCAATATTAGAGTCAAATGATAAGCTATATAAAGAGAGAAAAACTACATCATGTACAGTGTGTGCCCTGTGAATCTGTCTCTCTTCTGATGTTTTTTGTCGAGTCACAACAGTGAAGATATAAGATAAGATAATCCTTTAATAGTCCCACATTGGGGAAATTTCAGCATGTTACAGCAGCATAGTAATACTGATACCGGATAATACACAGTAATATATTACAGACGTAGGCACGCATATGCTGAGAATAGAAGATATACTAGGAGTCCATAGCAGCTAAGGAAAAACAGGAGAGAAAGAGGAAGACCTCATGGTCATCGTCATAATCATTAGTTCTCTGTGCGGAATGATCTTCGCTTGGTCTGATGTAGATTATACACCCTGGTCGCGGTTGGAAGGAAGGACCTGGGATAGCGCTCCTTCTTACACTTGGGGTGAAGCAGATGGTCACTTACAGTGCTGCCAAGTCCCATCAGGGTCCCATACATGGGGTGGGATTTGTTCTCCCACATGGAGGTCACCACAGACAGTATCCTTCTGTCACCCACCACCTATACTGGGTCCAAGGGGCTCCCCAGGACAGAGCTGGCCCTCCTGATCAGCCTGTCAAGTCTATTTCTGTCCCTGGTTGATATACTGCTCCCCCAGCAGGCCACACCGAAAAAGATGGCTGAAGCAACCACAGAGTTGAAGAAGGCCCTAAGAAGTGTCCCCTGGACTCCGAAGGCCCTCAGCCTCCTGAGCAGGTAGAGTCTGCTGTGGCCCTTTCTGTGCAGCGCCTCCAGGTGATCAGCCCAGTCTAGTTACATGTTCCTTGGATCTTCATCGGTGTCGGAGCACCTCTCCGTTTACTAAAATATCTATGGATAACTGGATCAGATGCATGTACCATGGCCCGATTTTGAAGAATATCAAAAGTCAAAGCAATAGAAGTGAAAAATAAACCTCAAGATACTGAGATCAATCACTCCAGGTTCATGTGCTACTAATAGTAAATAAATTATAGTTCTCGTTGTAAGTTAACTGATAACACGTAGTGGGGTCAAGTCCCTTCTTCGCATCAAAAATAAGACATGGACAAAGATCTCAATATTTTGAGATTTATTATTTTTTAATTTTGTAATAAATCAACCACTTTCTGTGCTCTGCTGTCTTTTTGGGAGAGAGAGAGTAAGAGGGGAATTTTAGATGGTCCTCTGGTCAAACTCAGCGCCTTTTCGGAACTTGCACCCCACAACTTGGACATTTGCAGATATTTGTATTTCTGTGGAACACTTTAAAGGGGACTGACCTCAGGGAGAACAATCTCCAAGCCTCAGTTCCAGCCCAGTGGTTACCAAGTGTGTTTTCATCTTGTGAAAGATTGTTGGTTATTATTCATCTGCCTTACTTCAAGCAAAACCTTCAGTGTCTGCACCTCAATCATTGTCTCATGAATCCTCAATCTTCACTGCCATCAAGGGCACCACAAGGTTCAGGGAGGCTTACTACATGGATAGTCTTGGGGAATACTGTTACTACTACTATTCAAACTGCAGTGTCCCTCATCACTGCTGCACAAGCCCCTTGGAGTATAGGAGGACTAGTAGAGGGAAAAACAGCCACTGTGAGCCTACCCGTGACCAGCTTCTACTACCAACCTCCCAGCCTTTCTCATAAGGTTCATTGCTGAATGTCTGTAGTGAACACCCTGCAGCAGATCCAGCTGTGGCAAAAAAAAACTGTCAAAAGCATCTGGTAATAAATATTGCTTTCAGTAGTTAAACCCAGCGCAAATGTTGACCTTTGCATTACAAATGTTGAAAACCACGTCCGAAACCGCAGCAATAACTGACATGTGGAGCGATCAAAACCTGCAGATCCAGACACTTTGTGCTGCAGGTTTTTTGTTTAAATCCCATTTACTACACTGCTCTTTGCAAACAATGACAATTCAAATGACAATAGACAACTTGACCAGTGGAATACTTTGCATTTGTTCCTTATTAAGGATTAAGAATGTTATTCATACATGATATCTGCGGTAAGCAATGCTCGCTGTAATTCCGAGACTTCATTTAATACAATGTAGTGTAGGACTGTTTACTGGTTCCTGAATAAAGGATGAAGGTTTGCCAAGGATCCAAGTCTGGGTGTAAAACTTATTAAGTATGATCCTGGTATTACTATACTATTCCTCTGAGCGTAAACTTGAAGAGTAAACTTGGCAAAAAGACATTTGGCTGCCTTTGTTTAATAAGGCTTTATAAGGAAGATTAAAATAGTTTCTGAGACAGAAAAATGTACTAAAAAATAAAACTATTCATGTGATGTAAAATATGTCATTTATCTTTTGTTAATACGGGACACATGATTGGAACGTCTAGACTTTCAGTAGTTATATGGGTAGCGGATCAAGGATGGAATAAAATTTCAAAGAAAATCAAATGATTAGGCCCTACAGGAAATCCATGAAAGTAATGGTCTAATGCAATACAACAGCCATTCCTAATATACTGGAATATTTACATTTTCCCTCTTATAGATTTCAACACTGTCTTAGGAAAAGACAAGGACTGCACATTTTTTACAGTGATCTATTGCTTAAGAAATGAACATGAGGTTCTTAGTGCACATTTAGATCAAAGTGTAAAAGCCCACGTGTTACTTTATGGCAACCTATAAATGCAGTGCATGGGGACATTTGACAGTTCAAGCCCTTTTTTATACAATTGTGTCATATTTGCTTATTTTGTCCATTCATTTTTATGTTTATACCATCTTTTTGGCACAGAAGTTTTTAACTCTTTCTTGCTGCAGCCATTATTCACGGCACAGTTAAAAACGGACGTTTTTGCAACGTCCATCACCACTCCATTTTGTGAACACATTGAATTCAATGTGTCTATTCACATGTCACACTTTTTTGACATCTGTTTTTCACAGCCATCAAAATAATTGACATGTGGTATCCTTGTTCATTTTCACAGACAGATGGACCCAATAGAAATCAATGGATCCATTTTTAACTGTAAAATGGATCAATGGGTTGGATAAAAAAAAAAAAGAAAAAAGATCTATGATGTGTATCTATGTATGATCATGATTAATGAAAAAACAGAAAAGATACAAAACTACCGTCAAAAACGGAAATTAATATCCATTTTTAACGGACGTTAGATCAGTCAAAAATGTCACTGTCATGTGCAAGAGGCCTAACCTCTGTAACATTTTCATATTTCCGTGTATGAAGCTATGTAAGGCCCAACTATTAAAAGAGTTTCATAGGCAATTTTTTTTTTTTTTTTTTTTACAAGAAAAGGTCTGTTAGTTCTATTAATGGGTTAAGTGCACCTGAACACATTTGGCAGTGTTTTTAGTGATTTCTGGGTTTCCCTGGGACCTCTTGGCATCTTCTGCATGTGTTTACATTTCTATTATCCTACAACTACCATAAGGCATTGCTCTTGACTCAAACTCCCTCCGCCTCTCATTCGCTCCCTCTCCCTCTAAGACTTCTCACACCCCCTCCTTGATTCCCTAGCAAGCCAGACCACTAATAGCCCTTCCTAAATAACTAACTCAGCCCACCCCTCGCCCCATCATACTTACCTGTCTTACTGTCTGAATCTTCTGGGCATGGGAGATCACCTCTTTTTGCGGGGGCAGCTCCTCCAACTCTTGCGAGCTGCTGGCACTCTATTGCTCTACTGTGCAGGTGAGGGAGGCCAGCACATATCAAGAAAAACAGGAGCCGTCCCCCAGAAGAAAGTGATGTTCCATTCTCAGAAGATCCGGACAGGAAGACAGATATGTGTGATGGGGTGGAGGGATTAGTATTAGTGACGTTCTGTTTCCAGAAATGGGGGAACAGACCATCACTGGAAAATGTGAACATGTGCCTGGGGCTGTCACATGACCACCCCAGGGATATAGGTAAATATACATTTTTGATAAAGTGAGTAGGTTAGTATTGAGGCAGGGGGAGGGTGCTTAGCTTAGTTTAGAAATATGATTTATCCTGGACAACCCCTTTAAGTATCTTATATATTGCATTAAACATGTGAGTATAGTGATTTTTAAAAGGACTTTCATACTAGTTCACTTAGAAAAATAGCAGATTGTGAATTTCAGATAAGTATAAATATTCGATAAGTATCCAATTAGTTTAATTGAATATGGTAACAGAGTGAAACATAAACTATATTAAAACGTTGTAGTACTTTATTTATACAGATCTTTTAGCTTTATATACAAATAATCCATTTGACCTTTAGAATTTACAAATACTTGATGAATTTCATTAGTATAAATGGAAGAGCATTAAAGAGATTGGCCACTAAGACCAATATTGAGAGACAAATCTTATTGTTTGTACAATAAACAGATATACAATTTTCCAGTATACTTTCCGTATCAATTCCTCAGGGTTTTCTAGATCTCGGCTTGTTGTCATTCATTCTGTTACCTCTAGTGGATAAAACTCTGCCCATGGTCATGTGATTTACGATTCATGGTCATGTGATGAGTACACAGGTGCACAGCTGATTACCAGGCAGATGTCTGAATACTGTGCTGTGACTATAACGAGCGGCACCTGTGTGCTCATCACATGACCATGGACTGTAAATCACATGACCATGGACCGTAAATCACATGACCATGGGCAGATTTTTATCCACTAGTAGTAATAGAATGAATGACAGCAAGCCGAAATCTAGAGAACCGCGAGGAATAGATACAGAAAGTATATTGGAAAATTGTATATCTTTTTCTTGTACATTTATTTGTCAATATTGGTCTGAAAGTGGCCAACTCCTTTAATGAAATCCATGTAAATATTTTAGTAATTATACAACCCAATAAATGAAAGACCACCTGCTGTCCCAGAAATTATCTACTTGAATGACACTTAAAGAGAATATGACATATTTTTTGTGGTTACTTCAAATTCACAGCTGGAAATCCAATAGCACAATAAAATACTACCACAACTACTACTAAATCACTCATGGAGTGGGAAAAAAAAAACAAAACAAAAACTTTATAGACTTATAAGAAATAAATTAAAAACAGTCATCACAGTCTACTTGAGGCGTACTGTACATTAAGGTTCCTTTGCACAAGGAATGTGTAATTTTAATGAAATCTTGTATGATTCCCAGTGAGCCAATGAATTCTATCCATCAAAGATTTCATTTTGTCTGCTTTATTAATATGTGTGTGAATTATGCTACTGCTATGCACCCCACTGCAAACTCAGACTGTTAACAACTTGCCCCCTTGCTCCCCTTTTTCAGTTAATCCTATACATCTCATGGAATTGTAATCATCTCTGATGATACTTTGCATCAATAAATTTGCCTGCATATTCTCTGGAATCTGGAATTATTCATCTGAAATCTCTATGGGGGCATTTATCTTCCGTTTAGACCAGTTTTCTGGTGTAATCAAGTTGCACATTTTTGCACGAGGGTTGGGGACTTCTAGTGGAGTCATGGCCTCAGCAGCCCCTACAAATGTGCTATAATTTACTCCAGAAATTGGTATAAATTATGGCTCAGACTTCCGAGATTTGAGTTTCTTGAATAGATAGGGCAGGAAATATACCTAATTTAGGCTCATCTCACTCACATGGCACAAGGAGATCAAGACTGGCATATGAAATACTAGTAGTGATATATCTCACCTATGACTATATTTAGGACTGGGTGTTACCAGTTGGGGATATGTCTGTACACACTCTCACACTGTCCAGTCAGTGCAGGAAATCCAGTCGGTAATAAGGGAATGGAACTTCCAACTATCCACTTATTCATAAAATTCTAGGAAACATAAGAGAAGAACAGCACATGTAGAGTTGTCAGACGATGCTCAGTCCAGTTTTTAGTTAATAGAAATATCAGGGGAGCTTACAGGACCTCTTTACAGTCGTCAGCTTCGTTTCATCTCATTAACATTGCAACACTGTCTGACAAGTTGCAGTGTATGGAGGATAATAAAAAGCAATGTTTTTTTTTGATTTATAGAAGGCAAAAGATAATCTAAAACGCAGTTACTGGTATGAATATCTGGCATTTACAAGTCTGGTAATTTATGGCAGCTTTGGGAGACAATATAATAGGATCATCTATAAATACAATTTGTGTTGACATGATTTCAGTGAAAATATCCAAACCAAAGCCTCTGTAATGTGTGCTAGAGAAAAAGTCTAATCCATGGAACACACAATGATCAACAAGATAAACAACAAGGTAATTGAGAATTCATTTCAGAACAATTGTTGCGGTGTGGCAGGGCACATTATCCAGACAAAAATGTTTGAATCCAGCATCCACGTAGAATAAAATAGTAAATCTTTATTTAACCATTAAAAGAATATGTCCGTACGACTAGAGGTGCTCCCTACCCCCATACACCAAGAAACAAGTGACGTCGGCTGACGCGTTTCAACACTTGCGTGTCTTAGTCATAGCTATGACTAAGACACGCAAGTGTTGAAACGCGTCAGCCGACGTCACTTGTTTCTTGGTGTATGGGGGTAGGGAGCACCTCTAGTCGTACGGACATATTCTTTTAATGGTTAAATAAAGATTTACTATTTTATTCTACGTGGATGCTGGATTCAAACATTTTTGTTCATGCCACTCCGAGTCGACGGGGATATATCTTCCGAGCACCCGATCTTATCGTCCAAACCGTGAGTGTGAATGGAACACATCAATGTGTTTGAATGTACATATCAAATTGGATTGATGTCATTTAAGTGATTCACTGGGACCATTTCATCTCACATTTGATTGTGTTAAAGTTATATTGCATATCTTTCATTGCGGATTGCAACATTCTGAGCGTATTTGCCAAGAAGGACTTTGTTTGGGCTGTGTTTCCCCTTCCCCACATTTTCCTAAGTATCACATTATCCAGACAACCATTTCTCATACCTCCATACAGCAATTTTAGATTCCTTTCAATCATAGCCAGAAGGGAGCACACTGAGGTATTTGGGTGTCAGTAGATCACACCCTACTAAATTATACAGGTAACTTTAATTCAGTATAATGCTCTTAAACTGTCAGGAAAACTATACATCAATAAGTCAGCTTCGCATAGCTACTGTTCTTTATTCCTGATCATACATTAATGTTGCCAAGAGGCTGATCCATAAATCAGGATTTACTATTAGAATTCTTTATAATATTAAAATGCTTCCAAGGGCTTCCTATTAACAGCTTACTGGGTGTCGTGTATGAAAGTGTGTTTAGACCCTTCTAGAAAAATAACCTATTACACGTCTGCAGGGCTGTTGGGGGGCCCTGTGCAAACTTTTTGAAAGTGAGCCCCCCATGCCCCACCCATAATTTTACTTCCCCTGTGCCCCTCAACCACCATTGTTACATTTTTTTAAAAAAAGAGTACACTCCTAATCGCATTCCCCGGACCTGCATGCTCCGAAAGTAATGTCTGCGGATCAGTGCACTTACCTGCCGCAGACATTATCAGCTGGAGGCTGAATAATGGAGCATGGAGCTGATAGCTCCATCCTGCATTATAGTATTCAACCTCTATCTGTGTCCTAAGGACACAGATTAAACAGATTGAAATTAAACAGTTTACAAGTAGACTAGAGGTGCCAAATTTATTACAGTGGCTCATGCTGGTTGATAAACTTGACTTGTTTTAAACACATTTTTCTAACTTTCTGCCACCTTTTATTTGGCTTAATGTAGACCAATTTTTCCACCAAAAATTTGAAGCAATTTGGTGCATGTTAATCCACACTCCTTTCAGCTCAAACACCCCTATTACCTCTCCCTGTTTGTCAAATGATACAAAAAAAACTCTCTAAACATTTCATTCATGTGGAGCCTGACAAATGCAACAGAAATCTGACTCAAATTAAGCCAGAATTCTATTGTATTTTAATTAGTATATGAACTCCACAGTGTTTACACTACATTTTGTAACCATTTTTGCTTATTTCAATAGACAGTTCGATGAGGAGATTTGGAGAGGGTACTTGGTGAAAATTAGACCTATTATATTAAAAGGGATACAAACTTTTGCATTTAGAATTGTTAGATTGGTTAAATAATTTGTGTGCCTGCATTGAGCAGCTTATATTTGCACTATTTATTTGGGTTTTTTAAACATTTTGCTTCCAACAAATGAGGCTAAAATTACTCCAACGAATAGCCCACTCTACCTTCCATAGACATGGATGTTAGGATGTTTGTTCCTCAATCACGCTAAAATGGCTGGACGGATTTCCCTAAAATTTTCCAGAAACATAGTTATTCCTTGCGATTGAAACCTAGGCTACTTTTCGTGCCGCTAAACAACATGGCTCCTTAGCAGGACAGTCCCAAAAGTAGGACTCCTAGCCCCACACACACACTTCTTTGCATTTCCGGCCCCAAAATACCTCCACACTCCATATTGTTGCCTCTATGGTAGCCCTAACCCCACTCCATCACATTTACATGTATTTCCACACCTTACACACTCATATAACCCCAAAAACAAAGGTCCCGCTCTGCCACCGCCATCTTCTCTCATCAGCCGCGTGCCACCGCCATCTTCTCTTATCAGCCACGCGCCACCGCTTGGCCACTCACACCAACTGCACTTCACTGATTCACTGATGATGCCACATGCACAGTTCCCACGCAGAGCCCTCACACAGTCTGGCCCGCACCGCACACATCAGACCGCAGAGCGCACACACAGTCTGGCCCGCACCGCCACTCAGCCCCGACCCGGCAACTTTCCTTCACTGTCTGTACACTCACCGGTAAGTTCGCAGCACACACATAAGCTGCCCTGCTCTTCCTCCTCTGTCCTTCACCACAGTCGCCCGGCCATCTGGCACATCACATCACCTCCGGCCTACAACACCACTTTACTTCCCCCCCTCAAAAATAAAAAAAAACACCTCACAAGCTCTTCCACAGTGCCCCACAGCGTACGGGACGACCATCTCAACCATCACGGCCCACCGCCACATCCCCCGCCACGCTCCACCTCACGGCGGCCACTTTCCTGCATTCCTAACCTGTGGTGACCATAGCAACCGGATCTCCGCCACACGCGGAGCCCCGCTGCTCATGGCCGCCATTAACCCACCCACCCTTTCATTCGCAGGCCGGCTCCTGCCTGCCGACCTGTTTCGCTTCCAACCGCCAGCATATTCCCGCCTCCGAGCACGCTCATTCACATCTTACCATCGCAGCTGCCCTAACACCAGCCGTGATAGTAAGACACATACAATCTCCTTTGCTTGCCAGGTATGCCTCATGCCTGCAATCAAAATGTACTTTGATTGCAGGCATGCACACTTAACCCCCCCCCCATACCTTCAATAGTAACATGCCTGCAATCAAAATGCTGTTTGACTGCAGGCATGAACAGTTAACCCCCCCCCCCCGACCCCCCCCCATACCTTCTACGTTGCAGACCGACCTGTTCCGCGCCCAGCCGGGAGCCTGCTGAAGACTCCCGCAGTGCTAACACACTCTATATCCCATACACGGCAATACACTTGGATTGCCGTCTATGGGACTTGCAATCACATGATTGCAGGTTCAAACCCAAACAGAACAGTAAAACTAAAAGTCACACAAAACACTTCCTATAAATAAAATAAGCCACTACAATACATACACAAGTAAGTTCAAACCCCAAAAGTGCACTAAAACAAAAAGTCACACAAAACACTTCCTATAAATAAAATACGCCACTACACCACATATACAAGTAAAAAACACTCTCACGGTGAGTTCACAAGTAGTCTACGCGCCACGCAATTTGCCGTGCTAACGGAGCGTGTCCGCCGCTTTTTTTTAACGGTGCGCGTATACGCCGTCTACGCGGCGTTAAAGCGGCGCACATGCGCACCGTAAAAAAGCGTGGCGTACTCGCGCCGTAAGCACGCCGAATTGCGTGGCGCATTTACTCCGTGTGAACTCACCCTCATACATCACGGTATAATGCTTCCAGTCACATATCCACTTCAAAGAATCAACTGAAAAAGCACGGCTACGCCTTTCCACCACATGTCCCTTCCTCATGACATCGCCAATGGACATGTTCCCGAAAACCATAGCCCTGTTTTTTAAGCTAATTCTTTTTAATCCATAGGTCCCTTTTTTATTGAAGAATGTAATACAACCAAGATTCCGGTCCATTCACACGCAGTAATGCGGCACTCCATTTAGGCTTACTTTTACGCGGAGGGCGACGTTACGGTAGCGGTTCCGCCGCGTTTTCGACGGTCTGCGTTTTCCGTCACCTTTATACTGCCTACATGCAACCGCACAGGCACACCATAACAAACGCGCCGCAAACGCATTTCAAGTTTACCATCTACCACCTGACCTAAAAAAAAAAAAAAAAATATCCAAAAATACAAAGATTTCTATAGCAAGATTTCTCAAATGCTCTGACAGTTTCACACGTCTGTCTCCACCCAATTCTCCAAACACCGCAGATGAAGTCGCGGGTAAAAGCTAGTAAAATATAAGGAAGACTCGGAAACTCAACATAGTCAAATACTACCAAGAAGCCCAAATAGCGCTATTAGCTCGCTTCTACTCTACAGAAGATTCCCTATATGGCTTACCTTGGAGGTCATATTTATATAGTTCCAGCTTCCCTTGATTCACTTTCATGGACTCCTCCAACCTCCCAATCATCTAGTCGCAGCCCTATCACTAAAAACTCTCTTAGGATTTGAAATTGTGTAAAAATACTCCAAACAATTAATATCCACCACTTATCCATACTATTCCTCACAAGGAACAATGTGTTTTTACTCAGGGCTGAGGCTACTTTGAACCAATAACAGCATGACAAATATCTAATCTCCTCTCATTTACAGGTGTTTCTTTCATCACTTCCCATTAATGTTGTCCTCTTCAGAACAGTACTGCTACCTCCAACTACAATATTCAATTTCTGGCCTGCTTATACGAATTTTGAAAACTATTGCTTGACATGACCTCAAGCCAGAGGACTGATATCACAAGTATATTCCAACCTTATCCACTCTTCCTACCATACCAAACTTTGCTATGTCTCCAAGTGGAAAACAGACTTAGGGTGCATGCACACTACGTAACGCCGGGCGTGTATGAGAGCCGTACACGCCGGCGTTACAGCAGGGCTGCCGAACACTTCCCATTCACTTCAATGGGAGCGCTCGCAAACGCCGCTGTTACGAGCGCTCCCATTGAAGTGAATGGGAAGTGTTCGGCAGTCTGCTGTAATGCCGGCGTGTACGGCTCTCATACACGCCCGGCGTTACTCAGTGTGCATGCACCCTTAGGTTCCACCCTCCCTGTTCAGTAGCGGTTCCACCTGTAGGAGGTAACATGCAAAAGTTCCCAAAACACTTTACTGTTGGATACTTCTATTAAAGTACTGTTTCAATGGTATTAATAACCTACCAGGATAGCCCATGCCATAACTGCCTACCCAAGCAATAGTTATAGGAGATGCCATTCTACAGGAAGTTTGCTCTACATTTGGTGGACCTTTCCTAAAGTAAAATGGCTCTAGATATGAGTTTACCACCTCATCCAATCAGTGACAGGAATCAATGTAAGAAAAGCTCATTGGGAAGCCCTATTAAATAAATGTATTGAACATATTGCCTCAAACGTGTATTGACTGACTTTTTCCTAGTACCAAAACATACTATAGACTCTACTTAGAAAAAGCCCACCTTGAACCTTACTGGAGTAAATAAAAGATTAAATTGTTATATGATTAATGAAAAACTCTCCTCTATTCTGTCAAACAGGTACAAAAAAATCCTTCAAATTTGGTTCCCACATGTGTATATTGCATTTTTTTTTAGAAGCTTTTGATGTAATCTTTGACTTTTCATACCTGAACAATTTCCTCTATATTAGGCATAAGCTAATTTATAAGTATGTGTCATTTCATTATATTTTAGTTTGTAGTGTTTTTTATGAAGATTGTGAGTCCCATATAGGGATCACAATGAACATTTTTTTTCTCTATCAGTATGTCTTTGTAGAATGGGAGGAAACCCACGCAAACACGGGGAGAACATGTTGCTCCTGGCAGGATTCAAACCCAGGACTCCAGCGCTGCAAGGCTAACCACTGAATCACCATGTTGCTCCATATTTCTTAGTCTTTGATTCCAGTGGTGTTAAAGTGCTGCATGTTCTGGGGGTAAAGAAGACATTTTTCTGCTATAAAATTGTAACAAAGAAAAGTGCCAAAAACATGACTACCAGTATGACCTTTGTGGCTATTTGTTGCCATTTTATGTTTTGAGTTTTTTTTGTGTGCTTTTTATTTATTTTTATTGTTCACCAAATCTTCTAGAAAATTAAATTCATGATTGTAGTAATCTAACAAATTATTGTACCACATTTAATGTCTTTCAGGTCAGTGGGGTTGGCCCACAGTAAGTCTCTCCTCTGTTTTGGGGATGACATCAGGAATACTTTCTTCTACTATTGAATCAATTGGTGATTATTACACATGTGCAAAATTATCAGGAGCTCCAAACCCCCCAACACATGCTTTAAATCGTGGAATTGGAATGGAAGGTATAGGATGTATTTTAGCTGGTATTTGGGGAACAGGAAATGGAACCACTTCATACAGCCAGAATATTGCAGCATTGGGGATTACGAAGGTAAGTATGCTATGTATTTAAGACTATTAAATGTTCACATATGCATCTTAAACAAAAAAGGTAATGACTCATTTCTAGTGTGGTGCTCCTAGGAAATTGGGCGTGAATTTCTGGGTGTTCTGGAAGAGGCATATCAGAATATTTTCAAGGATACTTCTGAAGAATTTTTTTTTTTTCTAAACTGGAGAACCTTTTTAAAAACTACACCCAATGGCATTATGGGAACTGACTTTACACACTTATTTTTGAACTTTGTAATGTTTGTTGCTTTTTAGGTCATATATAGGTCATATGGGAGTTTTATGCAGTCTTGATGTGTTTTTAATGTAAAGGAAAACTGTAGTTTGGGGGTCAATGAGCTACCACATGGGTTTAGGGACCTAAACCTGCCAAAATCATAATGTTTCATCAATGTTGAGAAATTGTATGTGCCCCGCTGCTGGAGATATTGGTACCGTAAGTTTTGGCACCGATATTTCCCCACTGTCAGAAGAACGTTCCTCATAACTCTGTGTCATCTTTAGGCAGTAAGGAATACTCTCCCGACTGTACTCTAACTTTTACTGTCAAAAATGGTGTTCCATACCACCCAGCGATGACGAGTCTATGGCCAGCGATGACGAAAAATGTTGTAGCAATTTCTTATTCTTTTAACCACAATGTATTTTAGTAATATTAAACAAATGTAGTGCTTAAAACTTGCCTAAGATACTTTTTTACTTCTAGGTTGGAAGTCGATTAGTAATGCAGACAGCGGGGATTCTTTTAATTGTATTAGGTCTGTTCGGAAAACTTGGAGCTATCTTCATAACAATTCCAGAGCCAGTTATTGGAGGGATGTTCATGGTGATGTTTGGTATGATTACCGCTGTAGGCATTTCAAATCTTCAGGTAATCCTATGTGTACAATATTTAAGAATATCTGTCTTTTTAATAGTTTTTATTTTAGTATAATATAATATGATTCATGTATTATTTGGGGTTTATTTCACTGTAAATGTCACTAAAATGAAAGGAATCTGTCTTTATTTACATTTGTGGTAAAATAAAATGGATCTACAAATGTATATCATCCAAAGTACAAATGTATCTTCTTTTCTTTTAGTATGTAGATTTAAACTCCTCAAGAAATCTCTTTGTTTTGGGATTTTCCTTGTTTAGTGGACTTGTTATCCCAACATGGCTGGAGGAACACCCAGGTGTTATAAGTACAGGTATGGTGTATTCATTCTTATGACATGAAAATAGTCAATAGAAAGTGATCCTTCACATTGTTATAATGTAGGTGCAAATTGTCCGTTGCTGGGAAATTGGTAAAAACGTTGTCCTTGTGTATCGTGAGTATAACTGTAGTGTGAAAGTGTAGAGTTATATCACATTGTGACTGTGTGTGTAATCTACTTGAGTTTTAGAAACTTCTTAAACTTTCTACATTCTACATGTTGAGGCCATCTTTTCACACTATTGAGTAGTCAGGGGTTTGTTGGTTAAATAAATATTACTATCAGATAGACTGGAGTTGGAACTCTTTGGATTGACTGAAGGGGAGGATGAGTTTATGTCCCCTGTCCTAAGAATACTCCATGATCTCCATCAAAGGGTAGAATAGAGGTCAGGGCACCTAAGGATCCAAACCTCTAGTTGCCAACTTTCATGGCCTCCAGTGTTTGTTTTCATGGTTCTATGTCACCACTGCAGCCAATCAGGTGCTGTATACCACTGAGGCCTGTGATTGGCTGTATGGTGATGTGATATATACAGCATGTCAGCATTGCAGCCAAGAAGATGACACCATTGTTGCAGGAACTGAGCATGGCGCTGAAGGCATTGGAGGAGAAAACTGGAAAGTTTTGGTTGTTTTGTAATTTTATGACATTTGCTAGTGCTGACCATTAGAGATGAGCGAGTAGTGTTCGATCGAGTAGGTGTTCGATCGAATACTACGGTATTCGAAATACTCGTACTCGATCGAACACTACTAGCTGTTCGAAGTTTAAGGTTCGATGCAGAACCAGCGTTGATTGGCAGAATGCTATACATTCTGCCAATCAACGCTGGTTCTTCTCTTACCTTTAGAAGTCTTCTCCGTGCAGTGTCCCTGCAGCGTCTTCTGGCTGGAATTCACTCTGCCTAGGCATCCGGCCTAGGCAGAACCAACTGCACATGCGTGGGCATGCCCTCACATGCGCAGTCGGCTCTGCTCAGGCGTCGGGCTGGGCAGAGCTGACCGCGCATGCGCAGTGGGCTCTGCCTAGGCCCCGATGCCTAGGCAGAGTGAATTCCAGCCGAAAGAAGCCGCAGGGGCGCTGCGCCGGAGGAAGACTTCAAGGAGAATCCAGCCCGACCTTCACTCTTGGACTTGGTAAGTATAATTTTATCGAATTTTGCGTACCACTGAAATGAGCATAATAATTCTCTTCTCAACTGAGCTACATTTAACTTTAACTACCAGTAAACAAAAGGTTGAGAATGATGTGCTGTAAGAGTCCTTATATTGAATATTGGACTGATGATGCAAGCAGTTGAAGTCTCTATATTTTAAACTACCCAAGCAGTGGTTGACACATAACCCAGATAGCCCCTGTCCCATGAGGCATACCTTCCAGAAGATGAGATGGTGTGGGTAAAAAGTACAATGTTTGTGTGGGTTTCCTCCAGTTATTCCATTCCCTCTCACATGCCAAAAATATTCCCAGGAACAAGGTCCTTGTGGGTGTTGGGGATGAGTACCTGTATGGCAGCCACTGATTCCATAACTCACCTTGCGCTTTGAGCCATTTGTGTGAGAAAACTACATTGCAAATATTAGTCTTCGTCAGGGACGTAACTTGAGGGGGTACAGAGGGTGCAGATGCATCGGGACCCAGGAGCCTTAATGGGCCCATATGCACTGGCATCAGTATTGAGATTACAACTTCCACCTGGCCCATAAACCAAGGAGACCCACAGATTACCCTAACCACACTAGGGTTTGTTAAACTCCTTAGCACTTGTAATCATCACTATCAAGAATTCACTGTAGGGATGAGGTAGAGGGCCGCGGACAAAAGATTGCACTGCGGCCCACAAGATTTTAGCTACACCACTGTTTTTTGTCAAAACTAACATTTGATATACTAATTGATAATGAGTCACAGAGGCAGATTAATAATGCATCAAATGGCAAAAGTTAATTTTTTTTTTCCCGGTCATGTATTATGCACAAAAATTAGTGATTTTTTTTTTTCTTTTTCATATTCCCTTGCCACTTTCAGACCAGGGGCGTGGTGAGGACCATGGCATGGACAAGACCATGGCCCCATCAGATTTATGATCATTTATGATCCCATAAATCTATGTCAGTTACATGTTGGTGTAGATTTCAGTTTGTCTACTGCGGTATACAGTATATTTCCATGTATATTTCAATGTCTCTATATTGGTCTTTACTTAACAAGAAACTGTTCTCCTGAACAAAATGTTCCCATTTATGAAAATGAATGTTCTAACTCAACTGCAAACTGTGTCCTACTTATTGTACATTTTATGTCTCTTTTCTGTCAGTGAGTAGGTGGACGGTTTTGGCCCACATGTTTCATTTCCAATTACGTGCTGGACTCTCGCCACTACACCTTAGTTGCTGCAGAAATGCCATTCATCAAAAATTTTCACTAGAAATTTCTAAATGATTTACACTGTTTGGTAGCTAGATATTTTTTCCTTTTTTTGAACAATTTTATTAAAAACACAATATAAAAAAATGATCTTGCATCTAAATCAGTTATAGATATTTACAGATTTCTGTAGTATGGGGCATATGTAGGAACACCATTTTTTTTCTAATATTGAAAAAAAAAAAACGGACAGAAGAATACGTCTGTCTTTGTTAACATTATAGTGACTTGTGAAGAATGCAAAGGAAAGGCACTCTATGATAGATCAGTATAACAGAACAGCAGCAGTATATGATTTTCCCAAAGGACCATTTCCGCTAAACCATAAAAATATGAACACCAAATATGAATCGCTTTATACCAATATGAACACCAAAGTAAAGGCATCAAAAGTGACTGAAATAAGCCAAATGGGGAGGTCATATTTATAAGACCTATAAAGAGAGTGGGCATATACAAGAGTGCCAATTCATGTGTAATCTGGACATCAACTACACAGGCGTATTTGTCTTCATTTAACCTAGGCTCATAAACCTTGCATGGGAACCAAATATAGGACCAGATATAGATCCAGATGACATCTTCAGCAAGCTTCTAGGTGCAGAAAGTGCAAAAGTTAGCCTAGACAGTCTTAAACTGCACCAGATTTATCATAGTGTATATTGCTGGATGATAAATCTGTTGCATTATTAGACCGTCTTTAGAATAAATGTTAAACCTCATTTTATTTGGCTTATGCATTTAGTTTTATATAGTAGTGGAAGTTAGACCATGCCTGCTTTCCTCCATACTGCAGCTTTGTTCTACAAAACGATATCTCTTTTCTATACAAGTCATAAAAGTGTCTAAGATATGTCAGAACACTTGATAAATGTGGTGCAAGGCAATTTAGATAGTTTTTGGAGAATGTTATGCCAGAATTCCAGTGCACTTTATCTCTCCCCCTCTGACTACTGTAGATATCACTAGTCTTCTATTTCATCTGTGTCTTAGGATACATGAAAACATGGAACATGTTAAACTAGCTTTGTTGGATGAGTAGTCTCTCTTACTATACAAATTTATTATTAAAATAATCTTTTAGAAGGTGAGTACCTATAGATCACTAAACCCTAATGGTATAATATTGGAATAAAGCAAGCCAGAATCGCTCCTCCGAAAGGAAAAGGGTCTTATCCACAGACAGCTGTTTTAGGGTGATTGTCTCTCATCACTGCAAAGTAGAGTGATGACTGGGTGACAGGTTATAGGTATGGGTACTGTGTCTCCTTAAGGCTAGTTGCAGATGATTGAGGTTATTTTGCAGTCTACAAACTAGTACTTAGTCTTCAGTTTTTGTAGACAGGGTGTCTTCAGTGTGTATTCAGTGTGTTTTCAGTGTTTCTACAGCATCAGTGAAGTAGGTCCGCAAAAACGGACAGAGTGTCTTCAGTGTGCCATCAGTTTGTGATAGTTTACAGATCTACCATAAAAACACTGGTCATATCAAATGATATTCATAGCTTGTCCATGAAGACAGATGGCATACTGATGACACACTGAGTACATCAGTGTGCCGTCCTAGGTTTTGTATTCTCCCATAGGTTTCTATGGGTGAGTCCATTCCACAAAAACTGAACAGAATAGGACTTGTTCTATTTAATGCAGTACTGACTGATGGCTTGCACACTGATCAGTAGAAATCACG
Source organism: Leptodactylus fuscus (assembly GCF_031893055.1). Taxonomy (NCBI): domain Eukaryota; kingdom Metazoa; phylum Chordata; class Amphibia; order Anura; family Leptodactylidae; genus Leptodactylus; species Leptodactylus fuscus. The sequence goes on from NC_134269.1 coordinate 151,269,208, forward strand.
GTCGTGTGCATGTGCCCATAGAAATGAATGTGTCAGTGTGTTATCTGTGAAAAACAGGGATAGCTCAGTGATCTCGCCAATGGCTGTCTGTAAGATAAGATAAGATAAGATAATCCTTTAATAGTCCCACATTGGGGAAATTTCAGCGTGTTACAGCAGCATAGTAATACAGATACAGGATAATACAGAGTAATATATTACAGACGTAGACACAGATAAGCTGAGAAGAGAAGATATACTAGGAGTCCATGGCAGCTAAGGAAAAAAAAAACAGAAGAGAAAGAGGAAGACCTCATGGTCATCGTCATAATCATTTAGTTCTCTGTGCGGCGTGATCTTCATTTGGTCTGATGTAGATTATACAGCCTGGTCGCGGTTGGAAGGAAGGACCTGCGATAGCGCTCCTTCTCACACTTGGGGTGAAGCAGACGGTCACTTACAGTGCTGCCAAGTCCCATCAGGGTCCCATACATGGGGTGGGATTTGTTCTCCCGCATGGAGGTCACCACGGACAGTATCCTTCTGTCACCCACCACCTGTACTGGGTCCAGGGGGCTCCCCAGGACAGAGCTGGCCCTCCTGATCAGCCTGTCAAGTCTATTTCTGTCCCTGGTTGATATACTGCTTCCCCAGCAAGCCACACCGAAAAAGATGGTTGAGGCAACCACAGAGATGAAGAAGGCCCTAAGAAGTGTCCCCCGGACTCTGAAGGCCCTCAGCCTCCTGAGCAGGTAGAGCCTGCTGTGGCCCTTTCTGTGCAGCGCCTCCAGGTGATCAGCCCAGTCTAGTTTATTGTTGAGGAGCACGCCCAGGTACTTATAGGTCCTGACTATCTCAATACATGTTCCTTGGATCTCCACCGGGGTCGGAGCACCTCTCCGTTTACTAAAGTCCACCACCATCTTCTTGGTCTTCCCAGCATTAATCCTGAGCTGGTTCTGCTGGCACCATTCAACAAAATCCCGGTTTAAGTCTCTGTATTCCCTATCGTCGCCATCAGTGATAAGGCCGACTATAGCAGAGTCATCGGAGTACTTCTGTAAGTAACAGCTGGATGAGTTGTGCCTGAAGTCAGCAGTGTACAGTGTGAAGAGGAATGGGGCAAGAACTGTACCTTGTGGTGCCCCCGTACTACAGATCACAGTGTCGGACACACAGTCCTGGGCTCTCACATACTGAGGGCAGTTTGTCAGGTAGTCTAGGATCCAGTTGGACAGGTGATGGTCCACACCACCAAGGTTCAGCTTCTCCCTCAGTAGCCCTGGCTGAATGGTGTTGAAAGCACTAGAGAAATCAAAGAACATTATTCTCACAGTGTTCCCGGGTTTCTCCAGGTGAGAGAGAGCTCTATGAAGAAGGTGGATGATGGCATCATCTACCCCAATGCCTGGCCGGTAGGCAAACTGGAGAGGGTCCAGAGCGGAGCTCACTAGGGGGCGTAGGTGTGTCAGGACCAGTCTCTCTAGGACCTTCATCAGGTGTGATGTCAGTGCTACTGGTCGGTAGTCATTGTAGCCCATCGGGTTGGGTTTCTTTGGGACTGGTACCACGCAAGATGTTTTCCACAGTTGAGGTACTACTCCCAGCTTCAGGCTCATATTGTACATGTGCGTTATAATACCACACAGCTGGTCACTGCACATAGGGGCCTAAGGCCGGTTGCAGACGACCATGTTGTGGGTCAGTGTGCATGCCTGTATTTCACTGAGAGCACACTGATCCATTCTTTTTTATGGGCCCGTACACACGACCGTGATTTTCATTCCTGTGTGTAGGCCGACAGTCCAAGCCGTATAAGACAGGACAAGTCCTATTTCTGTCCTATTTTGCGGCCTGTGCTTCCGTGGCTCTTATTCATTTATTGAATGGGGTTGCGGAGGCATGGCCTTTGCACAGGCGGCACATGGAGACATCCCTGTGTCCCCCGTGTGCAGCCCATGCTTTTAAATCAAGACGGGCCTGTTGCAATACAAAGGTATAATAGAATAATAGGAGATATAAGGGTTTTGTTGTAGAAATAGACTGCTTTAAGACACTGGATAACTCAATACAGATGGAGTGGGAGGCAGAGGAGTTCTATAAAACATTTTCATTTCATTTATGTAAAGTGCACGACCCCTTTAAATGTTAATACCCACAATAAGAAATGTAGTCCAGCATTATAGCTTTTGATTTCTATACTTTTCTCTTGTGCAAATGCATTTTTTTTTGGTGTTAGTTATTACTAGAATTGAACCAGTTCCTCCCAGAAAGAAAATGTCAATGAGCAATTTAACCTGGCCACAATGTTAATGCTGTAAAAGAAACAGATGGAGTAACATTCTCAGTTGTCAGGGAGAAGGGATAACTGCACAATTTCAAGCAGTGGATTGGAGCAATCCTTTGGCTTGGATGGCATCCCAAACACAAAATGCAGTCTGACGGGGTCGGTATTACCTAGTCTTGCAAGTAGTCCTTGAATAATTACCTACATGGCATAAATGTTCCTTTCACTAATATTTATGGAATACTGTTTATGAATAGATAAATTCTTTGCTTTGGCTCGGCCTCAATTCACTACCAATCCATTTAGCAGCTATGAAACCACTTTCCTTTGTATTCTACTTTTTTGTTCTGTAAATACATTGAATCAAACAAAGAAAACTTGCCAACCAGTGTTATTGAATTGTTGGGGGAACACCTTGTGAAAATAGACATTTAGCAGGACAGCTTCCTTCTTATTTTACTAATGTGAATTAGACTAGTTTATTTAGTCATCAAGTTTTATTTTTAGCATTTATGTTGATAGAATAAGAACACATGAAGAAGAGATACTAATATTGTGTGTGCAGGCAGCTCGGTGTCTCAGTGGATGGCATTGTTGCCTTGTAGCACTAGGGTTCTGAATCTGACATTTCTTGGGCTACACAACAGCTTTGGCATTGATTCCCTTTTCACGACCGAAAATAACCTGGTTACCCTGTGACACCTTTCCTTATGTTAAAGAATACATTCCCATTGCAACCTGAGGGTGCTGCTGCCATCACAAAAAACAGGCAATAATCGATGTTTTTTTGTTGTGGCACCCTCAGGTTCACAAAGTTGCTCCATTTACTAATATCAGTGATGGAATTGCAAGGTGACTATTACCAATTACAGGCCACAATGGTGACCCCGGGCACATGATGTCACCAGGAGAGTCCAAGATGACTCGAGCAGGTCCAAAACAGGTGAGAGAAGGAGAGTATAATATTTTTTTTTTCAACTCACACGGGCCTCCACCTATTATCCTTTGGAAGGGGAGGAGAAAACACTCGAACCAGTACTAACAATAAGAAAGTGGGTGACAAAAGTAACACTACTACTGGTTTTGAGAATGAAGATGAACTCTTTAACCATTTAGCTCCCGTAGCTCAGTCACAGAACAATATTACTTCTGATACTTATGTGATCTTGATTCAGGATTCTGTATGTTTGTCCTCCTCCATAACATGTAATTTACCGCAAGGCCTTTCTGGACTGTCAGCCTCCTATTTCTGTTAGTCAGAGCATCCTTCCTCCTCTTTTTGATGAGCTGGTTAGGAATAGTCAATATTGTTTGCAAGTAGAGGAGGAAGACATGACTGTTGGTGGTAGAGGTAGTAGTGTTGGGTGATTCCAGCCAATATACAGGCCCAACTGCCAAAAAGCCTGCCCAGGACAGACTTAGGGCCCCTTCACACGGAGTAAACGCGCCGCGCATTGTGGCGCGTTTACGGCGCGTGTACGCCGCGTTTTTTTACGGTGCGCGATTACGCCGCGTTAACGCGGTGTAATCGCGCACCGTAAAAAAACGTGGTGTACATGCGCCGTAAACGCGCCACAATGCGCGGCGCGTTTACTCCGTGTGAAGGGGCCCTTAGGGGAAACTCGCAGGGTGAGGATTTTGAAACTGGCGATGGTAGTTCCAGACACATTTCCACTGGTGTTAGCGACAGCAACTACATACAGTCATCTCCTGTGTAGGGTTGAGCGATCGTGTTTGGAAAAAATCGGATTCCGATTGGCGATTGAGAAAATTTCACGATCGCGATCGGAATTCTGAACACGATCTTTTTAGGTGGGATCGAGATCGGTAGTATTTCCCTCAATGCCTTCACACTGAGTATATAGTGTATACTCAGTGTGAGGGCTCCGCTGCGGTTCCATAGGAATGAATGGAAGCAGCCGGCACACAGCCTTAACCCCCTGCGCGCCGGCTGCCTCCATTCATTCTAATGGGAGACTAAAGTAACATCTCTAGTAGCTACTTACCTCCAGAGATGGCTGCTCCGCTGCTCTTCGCCTCGCTGCCGCTCCAGCTGCAGTCTTCTTCGCCTCGCTGCCCCCTGCCTCCCAGGTTAGGAGAGTGTGGGCGGGTTAGGAGAGTGTGGGCGGGTACAGGGCGGGGAGACGTGACGTCTCCCCTCCCAGTACCCACCCACACTCTACTAACCTGGCAGGGAGGGGGCAGCGAGGTGAAGAAGACTGCAGCTGGAGCGGCAGCGAGGTGAAGAACAGCGGAGCAGCGGAGCAGCCATCTCTGGAGGTAAGTGGACACCAGGGGGGACTAAGTAGACAGAGGATTAAAAAAAATCCTCTGGCTACTTAGTGATTCACTACACAGTGTGGATTCTAACAATTCTTAGATTCCATGCTGTATAGTGAATAGAATTGCTTTTAAAATCCGATCTCCGATTAATAAAAAAATCCCATTGACTTGCATTGGGATTGAAATTGGGGTCGAGATCAGGTTTGAATGAAAAATGATCGGAAATCGGATTTTAAAATCGATCCTGAAAAGTCAAGATCGGCTCAACCCTACTCCTGTGAAGTTATTTTGAGAGGTTCACTCATCTCTGGTAACAATCTCTGCACAGCTAAATATGTTGCATTTAGAAATAAATATATACTCAAACTCCCTTTAAAATGTATACTCTTTGCTGCTCTATATGTGTGAACCTGAATGGTGCATACTGCAAGGCATACTATGAATTCCATTCATATTTGAATTACAAGATTACAAGTGTTTTACACTATATATTTTGTAGGATATTTCCACAGTAAAAATAATCCTTGTAAATATTGATATGATTATTTGTGACTGATGTATTGGGAATCATCCTAGAATATTGTTCATGGGTCATACTTGGATGTTTATTTTCAATGTACTATTAATAACGATCTATAAAGTTACAATGGCCTCAGCTGTAGTACTGTCTAGTGGTGTACTAGATACATTACACTGCTTTCTACCTTTGTAGTACATTTACTATACTGTTACCTTCCAATAAAATATGTACAGTATTCTATTGCTCTCTTCCAGAGTATTCTATCTCCACGATCATATTTAAACTTGTAGCTTAAGCCCACTGAAGTTTACCCTTGGCACCTTCAGTATTATATACCGTATAGCTCATTCCCTATATTTCAGACCACCTCTCATATCTAGCAACATACCTGGGCTGGTCTATTCCTCTCTATTCTCTCCACCTCACTGTGATTCACTATACTAATGCCAGTCTTCTGTCTCTGCAATAAGCTGCTGAGCCCTGGTAAGGGCTGAAAACATGTGTCCCATAGATATCGTATGTCTGAGTACAGTGCAGGCCTAAGCCAGCATATACCATATTCTGTATGTACTTTATAGGACCATAAATAAGATCACAGCATAATAAATGAAATTTAGGCCCCTGGTAGGAGCGTTGATTTTTTAATTGAAATCCAAATAATATAAAAAATTGTTTGTCAAAATGACCTAGCCATTATCTAATTTTATTACTATGTAACAAACAGAAAGAAGAAAACTCCTGTGACTGTAGACATATGTTCTGCTAAGCCTCATCTGTATTCCATTTCACATGAAAATAGAGCAATTATTTTTCTAAGTTGTCCATATGACAAGAAAACATTAGACAATAACTTAGATTGTGTATAACACTCATCTTCCAATATAATTTGCTATGCCTAGCCCACACGGTCGAAGTCTTCACATAAAATTATTTTCCTGTCTACTTGATTAATGTCTATTTATTAGTTTGGCTACATATTTAAAGCATTATTTGCAGATGGATGGATTCCCTTCCAGCGGAAATCGAGAATGGGGATATCTATAAAGCATGACTTCTGAATAATATTTTAATACTTTTATTTAACTAGTTCGGGCTTGTCTCTGTCTGACGTGCAGAACATAAATTACATTTAGTAAGGATGATGCTAGAACTTACAGCTCACATACCAAGGTTTCCAGTATAATCCTCTCAACCCTCTTCTTCTGCTCTCTAAACACGAAAGAAATAGCTTTTTGTGCTACTCATAGCGCTCTCTTCTGGTACATGGTATATTCCGGAGTCCAGGATCTGACTGTCAACTGAACAGTAAGTTCACAACATTTAGGCAGCCACAATTCAATTACTGCTGATCACTGTTTAAGGATGGCTGAACCTGCTTCACTTGGTATCGATTACCAATACAACGGGACCAAGATTGTTTCTATTGAGACTAAGCTTGAGTATGGACCACACCTCTAGCTAATCCCTTCCACACATTGCAGAAAAAAATCTGCAGCGGAAAAGCTGTGTGTTAAAAAATTGCAGCATGTCAAATAAACCTACGAAACGCTTTCTGTATAGGTATAATAGAGACAGAAAGTCTGCAGAGGAAAACTCTCTGGATTTTTCTTGCTTTTTATATTACGATCGCTATTATTTGAATGGCCCGATGCGAGTAACGAGCGGACCGAGTAACTAGTATGCATGCGCATATTATTCATCCCGCGCATGTGCAGTAATGATTTTCCGGACACCGTGATCCTGTGGCACCGGACAGCGTGCGAACTGTTGGTTTGGCGCGTGACGTCTTTTCCTGCTACACATTTCCTATTTTCAACCATTTATAACCTGGAATCGCCCATGTATGTTAAGTATCTTGTCCACTGGGGCAGGGTAAGTTTAATCTACTCAATTATTATACTTTTTACTGTCACTATGTTTTTATATCGTTTTCTGGTTTGGGCACATGCTAATAGAAAACCAGTTTAATAAAACTGTTGCCACCAAGTTTAGGTACAATGCCACATTAGGCTAAATCCCATCATTATGGTTTTTTACTTGTATATCTTTACCTTTTTTAGCTAACTGCGTCAATTCTTAATGGGTACATATATATATATATATATATATATATATATATATATATATATATATTTTCACTAATGAACTCTAATCTATAAATGCAGTTTTTTACCCAATAATGTGTAAACTGTATAGCGTATGAATATTTGTTTTATTTACATTTCACATTGAAATCATTATATATCTTTTACATTGTATTGGTATTGTGTTTATTGTTATTATGGTTATTATTATTATTATTATTATTATTATTATTATTATTGCATAAATAAGTGGTTGGCCTTTGTCAAATATATTTGTAATTATTCATTTTTAAAGATTTGTATTGCACTTAAGAAAAGGCTTCAATGCCCGGAACGCGTCGTGACAAAGTTGTCTTCTGAATTTCTAATTGGGTGAGCGCTGGTTTACTGCCTATCCTCCGTAAGGCTGGTCCTTTTCCTCCACTCATTTTTTTCTGCAGCGTTTTTTTTTTTTGCTGCAGCTCTTTACGTGAAGCCCAATCCTTGAAAACAAAAAAAACATCATGCACAGTTCTTAAAAGCGTTATCAAAAACTGACAATAAATGACTTATCATTGGCCAGGCCACAACACAATGTATTTATCTGTCTGTTTTTGGTTCCCTGTACACTGTTAAACAGTTGATCCATGTGAGGCTCGAGTCGGACTCCCATTGATTTCAAATAACTTATTTTAAGGCTAGTTCATTAATTGTCAACCTAAAGCCCTTTGCAGATGACTGTGTGAAAGATCAGTGTGCTATCAAGGTTTTTCCCGAATAGCACACTGACCCATTAATTTCTATGAGCCCTTGCACATGACTGTGAATTACATGGTCCGGTGTGTAGACCAACAGGATGGGACACAAAATATAGAACAGGTACTATTCCTGTCTAATTTTGCGGCCCTACTCAATGAAGGAATGGCGCTTCGGAAGCATGGTCAGTGCATGGGTGGCACAAAGATGACAAAAAATGCAGCATTTTACAGAACCTGCACAGTGAATGAGATACGGGCTAATCCCATCCACACATTGCAGAAAATACTCCACAGTGGAAAAGCAACATTTTCGCAAAATCGCAGCATGTCACTTATGCTAGTGCAAACACTGGCGGTTTCCATATGATTATAATAAGGGCAGAAAGTCTGCAATGAAAAACTGAAAAAACACATCGAAAAACACAGCATGGAAAAAAAGCCTGATGCATTTCCATGCGTTTTTATGTGGGGCCAGATATATATACTGCAGCAGTTTTTTTTCTTGTTCCTAAAACAATTGCTCTTTGGTTGGCACGATTATATTTATATCTTTGGCAAAATGGCTGGTAACTAGCTAAGATCCGTAATTTTATGGTCATTTAGCAAACAATGCCTTCTGCAACTTCACCTATATTACATTTCACCTATAATTGCAGAAAATCTTTTTTAATGTGCCCAAATAACGAAAAAGGGTTAAACAATAACTTAGATTGTGTGTAACATCCATATTTTAATATAATTTGCTATGCTTAGCCCACATGGTTAATGTTTTCACATACAAAATAATTTTCCGGTTTATTAGTCTACTTGATAAATGTCTATTGGTTCATTAATGTTGATTAATGGCTACATATTTAAAGCATTATTTGCAGAGGGATGAGCTCTCGGTCAGTGGGAATTGAGAATGGGAGTATCTATAAAGCATCATTTCTGAATACTATCTGATTTATGGCAGGTTCACACCTGCGTTCGGTTTTCTGTTCGGGGGTCCACAAAATAGAAAATAATGGGGCCACCTGGTTTCCCTCCATAAAAGGGCAGAAAATGCGGAGAAAAAAGCACTGCTTGCAGTTACTCGTAAATTATATGCCCCACATTTTAATGTCCCCTTTCAAATGCCCCACAGTATTAAGTCCCTTTCCTGCTACCCCAGTTTAAACTGGCAGAAGCTAGAGGGGGACATGAAACTGGAGCAGCTGGAGGGGGACATTAAACAGTGGGGATGGTTGGAGGTGGACAATAAATTAATGGCAGCTGGAGTGGGACATGAAATTGGGGGCAACTAAAGGCAAACAGATCCCTTTCCAGCTACTCCCACGGTTTATTGTCCTCCTCCAGTGACCCCCATTGTTTAATATCCTCCTTCAGTTGTCCTCATTTTAAGGTCCCTCTTACCTCCCCCCCCCCCCAATGTTAAATTGCCACCTTCATCTGTCCCCAGTTTAATTTTTTCATTTCATCTTCCCCTGTTTAATATGCCCCTTCATCTGCCACCAGTTTAATGTCCCCCCATGTCTGCTCCTAGTTTAATGTCCCCCCATGTCTGCCCCCAGTTTAATGTCTCCCCTTCGTCTGCCCTCAGTATAATGCCCCCCCTCCATCTCTGCCTTGAGTATAATGTCCCTCCTCCATCTCTTCCCCCAGTAGAATGTTAGCCTTCCATCTCTGTCCCCAGTATAATGTTTCCCTTCCATCTCTGCCCCCAGTATAATGTTCGCCTTCCATCTCTGCCTCTAGTTTCATGTCCCCCCCTACATCTCTGCCCCAGTATAATGTCCCCCTCCATCTCTGCCCCCAGTATAATGTCCCCCCTCCATCTCTGCACCCAGTGCAATGTCCCCCTCCATCTCTGCCCCCAGTATAATGTTCCCTTACATCTATGCCCCCAGTATAATGTTCCCCTTCCATCTGTGCCCCAAGTTTCATGTCCCCCCTCCATCTCTTCCTCCAGTATAACGTTCCCCTTCTATTTCTGCCCCTAGGTTATTGTTCCTCCTCAATTTGTTGTCAATTTAACATAAAAACACTGATACTCACCTTTCCTCGATCCCTTGCCGTTCTGTCTGCAGTTTCAGTCTCCAGGCGCGAGGTGATGACGTCATTCACATTGCGCCCGGGGCCAAAGCTCAGTGCTGAAGCAGGAGCAGACAGCTCCTGCTTCCTCTAACACTGTATTCAACTCATCTGTGTCTGGAGGACATACATCTCATTGACAGGGACTGTGGGACATGACCCTGAATCTGGGAATATCCCGCAGAATCCGGGACGGTTGGGACGTATGCCGACTTTTCTGTTTCTAGCACTGAAAATGGATCCCTGGAAGATATTTTCTGACTGCCATATTAGATCTCCCCCTGCTTCCTCGGAAGTTAATCAGAGTGAAAGAATTTCCTTCACTCATTTTCTGTCTGGGCAGAAATTTCCTTTTAGTTTTGTGGTCTTGAAAATAACAAAATCTGATCCAAGTCTTTACTTATAATTGCTGAAACTTTTGGGTTTAATTTGAGGCTTGATTGGAATGAAATTACATTCATGAATGACATCTGGTTATTGTATCTAAAATTTGGCTCAAGCAGAACCTGATGATAAAGAACTTGTGAATGAAATGGCAGTATACAATATATCTTCCAGGCCTCCTCATAGATCATATATTACATCTCTTCCTGACAGAAAACTCATCGTGCATATTAACTGTGGCAAGAAATGCTTGTAGTTGCTTTCATATTACCATTGGCTTCCTGGATACTTCCGTTTGCATCTGTTTTTGGTGGGATATTTTACTGTAATGATTCACCAATTACCTAATGTTTGACTTAAATTCCTAAGAAATTGCTTTGTAAACTCTCCCAAACACATGGATACAACCAATTTTTGTTCACTAGACCATTTTTTCTTGTCCTTGAGGTTTAAGTGTTCAAAAACCAAACAGATCACATTTTCCATCTTCTAGCATTCACCTGTTTAATGATTTACAAATTTGATATAAACCTTTCCCACATTGAGTGTCAGTGTAAGGGGCCATTCACACAGAGTAAACGCGAGCCGATTATGGCAAAATACACGTGTAAAAAATGCGCCAAAAATGTGCCAAAAAACACATGTTTTTTGGCGCATTTTTTACATACGTAAAAAATGGCATTGAAGTTAATGGGAGTCTGATTTTTACACGTGTATTTTTTACACGTGTATTTTGCCATAATCAACTCGCGTTTACTCCGTGTGAACGGCCCCTTAAGGGAGCCTGCACACGGAGTAAATGCTTGCTCATTCTAAACGTAAAACTCGTTCAGAGTGAGCGGTGTAAAAAACAGATCCCATTGACTTGAATGGGTGCCGGCATACGCGCCCTACCCATTGAAATCAATGGGAAGCTTTTTTACCTATTGCTTTCAATGTATTATGCATGTATCACATTGAAGGCAATAGGTAAAAAAGCCTCCCATTGAGTTCAATGGGTAGCGCGCGTAAGACCGAACCCATTGAAGTCAATGGGATTCTGTTTTACTGCGTTCACTCTGACATGTGTTTACATGTCAGAATGAGCGGCACGTTACTTCATGTGAACCCAGGTTAACATTTACCATTATCCTTGACCACTGATGTTTGTCTGCTCTACCCCAGCGGTATCTGCTCTTGCACCATCATGCAAAATTACGTGCCATATATGATCGTAACTCTCATTGAAATAAATGGGATCTTTTTTGAGCACGCAAACTTCTGACACACGTATACATGCCAGATTGCACGCCACTTTACTCCGTGTGATCTCCCCCTAACCCTTAGCAACCAAGCACTGTGTATGCACTGGTCTTTATGCAGGAGTTCCATATATGTATGGTACCAGTTTGTTCTCCAGTTATCTCTAAGGCTAGTCTTACATGACCGTAGTTTAAGACCGTAGTTTAAGTCCGCAAATGGTCTGCAATTGAGGGTTTTAAATTGCAGACCATTTGCGGACACATTATACTCAATGCGGCCTCTTACACCACCGGATATTTTATCCGTGGCGTTCCGGGCCGCAACCGAGGTCCGCACTTTTTAGAACATGCCCGTAATGGCCGCAGTTCACGGCAGGTCACGGACATCTGCGGAGTGTAAGTTGATGATCAGCAACTAGTGTTGCTGATCAGCAGCTTGAGGACCATAAAAGCATTACAGTCTTGTAAGACCAACCTTAAGAGGAGCTTTAGAGTTTTAATCCATAAGAAAGTCACGCAAACACAGTTTTTCTCTAATTTTTTTCCAGTTTCCAAGTACATAAAATATAAAATGGTACCATTATGCATTGCAAAGTACCAGCACTTCTATTGCAGGCTATGTAGCATAGCCTGCTATAGAAGCAATGTAATGACAAGCCGGGGAGCCTTCACAAGGCTCCCGGCGGTCATAGTAACGTGACGGCGGCCCCGGAGCTTACTCCGGGTGCCAGTGATCACCAGGAATATGGCGGCGCCCACGCGCCGCTGGGAAAATGGCGCCTCGGTCAGCTTTGCCTACTCTGTAAAGCAGTAGACACCCGTCGGCTATGGCGGCCGCCCGGCTCCCAGGCGGTCGCCATAGCTACACACCCAGCATGCGCTGTACTAGTACGGCGGATGTCGGGAAAGGGCTAGAAATGTGTTCTCTCTATGTTATGTAACTGGAATAAGTTTTATGTACTCTACATCTAAGTAATTAGTAATCTTCTATCGTCTGTATGCTTATACTAACACAGTTGCAGGGTTAATTTAAAGTATAGACACTATGTAATACATTGACAGCCCCACAATTCATCCGAGTGTCATCCATCCTCCATTGTCTTCAGTGGGGTGTACCATTCCACTCCGATGCTACTGAGCAGGATAGGACCTGCTCTATAATTATTGGAACAGAGCACTAGACCACCCATTAAAAAAAGCCTAGGCCTGCACATTTAGTAGTATCCATGAGGCCTAACAAACTAAACTTTCTGTGTCTAAGGAATTAGGCTACTGTATGTTAAAGTTGTTATATGGCCCCAAAAGTGCTTTTTTCATACTGATGCACGAGTGGACATATGACATGTGCATCTAGTTCAGGGGGTAAGAAATAAGCAGTGTTACTTACCTCTCCTGAGCTCCAACATCTGTCTTCCACCCTCTTCTGGTCTTAGAGATGTCATGAATGATGTCAGAGCGCTGGGGCCTGTGACGGTTAATCTGCAGTCACATTCGCATCATGGCGCAGAATGACAGCAATGTAACCCACATGATGTCACACTAGCATCATTTTACATTAAAATGCCAATGTGATCACTAAGGCCCAATCACAGGCATCAGTGGTCTATGACATCATTCATAATGTCTCCAAGACCAGAAGAGAGTGGAAGACTGGTGATGGAGCCCAGGAGAGGTGAGTAACACTGTTTATTATGTTTCCTCACCTCCAATGGGCCTCTTCTCATTATATTATTGGGTCTGAAGAGATCAGTTGGGGTTCAACACCTGAACATTGCACTTGTTAACTGATCCAGTTGCCTTTGGGTTCTGAAAGCTACTGTTGCAGACAGGGCTGGAAGTAGTTTTGCTCCTGATGGCAACAATAATACAATACACATTGCTTTTTTGCTGCAAGAATTAAGAAAACCTCAGTGGTGAGCAATGTCAGGATCTTTCATAAAACATATTTGGCAAAGTTTATTGGCTTCCACTATTAATCTATAGGAGCTTGTCACTAAAAGGAAGCCTTGATGCAGATGTGCACAGAACCTTAAAATGCTTGAAGGGGTTTCCACCACATCAATTATCCACTATCCATAAGATAGGGGATACATTACAGTTCTGATGGGATCTAACTGCTGGGGGTGTTTTACTCCATAGTCTGAATGGAGTGGGAGTTGTCCTGTTCCATTAATTTCAATAGGACAGCAAGACATACCCGAGCTCTAGTGGTCCTATTGCAATGAAACGAATAAAGGTCCACCTTTCTGACCACTGCTCCATTCAGACTGGTGAGCAAAACATCCAGTTCTCATGGTTGGTTGGGATCCTAGCAGACAAATTCCAACTGATCTGAGACACATTGTGGAAAAGCTGCTTTTTTTTTATTACAGATTTTGCTGTTTTTTTATTTTTTTTTTCAGCCAAAGCCAGGAGAGGATTTAACAGGAGCATGCAGTGTACCACCTCAGCAAAATCCGGAACTCAAAACACTGCATTTCAGCAACGTGGCCTCAAACTCAAGCACTTTTCAGTCTTATATTCAGTATACTCTTGTTGTGATAGGTTTATAGCATCTGTAGGAAGTCATAATGTAAAGATTATCCTGGAGAGGATTATCACAATCAAATAACATGTCACAGGAAACTCACAAGAAAATAGGTTTCATTCATCATCATTTATTTTACTGTCTTATCAGTAACTCAGTCTTCTTGTGATGTTCTGGTGACTCACATTAGCTATGCTGGCAGGAAAATAAAAAAAAATAGTAAAACCCTTTTCTCTGAATAATAGTTCCACGAATGTTCATTTCCTCAATTTCAGCATCTTTTAAAGCTAAATTATCTTTAGATGAGGCACTTTGCTGAAAAAAATTGGCATTAATTGCTTCTTCATGTGTACCACTTGCCTAAGGTGTCAGTTTGCTTATCTGTTCCCATAATTCAAGAAAATCTAGTATTTCAGTAATTATCATTAGCAATTTGTGTTTTGCTCAGACGACACTTTGTCCTTCTATTGTAAGATCAAAAATTTTCTTTGTTTTTTTTTTTTGTGACGTAGAAATGAAGTGCCAGGTGGCCATAAAATTATATGACTTATAATCTTGTGCTCTATCTTGAAGACTTGTTTATTAGTGTTACTACCTTTGCTACTGATGTGTTCTTTTATGATCTCTTTTTTCTGTGATAGGTTTTCCAAGTATTTCCATACATCCTTTTTTCTTGTTAACCTGCAACGCTATGTCTTTCATCTTTAGTGACTTTAGTTGTAAAGGTCTTCCCATCTGCCATCTGTGAAGTCTTCGACATTCCTAAGGTGTATTTTCTATCCCAAGATCAATGTTCTTTTAATTTTAAGAGAATGTTGTAGGACATTTTGTATTGTTTTAATTCCCGACTATTTTATATGAAATTCCTTCAATAAGGAGCCACCAACCTTAAGTAGATATCAAAGATTTACTCCTTGCTGAAACTCATTTTCTTCAATATATGTGTAGATGGTACCGTATAGAGCTCTGAAAGAATAGTATGCCACATATACATTTTAGAAGCATCTGCGTGCAATATTTAGGGCAGATATTACGACAGTAAGGCAGATATTCAAGATTTCATCACGTTAACCTAAAATGGTGTTGCTGAAATGATTTGGTATTTGCTGCTTTGAGGTATAGATTTCTCTGATCTTCATCCTGTACACTCACAAAAAACTATGTATTTTGCTGCAGACAAAACCCAAAAATCAAGGTCCATAAAATCAGTGTTCGACCAGAGTCAGGATAGCAGACTAGGGACAGAATAAGGACCATAAGGATCCATTCACATGAAGGAAAATGGTGAGGAATTTGGTGTGGAATTTCAGCGCTGATAAAAAAAAAAAGCCTCCCCCTAGCTTACCCCTGCTTATACTCCCCTTATTTATACTCCCCTTCGTTTATTTGCTCCCTCCTCCCCACGATCCCCCAACTCACCACTCCTATCCCTCCTGCTTCCTGACACATGATCCCCTCTGCCAACACAATCCCACCCTTTGCTTCGCCTTCTTCTTTTCTCGCCCTATGCGCTTTCCCCCCCTCTCTCTTCTCACCCCTCCCCTCCCTCCCACACTCTCTTCCCCTCTCCCCCCCTCCCCACCCCCTTACCCCGCCCATATGATACCTGCAACTCTTGGGCTTTGGATCACTTGATTGATTCACCATCTTTGCACCCTCCGTTTTCTCTTCTCCCTGATTGACGGAACCATAAATATATAGTCAGTCGGAAATGTAAAACGACTGACATTGGAGAACATCCTTTAGTTTGTGTCTACTGGTCCTATTCTCTACACGCTGATTCTTATGTTTTGTTTGTTTGCCTTGTTTATGACTTCGGTTTGTTTATGACTAATGTCCTCGGATTTACTCACATGCTGGATAACTTGGATGACATGACCATCTGAGTTTAAAGCACTACCACATGTTACTGCTATATTGCCCTATGTTATTGTACTTCTTTTTCAGTATTTTTACTGTGGGCCTTGTTTCTTTCGGCCTCACTATGCATATTTTCAAGTTACATTTGCTGTAAAATTGAAAAAATCCTAATAAAACAAGTTGAATTAAAAATAAAAAAAAAAAGCCTCCCATTGACTTCAATGGGTTCTTTTTTCTGCCATTTTCATGTTTATATAAATTAAGATCATGCAGTTGGGCATGCAGTTATGTTATTTGCACAGCTCTGGTAGCGCAATAAGAGGTTTTATTGAATCTATGGAGAGCTAGTAAATGGGTTAGGATTATTTGACCATTATCATTAAGATGAAAATATACATCTAGAGAGGAAGCATAAGCCTTAATATATTGGGGATGTTGTAAGATCTAGTTATTAACACACAGAGTCAGGTCATCTGGTGGTCAGCAGAAGACTGCACATGAGAGAAAATCGCTCTGCTCACCAGAAAAAAACAATTCTGGTAAAAATTCTGTGAAGATTAAACAAAAAGGTAAAATCCTTCTCACCCGGATGAGGATGATGCCACACATGCAGGGGTGAACCTGCCTTTGTTGCCGCCCGAGGCAGATGACAGAAAGTCGCCACCCCCCACCCGGGAGAAGGGGGTGGGGCAGAGCAAAGGGGGGCATGGCAGAGCAAAGGGGGTGTGGTGGAGCGAAGGGGGTGTGGCGGAGCGGTGTTAGCAGGCAGAGAGCAGGTCCTGCTCTCTGCCTGAGCATGAGGGGAGGCCACTGGAGCAGCGCTGCTCCAGCGGCCTCCCCAATCCACACTAAGCCAGTACAGGACAGCTTGTCCTGGACTGGCTTAGGTAAGCAAAAATGCCGCCCTCCCCGGGGCCCTGGCATAGCGCCGCCTGAAGCGGTCGCTTCAGGTCGCCTCATGGGAGGTGCGGCGCTGCACATATGTGGGAGTGAGTTCCGATAAGGTTCAAGGTGCAGTACAATCAATTGTAGGCCATAACATTTTATTAAAATCCTCAACTACCAACAGGAGACCTTTTGTTAACTAATAGAGATGAGCGAGTAGTGTTCGATCGAGCAGGTGTTCGATTGAATACTACGGTATTCGAAATACTCGTACTCAATCGAACACTACTAGCTGTTCGAAGTTTAAGGTTCGATGCAGAACCAGCGTTGATTGGCAGAATGCTATACATTCTGCCAATCAACGCTGGTTCTTCTCTTACCTTTAGAAGTCTTCTCCGTGCAGCATCCCCGCAGCGTCTTCTGGCTGGAATTCACTCTGCCTAGGCATCCGGCTTAGGCAGAGCTGACTGCGCATGCGCGGGCATGCCCGCGCATGCGCAGTCAGCTCTGCTCAGGCGTCGGGCCGGGCAGAGCCGACCGCGCATGCGCACTTGGCTCACCCTAGGCCCCGATGCCTAGGCAGAGTGAATTCCAGCCGGAAGACGCCGCGGGGGTGCTGCCCCGGGAGAAGACTTCAAGGAGAATCCAGCCCGACCGGCACTCGTGGACTTGGTAAGTATAATTTTATCGAATTTTGCGTACCCCTGAAATGAGCATTTCCCCCCACAGACTATAATGGGGTTTGAAATCCGTTCGAACAGTCGAACAGTGTGCGGCTGTTCGAATCGGATTTCGAACCTCGGACATTTTAGTGTTCGCTCATCTCTATTAACTAACAGATTTTAAGCAGAACCAGTATAAGGAATCATAATTGACAACTACTAGGCACATAGAGCATAACCAATGTATATGGGACAATGTTAATGTAGCATAGCAAGATAGCATAGCATCCATCCTCATCTACAGTTTCCTGATCAACACCAAATGCTATGGTATCTCTCACCACTGTGGCCAGTCCACACCTCTTTCTAATAGCGTGAGAAATGGGATAGTGCTTATGATGAATGGACTCCGATTCAAATGAGTCTCCTGGAGACAAAGCATGTCCAAGTTAGATGTCCTCGCTTCCTTCCACAGTGTTGTCTGTGTATAATGAAAATTAACTTTAGTACTTTAAACAGAGGTATGAGAAGTCAGACTGCTGGCAGATGAGTGTATAAGGACAAGGGTATTGGGAATATGAGGAGCTGTACTCGCTGAGACCTGTTCCAGTATTGCTGGTAATGCAGGTTGCACAAAAGAGGCATGATGCGCCATCATGAAACATTTCAGTCATGGCAGCAGAAATTTTGGGAGTTTTAGTGGACTCTTCTTCTTCCTACTGCAAACCATTAAAGTCAAGATGATGCCTGAAGATTTTGTGCCAGTAAAGCACCAGGTAAAAGTTTGCTTAGTGGGTGTGTGCTGCTGAAATTGCTGGTGAACAGAGGAGCTCAAAGACTACATGTCTTCCTCCATGCACTGCAGATCATGCCCCCCGGCATATTGCTTTATCTATCTTGCTTCATTTGTCACATACTGCTCACTATGCCCCTTCAGTGTTTACAATTCATTGACTAGGTTTCAGTCCACCTTTCTAGTTACGCTGATGATGAGTCTCATGATTCCCTGTCATTTATACTCTCTTTATATTCTCTTTCTACAAAGTGCTTTCAGTTACTGAGCCCCAATAAGAACTAGTACAATTCCGTGATCAGTGCCATTGTTATCTCTATATGTAAATCCAGAGGTAACTGCTGTCTATAATAAGCATAGTAGCGTAAGTACCACAGGGTCCACAACCTTAGAAAGCCTGGTGGGCCCCTGCTGCTGTTTTTTTAATAGGCATTCCCTACAAGAGTACTGCCTTTTACCAATTGTCGTTCCTGCTCGCGGTCACCTCCACTTACCCATATGCCCTACATTTTACTCCAATGATGGGATATGGAGGGCAGGACAGAAGGGGAAGCAGAGGTGGCAGGAGTGGGGATCAATAAGTAATGGTCCTTGCCATGGTCCTTGCCATGGTCCCATGGCAAGGTAATTTTTTGGTGCAAACCCCAACAATTACTGATATTATCATACTCTAGGGTCTCTTTAGCTCTCCTCTAGTTTAAAATCTATTGGAGAATGACAATCTATCTTATATGGGTTGTGATCTATGTGGACAACCCCAATAAGAGTTCTTCTGTTGCTTAGAGGCAACTTCTTATATCTTTGTGATGAGAGTAATGTGAAAAATTATTTTTTTTCTGGACACAATCATGTCCTTTATTCCTGGTTAAGGTGTATGAATGACTTATGTTTGGATACCCTCAGCTATTGCCGAAGCATATTAGGAAGGTGTATTCAAAGTGTGGATTGATTGTCATCCACTAAAATATATGCTTTTATTTTCTTATGTGAATATCAGATCCCTGACGCGTATTGGATTTTATCATTTTTGTAATTTTGAATAAAAGATAATAAAAAAAGGACTAGCTAGGAATCTAAACTGAGTAGTAAGGCATTTTTTGTTTTGGAGGACATGTTCTGTTACAGGAGCCAAAAATAAGGTAGCAACCACAAAAGGTAGATAACGCAGACTATAGATGCCTTACAAAGATTTAAGCTTAGGAATAGGAGACTTTTTTATATTGATTATTTTTAGGTCAAGAAACTCCTGAAGACACAGCAAACAGTCAAAGCTTCTGACAATTGCTTTGAGACATTTTCTAAGCTACACAGTCCAGTAATATTAATGTGACCACCGCTTACTTTTGACGTCAACATTAAATAACCAATCGCAGAAGGCCCGTGTCATCAGCTATCTGGGTGCACTCATCATTGTGGAAGGCACGATGGATCAGCACAAGTATGCATCTATCCTTGCGGACCATGTTCACCCCTACATGCGAATTGTTTTTCCTCAGGAAGATGGCATCTACCAGCAGGACAATGCGATGTGTCTTAAAGCTCACAGTGTACTGTGAGGTTTGAGGAGCACCAGGATGAGTTTACCGTACTCCCTTGGCAAGCAAATTCCCTAGACTTGAACCCAATCAAGAATCTGTGGGACCACCTCGATGGGGTTGTTCGTGCCATGGATGCTCTACCGCGTAATCTACCGCAGCTGGCCACAGCACTGGAGACGGCATGGCTCGACATCCCAGTGAACATCATCACAACATCTCCTCTCCTCCTGCACGTCTCGCAGCGGTCCGCTCTGCCAAAGGTGGTTATTTTGGATTTTGACAGGTGGTCACATTAATGTGACTGGACTGTGTATTAAGCAGTTAAAAAACTAAAGCTGCCTTAAAAGTATTGCAGTTTTATAGGGCATTAGCTTACTTATGTATATCCTCCTTAAAACCACAATACCTAAACCTCTCATTGTTAAAGTGAACCAATCTGATGCCGCTGCACTGGAGGTCTGGGTATTGTGAGTGTGATGACGAAGCTAACATGCAGCCACATTACAAATGTCTGAAACTGGCCTGACACTGGCTTATGTCTACAGCCTGCTTAAGTTATTTTCTTTTGTTTTAAGGTGTAAAGGAACTTGACCAAACCGTAACCGTTCTACTCACAACTAAGATGTTTGTTGGAGGATTCTTTGGATGTCTTCTAGATAACACTATCCCAGGTAAACTATGCACATATATGAATTCACTGTTTCCTGTTGCAACACTTTTTCTCTTATGTTAGGGCACACATGTAAACCATATGTACATCTGAGATCAAACTTTAAAAGAATATAATTTTTAGGAGCTGTTGCACATGTATCTCACTTATCATACACAGATGTAAACCTAAGCACACCTCAGACATCTGTGAACTATGCGGCTAAGAATGAAAAGTCAGAGTCCATTTTTTATAACTCACACTTTATGAACCTCAAATGATGTCTTTCTCTTCCGTGCCTACCCCTCATCCGAGTTCTGTGTGTGGGTTCTGATCTAAACAAATATAGTAATATTACATGTGTACGTATGGAAAGAGTTCTGTTAAAAAATAAATGCTTGTTAGAGTCCAGTCCAGCTGAACCAGCACAGTCCTATGGTAGAACATAGTATATAGGATGATAGGAGGGCAATATAGAAGTGGTGGAATAGATTATTTGACTGCCTTTCTTCATGAAATTCTCATAAACATTTCCTCTCTGTTTAATTCAGGCAACTGTTCCATTATTTCTATTCTACATCCATTGTAAGAGTGTTGAATTAAAATCCAATGCCCACTGAGCCTTAGTCTCACAGAGCAGCACTTCTACATGTGCTCATATAGTTTATTCCTGCTATTGCTCTTGCCATGATGTTCTGATCATTATATATTATTTCCAACTTTCATCCATAAGCACAGATCCTCAATAACCATAAAACATTACATTTAATTAATCCATTAAGACTTTTATCAGTTCTAAAAAAATATAGTAATGGAACATTCTTAGCAGTTCCAGTTGGTGGTGGAAAGCATATGTCTTGGGGTCATGTAAACTTCAAAGGCAGAGGGAGTAAAAGTTGAAGGAGAATTAGCCCTAGTAAGGCCCTGACACTCCAGAAAAAGACTCCCGCCCTTACAAGGGCAGTCCCGCTGCTGGCCCTAAATTGCCCTAAACATGAAGAACAATTCATTGGTTTCCCATTTCCTGGTTATTTACATCATTCATATTTATGGACACACCTTGCTGATCTACTTCTTTCAACCATTTTACTTTCTATTGCTGTCTTTTCTGGCAAATGTTCAGTTTTCTCATTCACTCTGTCATCAGTGTCCAAACAACGCTACATCTGTAGACCTATTAGGTTTACATTAGCATTAATAGGACATGACCCATAGCAGATGGGGAAATTATGTAGTATTATGAAACATGAGAAATGCTGTAGGTGGCACGTAGCAAGGTATACCATGTATATGTAATGCTTTCTCTAATGTAGAAGTACAGAAAGTCCAATTAGGATCAAGAGTATGCTTCACTCTTCTTTGGAGATAAGGAAATAGAGGAAGAAAGGCAGAAGAAACCAAGATTTACGTTATCCCACCTTCTTTACATTGCCATAGTGAGATACTTTTGGCTCAGTGGATTTTTGAGATTAGAAATAGAATTTGCTTCAGTATTGGCGAGAGCCACTCTTGTCCTTGGGCTGAATCTAGTACTGTTTATACACTGAATTGCAATACCAGGCGCAGATTATGGCCTGTTACTAAAAAAAGACTCTAACCTTTCCTAATAGCAATGAAAGCATACGGACCCCATAGACTATAATGGGGTCTGTGTGTTTTCCGCGCGGTGTCCGAACAGGCATGTGGAGATTAAAGTACTTCAAGAACTAATGATTTGCGCGGAAAACACACAGACCCCATTATAGTCTATGGGGTCTGTGTGCTTTCATTGTTGACTGCTTTTTAATGTGTTTGGTATTCTATTTGGGGGGTCCCCAAGCGGACTCCTTGAATGGAGTAGCGAACGCAGATATGAACCAGGCCTAAGGTTCCAATAATATTTTGGTGCATACATATGTCTGTTGTAGACTGAAAAACATTGATCTGAATGTATTGTGTATAAAATCAATGTGTTGTTTTATGAATGTGCTTACTAATAGGTAAAAACTTCCTTTAGAATACTAACATACATGGTTTTCATCGCTGAATGACCAACATTACTGTGCAATGAGTATACAATCTCCTTACTTAAGCATTTGATCTCAGGATGTTGCTCTCCAACCGTCTTGCATGTTTTGGCTAGTAACCAGCGTAGTGCAATAAATCATTTGTTCAGCAGAGAAATCTAGATCTTGTTTTCTTATTTCCGCTTAGGTTCAGATGAAGAAAGGGGAACTTATGCTTGGCATAAACAAATGCATGGAGGGAAAACTAATGGCAGTGCAGGACAATCTTGTTATGATCTGCCTTTTGTCACAAAATACCTAAGAAGGCTTACATGGACTCAATACATTCCATTCTTGCCAACATTTCAGAAGGATAGGAATTAGCTACCCTCCTCCAACTCTCTGTGTTTCATAAGCTCTGTCCAGAGGCTGCATGTTCAACATTTCCCTTTCACCAATAAAAAGAACGACATCTTTGCTGCACCTGCATTAGCATCTTTTTTTTCCCCTTCTACAGTCTTGATACAGGGGGTGTATAACATTTATTTTCATATAGATAACACCAATTGTTTTCCTATTTAATATCTTGTACCAAAATTATGTTATCTAACTGCAATCTATTGATCCACTACAAGCAGGATACATGTAAATAAAACTGTACTTATGTTATACTGTATAAGAAAAATGTATCTATGTACCGTATTAGCCAGTGGATATGAAATGTAAAGATTGAGAGTCCTCAGTAGTTGATATGTCTTTTAATGGCTAACAAAAAATTATGACAGATTGCAAGCTTTCGAGACTACTCAGGTCTCTTCATCAGGCATGGTATAACACAACATCTGAAGGCAAGCACATTTATACAGGAATACAGTGTTTGATGCAAAATTGATGTACAAGCAAATAAACAGATAAGTCTAAAAAAATATGGCAGTTCACAGGAAGGCTCTCTGAGATTTATGATTCCTTTGATTATTGACAATGGTGTCTAGTTGTTGTAAAAGGAACAAAACAGAAGGACCTGAAAGGTCAGGTATGTTCAACACTAAAGTAAAGAATTACAATAAACACCATAATTTTACCAAAAGTACAAAATCATTTTATTAGAGACTCATTGATCGACATGTCTTGTGGTGTGTTTTTAATCTATGTATTCTCTAATAAAATAAAATTTGTATTTTTGGTAAAATTATGGTGTTTATTGTAATTCTTTACCATAAGTGTTGAACTTACCTGACCTTTTCGGGTCCTTCTGTTTTGTTTCTATATTTGACGGTAAGAACATGTTACATACAAGGGCCTACATTATACATAGTGGGGCGCACATGCTATCATTTATATAAAGTTTTTTGCCCTGTCCTCACATTGTTGTGCTATGTTTTTTCTTGTTGTAAAAGGATATAAAACCATGTGACTGGTTTAACCCCCTTTGCAGTGTGTCAAAGGTCGTCATTAGTTTATATTCACACACATGCCGATCTTTTTTGCTTTTGAAATTTCCCCTTAAAACCAGGATCTTCATGTCATTGATCATATTATGATTTTGATTGCAGAAGTGTTTTGGCACAGGAAGGTCCATTCTCTGCTCTGTAATCGTGTAACGGTGTGAGTTCATCCTCATCCTAAGGGCCCCTTCACACGGCGTATACGCTCACTGCTTTGGAGCGTGTAAACGTTCCGTAGCAGCGGCGTCTAAAGCAGTTCCCATTGTTTTCTATGGGAGCCGGCAGATGCGCGCTCCCCATAGAAATGAATGGAAAAAGCAGCCCATTCATTTCTATGGCGAGCGCGCGTCTGCCGGCTCCCATAGAAAACAATGCGATCTGCTTTTAGACGCCGCTGCTACGGAACGTTTACACGCTCCAAAGCAGTGAGCGTATACGCCGTGTGAAGGGGCCCTAAGTGTTTGTCCTGTCTCTCCTACATAAAGACCCCCAGTAGGACACATGGTACATATTATTAAATACACCACATTAGGTGTGCTGCAGGTGAAGGTACCTGGGGTCTTGTAGTCCTGATTGGAGTTGGGAATCTTTATTTTATCTGTAGTTAGTATGTGTGGGCAGGTTTTTCTGTCCGCACGGGAATATTCCTGTGTTAGTTGAAGGTGACAGTGAGCTGCTAATCACCAAATTCCTGAGATTTGACGGCTGTCTATAGCACAAGAGAGGGTGGTCTGGAAATATGGATTTTAGACAGTCATCTTTTTGCAATAGTGGATGTAGTTTGCTGTGATTCCTCTCAGCATCTCCAGATGTGGGTTGTATGTGACGACCAGGGGCACCCGATTGTTTTCCTGTTTGGTATTGTATTTTAAAGGGGTATTCCCACGTCGCATACTCACCAGTCTTCGTTGCTGAAAATTCTTCTGTCTTCTGGCTTTGTTGCGTCATTGGTGGGCGGGGTTACATATGCAAAACCAGCTGCGAGATGTCGCTGGCCCTGCGTGCACGCTCATAGGTAGTGAGACCAGTGTAGCCTTCACAGTGCGACTACAGACCCGGCATCCGCTGTAATAGTTACAGCGGATGCCGGGGAGTGTAGACGCCGGCATAGATGCCTGCAACATCGCTATGTGCCTGCCCTGCATGAAGCCAGCAGAGGCAGGAGCTCCTGTTATTCCACTCCTCCGCCTCCCCCTCCCCTCTGCAATAGCAGCATCGCTTCTGCCGCTGATGGCTTCATGCAGGGCAGGCACATAGCAATGTTGCAGGCATCTGTGCTGGCGTCTACACTCCCCGGCATCCGCTGTAATAGAGAGGTGGATGCCGGGGAGTGTAGACGCCGGCACAGTCTGTATTGGCGGTCCCTTCCTCCCAAAGGGTAAACTACCCCCCCCCCTTCCAGGCTCGCTCCCGTGTACTTAGCCCCTCCTCCCTCCCCCCTCAGAGCAGCAGATACATCACTTGACTTCTAACCAGATAAGTCAAGGGATGTGTAAAAAAAATGAATAAAGTAAGATAGTGGACAAAAAAAAAAGCAGTTTTGCTGAAGCAATGTATTTAGGAAAAGTCTTACATTCACATTATCAAGCAGTATAGATAGGATCCTTGTGATGGGACAATCCCTTTAATAAGTCCGATCTTGGTATTCTGGTGGCAATGGCTATTTGGTGTTCAAGTTTATTCAACACATATCCAATAATTTCTCACAAAAACAGCAGCATCACAAGTAGTTAGTGTTGTACATAGTGGTAGAGTGACATGTCCAAATGGATATTTTGGTCCTAAACTGGACGTTTCTAAACAGGACATCGTGTCTGTATGAAATGATCTAGTCACTGGCAGCAGTGTCCGTCATTTGTCAACTACATGTACAGTTCACTCCTGGCTAGTCCCATAAATACACTTCCTCCATTATGAATTCGCATGCATTTGCCAGTTTTATTTATGGTCTGTATTCATCACATATAGACAAATACAGTTTTGACTCTGACAAAGCATTTTTTTCATATAAAAGTCTGGACGATGTCTGAGTAGACCTATGATTATTGGCCATTTTCTGGAGATCCTTTATTGTACTGGTGGCTGAACCTGGCTGTCAAGACCAGGATCACATTCTCCTCACTACCAGGTAGGTGCACTGCTATCTTCTTTCCTTAGAAATATGGTGGATTTTTAAATGGTGAGTGTCGGAAAAAACAAACAAATATTTTTCTTTTAGTTTCTTTCATTTTTCCATATAAACGATGTATAAATGTTATACTACAGTTTCTTACATTTGCAATGATAAAAATACATGTTTTAGATCTTTTTACTACTTTCAGACAATCCAATATTTTTTGGGGGAATTTTTTATTTATTTATTTATTTTTTTATTTTATTTTTTTTTATTTTTTTTTTTACAGTAAACTTTATTGAATGTTTTATATTAGACCCTGGCTAGCCAGAAGCTGTGGTCACTATTAAGTGTAGTATCTATGAGGTGCTTTGTGTTTAAGGCATAGAACTGAAAAATATGCATTGTTGATAGACCTTCATGACTCGATCACCACTCCTCCAACTGGCTTCACTTTAGTGATTAGTGATTATGATTAAAAAGACTTTATAACTGAGTCATTCATGATGTTAAGGATGCTGCCCTCTATAGGGTGGCGTACAGAGTGCACTGTTCTCCTAATTACATCCTGGAGAATAGATTTGCATATTTTTCACTTTAGTAGACATTTTGTCATCCACAGTATCAGGGCACTTTCACATGGCAGAATTGTAGTCAGCATTTTGTCTCAATATTTTTAAACTAGCACTAGGATTGGAACCTACACATAAGATAACAACAATAATGCACCTCTTCCATGTTTTGGACCAACACCTAGTTGTGACTTATAAACCCTATCGCAAAATACTTAACAAAATGGTAAGTATGAAAGTGGTCTAAATCGTAAGTGTTTGTTTTAGTAGATTCATTGTAGATCAAGATATATACTGACCATGGTACATAACTGTACATCTTTTTCCAGTACAAAATGGAAGGAATGCCACAGTCATAGATATATAGTTAAAAGGGTTTTCCGGGCAAAAACGTTTTCTTTTTTTTTTTTTTTGTTACAAAAGGTCTGTTAGTGCTATTAATGGGTTAATAAATGCACTCCTTTACCAGTGTTTTGAGTGATTTCTGGGTGTCTCTGTGAGCTCATGGTATCTCCTGCATTTGTTTACAAGGTTCAGCTTCCTGCTATGTAACTTCCACACTAGCTACCTCACTCCTCCCTTACTTTCTCCCTCCCTCCTCTCTCCCTCCCTGTCTCTCTAGCTTTCCTGCTCACAACTACTAGCACTTCCCTATCTACTCAGCTCAACCTCAGACCCCATTATATACTTACCACTCTTCCTTCCAGTCTTCCTCCTGCAGGACGCCCATTCTTCTTTTCTGACTGCTACAGACTTAGTGGTGTTCTCTAGCCAACGATCCTCTACTGCACAGGTCTCTGATGCTGCTCCCACACCTGTGCAGTAGAGGTGGATTATCAGCTACACAGAGCATCGCTGGGTCTATAGCATGGGCAGATGTCATAGAAGGAGGAGGAGCCGCCCTGCAGGAAGAAGCCTGGAAGGAAGAAGATAGATAAGTATCATGTAGTGAATGGGGGGAAGAGTGGTAGTGACATTCAGTTTCTGAAAACAGGGAAACTGATTGTCTCTGGATAACCAGCATGACCGCCCCAACGATATAGGTAAATTTACATTTTTGATTAATTATGTTATTTAGAACGTAGGAGGGGGGAAGATATTTAGATTAGTGTAGGGATTTCCATTTATCTCAGACAACCCCTATAATCATTGTTTTAACTTCAGTTTTGACTACAATGCATAAGCAGTTATGAACTGTACTTGGGTATATCTATTATCCACAGGGAGTCAGGAGACATACATTACATATAGAGCCCCTAAATATATTTTAATACAGTATGGTTACAATGATCTCATCTGCCAGTTATGTGAATTAATGAAAGGTACAGATTTTGTAAGCTCACAGATAAAATTGTATTTTTTGTTTCTATATTAAATATGGCCCCTTTCCAAGCTGTGTAAGATAAAGATCAAACTAGGCAGATTTGACTAATATGGTGTGGTTATGTGTTAGAGAGTGATGGTGTATGTGATAGTTGTGATCAAAGAAAACTTACAGTGCTGTGCCCAGTAAAATTGAATATAGTTATGTACTGTACATACAGGGGAACACTGTTAAGACTGATACTATATCCCTTCAATATACTAAACTCATAGGAATACTCATTCTTAATAGCAAATCTGTACATTTGAGACCTGTTCTAAACAATGTCTCTAATTTAAATTGGTGGACTAGTTGATTTGGATTTTTTTTTAGCTCCCTCTGTTTTGCGATGTACATATTGGGACTTACATATTTTCTTTTGTACATGCTTCTGGTATTTTGTATTATATAGGACATGGTAACACATCCACAAGGTTATCTGATAATATTCTGCATTAAGGTTTTGAAGAGTAGTTGAATATTGGGGTAGCTTGAAGATTTCTATCAATTTAACCAATAGATTTACTGTTCTTTACACACACTTTACTAATGTGATTTGGTTAGCAGATGGCGTCTTCAGTTGTGTTTACCATGGTTTTTATGAGTGGATTAACTCAACATGTGTCATCAGGGCTATAATACTAAGGTAAGGAATTTATAGTTTGTTGAACAAATGGTTCTTAGAGGTATAGCAGGCTTTACCTCATTGATTTTAACTTTCATGCATACATAGTCGATCACAGTACCTGTACCTTATTTATTATGTGGTAGATCCAGCTAAAAAGATTAATAATGGAATCCACTTCCGAATACTCGCTGTCTATATAATTGGGCAAAACTTTGGCATTGTTCACCTATTGACAATTAATAATATATAGGCTGAAGTGACCATTGGAGTTTGGCATGTATTATTTCTTTATAATAATAATAATAATAATAATAATAATAAAAAACAAAAACATGATTTTTGCATTATTACAACTTCCGTATTTGTGACAACATGATGTTCCTCCATATTAGATAGCAAGTATGAAATTAGTTTGAGAGTAACTGATATTAATATGGTTTCTTTGTTACCATTAGAACATGTGGTCAGAGCCCATATAATATCAGATTGGATGGGACTTGTATAATAGGACCCTGACTACTGCACATACCTGTGTAGCCTACTTAGTTTTAAGTTTTTAAAACTATATATTCTAGGAAGTTTCCAATTGTTATACCATGGTATTGATTTTTATGTTTTGTAACTTTCAGGGTAAGCATTTTTTTGTGGATTTAGAAAATGTAAAAAAAAAACATGTGTCTTACATCCCATGCTCCATGACATTTAAAAGGCTTTCTTCTTTACAAGTGCCATAATTTGTACTTTCTCATGTGCCTATACACCCACTGCAATAAACCCTGCTATTCCCAGCAGAAAGTCTAATTCTTAAAGAAACATTCTTATAAATACTAAGTATTTATAGATACTTTTCTATTAATAATTCATATGTTTTTCTTTATCCAAAATTATTCTGGTTTGCAACCACAGTATTATTAATTAAAATGCTTAGATATGTTATTTAACCATTCATATGATATTTAGCTAATATGAAGCTTTCGAATTATGTAAAGAATATTTGTAAAGGATCCATAAAATAAAAAATAAATCTGAAAATCAACCACACAGCAATTTTCTATTATAGCTGGCCGCAGCCAGTTTTATATGTAGATAATAGAGATGAGCGAACACTAAAATGTTCGAGGTTCGAAATTCGATTCGAACAGCCGCTCAATGTTCGTGTGTTCGAACGGGTTTCGAACCCCATTATAGTCTATGGGGAACAGATACTCGTTAAGGGGGAAACCCAAATCCGTGTCTGGAGGGTCACCAAGTCCACTATGACACCCCAGGAAATGATGCCAACACCTCTGGAATGACACTGGGACAGCAGGGGAAGCATGTCTGGGGGCATCTAACACACCAAAGACCCTCTATTACCCCAACATCACAGCCTAACAACTACACACTTTACACACTCAATACCACCTCTCTGACAGTAGGAAAACACCTTGAAACATGTGTATTTGGCACTTGCAGTGAGGAGAGCTTGTCACCAGCAGTGAATTTGGCCCTTGTAGTAAGTTGAGGTTGGCACCAACATTTGTTTTGAAAATCAGGGTGGATTGAGCCTCTAACCAGCAGAGTTTGGGCAAATTCATGGTGGAGGGAGCCTCTAAAAACCCCAGTTTGGACCAATTCATGGTGGAGGGAGCCTCTAACCAGCCCAGTTTGGGCAAATTCATGGTGGAGGGAGCCTCTAAAAAACCCAGTTTGGACCAATTCATGGTGGAGGGAGCCTCTAACCAGCCCAGTTTGGGCAAATTCATGGTGGAGGGAGCCTCTAACCAGCCCAGTTTGGACCAATTAATGGTGGAGGGAGCCTCTAACCAGCCCAGTTTGGACCAATTAATGGTGGAGGGAGCCTCTAACCACCCCAGTTTGGACCAATTCATGGTGGAGGGAGCCTCTAAACAGCCCAGTTTGGGCAAATTCATGGTGGAGGGAGCCTCTAAAAAACCCAGTTTGGACCAATTCATGGTGGAGGGAGCCTCTAACCAGCCCAGTTTGGACCAATTAATGGTGGAGGGAGCCTCTAAACAGCCAAGTTTGGACCAATTCATGGTGGAGGGAGCCTCTAAAAACCCCAGTTTGGACCAATTCATGGTGGAGGGAGCCTCTAACCAGCCCAGTTTGGGCAAATTCATGGTGGAGGGAGCCTCTAAACAGCCCAGTTTGGGCAAATTCATGGTGGAGGGAGCCTCTAACCAGCCCAGTTTGGACCAATTAATGGTGGAGGGAGCCTCTAACCAGCCCAGTTTGGACCAATTAATGGTGGAGGGAGCCTCTAACCACCCCAGTTTGGACCAATTCATGGTGGAGGGAGCCTCTAACCAGCCCAGTTTGGACCAATTCATGGTGGAGGGAGCCTCTAAAAAACCCAGTTTGGACCAATTCATGGTGGAGGGAGCCTCTAAACAGCCCAGTTTGGGCAAATTCATGGTGGAGGGAGCCTCTAAAAACCCCAGTTTGGACCAATTCATGGTGGAGGGAGCCTCTAACCAGCCCAGTTTGGGCAAATTCATGGTGGAGGGAGCCTCTAAAAAACCCAGTTTGGACCAATTCATGGTGGAGGGAGCCTCTAACCAGCCCAGTTTGGGCAAATTCATGGTGGAGGGAGCCTCTAACCAGCCCAGTTTGGACCAATTAATGGTGGAGGGAGCCTCTAACCAGCCCAGTTTGGACCAATTAATGGTGGAGGGAGCCTCTAACCACCCCAGTTTGGACCAATTCATGGTGGAGGGAGCCTCTAAACAGCCCAGTTTGGGCAAATTCATGGTGGAGGGAGCCTCTAAAAAACCCAGTTTGGACCAATTCATGGTGGAGGGAGCCTCTAACCAGCCCAGTTTGGACCAATTAATGGTGGAGGGAGCCTCTAAACAGCCAAGTTTGGACCAATTCATGGTGGAGGGAGCCTCTAAAAACCCCAGTTTGGACCAATTCATGGTGGAGGGAGCCTCTAACCAGCCCAGTTTGGGCAAATTCATGGTGGAGGGAGCCTCTAAACAGCCCAGTTTGGGCAAATTCATGGTGGAGGGAGCCTCTAACCAGCCCAGTTTGGACCAATTAATGGTGGAGGGAGCCTCTAACCAGCCCAGTTTGGACCAATTAATGGTGGAGGGAGCCTCTAACCAGCCCAGTTTGGACCAATTAATGGTGGAGGGAGCCTCTAACCACCCCAGTTTGGACCAATTCATGGTGGAGGGAGCCTCTAACCAGCCCAGTTTGGACCAATTCATGGTGGAGGGAGCCTCTAAAAAACCCAGTTTGGACCAATTCATGGTGGAGGGAGCCTCTAACCAGCCCAGTTTGGACCAATTAATGGTGGAGGGAGCCTCTAAACAGCCAAGTTTTGGGAAATTCATGGTGGAGGGAGCCTCTAACCAGCCCAGTTTGGACCAATTCATGGTGGAGGGAGCCTCTAAACAGCCCAGTTTGGGCAAATTCATGGTGGAGGGAGCCTCTAAAAAACCCAGTTTGGACCAATTCATGGTGGAGGGAGCCTCTAACCAGCCCAGTTTGGACCAATTAATGGTGGAGGGAGCCTCTAAACAGCCAAGTTTGGACCAATTCATGGTGGAGGGAGCCTCTAAAAACCCCAGTTTGGACCAATTCATGGTGGAGGGAGCCTCTAACCAGCCCAGTTTGGGCAAATTCATGGTGGAGGGAGCCTCTAAACAGCCCAGTTTGGGCAAATTCATGGTGGAGGGAGCCTCTAACCAGCCCAGTTTGGACCAATTAATGGTGGAGGGAGCCTCTAACCAGCCCAGTTTGGACCAATTAATGGTGGAGGGAGCCTCTAACCAGCCCAGTTTGGACCAATTAATGGTGGAGGGAGCCTCTAACCACCCCAGTTTGGATCAATTCATGGTGGAGGGAGCCTCTAACCAGCCCAGTTTGGACCAATTCATGGTGGAGGGAGCCTCTAAAAAACCCAGTTTGGACCAATTCATGGTGGAGGGAGCCTCTAAACAGCCCAGTTTGGGCAAATTCATGGTGGAGGGAGCCTCTAAACAGCCCAGTTTGGGCAAATTCATGGTGGAGGGAGCCTCTAACCAGCCCAGTTTGGACCAATTAATGGTGGAGGGAGCCTCTAACCAGCCCAGTTTGGACCAATTCATGGTGGAGGGAGCCTCTAAACAGCCCAGTTTTGGCAAATTCATGGTGGAAGGAGCCTCTAACCAGCAGAGTTGTGGGAAAGCAGGGTGGAGGGAGCCTCTAACCAGCAGAGTTGGTGGAAATCAGGGTGGAGGGAGCCTCTAACCAGCAGAGTTGGGGAAAATCATGTTGGAGGGAGCCTAGTATTAGCAGAATTGTGCAACGCTTATGGTGGATGAGTATGAGGATGCGGAGGAATTGGAGAGGTTGAGTACAGACATGGAGTTTCATGTTGGGGTGCTTTACACAGGTGGGCACAAAAATGAAGGCTCTATCCAGTGGTGGTTCATTTTTATCAAAGTGAGCCGGTCGGCACTCTCAGCTGACAGACGGGTGCGCTTGTCAGTGATGATGCCACCGGCTGCACTGAACACCCTCTCAGATAGGACGCTGGCGGCAGGACAGGACAGCACCTCCAAGGCATATAGGGCAAGTTCAAGCCACAGGTCCAACTTCGACACCCAATACGTGTAGGGCGCAGAGGGGTCGGAGAGGACAGGGCTGTGGTCGGAAAGGTATTCCCGCAACATGCGCCTATACTTCTCACGCCTGGTGACACTAGGACCCTCCGTGGCGGCACTTTGGCGAGGGGGTGCCATCAAGGTGTCCCAGACCTTAGACAGTGTGCCCCTCGTTTGTGTGGACCGGTGAGAACTTGGTTGCCTACTGGAGGAACTGCCCTCCCTGCCGCCAACGTCACATGCTGGAAACATCTCCATCATATTCTGCACCAATTGCCTGTGGCAAGCATTGATGCGATTGGCCCTCCCCTCTACCGGAATAAAAGACGAGATGTTGTTTTTATACCGGGGGTCAAGGATAGCAAAGATCCAGTACTGGTTGTCCTCCATGATTTTGACAATACGCTTGTCGGTTGTAAAGCACCCCAACATGAACTCAGCCATGTCTGCCACAGTGTTAGTTGGCATGACTCCTCTGGCCCCACCGGAAAGTTCAATCTCCATTTCCTCCTCATCCTCCATGTCTACCCATCCGCGCTGCAACAATGGGACGATTCGAAGTTGCCCGGAAGCCTCCTGTATCACCATCACATCATCGGACAACTCTTCTTCCTCCTCCTCCTCCTCCTCCTCCTCCATTAAACGCAGTGAAGCGGACAGATGTGTGGACCTACTCTCCAGCTGTGACGGATCGGATGCTATCCCTAACTCCTCTGCGTGATCTGAGTTATCCCTGATGTCAATCAGGGATTCTCTCAGAACACACAAGAGCGGGATTGTAAGGCTCACCATCGCATCCTCAGAGCTCACCCTCCTTGTGGACTCCTCAAAGACCCGTAGGATGTCACAAAGGTCTCTCATCCATGGCCACTCATGGATGTGAAACTGAGGCAGCTGACTTTGTGGCACCCTAGGGTTTTGTAGCTGGTATTCCATCAAAGGTCTCTGCTGCTCAACCACTCTATTCAACATCTGAAACGTTGAGTTCCAGCGTGTGGGGACGTCGCACAAAGCCGGTGTTGTGGCACATGCAGGCGTTGCTGGAGAGATTTTAAGCTAGCAGCGGCTACTGTCGACTTGCGAAAGTGGGCGCACATGCGCCGCACTTTCACCAGTAGCTCTGGAACATTGGGGTAGCTCTTTAGGAAACGTTGCACCACTAGGTTGAAGACGTGGGCCAGGCATGGAACATGTTGGAGTCCGGCAAGCTCCAGAGCTGCTACCAGGTTCCGGCCGTTATCACAAACGACCATGCCTGGGCCCAGGTGCAGCGGCTCAAACCATATTGCCGTCTCATCGAGGAGGGCATCCCTCACCTCGGAGGCAGTGTGCTGTCTGTCCCCCAAGCTGATCAGCTTCAGCACAGCCTGCTGACGTCTACCAACGCCAGTGCTGCAACGTTTCCAACTCGTAGCTGGGGTCAATCTAACAGCGGAGGAGGAGGCGGTGGCGGAGGAGGAGGCGGTGGCGGAGGAGGAGGCGGTAGAGGAGGAGGAGGAGGGGGGTGTTCTTCTCGTGTCCCTGCCAGGAATGTTAGGCGGGGAGACGAGGTACACCGGGCCAGTTTGGGAAGCAGTCCCAGCCTCAACTACATTCACCCAGTGTGCCGTCAGTGAAATGTAGCGTCCCTGTCCGCATGCACTTGTCCACGCGTCGGTGGTCAAGTGGACCTTTGTGCAAAGCGCGGAACTAAGGGCCCGCCTGATGTTGAGTGACACGTGCTGGTGCAAGGCGGGGACGGCACACCGGGAGAAGTAGTGACGGCTAGGGACGGCATAGCGAGGTGCCGCAGTTGCCATCAGGTCCAGGAAGGCGGGAGTTTCAACAAGCCGGAACGCCAACATCTCCTGGGCCAGCAGTTTAGCGATGTTGGCGTTCAAGGCTTGCGCGTGTGGGTGGTTAGCAGTGTATTTCTGCCGCCGCTCCAATGTCTGAGAGATGGTGGGTTGTTGTAAAGAAACGCCTGATGGTGCCTTTGATGGTGCAGGAGAAGGAGATAAGACAGGACCAGGGGAGGATGAGGTAGAAGTCAACAAAGTGGCGGAGGCAGATGAAGTGGTGTCCTGGCTCGTCCTCTGGAGTGCATCGCCAGCACAGTCAGCAGTGGCAGTGGCAGAGGCAGAGGCAGTGGCAGAGGCAGTGGCAGTGGCGTGAACGGCAGGCGGCCTTTGTCCTGCCGTTGCTGCCTGCCACTGATTCCAGTGCTTGGATTCCAAATGACGGCGCATTGAAGTGGTGGACAGGTTGCTCTTCTCAGAGCCCCTAATCAATTTCGAGAGGCAAATTGTGCAGACAACACTATATCTGTCCTCGGCGCATTCCTTGAAAAAACTCCACACCTTCGAGAAACGTGCCCTCGAGGTGGGAGTTTTTCGGGGCTGGGTACGAACTGGAACATCTTGGGAGATTCCGGGTGTGGCCTGGCTTCGCCTAAGCTGCTGACCTCTGCCTCTGCCTCTAGCTACCCTTTTTGGTGCTGCACCTGCCTCAACATCCACACTACTTTCCCCGCTTGACATCCCCCCTGTCCAGGTCGGGTCAGTGTCCTCATCATCCACCACTTCCTCTTCCAACTCCTGTCTCAT
Organism: Leptodactylus fuscus; assembly: GCF_031893055.1. Lineage (NCBI taxonomy): Eukaryota > Metazoa > Chordata > Amphibia > Anura > Leptodactylidae > Leptodactylus > Leptodactylus fuscus. Next base: position 151,304,996 of record NC_134269.1, read on the forward strand.
CTCCTCCTCCCGCACAATGCGCCGGTCAACTGGATGCCCTGACGGCAACTGCGTCACATCATCGTCGATGAGGGTGGGTTGCTGGTCATCCACCACCAAATCGAACGGAGATGGAGGAGACTCTAGTGTTTGAGCATCTGGACACAGATGCTCCTCTGTTAGGTTCGTGGAATCGTGACGTGGAGAGGCAGGTTGAGGGACAATGAAAGGAGCGGAGAACAGCTCTGGGGAGCAGGGACAGTTTGGGTTATTGTTCTGTAAAGCTTCGGAATTTTGGGAGGAAGGAAGACAAGACTGTTGGGTAATAGGAGGAGAGGAGGCAGAGTCTGACTGGCTGCTGGACAATGTGCTGTAAGCGTTCTCTGACAGCCATTGCAAGACCTGTTCCTGGTTCTCGGGCCTACTAAGGTTTGTACCCTGCAGTTTAGTTAATGTGGCAAGCAACCCTGGCACTGTGGAGTGGCGCAATGCTTGCTGCCCCACAGGAGTAGGCACGGGACGCCCTGTGGCTTCACTGCTACCTTGCTCCCCAGAACCATTCCCCCGACCTCGCCCACGGCCTCGTCCACGTCCCTTTCCGGGAGCCTTGCGCATTTTGAATTCCTAGTTAGAAATTGGCACTGTATACCAGTAGTAAAAATTGTGGGTGCACGTAACCCCAATATATTCTTTGAATTCCCAGTCAGACACTGGCACTATATGGCAGTAGCAAGAAATGAGGGTATTTGTATTCCCAATATACTCTTTAAATTCCCAGTCAGACAATGGCACTGTATACCAGTAGTAAAAATTGTGGGTGCACGTAACCCCAATATATTCTTTGAATTCCCAGTCAGAAACTGGCACTATATGGCAGTAGCAAGAAATGAGGGTATTTGTATTCCCAATATACTCTTTGAATTCCCAGTCAGACAATGGCACTGTATACCAGTAGTAAAAATTGTGGGTGCACGTAACCCCAATATATTCTTTGAATTACCAGTCAGAAACTGGCACTATATGGCAGTAGCAAGAAATGAGGGTATTTATAACCCCAATATATTCTTTGAATTCCCAGTCAGACAATGGCACTGTATACCAGTAGTAAAAATTGTGGGTGCACGTAACCCCAATATATTCTTTGAATTCCCAGTCAGAAACTGGCACTATATGGCAGTAGCAAGAAATGAGGGTATTTGTATTCCCAATATACTCTTTAAATTCCCAGTCAGACAATGGCACTGTATACCAGTAGTAAAAATTGTGGGTGCACGTAACCCCAATATATTCTTTGAATTCCCAGTCAGACACTGGCACTATATGGCAGTAGCAAGAAATGAGGGTATTTGTATTCCCAATATACTCTTTAAATTCCCAGTCAGACAATGGCACTGTATACCAGTAGTAAAAATTGTGGGTGCACGTAACCCCAATATATTCTTTGAATTCCCAGTCAGAAACTGGCACTATATGGCAGTAGCAAGAAATGAGGGTATTTGTATTCCCAATATACTCTTTGAATTCCCAGTCAGACAATGGCACTGTATACCAGTAGTAAAAATTGTGGGTGCACGTAACCCCAATATATTCTTTGAATTACCAGTCAGAAACTGGCACTATATGGCAGTAGCAAGAAATGAGGGTATTTATAACCCCAATATATTCTTTGAATTCCCAGTCAGACAATGGCACTGTATACCAGTAGTAAAAATTGTGGGTGCACGTAACCCCAATATATTCTTTGAATTCCCAGTCAGAAACTGGCACTATATGGCAGTAGCAAGAAATGAGGGTATTTGTATTCCCAATATACTCTTTGAATTCCCAGTCAGACAATGGCACTGTATACCAGTAGTAAAAATTGTGGGTGCACGTAACCCCAATATATTCTTTGAATTCCCAGTCAGACAATGGCACTGTATACCAGTAGTAAAAATTGTGGGTGCACGTAACCCCAATATATTCTTTGAATTCCCAGTCAGAAACTGGCACTATATGGCAGTAGCAAGAAATGAGGGTATTTGTATTCCCAATATACTCTTTGAATTCCCAGTCAGACAATGGCACTGTATACCAGTAGTAAAAATTGTGGGTGCACGTAACCCCAATATATTCTTTGAATTACCAGTCAGAAACTGGCACTATATGGCAGTAGCAAGAAATGAGGGTATTTATAACCCCAATATATTCTTTGAATTCCCAGTCAGACAATGGCACTGTATACCAGTAGTAAAAATTGTGGGTGCACGTAACCCCAATATATTCTTTGAATTCCCAGTCAGAAACTGGCACTATATGGCAGTAGCAAGAAATGAGGGTATTTGTATTCCCAATATACTCTTTGAATTCCCAGTCAGACAATGGCACTGTATACCAGTAGTAAAAATTGTGGGTGCACGTAACCCCAATATATTCTTTGAATTACCAGTCAGAAACTGGCACTATATGGCAGTAGCAAGAAATGAGGGTATTTATAACCCCAATATATTCTTTGAATTCCCAGTCAGACAATGGCACTGTATACCAGTAGTAAAAATTGTGGGTGCACGTAACCCCAATATATTCTTTGAATTCCCAGTCAGAAACTGGCACTATATGGCAGTAGCAAGAAATGAGGGTATTTGTATTCCCAATATACTCTTTGAATTCCCAGTCAGACAATGGCACTGTATACCAGTAGTAAAAATTGTGGGTGCACGTAACCCCAATATATTCTTTGAATTACCAGTCAGAAACTGGCACTATATGGCAGTAGCAAGAAATGAGGGTATTTATAACCCCAATATATTCTTTGAATTCCCAGTCAGACAATGGCACTGTATACCAGTAGTAAAAATTGTGGGTGCACGTAACCCCAATATATTCTTTGAATTACCAGTCAGAAACTGGCACTATATGGCAGTAGCAAGAAATGAGGGTATTTGTATTCCCAATATACTCTTTGAATTCCCAGTCAGACAATGGCACTGTATACCAGTAGTAAAAATTGTGGGTGCACGTAACCCCAATATATTCTTTGAATTACCAGTCAGAAACTGGCACTATATGGCAGTAGCAAGAAATGAGGGTATTTATAACCCCAATATATTCTTTGAATTCCCAGTCAGACAATGGCACTGTATACCAGTAGTAAAAATTGTGGGTGCACGTAACCCCAATATATTCTTTGAATTACCAGTCAGAAACTGGCACTATATGGCAGTAGCAAGAAATGAGGGTATTTGTATTCCCAATATACTCTTTGAATTCCCAGTCAGACAATGGCACTGTATACCAGTAGTAAAAATTGTGGGTGCACGTAACCCCAATATATTCTTTGAATTACCAGTCAGAAACTGGCACTATATGGCAGTAGCAAGAAATGAGGGTATTTATAACCCCAATATATTCTTTGAATTCCCAGTCAGACAATGGCACTGTATACCAGTAGTAAAAATTGTGGGTGCACGTAACCCCAATATATTCTTTGAATTACCAGTCAGAAACTGGCACTATATGGCAGTAGCAAGAAATGAGGGTATTTATAACCCCAATATATTCTTTGAATTCCCAGTCAGACAATGGCACTGTATACCAGTAGTAAAAATTGTGGGTGCACGTAACCCCAATATATTCTTTGAATTACCAGTCAGAAACTGGCACTATATGGCAGTAGCAAGAAATGAGGGTATTTGTATTCCCAATATACTCTTTGAATTCCCAGTCAGACAATGGCACTGTATACCAGTAGTAAAAATTGTGGGTGCACGTAACCCCAATATATTCTTTGAATTACCAGTCAGAAACTGGCACTATATGGCAGTAGCAAGAAATGAGGGTATTTATAACCCCAATATATTCTTTGAATTCCCAGTCAGACAATGGCACTGTATACCAGTAGTAAAAATTGTGGGTGCACGTAACCCCAATATATTCTTTGAATTACCAGTCAGAAACTGGCACTATATGGCAGTAGCAAGAAATGAGGGTATTTGTATTCCCAATATACTCTTTGAATTCCCAGTCAGACAATGGCACTGTATACCAGTAGTAAAAATTGTGGGTGCACGTAACCCCAATATATTCTTTGAATTACCAGTCAGAAACTGGCACTATATGGCAGTAGCAAGAAATGAGGGTATTTATAACCCCAATATATTCTTTGAATTCCCAGTCAGACAATGGCACTGTATACCAGTAGTAAAAATTGTGGGTGCACGTAACCCCAATATATTCTTTGAATTACCAGTCAGAAACTGGCACTATATGGCAGTAGCAAGAAATGAGGGTATTTGTATTCCCAATATACTCTTTGAATTCCCAGTCAGACAATGGCACTGTATACCAGTAGTAAAAATTGTGGGTGCACGTAACCCCAATATATTCTTTGAATTACCAGTCAGAAACTGGCACTATATGGCAGTAGCAAGAAATGAGGGTATTTATAACCCCAATATATTCTTTGAATTCCCAGTCAGACAATGGCACTGTATACCAGTAGTAAAAATTGTGGGTGCACGTAACCCCAATATATTCTTTGAATTCCCAGTCAGACACTGGCACTATATGGCAGTAGCAAGAAATGAGGGTATTTGTATTCCCAATATATTCTTTGAATTCCCAGTCAGACAATGGCACTGTATACCAGTAGTAAAAATTGTGGGTGCACGTAACCCCAATATATTCTTTGAATTACCAGTCAGAAACTGGCACTATATGGCAGTAGCAAGAAATGAGGGTATTTGTATTCCCAATATATTCTTTGAATTCCCAGTCAGACAATGGCACTGTATACCAGTAGTAAAAATTGTGGGTGCACGTAACCCCAATATATTCTTTGAATTCCCAGTCAGACACTGGCACTATATGGCAGTAGCAAGAAATGAGGGTATTTGTATTCCCAATATATTCTTTGAATTCCCAGTCAGACAATGGCACTGTATACCAGTAGTAAAAATTGTGGGTGTATATAGCCCCAATTCTATTGCTAGGGGACTTGCAGGGTATTTCTGGGGTGAAGGTGGGGGGGCACACCGTTGGAACGGGTATCGGGGTATATATCGGGTATACGGGAATACACTGACAGTGTATTCCATTCAGGATCCTGGGAAAGCTGGGTTGCGGCGATTGAGCCCGTCAGTGCCACGTTACACTGACAAGCTTCTCCCTGGAATTTAGCTCTTACAAGAGCTGTTGGTTGTCTTCTCCTTCCTATCCTAGCCTGTCCCTGCCTACCCAGAATCTAAGCCCTAGCTAGCTGGACGGAAACCTCCGTCCTCGGTGAATTGCAAGCTCAGAATGACGCGAACCTGGGCGGCGCTGTTCTTTTAAATTAGAGGTCACATGTATTCGGCAGCCAATGGGTTTTGCCTACTTTTTTCAACGTCACCGGTGTCGTAGTTCCTGTCCCACCTACCCTGCGCTGTTATTGGAGCAAAAAAGGCGCCAGGGAAGGTGGGAGGGGAATCGAGTAATGGCGCACTTTACCACGCGGTGTTCGATTCGATTCGAACATGCCGAACAGCCTAATATCCGATCGAACATGAGTTCGATAGAACACTGTTCGCTCATCTCTAGTAGATAACATACAGTCCTATGAAAAAGTTTGGGCACCCCTATTAATCTTAAGCATTTTTAGTTCTAAATATTTTGGTGTTTGCAACAGCCATTTTAGTTTGATATATCTAATAACTGATGGACACAGTAATATTTCAGGATTGAAATGAGGTTTATTGTACTAACAGAAAATGTGCAATATGCATTAAACCAAAATTTGACAGGTCCAAAAGTATGGGCACCTCAACAGAAAAGTGACATTAATATTTAGTAGATCCTCCTTTTGCACAGATAACAGCCTCTAGTCGCTTCCTGTAGCTTTTAATCAGTTCCTGGATCCTGGATGAAGGTATTTTGGACCATTCCTCTTAAATGTAAAAGACCCTTGGCAGACTGTCATTATTTGACCTAAAATTACCCTAAATTATGTAGTGCTCCAGTTAGTCTTGGAAGTCCCCACCATTCTTTAATGGTTATGCTCAGCTGGATAGCCTTGGCGACCTACTATCATGAATTTATTTATTGTTATGTCCAAGTGGAAGCCCACCACATTTCGGTTTTCATCAGCTGACTCTATGGTTGTGAATGCCCTAATTTAACACTAAAACACTAAAAAGATTCTAGAATTATCCCATTTAGGGATCCTCAACTCGAACAGCTTTCAGACTGCTATGCCCAGAGACTACTTATTCTATTTCTTGGCCATGAGAAGTTGTGATCGGTACTCCTATGGGTGTGAACTGATTATATTTCATCACTGAAGACATGTGAATTCCTTCAATTACTGTGTGAGTCCTTCATTATAAAGTATCACATCATAAAACCACATTTTCGTAAAACACACATCTAAAATTTCATGTAATTGACTATATACCACCCTAGAAAAAGGAAGACAATATAATTAGATGAAAAAGAGGGAACTAAAGTGGATCTAGAGATTTAACAGAGTGAAGCCAGCAGACCTGAGCACTGAGTTCTAATTGAAGCAGGATTAATAAGGTAAAAGAGTCTTGCTCACTAAACCCATATTGTCTGAGTAAAGGGTTTATGTACAGTCATGGCCAAAAGTTTTGAGAATGACACAAATATTATATTTTCACATGATCTGCTGCCCTCTGGTTTTTATGTGTGTTTGTCAGATGTTTTTATCACATACAGAAATATAATTGCAATCATATTATGAGTAACAAAAGCTTATATTGACAGTTAGAATGAGTTAATGCAGCAAGTCAATATGTGCAGTGTTGGATCCTCTTCTTCAAGACCTCTGCAATTCTCCCTGGCATGCTCTCAATCAACTTCTGGACCAAATCCTGACTGATAGCGGTCCATTCTTGTACAATCAATGCTTGCATTTTGTCAGAATTTGTAGGATTTTGTTTGTCCACCTGTCTCTTGATGATTGACCACAAGTTCTCAATGGGATTAAGATCTGGGGAGTTTCCAGGCCATGGACCCAAAATCTCTATGTTTTGTTCCCTGAGCCATTTAGTTATCACCTTTGCTTTATGGAAAGGTGCTCCATCATGCTGGAAAAGGCATTGTTGATCGCCAAACTGCTCTTGGACGGTTGGGAGAAGTTGATCTTGGAGGACATTCTGGTACCATTCTTTATTCATGGCTGTGTTTTTAGGCAAGACTGTGAGAGACCCGATTCCCTTGGCTGAGAAGCAACCCCACACATGAATGGTTTCAGGATGCTTTACAGTTGGCATGAGACAAGACTGGTGGTAGCGCTCACCTCGTCTTCTCCGAATAAGCGGTTTTCCAGATGTCCCAAACAATCGAAAAGGGGATACATCAGAGAAAATGACTTTACACCAGTCCTCAGCAGTCCACTCCCTGTACCTTTTGCAGAATATCAGTCTGTCCCTGATGTTTTTTCTGGAGAGAAGTGGCTTCTTTGCTGCCCTCCTTGACACCAGGCCTTGCTCCAAGAGTATCCACCTCACAGTGTGTGCAGATGCACTCACACCTGCCTGCTGCCATTCCTGAGCAAGCTCTGCACTGCTGGTAGCCCAATCCCGCAGCTGAAACACTTTTAAGAGACGGTCCTGGTGCTTGCTGGTCTTTCTTGGGCTCCCTGGAGCCTTTTTGCCAACAATGGAACCTCTCTCCTTGAAGTTCTTGATGATGCGATAGATTGTTGACTGAGGTTCAATCTTTCTAGCTGCGATACTCTTCCATGTTAGGCCATTTTTGTGCAGTGCAATGATGACTGCACGTGTTTCTTTAGAGATAACCATGGTTAACAGAAGAGAAACAATGATGCCAAGCACCAGCCTCCTTTTAAAGTGTCCAGTGGTGTCATTCTTACTTAATCATGACAGATTGATCTCCAGCCCTGTCCTCATCAACACCCACACCTGTGTTAATGGAGCAATCACTGAAACAATGTTAGCTGGTCCTTTTAAGGCAGGGCTGCAATGATGTTGAAATGTGTTTTGGGGGATAAATTTAATTTTCTAGGCAAATATTGACTTTGCAAGTAATTTCTGTTAAGCTGAAAACTCTTTATAGCATTCTGGAGTATATGCAAATTGCCATTAGAAAAACTGAAGCAGTAGACTTTGTAAGAATTAATATTTGTATCATTCTCAAAACTTTTGGGCATGACTGTACTTGGATATTGATTTATTTTTCCTTTTTTCACAGAAACACTTTATAACTGGTTAACTGCATTGAATCACTTCTGAATCAGTATAGAACACATCAATCAGAATTCAGAATAGGTTGTTTGAAATAGAAATGTTTTACTTTTCTTATGTTAATGTTAAAGGGGTTTTCCCATCTCAATGATCCTATCTATGCTGGTAGCTTATGTAAATTGAAGACTGTACCTAAATATATTTCTTTGTTTGCCTGTTATGTGAACTTATTGCTATGTAAAAATAAAAAAAGGGTGTGGGTGGGCACTCACCAATCAGTAGATGACATTTTCTTCTTTATTAAAAGCAAGTCCTTTATTAAGTATATATAAAAAATTCCTCAGGGAGGGAGCTGGCAGGACAATGAGTTCAGCTAATTACAGTATGCTGATAAAGCAGAGTTTGTTATCTCTCTATGTAAACACACAGATAATACTGAGTCCATGCTCTATAAGCATATGCATATTATCTGATCTCCTTAAGTATTTTGATACTGCAATGTCCTGTTCAGCAAGAGAGGAAGGGGGAATACTGGAAGTGAGAAGAAGAAATAGCATGCAAACTTCTGAAACAAGGAGATGGGAAAATCCCTTTAAATAAAAACTGATCAGTTTCTGTTGTTAGTTTGTGGGACATGAAAGTGTTTTTGTCCTACTTTTCTGTCCTACAGTAACTGATCCGTTTTTATTTAACCTTGACTCTACTCTATGTAATTGGATGGTCATAAGTTTCCACCTGTTTTCATCCATTTTTGGTTCAGTCTTTTTTCTCTGCAAAACTGATCCGTTAAACTGATGATCAAAATGTGATGTGAATGGCCCCTTATAAACATTTGTAACTGATCATTGGCTTGTCTAAAAGACTCCAACTTTGATTTTTTTCTTCCATGCGTGCACGGACTACACATTTTGTCTACAGTAAATCTTGGGAGAATGTTTATTTTAGGTTGCATACGTTTTCCCCAGTAATGCGCTCGCATATATAATTAAGTGTTAACGGCTCTCTTGTATAGAAGACATTAAATGGTGATTATGACTTAAATCTTTCAAGAAATTACTCAGTGAAAGAGGAGATGAAAAGAAAAATGACTGTAAAATTATGATAACAAGTATATTTCCTTGGGCTGCATTCTGCTGATCAGGAATGCAATTTAAAGAAAATTTCATCTTAACTCTTTAATAACCATGCTATGTTGCTGCCAGACTTTGTTTTCTGCTGCCAGATGTTTTAAGGCAATTTTCACATTTTTGACAAAAACCTGAATTTATACTATATACCCATATCCAAATATGACCGCTAGGACTTTGTAAAAAGGCAATTATTCCTTTAAAGTTTATTAACAAAAAAGGCATGAAATCTAATATTTGTACTTTGAAAGCCTTAGGCACCACAGCACTTTCTAGAAGTAAAAGTTTAAGATCTGCAGAGTTCACACATGTTACTTATATCATTGTCTAAATGCATATCTTCACATTTAGTCATTTCCAGACCAAAAAGCTCTGCAAACCTGATGCCATTAAATACATAAGTCACATGCATTCGAAATAGATGGGAAACAGTTAATTTTAGTACGTTTGGTTGAAAAAAAAAACGCCTCCCGTATATGTGATAATCACATATCTAATTAGTATGACATGAGGGTTATGTATTACACCCCTGGGGTCACTGGAGGCAATACAAGAGGAGGAATGACACTAACAGGCTATGATCTTTCTTCCTGTTTCACTAGCATTCCCCCACTACTCTCTCATAGGAATGCATAACCAGGAAGTAGAAAAATGAATCCTGGTATAATAAGGTAAGATTCTAACTATATTAGAGATGGGCGAATCGATTCATACCATGCCCGTTTGATCCGAATATTCCAAATTGTTCATTTTTCCTTCTTCACAGACTCTGGAGTATAATAGGTGATGTCCGACAGTCTTCTGTGGTGTCATCAGCTTTGCCTGCTGAAGCCTGCAAATGGACCTCATCTCGCCATGCCCATATGACTTTATTTGACTGATGTGAATGAAAAGATTGTCACATGCATGTTTAGTTCTCTCTGAGATTCTCTTTTGTCTGAACATTCATAAAGTCTGCATGATTCCCAGAAGACGAAAGGCCCTTAACAAGGGCAAATGTCCGGCCATACTGAGAGACGCTTCCTTTCCCTCCCAGCAGATATCTACATCATTAAAGGGTTTTTTATGACCTTAAGCAACCCGTGGAGCAGCCAGGGAGGTGTAAAAAAAAAAGCATACTCACCTGTCCCCAGGACTCCACTGTCCACCACCTGTGCCTTTTCAATCTCAATCCAGAGCTGCATTATCAAAAGCCCTGAAGCTCACGTGACTGCTGAAACTAGTCAGTGGCCTCAGTAGACACTGGAGAGGGACCAGTGACATCACTCACATACATCACTGATCCTTATCAGCAACAACTGGTGCATCATTACAGTGAACATGACTTAAATATGCATTTCTTTATATTGTACTTTATATCATGCATTGTTATGTATTATGCCGCATGTATGTACACACTTCATAATGTTGTGATGTAGTACTCTAGTGTGTTTGGGCTCTTCCACTTGGGATGGAGGAACACCTTCCTGTTTGGGAAGGCTTTGGTCCAGCACAACTTATGGTTGACAGGGTAAGGGGAGGAGACCCAGAGTTTCTTCATGTGAGTCTTTGCTTGGCAGCCTAGCTATACAGAAATATGCAGGGTTCATCTCAGTAAAAGAGATAGAGAGAGACGGCCTTAGCCCAAGCCCTTTGCTTCCCACTGGATAGAAAAGGAAGACAGGGAATAGTTAATTCAGTTCTAGAGAGAGTAAAAAGAGAGAGTGAAGAAGTGAAGTTGAAGTTATCCGGCACTAGTTATCTATGGGTATTCTTCGCATCCCTGGCTGAGAACCATCACCTGGCTTATTCACATCTCATTGAGAACTGTTGCTGCACTGTTTTGGAAGCTATATAGTTGCTATTACATCTACAGGAAAATTCAAACTGTTGTTCACCTCTAACCAATACCTTCTCCTGAGTCCATTTCTGCACTTACCACCAAGAGCCCTTCCAATCATCACCAGCATGCTCAGTCAGCTGAAGACCACCATAGAAAGCACTTAAGGGAAAACTACCCCCACCATCAGATACCCTGCAGAGGTAGACTGGTGGAGACTATTGAGATTTTTGGTCAAATGAGCCTCAGGGCGGGAAACAAGGACAATAAACGAACTGGGGGTGGACAACAAAGTGATGGGAGCAGGTAAGAATGTTTTTCTTTTAATTTTACACCTCCCCCAAATGCAACATGAGTTGCTTCAAATCAAGGAGAACCCCTTTAAGAGCAAAGAAAACTGTCATAGGATTAAACATTGAAAAAAGATAAGAAGGGTCATCTATCCTTCATTCTCTTTTTATGATCCACAGCTGGTTTTGACTTCAAAACTGTATCAGAAAACCTGCTGCAGAAACTGATCGTGTCCAGGTAGTCTGAACCTCATGCTATTAATTACAAATGAATTGCTAAATGACAAAGGCAAAAGTAAATCCAGAGCCTCTTATGCAGTAAACTCTATTATAAAATTTAATTTACATTATCAGAATGTGTTTTACATTTCTTTGTAGAACTGGCCCTAGTAAATTGAAAACATATTGGATTTGAGGTATGATACATAAAGGGGTATTAATGAAAACATACCACACGTAAAAGTGATAGGTTAAAGGTTGTCATAAGAAGAAACGAATTTCATTTGAAAGTAAGATGACTCAATCATGGTGGGTAACATACAACACATTTCCGATCATCATTCAGAATATGGTTGTTAATGACAACACAGTGGGCCAATAATAACCTCGGATACAATATTACTTGATATTGTAACATTTGGTGCTCATTCAATAAACTTCTGCACAATTTGTTTCCACTGTTAGAGTCAAATCCTCCATCTTTGTATTTCGTCAGTCATCTTGTAACCTTTCACACATAAACTGTATAAGTAAGTCGCAGCTGGCTATTTGTATATCTCTTATCTCCATGGTATATGGAGGTCACTGAGACTCATTTAGCACCAACATGACATCTTATCTCTTTTTCCATGATATATACATATAGACATAGTGTGAGCTGTTAAGTTCACACATAAGTATTTTTGAAACTTTCTTTGTTTAAGGACAAAGTACAAAGTCCATTCCAGTTCGGAAAGCTATAATGAGATGCAGATTACACTAGGCCTCAGCCAATAGTCATGTGCCAGGTTTATCTTATAATCAATCATTTTATGCCAACCATGTTATGTTATTAGAATAGTCCAACCTGCTCTTGTCTGTATTGTATTTAAACCACCTTTGTGCACCATTAAATTAGAACTCACTTGATACACCATCAGCTGTGTGTGTGTGACTTCTCCAGACCTGATAATGGGCGTAATTACTTCAGGCCTGATATTTAATTTGGAACTCAGCAACATACTCTATCATGGGGACCCCTTGATGTCCCTAACACCACCATAGAGCTATAGCTTCATGTTGCAGAAATGCAGCTTTTTTGTTGCAGATTTTGCTGCGATATTTTGAGCCTAGGCCAGAAGTGAATTGACCAGAAGGGAGAAGTATAAGAATAGTATAAGACTTCTCCTGAGTTGCACCACTTCTCTGGAATGCTCTATCCCAGACAGATTAAAGGGGTTGTCCCACGTCGCATACTTACCAGTCTTCGTTTCTGTGAATTCTTCTGTCTTCCGGCTTTGGCTCGTCATTGGTGGGCGGGGTCACATATGCAAAGCCAAGCGGCGAGATGCCGCCGGCCCTGCGTGCGCGCTCATAGACCAGTCTAGCCTTCACAGTGCAAATACAGACCCGACAGGGTGTCGGGTCTGTATTCGCATTGTGAAGGCTAGAACTGGTGTATGAGCATGCACGCAGAGTCGGCGGCATCTCGCCGCTTGGCTTTGCATATGTGACCCCGGAGCGGAATAACAGCATCGCTTCTGCCGCTGCTGGCTTCATGCAGGGCAGAAGCATAGCGATGTTGCTGGCTTCACCTGTGCCGGCGTCTAACTGTCCCCGGCATCCGCCTCTCTATTACAGCGGATGCCGGGGAGTGTAGACGCCGGTACAGGTGCCTGCAACATCGCTATGCTTCTGCCCTGCATGAAGCCAGCAGCGGCAGAAGCGATGCTGTTATTCTGCTCCTCCGCCCCGGAATAACAGCATCGCTTCTGCCGCTGCTTGCTTCATGCAGGGCAGAAGCATAGAGTTGTTGCTGACTTCACTTGTGCCGGCGTCTAACCCTATATTGGCAGCCCCTTCCCCCAAAGGGTAAACTACCCCCCCTCCCACCAGGCTCGCTCCCGTGCACTTAGCCCCTCCTCCCTCCCCCTGAGAGCAGGCAGACACATCACTTGACTCAGGAGCAGCTAGGTCAGGGCTGTGGCCACAAAAAAATGAATAAAGTAAGATAGTGGCCAAACAAAGCAATTTTGCTGAAGCAATGTATTTAGGAAAAGTCTTACATTCACATTACCAAGCATTATAGATAGGATCCTTGTGACGGGACAACCCCTTTAACAGATTAACTCCCAATCTCTACAGCTTCAAGCAGAAACTAAAGACACATCTTTTCAGATAGGCCCTATCACAATTCCTAATATAAAGCCTTCTGTACCGTAATTACAATCCCTAAACCATACCCTCTTCTGTTCACGCTCCCACATTACCCCACATGATATGATGCTGTTTCAGACTAACTGTATATGTCCAGGCACCATCTACACATTAAAGGACACAAATGGGGACAGCTCATATAGTTATATAATTGTGTAATGACACTAATCTCTATTACAAAATTGTCTGACCATTGTATAAGCAATGCTACCTCCGATGCCACCCCTGCTACCTCTTGTGTTACCCCCTCTGCCTCATAGATTGTAAGCTCCTACGTCCCATTGTGTGAAGTTTCTACCTCTTTGTAATGCATCTTTTTGTCTGTACTTGAACCCTACAATTTGTACAGTGCTGCGGAATATGTTGGCGCTATATAAATAAAATGTATGTTTGGCTCACAAAAAAAAGCAGCAAAATCTGCAATAAAAACTCTGCATTTCCACAACATGGGACCTCAACCTTAGTTCTATTCAGTTATCTCATCCTCCTATGAGCCATATAGGAACCCAGACACATCTTAGGGCTGTAACACTAACGTTTAAAGGGCAAGGAACACCTTTCATCAAGTCTACCCTGCACCCCAGGACTTTGTTGTGTCACCAGGTGTCCCCTGTTATTGTGTAAGGATTGGAGTCAGGGTCAGGCAGTGCAAAGTGACACAGCTAGGAAAGCAACACTGTGCAACTAATGACAAAAGGGGTCGCAAGCCCTGCAGCTATAACTATGCTGTAATATCTGAGATGAGGCAGACCAATGCACTTCCTAATTGAAGTGCGCCTACCACGACTCCTTACACTTCTATCCGGCGGCTAGGATAAGGGGAGAGGAGGCCCTGAAAGTCCTAGGGACTGGAGTCACGGGGTCACACCTAAACAGAAAGCACAGTGTAAATGCAATGCAAAACAAAAGACTAAACAGCATGGAACCAGGGAGGACCACAAGTCCCAGCAAGACACAGAAGAGAAGGCGAGGTCAGACGAGCAAGAGGTCAAGCCAGGAGATATAATAAAAGGTACCAAATCAAAAGACAAGGGATAGTCAAAAATACAAGCCGGGTCTAAAAACCAAGAAACATATGGAATACAAACAGATAGGGAATCAGACTGAGCAGAGGAACCAGGAACCACAAAGTGAATGGCTGGCAAGGATCCATGCCTGGGTGGGGATTAAATAGCAGCAGAGAACACACCTGATGGCTAACGGCATGGAGACTGAAGGCAAGGAAAAGATTAACCCTTAATGACCTAAGCACACCCAATAGAACTCCTAACACGTCTCCCAGGGAGACGCCGCGCAGCAAGGAGACCGCGGCGACTCCGTATCCTGACATATTGTGTACAGAAGAAACTGTATTTGCGCCTCCACACCCATGGAAGAGATTTAACTAAAATTCAGCTCTGTTTCAACTTTACAACTGTTTCTGACTCTGTACCGACAACATCAGGGCGCCCCAAACACCACCAGTCACCACAGTATAGGGGAAGCTCCCCGGGGGAACAGTCACCACCAACATTTGTGCAGCCCCCTCATCACTGCTACCAGTGGTGGTAATGTTGGACCGCACCAATGCTGTGCCCTCATACTGAGAGACTGTTATAGGTCTGTGCTGTCTGCACCCTGCAATCCTAACTGCAATGTTACCTCCCATCTGGTCACTGCTCTTGTAAAGTCTTTAGGAAAGTCTACACCTACAATGTGCCATTTATTATACTGGAGCCTCCTTATGTGGTATGAGCCCTTTAGGCCATCGAAGACAAATGACCGTAATGCTCCTGCTACCACCGCACCTCTACAGTTACATCCCCGCTTTTATCAATACAAAACTGAGCAAATATGTTTGTGATGGAAATAAATACACAGATCTTGGCAATCCCTCACTTCCTAGGAAAAACCTAGTGAAATATAAACTTGGACTTCATAGAATGAAAATAGAAATGTGAAATGGATATAGCACTTTTATTTCTCACAGCTGCCGAGAACATGGACCAGTGTTAGCAGAGAATCAGTAGGGCAGGTCACATTGTCTGCAATCACTTTGCTGCAACCTGACCTAGTAGAAACCTGGAGCTCACTTCCTATTCCTTGCTAATTGCGTTTTCAGTGACCAATCAATGGGTGTAATTGCAGCATTTATTGTAACCTTAAGGCTGCATTCACACTGAGTAACGCTGGCGTTTTTTGTGCTTATTTTTGCACATAGCGCCGCATTAACACCGCTTTAATGCCGCGTATACGCCACGTTTGCGCCGTATACGCGGCGCTATGTGCAAAAATAAGCACAAAAAACGCCAGCGTTACTCAGTGTGAATGCAGCCTAAAGGAGTCTTTCCAGACCTTAAGGCTGGGACCTCACATTGTGTAAAGGCTGTGACAAAAACACTGCATTTTACAGCCATTGCAAAGTGGATTATAGCCGATCCCATACACATATTCCAGAAAAATATGTGTAGTGGAAACACTGTGATTTCCAAAACTGGTTGTGGTTTTGGAAATCGTAGCATGTCAATTATACTTACAAAAACAGTTTCCCTATGGTTATAATGGAAGCAGAATGGGGGCTAATAGCTTCCCTAGCTTTATTAATAATAATTCCTTTGCCCCCCTCCTAACACTGGCACTGACTACAAATACATTGTGGACATGGCATATACAGTAATGATATTAATTATAATTAATGACAATCACACAGCGCTGGCAGGCATTAGTTTCAGGATAAAGTCTCTCTTCTTGGAGAGTTCCTTTATCAGAACACAAAGTGCTCGCCTGTCACAGAAGAGGAAATCTACCAGGAGTTTCAACCCTTCTTTATATTCTTGCACAATCTATTGTCCCTGGGACAATTATGAGAATGTCCGCAAGGTTTGGCTTCTGAGCCCACACTTAGTTTGAATCCCCTATACACAATCACACTTCAGACACTCCAGGGCCCAAACACACAACATTCAACACAACATTCAGGGATTCCTGTTTCCATCATTCACACACTATCACTATGGTTAGTACAGTAATGGGGGCTGACAGTACTCGCTGACATTGCTGGATGCCCAACATCCGCTAGCCGGGAAACGCAGCCCAAGGACAGAAGTCACCCAGCCAGGCTGGCCATGACCAGGTGATCGAGTAGAAACTGCCCACTCCCACACTAACGCTCATGTTAGTAACAACTTATAGTAATTCTTATACTCTATAGAAGTATAACATACAAACAAGATTATTATCTTATGAAATCTAAAAATGAGGCACAACATGTAAATAACTTACCTTCATTTATCTAAGATAATATCTACCTTGTTCAGAATTTAGAATATAATAATAATAAAATCAGAACAAACCATGAATAACACGTCCAGGTGTCTCTAGATAAAAGCACACTACATATGGTATAAAAAAACAGGAACCAAAAATTAAAGAGGACCTTTCACCACTTTTGGGCACATGCAGTGTTATATACTGCTGGAAAGCTGACAGTGCGCTGAGTTCAGCGCACTGTCGGCTTTCCCGATCTGTGCCCAGTGTAAAGAGCTTACGGTGCCGGTACCATAGTGCTCTATGGTCAGAAGGGCGTTTCTGACCATTAGCCAGAGACGTCCTTCTGCCTCGCGGCGCCAATCGCGCTGTGCTGTGGAGCGGGGAGGAACGCCCCCTCCCTCTGCTCACACAGCTCGTCCATACACGATACCGGCACCGTAAGCTCTTTACACCGGGCACAGATCGGGAAAGCCGACAGTGCGCTGAACTCAGTGCACTGTCAGCTTTCTGGCAGTATATAACACTGCATGTGCCCAAAAGTGGTGAAAGGTCCTCTTTAAAACTTCACCTAAGCAACAAGAAAGACAAACACAGACAGACAACATGTAATGACAGATCATAGAGGCCTTATCCAACATTACCATCTTTTACTTGCTATCATGGAGCCAAAATTATTTCCTGTAGCCCTTCTCACAATGGCTCTGGACTTAGTCTGAGGTGTAGTTCACATGGAGTAAATGCGCGCTCATTTTGGCAAAATACATTTGTAAAAAACACACGTGTAAAAATAAGACTCCGGGAGCCTTCACAAGGAGTTTACGCTCTGCTCATTCTGAATGTAAACTCGTTCAGTGAGCAGCATAAAACAAAACCCATTGACTTCATTGAAAGCAATATGTAAAAAAGCCTCCCATTGATTTCAATGGGTAGCGCGCATGAAGTCAATGGGATCTGTTTTACGCCACTCACTCTGAACGAGTTTACGTTCAGAATGAGTGGAGCGTAAACTCTGTGTGAAGGCTCCCTCCCATTGACATTTTTTTACACGTTTAAAAAAACACGTCAAAATACACGTGTAAAATGTCATTGAAGTCAATGGGAGTCTTACTTTTACACTTGTATTCTTTACACGTGTATTTTGCCACAATGAGCGCGCGTTTACTCCGTGTGAACTACCCCTTAGGACTTTTTCCTTTCAAAGAATCCTCCTGACAATCTCAGAAGTAAAGGAGAAAGGTACTACTTAGGCTAGGCTCACATATGAGAGAAAAGTCGAAAAGTCCTGCATGGAGTTTTGAAACAGAGGACATCTGACAGACACCCAGTGGACTCCATTATAGTCAATAGGGTCCGGCTTAAAACAGTGGTCCGGCTCTCTGTTGCTCAGGTCCCCTAGCAGACTTAAATAATGGAGAGCACAACGCTACTATAAAACTAATGTTACCAATATATTGGGGGCTAATGGTTCAGTCCTATACTGCACCACGCAACTCCAGCCATACCATGTGTGAACAAAGCCTCAGCATGAACTAAAGAACCACTTAGCTGGTCATACTGTCCTCTCCAAGTTTTCAAGCTCAAGTTGACCCAGGATGCCGCAAGTGTACAACTTTACACATACCATACCTATTGTGATGTCATGTAGAATCTGTGATGTCAGCTGCCCTGTGATGTCGTCTTAGCTGCCACTGTTTTTTTTTTTCTTTATAAATTCTTTATTTACAGCATATAAATAACTCAAACAAACAATACAAAAAATACAACAAAAAATATAGAAACAAGCAGGCCAGCAACTGTTGTTTTATGTATTCCTTTATTCCTTTTCCGCATAGGTATAATATGGGCTTGGTTCACACTTGTGCCTCGTTTCCACCTGGGGATCCTGTTCCCCATTCTGCTTTAAAAATGTGATGAGAAAAGTCCTGCAAGCAGTGCTTATCCCTCCGCATTTTCTGCCCTTTTTGGGCTAAAACCTAGTGGATGCAATTATAATCTATGGGGTCCACAGGTTTCTGAGGGTAATCGCTTTTTTAAAATTAAACTAGGTGTGATATGCCTAAAACTTATGCACAATGCTGTACAGTAGCTTGTTTGGTTATTTTAATAGCACATAGTATGTTGAAAAGTAGTAGCTGGTGCATTACGCCTGGCCCCATGTAGCGTAAATCTGGCTATTTTGCAGTACCTGCAAAGTGGGTGGGATTCTGGATAATCCCTTCTACACATTGCAGAAAAATATCCGCAGCAGACATGCTGTGATTTCCAAAACTGTTATGTTTTTTAAATCGCAGCATGTCAGTTATGGCTACTTAAACACTTTCTATGAAAAGTGCTGCAAACGGCAGCAACACATTGCGGAGTTTTCCTCCACGGACTTTCTGTTACAATTATACCTATGGGGGTTTCCATAGGTATAATTGACATGCTGCGATTTCTATAAACCCATCCACTTTGCCTGTACTGTAAAATACAGCGATTTTTCACTGCGGGCAAAATTGCAGCGTTTCCGGTCCATGGGGCCCCAGCTTAACTTGGTCTTTTCAAAAGTGATTGTTTGCTTTGACTTCAATGTCTAGCAGAATTTTTTTTTTTACATAGATATGTGTCATGGCTGAGTCTCTTTAAAAAGAAAAGGTGCCGATATCTAAGATTATTAAAAATGATTGCACAGCCGTGTCATACTATCATTTTGATATCATTTATAATACTTGTTGCCTTTCATTTTGTCTCCTGACTGAACAAGCTATAGCCTAAAGTCATGTCATTGTGAAAGTAGACACACATATTTGGCAAAGAAGCCGTCCTGAGACTCCAGCTAGGAGCGGATACTAACACTCTTTCTGTGGTAATTTCTTTTTCATGTCATCCAACTATTTATATTTTAATTCAAACTGTCATTTACCAAGTGCAAAAATGATATATTATAGCTTGAAATTAATGTATCATGATCTTCTAGCAAGAGGCCTAGCAAGACTATGACAGCAGTGCACTGAACCACTGCAGTACTGTGTAGCCTGTAATGGGAGTCTATCACCAGAACCCTGTATATGAACCTAGCCCTGCCGATAGACAGATTTGGGGCCCCTAAATCAAACAATGTTTTCACCTTGGTGTATATGTTGCTGTAATATCAAAGGGCCTCTGGAACAACAAGGGCACTTCCAGAGGTAAAGGGTTGGTTTACTGACAGGTAGCATTGAACGCTCCTGAAGTATTGGCAACTGATCAAGATAACAGGATGTCACCACTGAGATGGTTACCAGAGATTTTTAAAACTGTACAATTTTTTAAAATTATTTATGTTTGAAAAATGTTTAAGATTGAATTGTCTTCAAATCTAAATATGGATATAGTTATGGGAAAACCTAGTTATATTTCTAACCTCCTGACATGTATTATCCATTCATTGGATTATTCTAGTACTGACTGCAAACCTCGATCCCAGAGGAAGTCTTGACTAAAAAATCTTTTGAAATGCACCACAAAAAATGATATTTTTATTTAAAACCTTACCTTGTAGGGAACCTGCCTGAGGTTAAGCCCACACATTGTGGAAATGGAGCAGGTTTCTTTTTTTTTTGTTGTTGCAGATTTTGCTTCATTTGAGTCAAAGCCAGGTGTGCATAGAGTTTTTGGCGAGGATTTTGACAGTGAATCTGCCTCAGAATCAGCCTCCAAAAAAAGCCTCTCCAAAGAGTTATATGTATTCTGCTAGCTTTTTTTTTTTTTCCGCTAGTGGAAAAAAAGCGACATGACCTTTCTTTAGGTGGATTCCACCTGAAAGAAACAATGGGAGTCAATGGGAGGCGGAAAAAACGCTAGCGGTTTTTGACGCTGCTTTTGACGTTTTTGCAAAAGCCACTTCAAAAAATGCTAGCGTTTTTTTCAAGGTCCATACACTGTGCTAGAGGAAAAAACATTTTCTAATTCCTGAGGCTTAGTTTTTCCTCTCCAAAATCTTAGTTTGGTTTCTTTTTTTTTAATGCAGGCATGGATGTCTTTACAACAGGATGACTTGGGACATCAAGCCCATGGTCCAAAAGCACCTATAAGTGGTTTAGTGTCCCTAAATTGACATGAGAGAAATGGGGAGGGGACACCGAGCGCACTAAGTGCAGTATTGAGAGTAGTAGATGAATTCAAAGATAAACAAATGTTAACATAGACCAGATGGCCTCTCACCTTATGGGGTTGTGAACAGTCACAACACTTAGGAAGCGTGTTGGGGTGAGAGTAGCAGCAGTTCAATCCATCACCGGAGGATCGGGTAAACAGTAGACAGAGGAGAAGGACCAGAGGTCCATTGCGGAAGAACCACATTCTCTGGTTTACAGATGAGGATGATAGACCAAAATAACATACTCACAGCACACAGCACAACGCGTTTTGGGCCTTACAATGGCCTTTTGTCAAGTGCAACAAAGAAGAAAGCAGGTCCCGTCGCGCCGAACGCCTAAATTGACATGAAAAGTTCCCTTTAAGCTGCAATAGGTCAAAACTACCACTACACAATATATGGTGATATTTCCAGATCTGTCCATTATATAAATCTATACTAGTTTCTTAAAGGGTCCCTATCATTGGAAAAAATAATTTTTAACTAATCACTTCCTTGCATAGCCTTTAGAAAGACTATTCCACACCTACCTTTAGTATGTAAATTGCCTCAGTAGATTTTGAATAAGTCTTTTTTTTTTTTTTTTTTTTAATTCATATGCTAATTAACTTCTCTGTGCACCCCGGAAATCTCTTCATGCACTGTCTCCTGTATATACAGCACAGGCTGCTGCTGACTCCTCCCTGTCCTCATACATTGGATACAGTACAGAGAGGAGAGATGGCTGACAACTTCCTGTGCACTGAGAACCTAATTAGCATATGAATAAAACAGACTTATTCAAAATCTACTGAGGCAATCAACATACAATAGGTAGGTGTGAAATAGCCTTTCTAAAGGCTATGCAAGGATGTGATTAGTTAAAAATGACTTTTTCCAATGATAGAGCCCCTTTAACTAATTGAGTACATTTCCATTCAGGAGCAACAGGGATCAAGACAACAGCTCCCGAGTGACCCCATTAACTATAATGGGATTTGTTGATTGTCCATTTTTTTAGCCTTATCCTATTTGGAACAACACCTGTGTTTGGCTAAAACAAAAGTGCATAAGGGTGCTTTCACATGGAGTTACACTCCGCTCATTCAGACACGTAAACACGTGTCAAATTGACCACTGTAAAACACAATCCCATAGACTTCAATGTGTGCCAGTCTTACCAATGGGTTTAAAAGGCTCCCATTGTTTTCAATGTGTAGCATACGTAATACCGGCACACATTGAAGTTTATGGGATTGTGTTTTACAGCAGTCACTTTGACACGTGTTTACGTGTCTGAGCGGAGCATAAACTCCGTGTGAAAGCACCCTAACAATGATAGAACAATACTACTTAGAACGGGCCTAGGAGATTAAATATAAAAGATACTTTCATCAGTGAATATTCAGTTTTCATTAACTTGATTCAGAGAAAACTTCTTTTTGAAGTATTTGTTTTTTCTTTTTATTACAAATCTACCTGTCATCTATTACATAAGCAAATTGATTCATCATGTACCAGAGTTTTATTCCTTTGTAAACCAGATGTAATCCAGTTGCTTCAATGATCTGTTCAATCATGCTATGTGAACATGTTTCACATATGCACTAGGAAAGTTTCTAGTATGTGCAATAGCCGTAGACTCCCCATTCACCATGTGGAGATCAAAAGAGTGTGCTTTTAGCCTCCATTGTGGTGTCATGTGTTGTATCATGATAGACATTTATGGTATATACACAGAATGGGTGGTGCCTATATCTAAAACTCAGCCCTAAAAACCCTGAACTGGTATACCTCAGTCCTGTTCACAGCCAGATTGAGTCTTGGGTTTGTGGACACAGCTGAGCTGTGCTGTTTCCATAACTTCAATAGAAGTCAATAAGGAAGCAGATTCTATTTCTGCATATGACAAGTTATAGAAACTGCATAGCTCTCTGGGTCAAGTTTGCTACATCCATACACCTTTTTTACTTTATAGGAAAGCAGATCATGTAGGTAATAGAATTTTAAAGTGGAACATATCATCAGCCATCTGGGTGCACTCATCATTGTGGAAGGCACGATAGATCAACACAAGTATGCATCTATCCTTGCAGACCATGTTCACCCCTACATGCGAATTGTTTTTTCTCAGGATGATGGCATCTACCAGCAGGACAATGTGACGTGTCATAAAGCTCGCAGCGTACGTGCATGGTTCGAGGAGCATCAGGATGAGTTTACCGTACTCCCTTGGCCAGCAAATTCCCTGGACTTGAACCCAATAGAGAATATGTGGGACTACCTCGACCGGATTCTTCATGCTATCGATGCTGAACCGCGTAACCTAGCACAGATGGCCACGGCAGTGGAGTCGGCATGGCTCTACATCCCAGTGAACATCATTACAACATCCCCTCTCTTCCTGCACGTCTCGCAGCAGTCCGCTCTGCCAAAGCTGGTTATTCTGGATTTTGACAGCTGGTCACATTAATGTGACAGGACTGTGTATGTTTGGCATGTCATTTAATGGGAAAAATTATTTAGGCTGATACCATCAGCTGACACTATGACCTTGGCCTCTGGTTAGGAAGTAGGAGGGGACAGATGCCTCTTCTTCTCTGGGCTGTGAGAAGGAAATAGGAGAGTATGAGGAGACTGAACTAGAGTCTCTTGTTAGGTTGGTCCCAAGTCAGTCTTTGTGTTGCTCTGCAGTCATGACATGAGAGTGATCCCTGCTCACTTGGAAGATATTGTGTGCAAGAAGAGACTGTGAGGGTTACGTTATATGGGCCTCATAGCTTTGACCTTTTTGTTACCCGAGGTCAGAAAGGCAAACCCTTTTTGCATCTGCACCCTGCAACCATGCCATTACCAATATTTGTTTGGATTTAAAGACTGAAAGCACGCTGTTCAAGAGGAAGGCTGTACCACCAAGTGAGACACAGACTGACATTTCAAAGTACTAGATTAAAACTCAGCATCAGCCTTTGTGGAGGTCTCTAAGAATTGTACCTCCATAATCTGGAAGAAGTTGTTTTATTGCCTATTCTTCATCAGCAAACCATAAGCTCCTTTATTTGCAACACGTTCTCCTGATTCTCATTATTGTACCTACAACCAAGGGCACTACAAACACTATCAAGTTTAGGGAGGCTTTACCTCTAGGAGATACCCAGAAGAACTCCCCTCTGCATTGCACCTGTCTCTGAGGAGTGCCAGTGGATCTTGTAGACATCCTCTCTGGCTACTACTACTTCCAAACACCTGGCCACCCTCTACTGGGCTGCAACACATGATGTCAGTTATGGGCAGGTAATCTTATCAGTGGTTGTATTTGTGAAATCCACTTCCTTCTGGTCCTCAGCTTTGTCATGTGATCAGCAAAAGGACTCTGTAGTTGACATGTGTGAACTGGAAGGCAGTTTCTCTTTTCATTCCTATGAAGTATTAATGTGTGTCAAGGGTTGTATGTGCATGTGCAAGGGTTGTATGTCAAGTGTATGTTCTGTTTCAGAGGTCAAACATTTCATTTTCTACATCTGATCATGAGAGATCTGATTGTTGGGCAAATGCATATGATGACGTTATGTAACTAAAAATGTATCAAACACATATTAGTAATGAAAAAATGACATATCATAAGCCCACCTAAGGCTGCAGTTACACTTGTGTTCCCCCATTCCGCTTAAAAAATGCAGAGGAAAAAGTCCCACAAGCGATTTTGGGCAGAAACCCAGCAAACCCCATTATAGTGCATTGGGTCCACAAGTTTCCAGGGGTAACTTCTTTTTAAGCAGATAGGATTTCTGTTTTTCGGGTCTCCAAGCACACCTAAAGAACAGAAACCCGAATGATAGTGTGAACCTAGCGTAAAGAAAGAAAGAAAGTTGTAGTTAAAGTGCCTTGCCGTAAAAATTTCACAAAACAATGTAAAGGTGAAAGGAAATGTAAAATGAACACATAAAAATCAGGGAGATGAAAATCTACAAAGAATTGCTAAACTTGTCTTTGCATGTTTCAACATATCTGCATTTTCATGTTCTGATTTATCAAGGATGTATTTTTCTCAATGTACATTTATCAAATACAAAAGATTAGTGCTTACGGACCTTTCTCATGGCTTTCAAGATCTTTCAGAGTAAAAATCTGTCCAGGTGATATGAATTTTACAGATATGTTTATAGTTAATGCTAGGTTCACACAGGGGTGAACTTGCCCCTTTCGCCGCCCGAGACGAACGACAGAAAGCCGCCCCCCCCTCCTCCGGACGGGGCGGAGTGGAGGGGGCGTGGCGGAGCGAAGGAGGCAGGTCGAAGCGAAGGGGCGGGGCTTAGCGGCGTTCGCAGACAGAGAGCAGGCACGGAGAGGACCTGCTCCCTGCCTGAGCGTGAGGGGAGGCTGCTGGAGCAGCGCTGCTCCAGTGGCCTGCCCAATCCACCACTCGGTGATGCTAAGCCAGTCCAGGACAGTCCAGTCCTGGACTGGCTTAGGTAAGCAAAAATGCCGTCCTCCCTGGGGCCCTGACATAACGCCGCCTGAAGCGATCACTTCAGGTCGCCTCATGGGAGTTGCGGCGCTGCTAACACTCCATAGCAGAACTATAACAATGGAGAGGTGGACCGCTAAAACAATGGTTACACACGGAGCCCAACGGCCCCCATTGGCTTTAATGGAGTTCATTGTTTTAAAACTGAGACCAATGTCTCTATATAAAATACATTAAAAGAAATTAGTTTCTTGGTTAACATTTGATCAAATTGTTTTTAAGCCCATCTGCCAATGGCAAGCAACCTATTTTAGATGGATCTACACTAAAATGACTTACCTTTCGTAGGGCCTTGAACTCCCATGAATTATGCTCGTGTATTTCAGTCATATTATACTTAGCATACGCCACAAGTGGTCTTCTTTCTCTGGACCTGCTAAAACTCAGACATTATTGTTGGGGGCCTGGATTTTGCATTGGGCTCTGGAGCTTCATGTTATACCTCCTGGTTATTATCAGTACCTGAACTCACTAAATTGAGTGTCTGCTCTATTTCCATTCTTGCCTTTTCTTACCTCGATCAATCTGTTGATTCATACACAATGTATATTGGAAAATGTTGTAACTTATTATTATATAATTTCTATACTTTAAGTGCAGAAATATTTAATAAATACTTTTGTAAATTAGTTCTTCTTTAATTTGGTCACATGGCGTGATCACTGCTCAGTTCTATTCAAGTGAATGAGCTGACCTGTGACCTGCAAATGTATGATGCAATTCTTAATAGTAGTCATGAGGCTACAACATTCACCCAGATGCCATAGTCTCTTCAAACGTGATCGGCAGAGGGAAAGGTTAGATTATCAATTATTAAACCAGGAAAACCGCTTTTTAGCGATGTATAAATACAATGATGACCAAGTATGTTAAATAGCTTGGACACAACCATGTATGAAAATAATCTAGTAGTGTACATGGACAACCAGAACCTGAATCCATCAATGAGTAGAACAAACCAGCCCTAAAGTAGTTGCAGAATGGACTTATGTGATTATTGCTTTATTAATAATTGAAATCTAATGAAAAAGAGGCAAACAACCATTTACATTTTATTTATTATATAATAGTTTATTTTCACAAAAACTAGAATATTGTGCACAAATACAGATGTCATACTGAGTTGGAAGAATATGAAAGAATTATCTTCAAAGAATTCAGGAGCAGCAGGACAATAGTTCATTCTTTGCATAAATTGTGAAATACATTTCATTATTTAATTCTCTAATCTACAAAAGATGGAAAATTGAAAATTAAAAACGGATTAGGTTTTATAAATATTTTAAGCCTGGGCCTACAAGCATTCTGCCACAACGAATCTCCATCTGAGTTTGGGCTCAAAATGGAAAAATCTGAATGCAAAAATAATTATTTTTAATAGAACACTCAACATTGGTAACTGCCATATGCAAAGTTGACCGTTGATACAGTTAGTAATGTTGTGAAGTGTGTGCAAACCTGACAAGGCTAAATAGTTTTGTAGTGCTAGTGCTAGTAACACATCTGTTATGGGTTGAATGATATATTCATATCCTTTATTCAGTTTATGGTTAATAAAGCATATGTGTAGCGATATACATAAATATGTAGATGTTTTGCCGTGCATATCAATATGGTGGTTACTATCTCAATTATTTTTACAAAAAAACCCTGGAATTCTGGTTGACGCAAGGACAGAGTCTGGAAATCATCTCAACTGAAGTTCCCGAATCATTATAAGACACTTAGGTATTAAGTAAATGAAGCTGCAGGGTACGTCTCTGCAGTCTTCAGTATGCATGATATGACTTCCTGCTGGTGGTAGGGGAGGCTTAAATTATAGTTACAGTCTTGACAGAATGACAGTAAATCAGTTTACAGGCATACGTAAAAAAGAACCATTTTGACCAGTTTGTCTGATCGCTGGTCATGAATTGTTTCTTTGCATAAGAGACTGTAACCAAATAATATTTGACCCATAGTGTTGGACTGTTGAATAGTCTGATCT
Organism: Leptodactylus fuscus; assembly: GCF_031893055.1. Classification (NCBI taxonomy): domain Eukaryota; kingdom Metazoa; phylum Chordata; class Amphibia; order Anura; family Leptodactylidae; genus Leptodactylus; species Leptodactylus fuscus. Next base: position 151,332,669 of record NC_134269.1, read on the forward strand.
TTTGTGTTAAATGTTTAGTCCTATTTGGAACTTTGATACCTACACATTATACCAACAGGAGCTTTTATAACATCTCATTCTAAATCCATAGGAATTAATATGGAGTTGGTCCACTCTTTGCAGCTAAAACTGCTTCTAGTCTGCTGAGAAGGCTTCCTAAAATATTTTGGAGTATGTCTGTGTTTCTTTTTGACAACTTATCCCAAAAAGAATTTGTAGTTTTTCTCAAAGGTGTTTAATGATGTTGAATCATTAAATCACTGAAAGTAAGAGGCCTACACCAACCCCTGAAACACAACTCCATAGCACGTTCCCTCCTCCAACAAACATTTTAATGCAGCTGGACAAGTAACATTCTCCCGGCATTCTCCAAACCCAGAATTGTCCATCAGACTGCCAGATAGAAAAATGTGAATTGTTACTTCTTAGAATACATTTCCACTATGAAATGTCCAGTGGCGGTATGCTTTACAACCCTTCATTTCACACTTGGTGTTTGATGGTTCTGAAGTACCAAGATTTTCCTTCACTGGATCTAATAGCTCTAGACTAGAGATGAGCGAACACTGTTCGGATCAGCCGTTCCGAACAGCATGCTCCCATAGAAATGAATGGAAGCACCTGGCATGGCGACCGGTAGTTTTACTCTGGTCGCCATGCCAGGTGCTTCCATTCATTTCTATGGGAGCATGCTGTTCGGAACGGCTGATCCGAACAGTGTTCGCTCATCTCTACTCTAGACCAATCCCTGAAATGTTAATGTAACAAGTTTAATCTCAATGGAATTTGGTATTCTTTACAATTTACTGTAAGAACTTGCATATGCACATAGTAGACAGAGAGACAAGTCTATTCTAAGGAATAACAGCTAACATAAGTCAAGCGACCAACTCATCCAGCCGTCAAACCATCCTGTACTGGGAATTAAATCAATAAAGCTAAGTTCTGATGTGTTTATGCTCAGGATGCAGTGTCCCAGTGGACATTGCTTAAATTGTTTTAGGGGGAAACTGGAAATCTCCAATGACTATCAGTAGTGTGTGTGCTAGCAGCCAAGAAGTCAACATTTGCTGTATATCCATTGCAGCCCCTGAGGGAAAGAAAATATTCAACTACCCAGCAGTCTGGCTACAGCCCTGAGACAGGGAAGATATTGCTGTCAGCCCCATAGAGGTAAAAGACTGACAATTTTGAGGAACTTGTAGTTTACAGAACTGGAAACATTCATGTTCTGGTATCTGGATACCTGGGATTGTATGTAATTCAGCCTTCATATCCAGAGTGGCTATATGGCTTTATTTTATTGGAGTTGGGAAAATGCACTATGATGCCATCTGCACAGTGGACATCCATCATACCAAGTCCAGGATTATCCACTACAGTCAAATTCCTAACAAATATGTCTCCCATTAGAAACTGCATGTGTTATCGGTTACCACAGTAAAGTTCATCATGGTTCAATTGCACTACTGCCTCCTGAGTCTTTCCTGCACTTACCATCAGGGCCCTTCTGAACACCACCACATGACTCCTGGGAACTGGAAGCCTCCAGAGTAAAACTACCACCATCAAGTACCTTGCAGACTCCTTCAACAGTGTTTAGCATGGGAGGTGGGCTGGAGGAGTTGGTTAAGTGTCTTTAGTCTACCATTGACATCAACACCACAACTACAGTTCCCATCCTCTGGTTCCCTCAATTGGGTTACAGTAACAATAGGACAGTGAGAAACACTGATTTATATGTTTGTCAACTTCTCTTGTCCTCTGATCATTCTACTCTGGGGCATGGATAATAATAGTTTGTGGGTGGTGTACTCTAAAAATTTTGCAATATCTGTAATGAACACCCAAGAGGCCACTATGGAACATAATACTGTGTGAAGAAGCCACTGTGGGACATTATACTATGTGGAGGGACAGATATAAAACTTTATACTGTGTTGTGGGGCCACTATGTAACATTATACTGTGTGGAGGTGCCACTATGAGACATTATACAGTGTGCAGTGGCCATTATGGAATATTATACTGTCTGGAGAATTGGGGCTTTGTTTGAGATGAACTAAAATGTATGCCATGACATGCATTGCGGTAAATTATTATACTTTCTTCATGGCATCATGACACTCAGTGAACCAATGTCACCGCTGAGGCCTATTCACAGGGGGATTATTTATAAGCGACAAAACCAAGAAATTCTTTTAGTCTCTGTTCCCTACCCTTACTTGCCTCAGACACAGACATTGTCGCCTAAACCATCTACATTCTTCTACATGACTGTAACATGTATATTATCATCTTTAGCATACTTATGTCTCAATTCCACTGCCACTAGAAAACAGTTTATTTTTCAAGCTGTTAATTTTTCAACCCTCCATATTTGCATCAGACTGATATCTAATATTTCACTATTCAAGACAATATTATTATTAATTAAAGGACTTTATGGTATCCTATTGTACTGATTCAGAAATCAGTCAATGCTTCCATTAACATCTCTCTCACTCTAAACTACTGGTTTAGACTTTCTAGCTTACTGAGAGCACAATATAAGCAACTCGAAAACAAGAAAAAAATGGAAGAACAACAAACAATAATAATACATCGTATAAAAAAAATCACTTCTAAAAAATCAATTTTATAGTAAAATATACCAAATTTATTGACACATTTCTTTAGGATTTTTTTTTTTAATGTAATGTATTAGTGTTGTTTGTTCTTAACTTTTTTCTTGTTTTTCGGTTTGCGCTTATTGGTGTAAGGCAACACAGTATAAATATGAGTGTATATATATATTTATGATTTTTGTTGATGTTGATAACTTACCAAACGATAGATAATGTGTTGAAAAGGAGTTTAAAGAGCAGCTGACATCCTTAGGCTGGCAGGATATTTATGAGCAGGGAAGAAATTGTCAAACATAATCTAGTTTATTCATTAATAATTATTATATAAGTGAAGTAGCAGAATTTGATTATACTTCACATTTAACCATCCGTTATTATTATTCTCTCACAACAAATGCCACCTCTAAATAAAGCACTGCATGTGAATGCCTAATTGTGCAAAAGATATCTTGCAAGCCTGAGCATTTACATTTCACACTCAAGAAGCCTGAGATGTCTTTGTAATAGGAAAATAAGTCTTTGTTGCCCATTTCCTTCTAGTAAGTGTTTATTCAATTCGACTAAACTGTTGGAGCAATGGTGCTGGTTCTGCTAGCTGCTGCTTTCCACTGCTTAGAATGAATCACTTCTACAAAATGTTTCATGTGATTGTTTAGCGACTGAAGTATATTTAGCCGTTTCTTCCAAGCGTCAGCTAATTACATAAAGAAGTACAACCATAACACTAAGAAAATTAGATGATTTTGCTCTTAACATCAAAAATAACTCATTCCTCTCATATCTATTTTAGTCTGAATTCATTTTATTGACTTATTTTTTAAAGCTAACAATAATGAATTGTATAATGGGACCTCCACCTAAAATATGCCAATTATAACACTGGTGTCTTTATATGTTGTTAGGTCTGAGCTTATTCCCAGTAATATGCCTACTGTGTTGTCTCCTAAGGCTGAGTTCACTCGGGGTATTTTTGTCAGGATTTTGAGGCGGAATTCTGGTCCGAAATACCCCATGTGAACCCGACCTAATACTGAGAGAAGGAGCCACATTCTAGACTGTTTTGCATTTGACAACCTATCCATAGATCCACCACCCAGCACCCCCACAGATCAGCTAATTTTGTCTATTATAAATGATTAAAAGACATTGATGAAATTGGCTAGACAAGAATTAAAATGCCTAAACCTATTAAGAGGGTAGGGGAGTGGGATATTTATAGATATGGTTATACAACATTACCTAGAATTTTTTCAACAGTTCTGCAATGATAAAAAATAATTTTTTCCTGCAATGACTGTCTGAAAATTTTTCAACAATAAAAATAAACCTCATATAAATTCATTTTATAACCTAAAATTGTCAGGAGTTTCCTAAAATAAGCAGAGATGTCCGACAGTGCCAGGAGTCTATCCAACATCGGTAGTCCATTACTGACAACTGGAGATGAGCAAACACTGTTCGGATCAGCCGATCCGAACAGCACGCACCCATAGAAATGAATGGAAGTACCTGTGATGCTGACTTTGCCGGCGGCCGGCGTCACAGGTGCTTCCATTCATTTCTATGGGTGTGTGCTGTTCGGATTGGCTGATCCGAACAGTGTTCACTCATCTCTACTGACAACTTCTGGCTGACTAGTTACACTGTGCAATGCTAAAGTTACTCCTAAACTATTGACATAGCTAAAGCTGACCACATACCTTAGATGATTGTAGGTCAAAAATGCCTTTTTCAATTGGACTAGCTGACAATCTAATCTGTATGAGAGCTTTCCAACTCTCCCCAAAAGTTCTTCCTCTCCTCTCCCTATTCAGGATACATGGGATGCTTGACCAAGGAGAACATTTATACAGGACAAGTGGGTGTGATAGCTGTCAGCCAAAATTGCATTTGACCATCAGCTATTTTTTGTGCATAACCAGTGAAATGAAAAATGGGTATATTTTACTGTGACATAGTTGTGGGTCTATGTAAGAATTTGCTTATAGGGATAATTAGTAGATGGCTATTGTGTATTGTCTGTGCTATACTTCCTGTGTAATTAAAATGTGCCAATAGGAATTCCTGTGTAATTGTTATCATAAGGTAATGGGAAAGTGAATGAGGAAGAACCAATCAGTAAGTAATTTGGTCAATCTAATTATTACTGTCCAAAGTAGACATTGGTGCAGCGGGCCTGTTCATCAAAAGGTCTAGGTTGGTCAGAGAAATATTAAGAACGGTGGAAAGTTTTAGTAAGTAGACTGGGGTAGTGAGAAATCCATAAAAAGTCATGTGGCAGAGGACCTGATGTCAGATTACTTGGAGCTGCAGACCTGGTGTGTCATGTTATTCCCATTTTATTTTATGTTATTTACATATATTTGTCTTTTTATTCCCACTTTTTTGTGATGCATTGTACCCTTTTTTTTACGTATATTAACCCCTTCCCGCCGATGGCATTTTTTGATTTTCGTTTTTCGTTTTTGACTCCCCTCCTTCTAAACCCCATAACTTTTTTATTTCTCCGCTCCCAGAGTCATATGAGGTCTTAATTTTTGCGGGACAATTTTTTCTTCATGATGCCACCAGTAATTATTCTATATAATGTACTGGGAAGCAGGAAAAAAATTCAGAATGGGGTGGATTTGAAGAAAAAATGCATTTCTGCGACTTTCTTACGGGCTTTGGTTTTACGGCATTCACTGTGCAGCCAAAATGACATGTCCCCTGTATTCTGTGTTTCGGTACGGTTCCAGGGATACCAAATTTATATGGTTTTATTTACATTTTGACCCCTAAAAAAAATTCCAAAACGGTGTTAAAAAATTTTTTTTCTAAAAGTCGCCATATTCCGACGGCCGTAACTTTTTTATACATAAGTGTACGGGGATGCATAGGGCGTCTTTTTTTGCGGGGCCGGGTGTACTTTTTAGTTCTACCATTTTCGGGAAATGTTATTGCTTTGATCACTTTTTATTCAAATTTTTAGCAGAATTAAAACAGTGAAAAAACGGCGGTTTGGCACTTTTGACTATTTTTCCTGCTACGGCGTTTACCGAACAGGAAAAATATTTGAATAGATTTGTAGAGCGGGCGATTTCGGACGCGGGGATACCTAACATGTATATGTTTCACAGTTTTTAACTACTTTTATATCTGTTCTAGGGAAAGGGGGGTGATTTGAACTTTTAATACTTTTTATTTTTTTTTTTTTTTTTTTTTACTTTTTTTTTTTTTTTTTTTTTTTGCATTTATTAGACCCCCTAGGGGTGTTGAACCCCAGGGGGTCTGATCACTAATGCAATGCATTACAATGCTAATGCATTGCAATGCATTGCAAAAAAGCATCATCTCTTTTGCAGGCTGTATACACCAGCCTGCAAAAGAGAGAATTTGCAGACTGGCTGGGAGCCCTTAACAAGGCTCCCGGCTGTCATGGCAACGGGGGGTCGGCCCTGGAGCATGCTCCAGGAGCCGGCGATCCCTGCCAAAATGGCGGCGCCCATGCGCCGCCGGGAAGATGGCGCCTCCGGCGCCTTTGACAGCAGCGCCGGAGGGGTTAATGCCTCCGATCGGTCCGGGGACCGATCGGAGGCATTAGAGCCGGTTGTCTACTGCTTGAAGCAGTAGACACCCGGCGGCTATGACGGCCGCCCGGCTCCCGGGCGGTCGCCATAGTTACAGACCCGACACGCGCCGTACTATTACGGCGCATGTCGGGAAGGGGTTAAATATAAATTTAACAAGATTGCCCCTTAGTTGTAACGTTCCTCTATTTCTGAAGAATGAATGTTGCTATCCATGTTACCATGTTGTATGCTAGGTGTGTGTGGTGTGGGTATACTGGTGTCTTATCTACCATAAGGGGTGAGTGGTGGCAGCTTTGTCTGGTTGTGTAAGTGTAAGGGCGGGTTCACACCTGTGCCTGATCTCCGCTTTGCAGGTTTACGTCTTCTTCCCAAGAAATTGGACAGGAGACGGAAACTGGCAGTCAGTTTTTAAACTCATTCACCCTCTCCGCAGCGAAATTGATTTTTTTAACCAGACACAAAGTCCGACTTTGTGTCCGGTTACAAAAAAACGGTTTCGCCGCAGAAACCAGAAGACACTCAAGGGCGGACACTGACTGCTGGGTTTCTGTCTCTTGTACAGTTTCTCAGGCAGAAGACGTAAACCCACAAAGCGGAGACCGGGCGCAGGTGTGAAAATGCCCTAAAAGGGTGATTCACTCCTTTGTAGCCCAGTGTGATGGTGAGTGTGGAAGTGAAGGTTTCTTTTATGACATATAGTGAGTAGAGGTACGGTGGTGTGGACTCAGATCTGTGACAGCCAGTATAAGATATACCAATTACCACAGATTATTCCATGCAATAGAAGATGGGTTTATATGAGGAAATACCACAATGTAGCAACAAAAATAATATTCTGGAGCTTGGAGAGTGTTTTGCCTATTAACAAGGTGAACACCTGTAGTGAGTCAAACACACCATTACAAGGAAAGAATACCATTTCAACATTTAGAGACATACTATACCCTATGTCTAGTTTAGACCTACCGAAGCAAAGTAGTAACTAGAGATGAGCGAACAGTGTTCTATCGAACTCATGTTCGATCGGATATTAGGCTGTTCGGCATGTTCGAATCGAATCGAACACCGCGTGGTAAAGTGCGCCATTACTCGATTCCCCTCCCACCTTCCCTGGCGCCTTTTTTGCTCCAATAACAGCGCAGGGTAGGTGGGACAGGAACTACGACACCGGTGACGTTGAAAAAAGTAGGCAAAACCCATTGGCTGCCGAAAACATGTGACCTCTAATTTAAAAGAACAGCGCCGCCCAGGTTCGCGTCATTCTGAGCTTGCAATTCACCGAGGACGGAGGTTTCCGTCCAGCTAGCTAGGGCTTAGATTCTGGGTAGGCAGGGACAGGCTAGGATAGGAAGGAGAAGACAACCAACAGCTCTTGTAAGAGCTAAATTCCAGGGAGAAGCTTGTCAGTGTAACGTTGCACTGACGGGCTCAATCGCCGCAACCCAGCTTTCCCAGGATCCTGAATGGAATACACTGTCAGTGTATTCCCGTATACCCGATATATACCCCGATACCCGTTCCAACGGTGTGCCCCCCCACCTTCACCCCAGAAATACCCTGCAAGTCCCCTAGCAATAGAATTGGGGCTATATACACCCACAATTTTTACTACTGGTATACAGTGCCAGTGTCTGACTGGGAATTCAAAGAATATATTGGGGTTACGTGCACCCACAATTTTTACTACTGGTATACAGTGCCATTGTCTGACTGGGAATTCAAAGAATATATTGGGAATACAAATACCCTCATTTCTTGCTACTGCCATATAGTGCCAGTGTCTGACTGGGAATTCAAAGAATATATTGGGGTTACGTGCACCCACAATTTTTACTACTGGTATACAGTGCCATTGTCTGACTGGGAATTCAAAGAATATATTGGGAATACAAATACCCTCATTTCTTGCTACTGCCATATAGTGCCAGTGTCTGACTGGTAATTCAAAGAATATATTGGGGTTACGTGCACCCACAATTTTTACTACTGGTATACAGTGCCATTGTCTGACTGGGAATTCAAAGAATATATTGGGAATACAAATACCCTCATTTCTTGCTACTGCCATATAGTGCCAGTGTCTGACTGGGAATTCAAAGAATATATTGGGGTTACGTGCACCCACAATTTTTACTACTGGTATACAGTGCCATTGTCTGACTGGGAATTCAAAGAATATATTGGGGTTATAAATACCCTCATTTCTTGCTACTGCCATATAGTGCCAGTTTCTGACTGGTAATTCAAAGAATATATTGGGGTTACGTGCACCCACAATTTTTACTACTGGTATACAGTGCCATTGTCTGACTGGGAATTCAAAGAGTATATTGGGAATACAAATACCCTCATTTCTTGCTACTGCCATATAGTGCCAGTTTCTGACTGGTAATTCAAAGAATATATTGGGGTTACGTGCACCCACAATTTTTACTACTGGTATACAGTGCCATTGTCTGACTGGGAATTCAAAGAATATATTGGGGTTACGTGCACCCACAATTTTTACTACTGGTATACAGTGCCATTGTCTGACTGGGAATTCAAAGAATATATTGGGGTTATAAATACCCTCATTTCTTGCTACTGCCATATAGTGCCAGTTTCTGACTGGTAATTCAAAGAATATATTGGGGTTACGTGCACCCACAATTTTTACTACTGGTATACAGTGCCATTGTCTGACTGGGAATTCAAAGAGTATATTGGGAATACAAATACCCTCATTTCTTGCTACTGCCATATAGTGCCAGTTTCTGACTGGGAATTCAAAGAATATATTGGGGTTACGTGCACCCACAATTGTTACTACTGGTATACAGTGCCATTGTCTGACTGGGAATTCAAAGAATATATTGGGGTTATAAATACCCTCATTTCTTGCTACTGCCATATAGTGCCAGTTTCTGACTGGTAATTCAAAGAATATATTGGGGTTACGTGCACCCACAATTTTTACTACTGGTATACAGTGCCATTGTCTGACTGGGAATTCAAAGAGTATATTGGGAATACAAATACCCTCATTTCTTGCTACTGCCATATAGTGCCAGTGTCTGACTGGGAATTCAAAGAATATATTGGGGTTACGTGCACCCACAATTTTTACTACTGGTATACAGTGCCAATTTCTAACTAGGAATTCAAAATGCGCAAGGCTCCCGGAAAGGGACGTGGACGAGGCCGTGGGCGAGGTCGGGGGAATGGTTCTGGGGAGCAAGGTAGCAGTGAAGCCACAGGGCGTCCCGTGCCTACTCCTGTGGGGCAGCAAGCATTGCGCCACTCCACAGTGCCAGGGTTGCTTGCCACATTAACTAAACTGCAGGGTACAAACCTTAGTAGGCCCGAGAACCAGGAACAGGTCTTGCAATGGCTGTCAGAGAACGCTTACAGCACATTGTCCAGCAGCCAGTCAGACTCTGCCTCCTCTCCTCCTATTACCCAACAGTCTTGTCTTCCTTCCTCCCAAAATTCCGAAGCTTTACAGAACAATAACCCAAACTGTCCCTGCTCCCCAGAGCTGTTCTCCGCTCCTTTCATTGTCCCTCAACCTGCCTCTCCACGTCACGATTCCACGAACCTAACAGAGGAGCATCTGTGTCCAGATGCTCAAACACTAGAGTCTCCTCCATCTCCGTTCGATTTGGTGGTGGATGACCAGCAACCCACCCTCATCGACGATGATGTGACGCAGTTGCCGTCAGGGCATCCAGTTGACCGGCGCATTGTGCGGGAGGAGGAGATGAGACAGGAGTTGGAAGAGGAAGTGGTGGATGATGAGGACACTGACCCGACCTGGACAGGGGGGATGTCAAGCGGGGAAAGTAGTGTGGATGTTGAGGCAGGTGCAGCACCAAAAAGGGTAGCTAGAGGCAGAGGCAGAGGTCAGCAGCTTAGGCGAAGCCAGGCCACACCCGGAATCTCCCAAGATGTTCCAGTTCGTACCCAGCCCCGAAAAACTCCCACCTCGAGGGCACGTTTCTCGAAGGTGTGGAGTTTTTTCAAGGAATGCGCCGAGGACAGATATAGTGTTGTCTGCACAATTTGCCTCTCGAAATTGATTAGGGGCTCTGAGAAGAGCAACCTGTCCACCACTTCAATGCGCCGTCATTTGGAATCCAAGCACTGGAATCAGTGGCAGGCAGCAACGGCAGGACAAAGGCCGCCTGCCGTTCACGCCACTGCCACTGCCTCTGCCACTGCCTTTGCCTCTGCCACTGCCACTGCTGACTGTGCTGGCGATGCACTCCAGAGGACGAGCCAGGACACCACTTCATCTGCCTCCGCCACTTTGTTGACTTCTACCTCATCCTCCCCTGGTCCTGTCTTATCTCCTTCTCCTGCACCATCAAAGGCACCATCAGGCGTTTCTTTACAACAACCCACCATCTCTCAGACATTGGAGCGGCGGCAGAAATACACTGCTAACCACCCACACGCGCAAGCCTTGAACGCCAACATCGCTAAACTGCTGGCCCAGGAGATGTTGGCGTTCCGGCTTGTTAAAACTCCCGCCTTCCTGGACCTGATGGCAACTGCGGCACCTCGCTATGCCGTCCCTAGCCGTCACTACTTCTCCCGGTGTGCCGTCCCCGCCTTGCACCAGCACGTGTCACTCAACATCAGGCGGGCCCTTAGTTCCGCGCTTTGCACAAAGGTCCACTTGACCACCGACGCGTGGACAAGTGCATGCGGACAGGGACGCTACATTTCACTGACGGCACACTGGGTGAATGTAGTTGAGGCTGGGACTGCTTCCCAAACTGGCCCGGTGTACCTCGTCTCCCCGCCTAACATTCCTGGCAGGGACACGAGAAGAACACCCCCCTCCTCCTCCTCCTCTACCGCCTCCTCCTCCGCCACCGCCTCCTCCTCCGCCACCGCCTCCTCCTCCGCTGTTAGATTGACCCCAGCTACGAGTTGGAAACGTTGCAGCACTGGCGTTGGTAGACGTCAGCAGGCTGTGCTGAAGCTGATCAGCTTGGGGGACAGACAGCACACTGCCTCCGAGGTGAGGGATGCCCTCCTCGATGAGACGGCAATATGGTTTGAGCCGCTGCACCTGGGCCCAGGCATGGTCGTTTGTGATAACGGCCGGAACCTGGTAGCAGCTCTGGAGCTTGCCGGACTCCAACATGTTCCATGCCTGGCCCACGTCTTCAACCTAGTGGTGCAACGTTTCCTAAAGAGCTACCCCAATGTTCCAGAGCTACTGGTGAAAGTGCGGCGCATGTGCACCCACTTTCGCAAGTCGACAGTAGCCGCTGCTAGCTTAAAATCTCTCCAGCAACGCCTGCATGTGCCACAACACCGGCTTTTGTGCGACGTCCCCACACGCTGGAACTCAACGTTTCAGATGTTGAATAGAGTGGTTGAGCAGCAGAGACCTTTGATGGAATACCAGCTACAAAACCCTAGGGTGCCACAAAGTCAGCTGCCTCAGTTTCACATCCATGAGTGGCCATGGATGAGAGACCTTTGTGACATCCTACGGGTCTTTGAGGAGTCCACAAGGAGGGTGAGCTCTGAGGATGCGATGGTGAGCCTTACAATCCCGCTCTTGTGTGTTCTGAGAGAATCCCTGATTGACATCAGGGATAACTCAGATCACACAGAGGAGTTAGGGATAGCATCCGATCCGTCACAGCTGGAGAGTAGGTCCACACATCTGTCCGCTTCACTGCGTTTAATGGAGGAGGAGGAGGAGGAGGAGGAGGAGGAAGAAGAGTTGTCCGATGATGTGATGGTGATACAGGAGGCTTCCGGGCAACTTCGAATCGTCCCATTGTTGCAGCGCGGATGGGTAGACATGGAGGATGAGGAGGAAATGGAGATTGAACTTTCCGGTGGGGCCAGAGGAGTCATGCCAACTAACACTGTGGCAGACATGGCTGAGTTCATGTTGGGGTGCTTTACAACCGACAAGCGTATTGTCAAAATCATGGAGGACAACCAGTACTGGATCTTTGCTATCCTTGACCCCCGGTATAAAAACAACATCTCGTCTTTTATTCCGGTAGAGGGGAGGGCCAATCGCATCAATGCTTGCCACAGGCAATTGGTGCAGAATATGATGGAGATGTTTCCAGCATGTGACGTTGGCGGCAGGGAGGGCAGTTCCTCCAGTAGGCAACCAAGTTCTCACCGGTCCACACAAACGAGGGGCACACTGTCTAAGGTCTGGGACACCTTGATGGCACCCCCTCGCCAAAGTGCGAAAGGGTCCTAGTGTCACCAGGCGTGAGAAGTATAGGCGCATGTTGCGGGAATACCTTTCCGACCACAGCCCTGTCCTCTCCGACCCCTCTGCGCCCTACACGTATTGGGTGTCGAAGTTGGACCTGTGGCTTGAACTTGCCCTATATGCCTTGGAGGTGCTGTCCTGTCCTGCCGCCAGCGTCCTATCTGAGAGGGTGTTCAGTGCAGCCGGTGGCATCATCACTGACAAGCGCACCCGTCTGTCAGCTGAGAGTGCCGACCGGCTCACTTTGATAAAAATGAACCACCACTGGATAGAGCCTTCATTTTTGTGCCCACCTGTGTAAAGCACCCCAACATGAAACTCCATGTCTGTACTCAACCTCTCCAATTCCTCCGCATCCTCATACTCATCCACCATAAGCGTTGCACAATTCTGCTAATACTAGGCTCCCTCCAACATGATTTCCCCCAACTCTGCTGGTTAGAGGCTCCCTCCACCCTGATTTCCACCAACTCTGCTGGTTAGAGGCTCCCTCCACCCTGCTTTCCCACAACTCTGCTGGTTAGAGGCTCCTTCCACCATGAATTTGCCCAAACTGGGCTGTTTAGAGGCTCCCTCCACCATGAATTGGTCCAAACTGGGCTGGTTAGAGGCTCCCTCCACCATTAATTGGTCCAAACTGGGCTGGTTAGAGGCTCCCTCCACCATGAATTTGCCCAAACTGGGCTGTTTAGAGGCTCCTTCCACCATGAATTTGCCCAAACTGGGCTGTTTAGAGGCTCCCTCCACCATGAATTGGTCCAAACTGGGTTTTTTAGAGGCTCCCTCCACCATGAATTGGTCCAAACTGGGCTGGTTAGAGGCTCCCTCCACCATGAATTGGTCCAAACTGGGCTGGTTAGAGGCTCCCTCCACCATGAATTGGTCCAAACTGGGGTGGTTAGAGGCTCCCTCCACCATTAATTGGTCCAAACTGGGCTGGTTAGAGGCTCCCTCCACCATTAATTGGTCCAAACTGGGCTGGTTAGAGGCTCCCTCCACCATTAATTGGTCCAAACTGGGTTTTTTAGAGGCTCCCTCCACCATGAATTTGCCCAAACTGGGCTGTTTAGAGGCTCCCTCCACCATGAATTGGTCCAAACTGGGCTGGTTAGAGGCTCCCTCCACCATGAATTTCCCAAAACTTGGCTGTTTAGAGGCTCCCTCCACCATGAATTGGTCCAAACTGGGCTGGTTAGAGGCTCCCTCCACCATGAATTGGTCCAAACTGGCCTGTTTAGAGGCTCCCTCCACCATGAATTTGCCCAAACTGGGCTGGTTAGAGGCTCCCTCCACCATGAATTGGTCCAAACTGGGGTTTTTAGAGGCTCCCTCCACCATGAATTGGTCCAAACTTGGCTGTTTAGAGGCTCCCTCCACCATGAATTGGTCCAAACTGGGGTGGTTAGAGGCTCCCTCCACCATTAATTGGTCCAAACTGGGCTGGTTAGAGGCTCCCTCCACCATTAATTGGTCCAAACTGGGCTGGTTAGAGGCTCCCTCCACCATGAATTTGCCCAAACTGGGCTGTTTAGAGGCTCCCTCCACCATGAATTTGCCCAAACTGGGCTGGTTAGAGGCTCCCTCCACCATGAATTGGTCCAAACGGGTTTTTAGAGGCTCCCTCCACCATGAATTGGTCCAAACTTGGCTGTTTAGAGGCTCCCTCCACCATGAATTGGTCCAAACTGGGGTGGTTAGAGGCTCCCTCCACCATTAATTGGTCCAAACTGGGCTGGTTAGAGGCTCCCTCCACCATTAATTGGTCCAAACTGGGCTGGTTAGAGGCTCCCTCCACCATGAATTGGTCCAAACTGGGGTTTTTAGAGTCTCCCTCCACCATGAATTGGTCCAAACTTGGCTGTTTAGAGGCTCCCTCCACCATTAATTGGTCCAAACTGGGCTGGTTAGAGGCTCCCTCCACCATGAATTGGTCCAAACTGGGTTTTTTAGAGGCTCCCTCCACCATGAATTTGCCCAAACTGGGCTGTTTAGAGGCTCCCTCCACCATGAATTGGTCCAAACTGGGCTGGTTAGAGGCTCCCTCCACCATGAATTTCCCAAAACTTGGCTGTTTAGAGGCTCCCTCCACCATGAATTGGTCCAAACTGGGCTGGTTAGAGGCTCCCTCCACCATGAATTTCCCAAAACTTGGCTGTTTAGAGGCTCCCTCCACCATTAATTGGTCCAAACTGGGCTGGTTAGAGGCTCCCTCCACCATGAATTTGCCCAAACTGGGCTGTTTAGAGGCTCCCTCCACCATGAATTTGCCCAAACTGGGCTGTTTAGAGGCTCCCTCCACCACGAATTTGCCCAAACTGGGCTGGTTAGAGGCTCCCTCCACCATGAATTGGTCCAAACTGGGTTTTTTAGAGGCTCCCTCCACCATGAATTTGCCCAAACTGGGCTGTTTAGAGGCTCCCTCCACCATGAATTTGCCCAAACTGGGCTGGTTAGAGGCTCCCTCCACCATGAATTGGTCCAAACTGGGGTTTTTAGAGGCTCCCTCCACCATGAATTGGTCCAAACTTGGCTGTTTAGAGGCTCCCTCCACCATGAATTGGTCCAAACTGGGGTGGTTAGAGGCTCCCTCCACCATTAATTGGTCCAAACTGGGCTGGTTAGAGGCTCCCTCCACCATTAATTGGTCCAAACTGGGCTGGTTAGAGGCTCCCTCCACCATGAATTGGTCCAAACTGGGTTTTTTAGAGGCTCCCTCCACCATGAATTTGCCCAAACTGGGCTGTTTAGAGGCTCCCTCCACCATGAATTGGTCCAAACTGGGTTTTTTAGAGGCTCCCTCCACCATGAATTTCCCAAAACTTGGCTGTTTAGAGGCTCCCTCCACCATGAATTGGTCCAAACTGGGCTGGTTAGAGGCTCCCTCCACCATGAATTTCCCAAAACTTGGCTGTTTAGAGGCTCCCTCCACCATGAATTGGTCCAAACTGGGCTGGTTAGAGGCTCCCTCCACCATGAATTTCCCAAAACTTGGCTGTTTAGAGGCTCCCTCCACCATTATATGGTCCAAACTGGGCTGGTTAGAGGCTCCCTCCACCATGAATTTGCCCAAACTGGGCTGTTTAGAGGCTCCCTCCACCATGAATTGGTCCAAACTGGGTTTTTTAGAGGCTCCCTCCACCATGAATTTCCCAAAACTTGGCTGTTTAGAGGCTCCCTCCACCATGAATTGGTCCAAACTGGGGTGGTTAGAGGCTCCCTCCACCATTAATTGGTCCAAACTGGGCTGGTTAGAGGCTCCCTCCACCATTAATTGGTCCAAACTGGGCTGGTTAGAGGCTCCCTCCACCATGAATTGGTCCAAACTGGGTTTTTTAGAGGCTCCCTCCACCATGAATTTGCCCAAACTGGGCTGTTTAGAGGCTCCCTCCACCATGAATTGGTCCAAACTGGGCTGGTTAGAGGCTCCCTCCACCATGAATTTCCCAAAACTTGGCTGTTTAGAGGCTCCCTCCACCATTAATTGGTCCAAACTGGGCTGGTTAGAGGCTCCCTCCACCATGAATTTGCCCAAACTGGCCTGTTTAGAGGCTCCCTCCACCATGAATTTGCCCAAACTGGGCTGGTTAGAGGCTCCCTCCACCGTGAATTGGTCCAAACTGGGGTTTTTAGAGGCTCCCTCCACCATGAATTGGTCCAAACTTGGCTGTTTAGAGGCTCCCTCCACCATGAATTGGTCCAAACTGGGGTGGTTAGAGGCTCCCTCCACCATTAATTGGTCCAAACTGGGCTGGTTAGAGGCTCCCTCCACCATTAATTGGTCCAAACTGGGCTGGTTAGAGGCTCCCTCCACCATGAATTTGCCCAAACTGGGCTGTTTAGAGGCTCCCTCCACCATGAATTTGCCCAAACTGGGCTGGTTAGAGGCTCCCTCCACCATGAATTGGTCCAAACGGGTTTTTAGAGGCTCCCTCCACCATGAATTGGTCCAAACTTGGCTGTTTAGAGGCTCCCTCCACCATGAATTGGTCCAAACTGGGGTGGTTAGAGGCTCCCTCCACCGTTAATTGGTCCAAACTGGGCTGGTTAGAGGCTCCCTCCACCATTAATTGGTCCAAACTGGGCTGGTTAGAGGCTCCCTCCACCATGAATTGGTCCAAACTGGGGTTTTTAGAGGCTCCCTCCACCATGAATTGGTCCAAACTTGGCTGTTTAGAGGCTCCCTCCACCATTAATTGGTCCAAACTGGGGTGGTTAGAGGCTCCCTCCACCATTAATTGGTCCAAACTGGGCTGGTTAGAGGCTCCCTCCACCATTAATTGGTCCAAACTGGGCTGGTTAGAGGCTCCCTCCACCATTAATTGGTCCAAACTGGGTTTTTTAGAGGCTCCCTCCACCATGAATTTGCCCAAACTGGGCTGTTTAGAGGCTCCCTCCACCATGAATTGGTCCAAACTGGGCTGGTTAGAGGCTCCCTCCACCATGAATTTCCCAAAACTTGGCTGTTTAGAGGCTCCCTCCACCATGAATTGGTCCAAACTGGGCTGGTTAGAGGCTCCCTCCACCATGAATTGGTCCAAACTGGCCTGTTTAGAGGCTCCCTCCACCATGAATTTGCCCAAACTGGGCTGGTTAGAGGCTCCCTCCACCATGAATTGGTCCAAACTGGGGTTTTTAGAGGCTCCCTCCACCATGAATTGGTCCAAACTTGGCTGTTTAGAGGCTCCCTCCACCATGAATTGGTCCAAACTGGGGTGGTTAGAGGCTCCCTCCACCATTAATTGGTCCAAACTGGGCTGGTTAGAGGCTCCCTCCACCATTAATTGGTCCAAACTGGGCTGGTTAGAGGCTCCCTCCACCATGAATTTGCCCAAACTGGGCTGTTTAGAGGCTCCCTCCACCATGAATTTGCCCAAACTGGGCTGGTTAGAGGCTCCCTCCACCATGAATTGGTCCAAACGGGTTTTTAGAGGCTCCCTCCACCATGAATTGGTCCAAACTTGGCTGTTTAGAGGCTCCCTCCACCATGAATTGGTCCAAACTGGGGTGGTTAGAGGCTCCCTCCACCATTAATTGGTCCAAACTGGGCTGGTTAGAGGCTCCCTCCACCATTAATTGGTCCAAACTGGGCTGGTTAGAGGCTCCCTCCACCATGAATTGGTCCAAACTGGGGTTTTTAGAGTCTCCCTCCACCATGAATTGGTCCAAACTTGGCTGTTTAGAGGCTCCCTCCACCATTAATTGGTCCAAACTGGGCTGGTTAGAGGCTCCCTCCACCATGAATTGGTCCAAACTGGGTTTTTTAGAGGCTCCCTCCACCATGAATTTGCCCAAACTGGGCTGTTTAGAGGCTCCCTCCACCATGAATTGGTCCAAACTGGGCTGGTTAGAGGCTCCCTCCACCATGAATTTCCCAAAACTTGGCTGTTTAGAGCCTCCCTCCACCATGAATTGGTCCAAACTGGGCTGGTTAGAGGCTCCCTCCACCATGAATTTCCCAAAACTTGGCTGTTTAGAGGCTCCCTCCACCATTAATTGGTCCAAACTGGGCTGGTTAGAGGCTCCCTCCACCATGAATTTGCCCAAACTGGGCTGTTTAGAGGCTCCCTCCACCATGAATTTGCCCAAACTGGGCTGTTTAGAGGCTCCCTCCACCACGAATTTGCCCAAACTGGGCTGGTTAGAGGCTCCCTCCACCATGAATTGGTCCAAACTGGGTTTTTTAGAGGCTCCCTCCACCATGAATTTGCCCAAACTGGGCTGTTTAGAGGCTCCCTCCACCATGAATTTGCCCAAACTGGGCTGGTTAGAGGCTCCCTCCACCATGAATTGGTCCAAACTGGGGTTTTTAGAGGCTCCCTCCACCATGAATTGGTCCAAACTTGGCTGTTTAGAGGCTCCCTCCACCATGAATTGGTCCAAACTGGGGTGGTTAGAGGCTCCCTCCACTATTAATTGGTCCAAACTGGGCTGGTTAGAGGCTCCCTCCACCATTAATTGGTCCAAACTGGGCTGGTTAGAGGCTCCCTCCACCATGAATTGGTCCAAACTGGGTTTTTTAGAGGCTCCCTCCACCATGAATTTGCCCAAACTGGGCTGTTTAGAGGCTCCCTCCACCATGAATTGGTCCAAACTGGGTTTTTTAGAGGCTCCCTCCACCATGAATTTCCCAAAACTTGGCTGTTTAGAGGCTCCCTCCACCATGAATTGGTCCAAACTGGGCTGGTTAGAGGCTCCCTCCACCATGAATTTCCCAAAACTTGGCTGTTTAGAGGCTCCCTCCACCATGAATTGGTCCAAACTGGGCTGGTTAGAGGCTCCCTCCACCATGAATTTCCCAAAACTTGGCTGTTTAGAGGCTCCCTCCACCATTATATGGTCCAAACTGGGCTGGTTAGAGGCTCCCTCCACCATGAATTTGCCCAAACTGGGCTGTTTAGAGGCTCCCTCCACCATGAATTGGTCCAAACTGGGTTTTTTAGAGGCTCCCTCCACCATGAATTTCCCAAAACTTGGCTGTTTAGAGGCTCCCTCCACCATGAATTGGTCCAAACTGGGGTGGTTAGAGGCTCCCTCCACCATTAATTGGTCCAAACTGGGCTGGTTAGAGGCTCCCTCCACCATTAATTGGTCCAAACTGGGCTGGTTAGAGGCTCCCTCCACCATGAATTGGTCCAAACTGGGTTTTTTAGAGGCTCCCTCCACCATGAATTTGCCCAAACTGGGCTGTTTAGAGGCTCCCTCCACCATGAATTGGTCCAAACTGGGCTGGTTAGAGGCTCCCTCCACCATGAATTTCCCAAAACTTGGCTGTTTAGAGGCTCCCTCCACCATTAATTGGTCCAAACTGGGCTGGTTAGAGGCTCCCTCCACCATGAATTTGCCCAAACTGGCCTGTTTAGAGGCTCCCTCCACCATGAATTTGCCCAAACTGGGCTGGTTAGAGGCTCCCTCCACCGTGAATTGGTCCAAACTGGGGTTTTTAGAGGCTCCCTCCACCATGAATTGGTCCAAACTTGGCTGTTTAGAGGCTCCCTCCACCATGAATTGGTCCAAACTGGGGTGGTTAGAGGCTCCCTCCACCATTAATTGGTCCAAACTGGGCTGGTTAGAGGCTCCCTCCACCATTAATTGGTCCAAACTGGGCTGGTTAGAGGCTCCCTCCACCATGAATTTGCCCAAACTGGGCTGTTTAGAGGCTCCCTCCACCATGAATTTGCCCAAACTGGGCTGGTTAGAGGCTCCCTCCACCATGAATTGGTCCAAACGGGTTTTTAGAGGCTCCCTCCACCATGAATTGGTCCAAACTTGGCTGTTTAGAGGCTCCCTCCACCATGAATTGGTCCAAACTGGGGTGGTTAGAGGCTCCCTCCACCGTTAATTGGTCCAAACTGGGCTGGTTAGAGGCTCCCTCCACCATTAATTGGTCCAAACTGGGCTGGTTAGAGGCTCCCTCCACCATGAATTGGTCCAAACTGGGGTTTTTAGAGGCTCCCTCCACCATGAATTGGTCCAAACTTGGCTGTTTAGAGGCTCCCTCCACCATTAATTGGTCCAAACTGGGCTGGTTAGAGGCTCCCTCCACCATGAATTGGTCCAAACTGGGTTTTTTAGAGGCTCCCTCCACCATGAATTTGTCCAAACTGGGCTGTTTAGAGGCTCCCTCCACCATGAATTGGTCCAAACTGGGCTGGTTAGAGGCTCCCTCCACCATGAATTTCCCAAAACTTGGCTGTTTAGAGGCTCCCTCCACCATGAATTGGTCCAAACTGGGCTGGTTAGAGGCTCCCTCCACCATGAATTTCCCAAAACTTGGCTGTTTAGAGGCTCCCTCCACCATTAATTGGTCCAAACTGGGCTGGTTAGAGGCTCCCTCCACCATGAATTTGCCCAAACTGGGCTGTTTAGAGGCTCCCTCCACCATGAATTTGCCCAAACTGGGCTGTTTAGAGGCTCCCTCCACCATGAATTGGTCCAAACTGGGTTTTTTAGAGGCTCCCTCCACCATGAATTGGTCCAAACTGGGCTGGTTAGAGGCTCCCTCCACCATGAATTGGTCCAAACTGGGGTGGTTAGAGGCTCCCTCCACCATTAATTGGTCCAAACTGGGCTGGTTAGAGGCTCCCTCCACCATTAATTGGTCCAAACTGGGCTGGTTAGAGGCTCCCTCCACCATGAATTTGCCCAAACTGGGCTGTTTAGAGGCTCCCTCCACCATGAATTTGCCCAAACTGGGCTGGTTAGAGGCTCCCTCCACCATGAATTGGTCCAAACTGGGGTTTTTAGAGGCTCCCTCCACCATGAATTGGTCCAAACTTGGCTGTTTAGAGGCTCCCTCCACCATGAATTGGTCCAAACTGGGTTTTTTAGAGGCTCCCTCCACCATGAATTTGCCCAAACTGGGCTGTTTAGAGGCTCCCTCCACCATGAATTGGTCCAAACTGGGCTGTTTAGAGGCTCCCTCCACCATTAATTGGTCCAAACTGGGCTGGTTAGAGGCTCCCTCCACCATTAATTGGTCCAAACTGGGCTGGTTAGAGGCTCCCTCCACCATTAATTGGTCCAAACTGGGCTGGTTAGAGGCTCCCTCCACCATGAATTTGCCCAAACTGGGCTGGTTAGAGGCTCCCTCCACCATGAATTGGTCCAAACTGGGTTTTTTAGAGGCTCCCTCCACCATGAATTTGCCCAAACTGGGCTGGTTAGAGGCTCCCTCCACCATGAATTGGTCCAAACTGGGGTTTTTAGAGGCTCCCTCCACCATGAATTTGCCCAAACTCTGCTGGTTAGAGGCTCAATCCACCCTGATTTTCAAAACAAATGTTGGTGCCAACCTCAACTTACTACAAGGGCCAAATTCACTGCTGGTGACAAGCTCTCCTCACTGCAAGTGCCAAATACACATGTTTCAAGGTGTTTTCCTACTGTCAGAGAGGTGGTATTGAGTGTGTAAAGTGTGTAGTTGTTAGGCTGTGATGTTGGGGTAATAGAGGGTCTTTGGTGTGTTAGATGCCCCCAGACATGCTTCCCCTGCTGTCCCAGTGTCATTCCAGAGGTGTTGGCATCATTTCCTGGGGTGTCATAGTGGACTTGGTGACCCTCCAGACACGGATTTGGGTTTCCCCCTTAACGAGTATCTGTTCCCCATAGACTATAATGGGGTTCGAAACCCGTTCGAACACACGAACATTGAGCGGCTGTTCGAATCGAATTTCGAACCTCGAACATTTTAGTGTTCGCTCATCTCTAGTAGTAACTCAAAACACAGCAAAAGTTTTAGAAAGCTACTTAGTGTTTTGTTGATTGTCATTGGCTTCCCTCCAAAGTCATCGGAACTCAAGCCCTCAGTGCATTCAAAGGGCACTCAGCAAAATGACAAGATAGTCTTTTTAACACTATTACATCGTGTTTAGATAACATGGGTCATCAGGTTTTTGCACAAAGTGGAAAAGTCATTGCCAGCTTGAATCATTGGGCCAGAATACTAATACCAACTAAGGATGCCTTCACACGGAGTAACGCCGGGCTTGTAAAAATCCTCATTCATAGCCGTACATGCGAGCGCTGCAGAAGCCTCCAGAACACTTCCCATTCACTTCAATGGGAGCGCTCGTAAAGCCGGTGTTACGGCTGTGTACGGCTGTGAATGAGGATTTTTACAAGCCCGGCGTTACTCTATGTGAAGGCAGCCTAATAGTTAAATTGGGCAGTTTATATCAGTTTAACTAATTCATCAGTTTTACGGATACATTGTTAAATAAAAGAGGATACGTTTCTGGTCACTTTTTTGTGGAACACGAGTTTTATCTTCCCAGTTTCCTTCAATTTCTTAGTTTTTATCATCAGTTTGTAGAACTGATGAGATAAAGTGATGATCAAAAAGTGATGTGA
The DNA here is from genome assembly GCF_031893055.1 of Leptodactylus fuscus. Taxonomy (NCBI): domain Eukaryota; kingdom Metazoa; phylum Chordata; class Amphibia; order Anura; family Leptodactylidae; genus Leptodactylus; species Leptodactylus fuscus. Next base: position 151,354,961 of record NC_134269.1, read on the forward strand.
ATGGCCCCATAAATGGTGGACAATATTAATCTGCTCCAGCTTTATCACAGTGACTGATGCATATTTAGACTGTCTAGTATACCTTTACAATACATATTTGGTAGTTCAGATTATCCCATTATTATTACACTATTAGGTTGTAAGAATTGAATGTATCAGTTTCCTTCACATAGATAGAGAAGTACGAACATCCATCTCAAGGAATAAAGACTCCTGGAGGAAGTTTCTAATCTGGTGTTTCTAGGCTTCCTCATTCAGGATCCCAAATAGGTAAATCTCTGGGGAAAGGGAGGCCGGAGATCCAGAACTTCAAACAGGGGATCCACGGCCTCTTTTTGTATAACCGGAAAAACTCAAATGACTTCCAAGAACTCTTTGGTTATCAGTAAAGAGGTCAAGCAGGAGCCATGATTGCAGGTACTGGAGCTGTTCTGCTGAATAACATGGATATAAGTCCAGATGGGAAGTTCCCCCTATCTGCTTCAGACGCAGCAAAGTTATTAGCCACAGGTTGAACTCTTGCAAACAAAACAGAATATAAGCAAGTCCATCTGTTTGAAAAACATGAGTGTGATTTGTACTGGAGAATTTTGCACTTGTTTAGTCAAGTTTATCCCACCTGCTACCAAGAGTGGTTACCCCAAATGCAAAATTTAGTATAAAATGGGATAGCAGGGAACAGACGTTCACATCCAGAAATCATCTATGGACATTTAAAATATGTATACCCAGGTATTTACACATTGGAGAAAACCTCAATCTGCAAATGGTTTCTTCCCCAAATGTGTTTGGTGCTTGTCCAATAGGCATATGTAATAACTTGCTTCAATTAATATGTGCCAGTTAAAAATGTCTGCAAAGGACATTGCTCTCGGTGGAGTGTGATACATAAAAAGTAGTACATCATCTGTGTAGAGTACTGTCCTGTCTTCCTGTTAGCTTATAGTTCTACCCTGATAAATGGGATCAGCACTAAGAGTGATAGACAAAGGCTCCACTTCTAGGGAAAATAAGAATGGGGATAGCGAGTAGCCTTGCCGGGTTCCTCTATGCAGATGAAGATATGGGCATAGAAAAACATTTTATATATGGCTGCCTGGGAGAAAACAGTGAGATCCAATTCATAAATCTGTCACCAAGCCCAAAGCATCTTAAAACTTGAAGCAAGAAAAACCATACTTTAATAGCATCTAGGGAATTCTGCCAAATTTTTATTAGTAAATCTACCCTAATGGTTTTGCAGAATAGAAAAATACGATAATTAAATATTAACATTATTTCCCAAACCATATCCATTAATCTCTACTTCCAACTGAATAATGTCAAATATTGTTTGGTAAAGTCAGAAAAATCTCATAGGATGTTTAATGGTAATTCAGCTACTGAGGTCAATGTCTTATTGGAGTCACTAGTTGATATTTTCTTTTAGCTAAGCAAGAATCTCATTCATAATACAGTACATTTATTCAGGGAAATAAGGTTATCTGCACACCGAGGATCTGTGCAATGTTTTACTGAATATTTATTGTATGGGAGAACAGCTTAAATCACACTTGTAAGCATGACGCATTTTGCCTTTAGGGAATTAATATGTCTGGTGGAAAAGAGCACTGTTCTGGAAATATAGCAAAAAAACAGAACCTCATGATCATAAACATGGCCTGTGTATATGCTTTCATTGTAAGGTATAGATATTTTGTTACAGAGCTAAGTATACACCAGTGCTACAAGCACATCATCCTGTTCAACTGATTTTTATTGACAAAGAAGAAACACAGCAAACAGAACCCATAAAAACTTAACTTTTATTAAATAATACTAATAAAAATAATATCCAATAAAAACAGCAAGACTTACAAACACACAAAGCACCACGAGGCAAACGCACTAAAAATTTGTATCCCCTCCCACCTTCCCTGGCTCTTTTTTTGCACCAATAACTGTGTAGGGGAGGTGGGAAGGAACTACGACAACGGAGGCATCGAAAAAAATTTGGAAAAAGTAATTGGCTGGCTAAATCAGGTGACCTCCACTTTATACGAATGGTCGATTTCAGATTCAGGTCATATGAGACTGTGAACTATGTGACTGTGATAGATGTGACAGGGATAGCTGTACTGGCAGGGTTAGCTAGGGATTACCTTTATTTAGGTGGGAATGTCACTCAAACAGCTCTTTGGGGCTCTATCTCGTCGGAATCCCTGTCAGCTTGCGATATTCGGGAGCTGACTTTTTCCCATAGGAATGCATTGACCAGCGTTGATTGGCCGAATGCCATACAGAGTACAGCATTCGGCCAATCAACGCTGGTCCTGCCGGAGGAGGCGGAGTCTAATATCGGTCCACAGCAGTCTCCAATGTGGTCCGATCTCAGATGTAGCAGTGTTGAGCGCACAGGTGTAGCAGAGCTGGCTATGTGCTGAGCTCTGCTACACCAGAGAAGTAACAGAGCTGAGTGTGCGCTAAGCTCTGCTACACCCAAGATGTAGCAAAGCTGAGTGTGCGCTGAGCTCTGCTACACCAGAGATGTAGCTCAACACTGCTACATCTGAGATCGGACGGTGGACCGATCTTAGACTCCGCCTCCTCCGGCACTCAGCTCTGGCACATCTCTGATGTAGCAGAGCTCAGCGCACACTCAGCTCTGCTACATCTCTGGTGTAGCAGAGCTCAGCGCACACTCAGCTTTGCTACATCTCAGGTGTAGCAGAGCTCAACGCACGGTCAGCTATGCTACATCTCAGGTGTAGCAGAGCTGTGCGCTTAACACTGCTACATCTGAGATCAGACTGTGGACCGATCTTAGTCTCCACTTCCTCCGGCACTCAGCTCTGCTACATCTCTGGTGTAGCAGACCTCAGCGCACACTTAGCTCTGCTACATCTCGGGTGTAGCACAGCTCAGTGCACGGCCAGATCTGCTACACCTGTGCGCTCCACACTGCTACATCTGAGATCGGACCACAGTGGAGACTGCTGTGGACCGATCTACGACTCTGCCTCCTCCGGCAGAACCAGCGTTGATTGGCCAAATGCTGTACTCTGTATGGTATTCAGCCAATCAACGCTGGTCAATGCATTCCTATGGGAAAAAGTCAGCTCTCGCATATCGCAAGCTGACAGGGATCCCGACGAGATAGTGGCGTAATACAGGTACTTGGGCATGCTTCCCCTGCTGTCCCAGTTGCATTCCAGGGTGTTGGCATCATTTCCTGCGGTGTCATAGTGGACTTGGTGACTCTCCTGAGTCGAAGTATGGCTTCCCCTGAAACAAAGCATTTTTCCCCATAGACTATAATGGGGTTCGATATTCGTTCGAATAGTCGAATATTGAGGGGCTATTCGAAATGAATATCGAATCTCGAATATTTCACGGTTCGCTCATCTCTAGATATGTACTATTTGTTAATATTATTTAGTAAAAGTTAAGTTTTATGGGTTCTATTTGCTGTGTTTCCTCTATGGATTTTCATTAACCTCTTTTTTTTCAAACCCTAGTATCTTCTTATATTGATGTATACTTTTGCTGATTTTGATTTTTATTGACCTAGAAATATTTGTAGTACAGATTTAATATCTAAATTAAATTATATGGCATAAAATTTCATTTATATAACGAGATTAAAACTAATTAGGAATTTGAGCCAATCTTTCTGGTTGCCCCTGCTATTCAGTCTTATGGCAGCACAAACTAGAGGGTGACATGCTGATGTTGTTTTCTAAGATTTGATTTAGTCTTTTCAACTAAAATGCTCTTGAAATGTTGCCAAGAATTGAAGAGATAACCTGGCTTTCCCTATATGTTCCCAGTTGCAATCCATCCTAGAGAACTAGACAAAGCCTCAAAGCCTGGAGCGTACAAAAGGGGTCAGTTTTATAGTCACCACTGCCCCTTTGCTAACCCTGACCATTGATGATGATGATGATGATGATGATGATGATGTTCATCATCATCATCATCATCATCATGAGAGCAGAACTGAAGATAGGAAAAGAAATAATTCCACTTCTAATTCCCCCAACCTCTGCTGCTGTCCCTCTCTTTCCCAGTCTCTACCACCAGTCTCCTAAAGTCCTGATTCAGGATGATGTCCTACAAGTGCCAATGCTTTCCTGCATCTGGACTTTAGGAAATCTCAAAGGTGGATGGAAATTAAGCAGATCCGGGATAGAGGGGCAGCAGTGAGGGGTCCATGGGGAAGTTTTTGCAGCTGTGAAAGGATAGGCGCACATATAGACTTCTTCTAGAAAATCCTGGGTCTACCTGCTGAAATCCATACCTCCTTCTTTATGCTATGCCTCCAAGTAGGGTAGTATCTATAGTTCTTAAATGCTGTTGGCACAACTCCTCACATGTGGCATGATAATGCTGTTTGCTGCTTCTATAAACCCATGTTCTCTAGTTGTCATAATAAAAGTCAGTCTGCATGTGCCTGGGGAGTTTTCATATTTAGGGGTAAGTGTTCTTTATGCAAAATACATTTTAAATCGACACTTAGCTTATTTGATGTGGTTCACATAACCCAAAAATACCTAGTATCAGTAGTTGCTCTGCCTAATGTGAAAATACATACAGTATGCACACTCACATGAAAAAGTATGTTAAGTCTTTGGAATATGAGAGGAAACCCATGCAAATATGTGGAGAACATACAAACTCCTTGCAGATGTCCCTGGCGGAATTCAAACCCAGGACTCCAGCACTGCAGTGCTAACCACTGAGTCACCACGTTGCCCCTAAAGTATTTAGATATTATCATTTAAAAAACCCATTAACTTAGACCCTAGTAATTGTAAGCAGTCATTTTTTTCTCTTGATATTTTGGTTTAGAAGGAAAATGACCCTATGTTCACATCAGCGTTGTTGTGTCTGTTGTTCTAGTCCATCAGAGGACCAGAGCAAAGGACACATGGAGCACTGAAACCATGAACACCAGTGATGCCCAGCAAACACCATTGATTGTAATGGGATCTGTCAGGTGTCTGCTGCTTTTTAGTGAAACTGACAGATAAAAAAGTCAGACTTGCAGCTTATTTTCATCTGGCAATTTTCGGCAGTCACAGCAAACAGAGACTCCAACAAAGATGTCAACCCCGCCTGAGACTAAAATCACAGACAGAGGAGGAGATTAAGAATAATAACATATGAACTTGTTAGACAGCAGATTGAAATCCTTGGTAATGTCTTTGAATACTGAATGTTCTGCTCTTCGGAACAAGTTGATTTTTGTAAACATCAACAGTTCTTTGAATGAGATTCTCAGAAATCTTATTTGATCAAGTAATAGTATGTGTTCACAAATCTGTTTGGTAAGGACTGGACCAAAAACGAATACTTGGGTTTATCTTTTGTAACAAGGCATTGACTGACATTATACTGACTCTAATTATCTTCTTACCAGAAGTGACCAAGTGGTTTTACATGATGATTGACAGCAAAATTTCACAACAATACTGACAATAATCCTCTGTGGTAGACTTTGATCTCTTGGTTTTTATAAGGAGTGTGCTCATATGTTTCTCACAGTGCATAAGACAACAGGGATGATATGTTCCATTTGTTTTGGTAAGTACATGCAGACACGGATTTGGAATTGTTGGGGCCCGAAGCAAAGTTATGCCTTGTGGCCCCATACTAATATCAAACACTCAGTATAATGCTTCATCATTTCTTTCCATGCTTAAATCTAATCAGGCTATCATGGGGCTGCTTCAGGAGTTGCTGCACTTTCCATTCAGATTCTGACCTCAACAGGACACCAAATAATCCAACAACCATTTTAAAGAATACCTGCTGGTCGGTTAGTGGCCCTCAACTTGGTCTCTGGACCCCATGCAGCTGCTTGGGTTGATTGATGCATAACACCACCCTTGGGAACATGTGTGAGTGATTGTGAACATCATCCTATCTGCTAGGTGAGCAAGGATTGTCCACCAAAAACCACTAGAAATGAAAACAAAATCCAATCCTGAATACTCTGTTCAGGAGTTGTTACTATGATAAAATATGTCACAGCAATGATCCAAATTAACTACACATATCTAAATGATTGCTACACTGAGGACTTTTCTCTCTTCCGTTTCAGTATAAAATCAGTGGAAACCAGACAGACACCCGATGGATGCCATTATAGTCTATGGCGTCTGTGGGTGTCAGCAAGTAATCGCTTTTTTCAGTGGCCAGCCTCTCCCTCATTAAATTTAGTATCACTGTAATTGTAAGTACCCACAGAATCAAGTAAACATGTCATTCAGTTTGCCCAGTGAACAGTGTACAAAAAAACATGAGATATTGTATGGAATAGTAAATAGTACCAATATGAAGTACTTGACACTCAAAAATTAAGCTCTCATACAGCTCTGTGAACAGAAGAATAAAAAATATGGCTTGTGAAAGGTAGGTTTAAAAAACTAAAGCAATCTATTATTGGTTCGTATACCAACCTTTTATACGGTACAGTATCAAGCTAGAGCTGACTGCCCCACTAAACTAAGTAATTGTAAACCTTGTAAAAGAGGTGAACCAGGACCCAATACTCACTCTGACTAAATAAATAACATATGTCAGCTCACCCACAGATCTTCTGATTTAAAAAGAAAAAAATGTCCATTACCTTATGAAGAAAGGAAGGTGCTCGGAAAATTCGGCCTCTCAGCCCAAGGTGTAAGTACAAGCGTCCATGAATTGAAAAAATCCAGCATCTATTCCTTTGTATAAAACGTAACTTTTATTATGAAAAAGTTTTCCGGAGCATGAGCCGCTCCATAAAATCAAATACAAGTATGCATGATGGCAGAGATGAAATGACGTCTGACTGACGCGTTTCGGGGCTATGACTATGATTAAGGGGCTACAATAACGCCCCGAAACGCGTCAGTCAGACGTCATTTCATCTCTGCCATCATGCATACTTGTATTTGATTTTATGGAGCGGCTCATGCTCCGGAAAACTTTTTCATAATAAAAGTTACGTTTTATACAAAGGAATAGATGCTGGATTTTTTCAATTCATGGACGCCAATACTCACTCTGGCTGAGCTCCAAAGAAACTGTGTGCAAATGGGAGAAACTTCCAGAAGGTCAACCATCACTGCAGTACTACATCTATCTGGGTTGTATGGCCAGAAACAACCCTCTCCTCAGTCAAAACATATAAAAATGCACATGTAGATTCCTAAAAAGCACCTAAATGGCTCTCCTACTGTGAGAAACAAGATTCTCTTATCTGATGAAACCAATATTGAACTCAATTCTATTATTATTATTATTATTATTATTTATTTATTTATTTATTTATTTATATAGCACCAAGATTTGCACATCTGTATTTGGGTTGAGCTGCCATCTTCTCTGCAGGGCCCTCTACCCCACTGTGCCAGTCGGTCATTGTTTGTATTATATCTACCTGTATATTCTATGTATTGTATGTAACCCCCCCCCCCCCAAATGTAAAGCACCATGGAATTAGTGGTGCTATATAAATAAACAATAATAACAATAATAATAGATTGTGTCAAGACCAAAAGATAAAAATATTGTGCTCATTTGAACAAATTCTGCTCCCGAATGTTTGCAGCATATGGCAGCCATTTTCCTTCTTAGGGTATCTTATTTGTAGTTCTTTACTTACGTAGTTCTATACTTTACTGAGTATATAACTAATAACATTCACCATAGCTCTTTTGCACAAGGACCCAATATATCTGAATCCAGTCCTAAAAATTGTAACATTATTTGTGTGGTTTACTAGTAATACTAAATGTTCCCTTTTGTATGGAATTCATGACATTGTGTATGAAGTCACATGGTAATGGTGTGTTAGAATGAAAAAAAGTTGTATAGTCAGACTGTGAGAGGGTGTGTAAGTAAGCTGTCAGAAGCAGGGCTGGAGCCTCCGCATGCGCTGTGCAGATGGCTGTTGACCCTCCCCTTTCTGCTCTCCCAGGTCCCTCACTTCTGGGTCTCGGAAGGCAGGCCGGAACCTCCCTGGGGGACTTCTGGGTTTCGAACTAACGGCAGGCCGGAGCCTATTTAAGGAGGGCTCTGGCTCCGGACCGCCACTGGCTATTCAGTCATACCTTGAGTCCTGGTAGTAAGCGTTCCTCCTGTTATCTGATTGCCTGTGTTTCTGACACCTTTCCTTGACCTCTGACCCTGCATTTGTTTCCTGATTTGTGTACTGTGCTTGCTCCGGTTTATGACCCCGGCTTGCCTCTAGACCTCTACTTCCTGAACACCATTTTTGTACTGCTCTACTGATCCTGTTACCAACCCGGCCTGCCTGATATTTCCCACTGTACTGTGTTGCCCTCTTTGTGACGTACAACTACACTTTTTCTCTCTGCTGCCATCTGCTGACCACCCACTGCAGCCTTCTGGATCCTTGCACCTACACCACTAGCCAAAACATCTGCTGGGACATTTAGTTTCCAGTGTTTGCATTACTGTGATTTGTGGTGCATTGTATGTTTGGCATTTCCCGACCCGTACAGCTCTGCCCAGCAGTGCAGGCAAGTCCATCCCCACCATCTTGGCTCTGGTGAACACCATTTTGGGGTTGAGAGTTTGCTGCCTGGGAAAGGGAGGGGGTGTTGGGCACACAGTGCCGTGTTAACCATTTTCATCAGTGTATCTAGTACTGATTCTCACTTTTGGCTCAGATTTGCATGTTGTCCTAACATAAGCACTAGACTAGTTATGGTAATATTGATGTGATGTTTTACGATGTTAAAGCTGAAACATGAATGAAAACATTTATTTTTTCAATATGAACTTTTTCATATTTTTTTTTTTTTGCAACACCAAAGAACAGTAGTAGGTACAATTAAAATAGCAGTATTTTATAGTAGTGCCCGCAGTCATATAATATCAAGCTAAGGAGTAGAATTTTTAATATAAAGGTCTTATAGTATATATTAAAGGTGTCTTTTCCTAGACAGTGACACCTACAGGGTGGATTTTATTCAAGAAAAACCTCCATAAGACTAAGGCCACACGTAGCAAGATACAGCTAAGAAATTAACATGCCCTTTTTTTCTGCAATGTGTAGATGAGATTAACCAAAATCTCATTCACTTTACTGGTACTGTAAAATGCAGTGTTATTTTTCTGCCTTGTTTCTGCAACAGTCAAAAACATTGCGTTATCACAATATAGGGCTTAACCTAAGTCCATAAAAAAAACAAAACAAAGTCTTTAGAAGAAATGAGTATCGTGATCTCTCCTGGTGTGAAATTTTTTTTTATTTTTTTTTTAACTGGGTATGTTACAAAGTGCTAATAGTAAATCAAGAGATTACATAAACTTTTACATAATGAATGGCCTTCTTTATATAAGTGTACTATACACGGCCAACATAGGTTGACACCCATGCTCAATGGCTTAATCAAATGTTCTCGCAGTAGTTATGCAGCCCCGGTTTATAATATGATATGTTAGTATTTCTATTAGCCAACTTATTAGTGTTTTATTCTAACCCAAATATAACTCTCCAGAGGAAATCTGGGAAACACGCCTAAAAGCTATTATTTATTTATTATCTATTATGTGAATACTATCAAATTTATACATCAAAATGCTGCTATCCAAAATCTTGGGTGTAACTTAGAGCACCACTAAAAGCAGTTTTATTTTACCATATCAATACGTTATTTTATACATAGCCAAATATCTGCTTTTATAGACATAACCTCTTTTTTTCTATATACTGCAAACAGAAATGTCAGTTTTCCTTTGCACCTGCATCATATGTGCCTGTATATTACCTAACAAGTCACCTAGCACTTTACACAAAAAATAAATAAGTTATACATAATTAAATTAATTAATAAAATAAATACTATAATATAATATACCGGTATTTGAAGGGGTTTCCTAGATTCAGCACATGCATGTTATTGTCTAATTAAATTACACATGTACATACAATTTTTCAATATACTTTTTATGGTTTTCTACATATTTGATGAGTACATAGGTGCACAGTTCGTTACAGTTACCGCACAGTAACCAGACAATGAGCTGTGAAAATTTGTGTTTGGCTAAGCCCCACGGGATGATACGCAACGCTAAAGCACTGCAGGAAAATCCCCGGAGGGAACGCATCGCTGTTCTTCCTGCAGCACTTTAAACAGAAAGTTTGTGGAGTTTTCCTCCGCGGACTTTCTGTTACCATTATAACTACAGGGAAGGCGCGGGTGTTTCCGTAGATATAATTGACATGATGCGATTTCCAAAACCGCAACAATTTTGGAAAATCGCAGCGTGTTCGCGCAGTGGTTTTTACCACAAAGTGGGCATGGAATTCGCATGAATCCCATCCACTTTGCAATTACTGTAAAATGACGTGATTTTTCCCACTGCATTTCTGCCACAGGCAAATTGCGGCGTTTCCGACCCGTGGGGCCCTGGCCTTCATCTCATGACCATGGACTGATTTTTATCCATTGGATGTAAGCAGAATGAATTAAACAAACAAACAGAATGAATCAAACAGAGCTATAGAAAACTATGAGAAATTTATACAGAAAGTATATTGGAAACTTTTCTTTATGCAAACAATATTGATTTGCTGAAACTGGACAACACCTTTAAATGTCATCGCTGTATGTGCACAACAATTATTATTATGTGCAACAAAAAATAAGATGTAAAATAATTGTAAACTAGCTTTGACTTATTTTAAATATTACAAATTAAAAAAAAAAAATATTTGATCATATATTTGATTTAACATTAAGTAATGATCAATTTTCATTTCTGCTTTATTCTGTATGTTTGGGATACATAAAATAGCATATTTGATATATGTACAATATGATCAATTGATCAATCTGTCTTCCAGTCCTGTAAAGGAAAATTGTAAGAGATGGAAGAATATGTGCAAAGCCTATATATGAGTACTAACTAGAGATGAGCGAACACTAAAGTGTCCGAGGTTCGAAATCCGATTCGAACAGCCGCACACTGTTCGGCTGTTCGAATCCCACCTGTTCGAATCCCAATCCTGCCGGATGCCTAGGCAGAGTGAATTCCACCCGGAAGAAGATGCGGGGACGCAGCGCGGAGAAGACTTCAGAAAGGTAAGAGAAGAACCAGCGTTGATTGGCAGAATGTATAGCAACAAGCTGAGGCTTAGGGGAGTGTTTTTTTAGTAGGACTATGCATATAAATGGTCCATTCAGCATCCCCAGATTTATCATATGAATGAAAGTTCACTCCTGTGTGAGAAAAACACAGCAGATAGATTGAAGGAGCCTGTGCTTTAGACAAGAAAGATTAGAAGATAACCAATGGTGGAAGAAGAAAAAGAGACAAAAGGTAAAAATAAAGAAGACACTAAGAGCTGAGGGTTGGGTGTTCCTCAAAGATAATAGATAGTGAATGACTTCTGGAACACTGCTTCAAGCAAAATAGCATGTGATTGGGTGTCCGTCATCTGAAAGCATGCCTTGAAGTGTGAGAGAAAACCCTAATTCTGTAATGAAATCTATGAATCAGCACTATTAATGGCTTTACGCTAACTATTAGAACTATTTTAGTGATTTCAGTCATCAACAAGATAAAACAAGATAAAAGATAAAATTGTTCACACCTCAATAGAACAGTTCACTCATTTTGCAATAAAAAAGAGCAATTTCTCAACTCCGACCAACTTGGTAGAATGATTTGTTCACAACATATAACATTAATTTATTAGGATATTGGATGTTATATTTCCATATTTCAATAGGATTTGGTTCCACGGAGGATCAGAGTATATAAGAATTGACAAGGGGAATGGTAATGACCAGTTGTCAATTTATTCTTCCATTTCTAGATTAAGTAGAAGATTAATGTGCTAAGAAAAGATCCAGATGTTTTTTTATAGAATTTTATTTTTAGTAGTATTTATTTTTATCGGTGTATACTAAAATAGACATGTCACGAGAATTGAGGCCCACTCAAACCGTGTGTTACATGAAAATAGCATTATGCTAAATATAACTGTGTCAAATGACTTAATAAGTCCTAAAAATAAATTTCAAGCACACGGTATCACTCAACTTTTTATTTTATTTCCTGTTTCTACAGCTCTGAAATATTCTCCATGTTCATCACATTACAATCAGATTTTTTTGTAAAACACACACACACAGACACGTCAGTTTGTTGTAGTAGGTTTGGGGAGGTTTGGAAATAGGAGTTACCCAGAAACCATTATAAGTATTATAAGTATAGGGCAGCACGGTGGCTTTGCCACGCTGGAGTCCTGGGTTCGAATCCTGACAAGGACAACATCTGCAAGGAGTTTGTATCTTCACCCCGTCTTTGCGTGGGTTTCCTCCCAAATGCCAAAGACATATGATAGGGACTGTAGATTGTGAGCCCTATATATGGAACAGTGACTGTCAATGTCGGTTCAGTTAGAAGTTGTAGACACTTTACAGTAAAATCTCAGGCATTTTGTTGACTAAGGTTTTATTGATCTTTCCATATAAAAAGGATGAAAGATAATAACTAGTCTCTTCTAACTTTAGAGATGTTTGGGGTATGATACAGCATTGCTCACATCAGTTCACAGAATTTTATTTGTGTTCAGTGTATAGACAAGGGCATTTACCATCAATCTTAACAACACAGATACAAATTAGGTTCTTTGAAGTAGCAAGAGAAGATATGGGAGAAAAAATTTGTATAAGTAGGGAGCTTTTAACAGTAACAATTACTTAGACAGTCTTTTATGGTGAGATATTAGTCATTATGTTCTTAAAGTTGATTCACATCATAGGGCATAAAAAAGGCATTGTTAATTGTTGTTCTAAAAAAAAAAGCATTACAAGGTTTTTCCAGGATTGTAATATTGATGACCTGCCCTTATACAGTATATCAGATCAGTGGGATTTGACACCCAGGCCCCCCATTTACCACCTGTTTGAAGTTATGGAAGTGTTCAGATGAGCTCTTCAATCTTTTCACAACATAGGCCATAACATAATATATATCAAAAAAAATAAATACATACAACTTTTTATCGCTCCTAAAGGGATGTTATGCAATTACAAAGCAATAAAAGGTCTGAGTAATTATAGAGTGAGAGTTTCTATGGGAACTTCAAAGTGTAATAACTCATGGCACAGAAACTTAAGGTCCTACAACAAGCACTGACTGCCAATAAACACATTGATATACACTTAGTTGCATGAGCTTTTCTATTCACATGTATAGGACTTCTGAAAAATAGCCTAGTGGGTGCTCTTATTCACTGTAACCACAAATGTGACCTTGTTCTCAAGATAAATGGGGGTTCAAGAGGTGGGACCTGCGTCTATAACAGGCATTTATGGCATGATTTAGGGATATAGCCGTAAATGCCAAGATGGGAATACCCCTTTAAATATGCTTCTGAAACAAGATCAAGAAAAATCTGGGCACACAGAATTGTTAAATCATTTTAACTATCAATTTTTTTTCGACGATTCAATGGTATCGTACTCATCGGGGATTGTTCTAACCATTTACCTTTCAGAAATGTGTACAAATAGATTTAACAAGTACTTTACTTAATAATATATAAATGAATTAAAAACCTTATCTACCTCTGCACATTTATAGGTAAAGCTATTTGTACTGTATCCCTTACAATGTGAGCTAGATAGGCCTCTAGGAAGATTGTGGCATGTAAATCAAGCCTCTCTTTTTTGCTTTCAGCTCACCTATTGGATGAGAGTGATTCATCCAAATGTGGGGTTTTCTACACCCTACAGTAGAGAATCCAATAGGGTGGATAAAGTTGTAAGGCTTCATCTTCCCATTCTTTACCAGGATGACAAATTAGCATCTATAATGAATGATGGTGTTAATTGTATAGCATGACGAGGACTCTCTTTAGGCTCTCTGTTGTCCCCCAATTTATTTCCCAGCAGAGATCTGTTAGGTGGTAGAAGGTTAAAGTCATCCCTTTATTTCAAAAGTGGATCATCGAGATGTCAAGTGTATAAATTTGTTAAACCGACTGCCACTTTTCAAAAAAAGCAGGTTCTCCTCTATATCATATCAAGGAGTTTCTCATTTGTTCCAGCAAGTACACGATTGATATTATAGAGACCATTTTGTAGCCTGTGGTATGTCAGGTGTACAATATGTTCGCTTAAGGTATGAAGATCAGAACTTATATCAGATTACACAAAGTTTTTATGTTCCAATGTCAGGTGTCTCCAAACATTTGATGTTTTTATGCTATGGAGAGTGTCAAAAACACCCCCAAGAGGGCTTAAATGGCATAAGCATTTTTTTTCTCTAAATGGAAGGTTTTCTGGATTTTCCAGTTAAACACTAGAGTCACCAGAGTTCTTCATTTTAAAACTGATCTGTTACATTATTACTAGCTTTTGTAATTGTTATGGGCCTTTTGACGATCTATAGTTGCAACAGCTTAGTTAATATGGATTTGCTACATTATTACAAGATTGTGTGAGTTTATGTGAGCTCCTTGATGACCTGTTTCTATTGTTGCATTAGGCTATCGTGTGTTGGATCACTTCCAATATTCGGCGGAGGTAAATCCATTATGTTTGATCTTATCTCACTTTACCACATGCCAGCATGGTATGTTAGTTTTGTGTGATTAGGGTCATATGTAGCAATTAAATGCGGCATCTATACCATTTATTTTTATGCATTTGGAGACACATTTAGTATGTCCCTGTTTGGATTTACTTTAGGCATGTGTTTTTGTTGCTGTATATCTGAATTGATGTATTTTGTTTGTATTTTGGCATTTTTTCATGTATTTAGTCAGTCGGGTGGTACTTGGTTATGTGTTTTAGTGGTACTTGGTACTAGGTACTTGGATATGTGTTTTTATGATCAGGTGTCCATTGGTGGATATTGGTTTTAAAATTAGCAGTGCCATTTAAATGTGCAGCTTTAAGTAAGAATTTGGAGTCACCTCAAAACATTTAAGCATATATCCATCTCTCCAATGATACACTCATTTTTATGATTTTAATACGAAGGATAAAGAGTTGGATCTTAGCTTATTTTGCGGTGTCTGACTTTGCTACAAAGTGAATGCTTCACACAGACAAAATTGAACAATAAGAAGTATGAGTATCCAAGATTTTGTGATAACCGCAATTTGAAACATTTCTAGACAATAAATAGAATTCATATTTTGATTCTTGGTGAAGATAAGAAAGCAATTTATTATCATGTCAATAATAAAATGTGATTAAAACACCCTTTTTAATTAGGATTGCTGCAGATGTATTACCTGCCTCCGGGCAATAATTAGCATTGTCTTCATGGATCTCTGCAGGTGCAGATAGACATCTGTTAATGAGACATAAGCTTGCGTAGATCAGTAGGACTCCAAAAGGATTCTCATTGCCATGGGGTGAGAAGTTTTAAATCTTATTTACCCATTTCAATTCACGCAAGCTTAAGCATTTGGTTATAATCATTCATCTAATCCATTCAAAAACTAGACATACAGTAAATGAGCATTTTAATCTCTTCCTGACACAGCCATTTTTCATTTTTCACTATTTGTATTGCTGCTCTGAAATTATTTGCTGGTCAAAATACAATGGTGGGTCCGCACCAAATCTTCTGCAGTCCCCTGTAGCCAAGTAGTTTGATCCAAAGGTTTTAAATGACTGTGGACCTAAATATTCCTATAGCTTTGCCCACTCCTGTATGTTATCAAGGGTTTCTCTGTCCATAAAGAACCTGCATTGGGGTTCCGAACGCAGAATGTTCCAATACTGTGTCACAATGTCCATGACCTCACAATGTGCTCTGTCATAGGTGGTGATGATTCTGGGCTTTTCATCTCCTGGGTTTGCCCCAGGTTGTAAGAAGTCATTCCTATTAGATGCCAAAGCATGTTGGTGGGCCCTGCTTAAGACCCCATCAAGGTAGCCTCTCCGGAGGAAACAATGTCTTAAGTTAAGAGTAGAACTCTGATAATCTGATAAAAAGCAGCAGTCCCTAATAACAATGGTCTGTTCTACTTTCATTGAGAGTTCTTTTGGCTACAACAACAGCTTCCAAGTGCAAATACCCCACCTGGAATCAACTTCAGACCTTTTACCTGCTTAATTAACGATGAATTAACGAGGGAAAAGCCCATTAAAAAAAATTGAGATAATTGGCCAATTACCTTTTGTCCCTTGAGAAAGCAGCAGAGCTGTAATTCCTAAACCCTTCCTCCAATTAGGTTGCGAATATCCTCAAATTAAAGCAGATAATCTGCACTTTAAGACTATATTGATTATGATTGTATATCTTTAATATGTTTTGTTAAACAGGTAAAATGTCAAAACTTGTGTCACTGTCCAAATATTTCTGGACCTAACTGTATGTCTCTCCTAATTTTATAACCAATTTTTGTTTTTTTCTAATTTTCTTATTCTTTTCTGGTTAAATTTTCAACCATCCATAGGCTGAGATACACTCTTCATGTGAACATGTTTGTTTAGTCCCCTGTTCTGAAAGTATCAGTGGGTGCGCAGTGTGTACAAAGCTCTATTTTTTAAACTTTAACAACAGGATGTAGGTGTTCTATTTCAGTTATGTTTGCCATTACATAAGCACATGCATGAGATGAGCGCACCGAACAACCTCTGCTCATTTCTCTACGGTGGTCCTGACACACTCACTTCTCATTATTGCTGTAGTTCACAGCAGTTGGGCCATTAACATTAATCACATTTGGCCTCCCAAAGGAATAAAGTGATTTCTCTGATGTTAATATTTTTTCTTTAGTTTTTGTTTTAATAGATTCATTGCTATGGAGATTTCCTACGTGCATATTAAATTTCTTCTTGGCATCTCAACAATTGCAGGGATTATCCTTGAGACATGTGACATAAAATTTGGGACATCCTAAAGCCCTCACTGATTGCCCAGCCTATACCTCAACAGTACTCAGCTTCAGGGGCGGACACTGGTAACAAAGGGCGCCTTTGAAGGACAAGCATCTGGCCGCCCCGTTCGTTCAGCTGCCCCGCCAATGTATACATACACATATAATTCACATATGCATATACATATTACACCCACAGATACACTTTATGCACAAATATATCATACATGCTAAAATAGCACAGTATGATGTACCATGTTTTCTGCTAAAATGACAGACAGTATAACGGAAACTTGACAAACACCATTATTAGGTCAATAGTATCTGTTGTGCAACATTGGTATCTGTCACATAACTGACCTGGCACTGCAGTCACTTCAGCTATTCTTATTTGATGGAGTACAACAATGAAATTGACAAGTTCAAACGTGACAATGTGACAGCCTTACACACATACAAACTGTATATAAATCTGTATATATACATATGTGTATATATATATATATATATATATATATATATATATATATATTTATATAATGTCCACAAAATAGAATCAAACAGACACAGATGTATATACACTACACTACAATGCCTCCCCTCTCTGGACTGAAAACCTCTAAACGAACTCAAGGGTAGTGTAGTTCTTTTTGTGTTTGTATGTTTATTACAGCTTAGGCATTTTTTATACAAATAATTTTGCAGTGCTGACCACTCCTGTGTATTTACAACCAACCAAATTTATCCATCAATAATGAATGGGTAACCACAAAAACCAATATAACTTGGTTCCCTTGCTGGTGACGTTCCGGTGCTGACCCCTTATGGTATACATACACTGCTAATATGTCTATCGGTATGTATTGGTAATAGACCTATTATATCTACTATTGTATTCCCTATTTATATTCACTGAGGATACTATTCATTACTATACCTTATATGGGGAGACCTTGTTATGTATAGTGAGATCTTGTTATATATGGGGCTAGTATTATGCACCTTTATTATCCTTTAGGTGTATATTTGAATAGTGCAGTGTATATACTTACCTCTAACTGTGAGGATTAGATCTTTTTGAATTATATGCCATATATGTTCTAGGGGATGTCATCTCTGGGTTCATCACTAGTGAGAGGGGTACGGTATTGTCTGCTGGTTTTTATACAGGCGGACCCCTCTGTGTTGCCCTCCATTCTGTGTTATATGTTTTTGCATGTGTTTTATTATTTTTCAATAAATATATTTGATATTTTTATCTAACTTTTTGCACTCCTGTGTATTTGTTACGCCTCAGCGGTGGTTTGAGATAGATCACGGTTTCATGGAATTTGCTCGTATTCCAAAAGGAATTGGGGCCATGGATGGCAAGTCATGTGAAGAAGCCAACACACTCAGGCAGTATTTCTTGTTAGTGCAGTTGGCCTTGGCTGACAGCAGGTATCGGCTTGTGATTGTTGATAGCGGTGCATATGAAGGTACTGCAGATGATTGCATCTTCAGGGATTGCATGTTAGGTCATAATGGGTCAGTGGAACTTGGACTCCCTACACCCCAACCCTCCCTGGATCATCTGATCTGAAAGCCCCTTCAGTGATTGCGGCTGATGAAGGGTTTGAAATCAGTATTCATGTCATGCAAACCTTTGCACACAGTAGCCTGAGCACCCTGAGGTGCATTTTCAATTATCAGCTTAGCTAAGCCAGTTGATAGGTTGAGAGTGTCTTTGGGATCCTAACATCCAGAAGGAGAGCTTTCTTAAGCACTATTGAAATGAATTACTGCAAGGTCCAGGCAGTTATCAAAGCTGTAGTGATTCTTCCAAATTTTTGTAGAATCCATGATTCCCCAATAAATTCATTAGAGAGACATCACAATGTTACAGCAGTCCTTCTTGACTGTACACTGCATGGAAGACTGGGTTCATCTGCATTGTAAGTCTATGACTTCTATGCAGACAACTTTTTTTGTATGTGAGAATAACAATGCAATTTCAATTAGCATATAAAAAATCATCAGGTTATTAAACAAAATTATGTCAAGTAAATATTTATGTTTTTAATTGAACAATATAACGACCAAACAAATTCATATCCTATACAATAACTATTTTTGTCTTTCTACATTAATAAGGTGTTTTTGTTCCTAGACATTAAGTCTGATATCACCAATGGAAGTTTACATAATGATTTGCATTACAATGCAATACAAAGTATTAGCAAATGACAGAAATATGAAATATAATTTGTGTGCCAAGAAGTCACAAATTCTCAACATCACAAAAAAGTCCCACTTTTATTAGGCAATTTAGAAGGTGGCATTATCTGACCTGCTTAATATGTAGTTGACCCTACAGGTTGTTGTGTCAACCTTGATACAACAGGTGCAAAGGGACCTTGACAATGGGCTTTCTGCATTGTTTGACCCTTTGAAGGTTGCCAATAAGGGTCTTGTAGGTAATATGGATCCTGGGCAAGATATTGGTTGTGGCCATTGGTGCTTTGGTGGTATCATATGTTGGGAATAATCATAGGAAGTTGCCCTGTATGACTGTTCCCTCAGCTGAAGATGATAATAAGTTAGGGGTGCTAGTGGTCTCATAGGTGGTGCTGGCAGTGGTGAAGGAGTAGGACAGGTAAACTGCCTATACAGTTGTGCTAGAAAGTTTACATACCTCTGCAGATTTTTTTTTGATTTTTTTTTTTGGGGGGAGGGGTTGGCCTTTTTCAGAGAATATGAATGATAACACAAAAACTTTTTCTCCATTCATGGTTAGTGGTCGGTTGAAGCCATTTATTGTCAAACTTCTGTGTTTTATCTTTTTAAATCATAATGACAACCCATAACATCCGAATGACCCAGTTCAAAAGTTCAAAAGTACTGTGGATAACTGAGTACTACGAGACACCTATTAGTACCTTGGAAAGTGTGATTGCCATAGTTGAAGTCCAATTCTGTCTTGTGTGTTCTGTTCAGCAGGCATTGTTACAATAAATAATACTGAAATGTATTAAAGGGATTCAATCATTAAAATGCATTTTTTTAAAAAAAAAAAAAAAGTAGATTGTGAGCCCCACAATGTACATTTTTTTCTTTTCCCTATCAGTATGTCTTTGGAATATGGGATGAAAATCCATGCAAACACAGGGAGAACATACAAACTCCTTGCAGATGGTTTTTTGCCCTTGGCGAGATTTGAACACCAGGACTCCAGCACTGCAAGGCTGCAGTGCTAACCACTGAGCCATCATGTGGCCCTGTAATGCAATTTTTTTTTCTCCCTAACATGTAGGAATAGTTTTAAGAAAGGCTATTCTTCTCCTACCTTTAGATGTGTTCTCCACGCCGACCATTCGTTAGAAATCCCGGTTTTCTTCTGTATGCAATTGAGTTCTCTCGCAGCACAGCGCTTAAACAGCACTGCGGGCCTCCCCAATACTGCAAAAGAACTCTCCAGCGACACCTCTATCTTCGCCGGGAATGGTCTCTCCCTGTGTCTTCTTCCCGCACTGGCTTCTAGGCATGCGCAGTCGGCACTGCCGTTGGGCCTTGGGCAGAGCCGACTGCTCATGTCCGCGGCAATTTTCCTGTGGCCGCTTACACAGTAAACCGGTGTAAGTGGTCATTTTCTTGTGGCTGCTTACACAGTAAGCTGGGGTCTGAGGCCAGAAGAAAATGGCCGTGGGCATGCGCAGTCGGCTCTGTGCATAGCGAGACACTATCGTTATGAGCCACACCTCAACCCCACCATGATCAAACACAATTATGGTGCCTAGAAAGACAGCATTGGAGATTGGTTTGAGGATCTGTCCACCTCAATGATGAGTCCTGCTTTTATCTTGGATTGTGAGGACCAAAACCCCACAAAGGAATGTCCCAGCAGTCTTACTTCCAGGCCTCTACAGGGAATGTCACACCAGCCTTACTTCCAGGATTATGGCATGGTATGGCATAATGTATGGTATCCAAACATCTCTAGTCTTCATTTCAGTGTTAAAGCCATTGTTAAAGCCATTTCTTAAGTGTACCAGAAGCCATTTTTCAAAAGGATAACACCATACCACATGTTGTTCATACTGCTGTGAGCAGCCTGTATAGCCTAAAGGTGTTGACATGGCCTGCATAGTCTCCATACTTGTCTGCCATCAAGCACATCTGGCATCTCAGTGGTTGGCTTTTGCAAATAAAGCTGCTCACGGCCATATGCCATAAAGCTGCCCGATCTGGCCCATATGCATTCAGTATGGCATAATATTCCTCAAACAACCATTAATAACCTCACTGATAGCATGCCAAGGGGTGAAGTGTGTGTATTTATGCCCATGGCACTCATACTCAATACTGAATAAGCTTAGATGTTTTTTATCATTTGCATCTGTGATCTCCATATTTCCAAGACTTTTCCTTCTTGGTGTTGCAATTTCAACATTGGGGATTGTATAAAGTATTGGCCCAGTTTTGAGGCACCTATTAGCTTTTTCCTCAAAGTGAAATGCAATTATTTCTTACTTAGTATTATTTTTAGCAGTATGCATCAGTATATGAAAGCGAAAGCCAGGAGTGGATCAAAAAATGGAAGAGGAACAAATTTCCATCCTAGATTTTTTTCTGTGTAGCTTCTATTTCTGGCTTTGGTTTACAAAATACAGATGCAGAAAACATTTGAATGAGATCTTATTCTCTTCCCACACATGATAGATATCTGACTGGTGCCATGTATTCAGTGATCGACTAAATTTGTGTTATCATTCAATCTTGGAAGGACCAATTGCTAATCTGCATGTGACAAAGCCTTTTTATGGCTTAACTTTAATTGTCTCCCCTCCTATGGTAGTGTATAATAATAGAGTTTGCATTTAGTCTGTTTACAGCCAACATTACTGTTTACTAAAAGAGGAAATTTGATCTCAGTCAAAAGACAGTATAGATATGAAGATCTGTTCTTTATCTAAGCAATCTTTTAATATTTGTTTTAAAAAAAAATTCTATGTATATAAGTATCACCTCTCTGCTTTTTGCCCAATTATTTTCTTGTGCAATTCTAGACACAACCTTAGTACAATCCTTGTGCAATCCTAGTACAAACCTGTACTTTACAACCTTAAGTTAAAGTCCCACGGGATGACCCGCAGAAAAAAAGCGCTGCAGAAAAAAACCACAGCGGCA
Organism: Leptodactylus fuscus; assembly: GCF_031893055.1. NCBI lineage: Eukaryota > Metazoa > Chordata > Amphibia > Anura > Leptodactylidae > Leptodactylus > Leptodactylus fuscus. The sequence goes on from NC_134269.1 coordinate 151,376,976, forward strand.
ACGCATCATGGTTCTCCCCACAGCGCTTTAAACAAAAAGTGTGCAAAGTTTTCCTCCATTGACTTTCTGTTACAATTTCTGTTACCTATAGGGAAACCGCCGGCATTTCCGTAGGTTTAATTGACATGCTGCGATTTCTAAAAATACGGGGTTCTGGAAATTGCTGCATGTCTGCATGGCAGTTTTTACCGCAAAGTGGGCATGGAATTTACTAGAATCCCATTCACTTTTCCCAGGCAAATCGCAGAGTATCCATCCAGTGGGGCCCCAGCCTAAAATATTTTTGCATCCTTTTCAGACAAATACAAAGTACTACAACAAATTACTTCATTTATCTTTTCCTACATTTCACAGCATAGGGTGTCATATTTGTAAACTGAAAATATGGTGTTTAGGATAAAAGCTATATTCAATACATTCAGTATGCTATTGTGACTTCTGGTATGTATGAGCTGTCAATGAATCTATCAGTTGAAATAAAAAAGAAAGAAGCAACATTACATATTGTAGTCACTACAGTATTCAAAGTATCTGAATCCAAGGAGTCACATCTTATTATACATCTCGGGGTGAGCCAGGTCATATGCATAATTTACCATGTAAAGAGTTTCCTTGTTTTCAACATTTCTTCTTCAACATTTGTTCATTTCCTTTCAAAGTATCTTTAGCTGCTGAATGTGGGATTTTTTTTACAACATAGAGTTTTAAGGCCCCTTTACACTGCCTGACTGTCAGTCTGCTGAGTGCTAGCTGACAATATAACATGTCACTTGTAAAACATTTGCATTGACCTTTTAGAAATGATCAGCAATTAACCAATTGAATTGATTATTAGCAGCAGAAAGTACAGGGTCCCTGTGCAGGAATAATATATGGTTCCTTTCTCATTCCATATCTTATCTTACATTACCACTCTACTGTCTTTTTAAAAATACATTCATACGTCAGAAAATGAAGAAGAATTTCTCTTCATTTTTTGCCGCCGTATTTAGCATTCCGTTGCGACTTGCTGCTTCTGGTTAGGCCCAGAAGAATGATCCTAATCAGCAGGGAGTCTCGAGACGCGAAATCCGCAGCTGAATCAAGTGTGGAATCCATGGCAAGGAGGACATTGATTTTTTTTTTCAGCATCCTGCCAGAATCTCCACCTCCCATTGAAAAAAATTGTAGACAGATTTTAGGCACTTAATGCTGGGGCTATGGATTCTTTCACTTGGAAGTAAGTGAATCACTCATTAATTAAAGGCTATATGTAAGGTGGTGTAACACAATTTACTATAGCCACATTCAGCCCTTGATCAGTAAGTGAAACATCAATTTTAACTCTATATCATTACTGGTCATGTAGTTTTTCTATAACTTTGGGGCCAGTAATGATACATAGCTGAAAATTGTTGGTGTTGTACTTACTAAATAGTGAAAACCTTGGCGCCTTAAGGACTGGATCAAGCTATAGCTGTATCTAGTACATCATATGGCACCATCTTACTATTTTACTGCTAGCAATGCCAATAAGAAAAAGCTTGGAATTAATTCATCAGTATTTCACTTACTTATTATTGGCAGCACATGTGACCCCAAAACTAACTGCAGTACAGTTATCAGTTATAGCTACATCCAGGTACATAGTCTGTCACCCTCCCTGTAATGAGAAATAGCCTGGAATTAATAAGTATGTCATTTACTTATTAGTGGCAGCTCATGTGACCCCAAAACTAACTGCAGTTATTAGTTATAACTACATCCAGGTACATAGCCTGTCACCCTCTCTATAATGAGACATAGCCTGTAATTATTAATTATGTCATTTACTTATTAGTGGCAGCATACGTGACCCAAAAACTGTTGAGCTTTGCTGCTAGCAAGCCCTGTAATGAGAAATAGAATTGATTTAATCAGTTTGTCACTTACTTATTGAAAATGCCTCCTGTGACCCCAGAACTGACTGCAGTTATAGCTGGGTACAGGTACATAGCGTATCAACCCCCCTTACTGTGAATTTGTGCTGCTAGCAAGGCCAGTTATGAGAGACAGTCTGGAAATATTCAGTAAGTGAAACCACCTCCAGCTCCAGAACTGAGTGCAGTTATAACTATCTTAGGAACAATGTGCAGCATCAAAATCAGGGTTTGCTTGTTAACTTTTCTTATTTAACATGTTTACTCACAAAGCTGGACGACCTCTACAAATTAACAAGCATTAATCACTTACAGTATGATTGTAAGCACCAGTGGTGCAAAACACGTGAGCCAGAGCGCCATGTGTGTCTTCACCCTTGCAACAGTCAATTATTGGGAAACAGCATTCTTAAGTACACTTGTTCCCAATAATTGACTCCATAATAAGACCACGTAAAGGACCTTCAGCAGCAAGTTTTCATCTCAAAGTATGTTATCAAGTCCATAAATGCACATGGCATCTAAAGACATGACAATTACAACCTCTTAAGTGGATCATTATCTGCATTTATTCAAAATATATTGGGGCAGATTTATTAATCCGTGTATGCCACATTGTAAGGCAATTTTTTTTGAGCTGGCATACATTTCTCCTCTAAATGTATGGACTGGTGGAGAGTGCTGGTCATTTATGAATCACATGCTCTGACAGTGGGGGGCTGTCAAGACTGTCGTGAGTAACACCATTCTTCATAAATCTGGGCCAATGTGACTATTTATCCAAAGCTTAAATCACTGAATTCTAATATGTTTGTACAGCCTGTTTAGTAAAGATTTGGGAATAGAAAACTAAGATATGGAACCATCCATACATTGTAATGGGAGAAATCTAGGAAACCTTTAGATTACACTTACATCCAGCAACATAAAGTTGAATTATATAATAAGAAAATATATAACATAATATATAGTTTAATACTAATAAAAACTAATAAAAATTCAAAGAAGAGGAATGAATGCCATAGCTCCCGAGAGAGTACAAAATAACTAAAAAGAATATTTATTCAGACTCATGGATGTAGTTTTACTAGATTCTCACCATAACACGACCAACTAGTAAATTATCACCAACTTCACAATAACTCAATTATTCAAACCAGCTGAGCAAGTTTGGAGACTCTCTCAGTGGACTTTGCATAAAGAGGGTCACAGCAGGAGGGCATTGACATGATGTATTGCTTCAAGGATGCCTACACTACTGAGTGGAGAGGAGGGAATCATAAAATAGATACAATTGTCATGTCCTTCATGTTTATGGAACCAGAATGTTGGTGACACCTAACACACTCTTAAATTTACCGTTACAAAAGTGCAGTACCTTAGTCAAACCTGAAGCTTGGAGTACTTTTTTATGGACAGTATTGCCTCCGCAGCTTATGTATAAGGAACTGATCAAGAATGCTCCTATTGCACTAGCATATGTTAAAGGGATCCTATCTTTCAAACACTTTTTTTTTCTGAGTAACACATCGGAATAGCCTTAAGAAAGGCTATTCTTCTCCTACCTTTCGTTGTCTTCTCTGCGCCGCCGTTCCGTAGGAATATATGGTTTAATAATTTGATCTTTAAAAGACTTGTGTAAGGTTATTGTGATGTGTTACAGTGGTAAAAATTTTGATTGGAATCTTGTCAAGGAAATTGAAAAAAAAAAAGTCTGGCAGTCAGCCCTCAAGGTAAATCTCAGATATAGTGTAAGAGGTTCTAAACATCTGTGGTGATTATAAAGTGGGGTTTGCTATGAAAATATTCAAAAAGTTGCATGGTGTTCAAAGGAACATGGTTGGGCATACAGAGGGTTAATCTCAGTCAAATGTACTGACTATGTGTATACAGGGATATATCCAAGTATATGATGGTTATGTTATATTGTTTGTCTGTTATTGTCATTTAAACTGTTGCATCTGGAAGAAAGGGAAAAAAAAATGATAGTGAAAAGTTTTGAATCCTTATAGCATGGGTATGGGAGATCACGCAGGGGGAACTGGCCACTCCCCTTTCGTCGCCTCCGCAATCCACAAGTTGGGGTTTTATCCCAAGTTGAAATTTTTGTGCAAGAGTTCAGGGAACAAAGAATATTCTGATTTTGTTTATGTGTCTATGTTCAATGGTTGTGTGTTACACTTGTGTTGTAACTTTATATTGTGTCCTGTTCTGTTAATTATGCTAATCACACCTTTCTTTGTCTCAGCAGTATATATATATATATATATATATATATATATATATATATATATATATATATATATCCACACCTATACTGTGTAAACATTCACTACCCGCCATTAAGGATTGGGTATCACTGTTCCACAATGGAATGCAGGAGGAGGGGTGTCGCCCTAGTGTTTCGACGCCATCTTTGATTTTAACACTGGACCCTCTCAGACGTACACAGTATACTCTGCTCTGTTACATTCTGTGTTCTCTTGTAATGAACCATGCTCCTATAAATCAGAATTGTTTCCCATTGTAGGATAACGGTTATGACAATTTAAAAAGTTGTCTTAAGTTTTGAAATTTTAAACAACATGTGTATGTGTGTGTGTGTGTGTGTGTGTGTGTATGTATGCTAATTGATAAAAAAAGATGTAGCACAGATTATTTCTTTGTAATGATGTTTTGGTTTTAGAAAGTAAAAAGAGAGGAAAATTATTTTGTTTTATACTAGGTGAATCAGAAGCCACCTCTATATCTGCTGTGTGATGTTCTTTGTGTGTACTTCTGTTATGTGATCTGGAGACTGATGTGATCCTTTGTTCGGTGTTTCTGCCTTCTCTGCTAATGAGATTATATGAATGTGTCTCTGTTCCTTTAAAAAGTGTGCCCTGGAGCTTGCTGAATCCTGTAGTCCTACACACACACAGAAGTGTGGGGTGAGGGAGCGCAGCTATGTGTGGGCTGCGTAGCACCAGAAGACACTGCTAACAAGGGGTAATAAATCTTGCATTGAAAGCAAAGATGGGAATGGCTGGACAACTCAGACTGTGGTGTGTTTTATTTATGTCTTCTAATATAAGCTTTGCATTCTGCTCTGCACTACAAGTTGCTCCTAATCTATTATCAATAGTTTCAAGGGGGGGGGGGGGTAAGGAGAATAGAGACAACTTAAAATTAAACAATTTTTGCTGATTTGGTCATGAAAATGATATGAATCTATTGATAATTTTGAGTTCTTTTATTTTAGATGATTCTCGATTTGGGGATGATGGTGGATTCTGCACCAGATATGTCATGGTCACTGAATATGAGGTAAACCAAGGGTAAAACCAAGCACAAGTAGAACCATTATGGAACTGTATGGGTCTCAGCTCATGAAGCTGAACTAGAAGCCATCACTGAGACAGAGTACAAGGCCTGAGGGTAGGTGTTTGATATAGTGGGACTATGGTCCAATCTGGAGAGCGAGAGCTTTCTGTAGGGTTAATGTTAAGCTTAAAAGGATGTCCAGGCTGTTCAGGTAGTGATGGACCCTGCTGCTGCCCCCACACAGGTGGGTATAGTCAGAAGTTAAGGCACACACCAAGGCTGATATAAAAGAAAGTAGAGGTAACATGTGGGCAGACACTGCCACTAGCCCAGCTGCAGAGGCCTAGGGGATATGCTTTACTGATAATTGGTCATTATACTAGGCCCAAACCCGTTTTAGCTCTCTTTTCAGGTTTTACAACACTGAGGCACCAAAATGGTCCAGGAGGAAAGAAGCTTTGGAAATAGCAAGGATCAAAAGAGGATGAATAACTCCTGGTGTCTGGTGGTAAGAGAGTATGTGCTGAGAGCATCGTCCCCACTGATGGCATAAGCAGATTATTATTATTAAGTGCACTGTTTAGTAGTAGCCAATGTGTGACCTGGTGAGCAGAGGATGGGTGGCTGCAGGATTTAGCATCACTATAGTAAGATATGTGTGAGCCTGCATGACGTGTTAAACACAATATAGACCAAGAAGTGAAAAGTTTCTGTGAGCCATGCCTGGAGCCCTTGTACCTGTTCCAGAGATTGCAGGTTAACTATATGATATAATTATAACTTTAGTAACTACTAAAGGTAAGACGGTATAAGTACGTGCTTGTGTGTATAGTGATTTCTTTTCAGGATGGCCTGGGGCATATCTGGTGAAGAAAGCTATCATAAACAGGGCTGTAGATAGACGGCTACTAAAGAAGTAGTGTGTCACTTGTATTTGTATTTTCTGTAAGGTACCCTCCTGATAGAAGAATTGGTTTTAGCCCATAGCAAACTTACTTTGGGTCAGCCCCTAGGTTAGAGTTGTATTATGGTGTACTGACTAACTATGTGATGTCTTGGCAAAAACATTTGACTAATGTATGGCTTTGAGTTTTCTCCTGCCTCCCAGATTCTAAGTTATTGGACGGGACCTATCCATTTGAGACAATGGATTGATGGTGATAAAGAGACATATGAGAAAAACCTTGGACCCAAGAGTTGATGGTCCTTCCAAGTGCTGCCGATAACCAGTGTTTCTATGAAACTTGAAGGAAAACCTAACTGTATCCATGCTTCACATTGCAAGGAAGAATCTACACAAAAAGCGATGAAGATTCTCCTGATGTTACTGTTACAGATGGTCCTGGCAATAAGCCTGCATAGAACATTTGACAATGAGTGGGACAATAAGTTTCTTAAACATCATACGATCTTGAAGGAAGATTTGAATGTATCAGATTGTAGGATATGTACTCATAGCCCCATACTAGCCTCAGTCATGTTATATAACTGTTTTCATGACATAACAGGAAATGTTTGAAGTATGTAGTTAAGAAGATACCACCTTATATTTTAGTAGTGATACATAGTATAAGCAAGTGAATATCAGCAAGTCGCAGTAATAATCTTATGTTTCTTTTGCTTGTTTAAACTATTACAGTGTTTATGCAACCGGATGAAAAATACAAAACTTGAGAGGCCAGACCCCTAAGAAGGATTTTTTGAGATAAAGGTTGAAAGGCAGAAAAACACATGTAGGGAATCTGGGAAATCCGGCAGTGGACATTAGGTCACTGAAGTACTTACATGTTAATTTCTGTATTCAACCATCTCAAAATGGGGGAAATGTTAGAGTTAAGTCCTCCATCTTTGTATTTTGGCAGCCATCTTATACTCTTTCACATATAAACTGATTGTTCTGCTTAAGTCAAGGAGGCCCTTTGTTAGAATTTAAGGAATGTGATAATGAATGTTAATGCAGAGGTTGCTAATCCTTATCTCTCAAGGGCCTCATTTTGAGAAGATGCAGCTGACTTTGTATATCTCTTACCTCCTTTACATGATGTATGGACACATAACCGACAAAAGTATTAATTTTATGGTATCTGGGCACTTTGTCATATTTTATGGTTTATGAAGGTCACTTAGAGTTTGTATAGACAGGATCTATGTAGCTTATTGTTAATTAAGTTGGAACATGTCATCTTATCTCTTTTGCCATGATATACACATATAGACATAGTCTGGGATGTTAGCTCACACATAAGTAGTTCAAATCCTTCTTTGTTTCATGGGAAAGTCCATCCCAGTGTGGAAAATTATAATGAGCCTCAGCCAATAGCCATGTGCCAGGCTTGTCTTATATCTCTATAACCAATTATGTTGTACCTGATTAGAATAGCCAAGCCAGCTCTTTGTCTGTAATGTATTTAAACTACCTTTTTCTTATAATAAAGCAGAACTCTTTTGATACACTACCATCTTGTGTTTAATCAGTTCTCCAGGCTTAAAGAAAATGGCTGCAGGCCATCTAGGCCTGTTAATTAATTATCTAATTTGGAACTCTGCAACATATTCTTATGAGGACACTTTAATGTCCCCAACAGCTGTATGCAAATGAGTTCTCTCGCAGCACTGGGGACGGGCCCCAGTGCTCAAACAGCATTGGGGGCTTCCCCAATGCTGCCAGAGAACTCTCTCCAGCGCTGCCTCCATCTTCGTCAGTAGCATCCTCTTCTTCCGGCGCAGGTTTCAGACTTTTAGGCCTCGGGCAGAGCAGACTGCGCATGCCCACAGGCCATGAGAAAATGGCCACTTACAATACTGTACAGAATGGCGGTGTGCAGAAGACAACGAAAGGTAGGAGAAGAATAGCCTTTCTTAAGGCTATTCTAACCTGTTTCTCAGGGAAAAAAAAGTGTTTGAAAGATAGGATCCCTTTAAAGAGGACCTTTCATCACTTGGGGCACATGCAGTTTTATACACCGCTAGAAAGCAGACAGTGTGCTGAATTCATGTCAGGAACCACTCTCACAGTACAGCGCTATAGACGCTACTGTGAGGAAGGGCGTTCCTGACTGACTGTCAGAAAGGCCCTTCTGTCGGTGAAGAGCTACGGTACTGACACTGATAGCTCTTCACTGGGGGCACAGATCGTGAAAGCCTACAGTGCGCTGAATTCAGCACACTGTCGGCTTATTAGCGGTATATAAAACCGCATGTGCCCCAAGTGATGAAAGGTCCTCTTTAAAATTGATATAAGAACATCAATGAATAAAATGTTGTGTATTGAATCCTGGAAGAAGCAGGTTGCATTACTGTATGTCTATCCATGTACATTTTTGTGGTGGTGTATCATTCAGAAAAGTAGAATACCATTTTTCCTGCTGTAAAAAGTAGTGGGGGACATGGAGCTCTGTATAAGAAATCTGACTCCTAATTCTGTCCTTGTTAGCTACTCCTGGTGCCTTATACTACTGCTGGAAGTTGTCTGAAGATCTGAACTTTTATAGCTACAGCTATATTCTGTTTATTATGTACTGGGAATCTGGAACATTGCAAAAGGAAATCTTAAAAATTGTGTTCATAAATGAATAGTACAGCTTAATATATGAAACTTTGTATTAAATCTTCTTACAGAAATATGTTTTCTTCCCCACTTTTCAGGCAGTTAGTTTCTCCATATTAGTCTTTGATGAAAGGAGGAGGATAGAAAAGACAGTCAGATAACTTCTGCTGTTACATTCTGCTATTACTTGCTTTTTAACATTGCTATGTATGTACATAAGAGGCTGCTAGTACACAGAATGAGGCAATAAATCAATTAACCAGTCTGTAGGAGATTCCTATTACACCCCCCCCCCCCCTCCATGGAGCTCTATGTGTAAGACTGAATACAGAGATGTAACCAAGCAGTCATATTGCAGATAAGGAACAGCAGAACAGTTTAATAAGTGAAGAAGAAAACAGAGCTCCCTAATAATATATATTGTTTTTTTTATACTTGAATGCCCTATTAATTTATGAAAACTTGTTTATAACTAGAGGTTCCCTTTAAGTTGAAGATTGTATGTATTACCATATCTGAGAACTTCCACACTTTTACTGCATACCTGTACTAGTATTACACAGTTCTCACAATGTCTGTGACCATTCATTTATTTATAATTATATATTTTCCACTCAATTGCACTTTCTCAAAACCCATACAACTTGTCTAAAGTACAAAAATACAAGCTTTGCATGGGGTACAGTAATTCCTGTTTTTGCTGACACAAAAATATTCTGACTGTGGCCAAAAAATACATTTGTTTCATCTGTTCTTGCCATAATTGCGCGTTACCCAGAGGCTTGTGTAGGAATGGATATTAGCAGAATTTCAGTTACACAAAGGACTTGTACTTCTTAGAAAGGCAGTTGTCAAGATATTCAACCTTTATATAGGTGATGTAGAATTGTTGAAAACATTATAGGTGCCTTCTATGCCTTAGCAAAACAAGGTGGACACTAGTAATCTAGTTCTAGTCTATCTCAACAACCTAGACCAGGGGTCCTCAAACCCCCACTCAAACCCCTGCGGGCCGCAGTTTGAGGACCCCTGACCTAGACACTAGTTATTTTCTCCATACTTGCCAATGAATATATTTAATATCAGTTCAAACATGGCAATGGTCCATGAAATCTCAGAAATCAGCCTAATTCTCCCTTACATGCGTTTACAAGGTTTCTTCATTATGAGTTCACATTCCAAAAAATATAATGTTTTGACATAAGGTGTGCATAAAATAAAAAATAAAAAAATTCAGCATGAGCTGCATGTGTGTAAATGAGAAATAACACCATTTATGGCCATCTGACTTGTATATTGCATTTTATTACAGTTTTCCTCTCTGCATGCTATATCTCTAATTCTCAGTTTTCCCTTTACTATTGGGTGGAAAATAGCTTCTGAAATGTCTTTCATACAATGCACAAGAGATTTTGCTCCCTAACTCATGCGTACGCAGAAGCAGTAGGAGCACCATAGAAGACATTATAGATAAGTAAAGAATAGTATTGATGTGAAAATGCTCTTGAGATATGATAGAAACCCCAATATTAGCTGCAATACTCTATTTATATGTGTCTGTCTGCTTCTCTCTCACTTGACTCTTCCTGCCAATCCATATAATTTTATGGACATATGTAATTTGATACTACAGTGAGTTGATAATCCGTCTTGGGACAACAAGACCAGATTTTAAAGTGAATGTTAGATGGGTTATATTTGCAAAACATTTTTATATACACTTGTTTCAATAGAGTGGTAATATAAAGAACAGCCAGATATCCCTAATAGAGATGAGCGAACAGTAAAATGTTCGAGATTCGATATTCATTTCAAGTAGCCTCTCAATATTCGACTACTCGAATCGAATATCAAACCCCATTATAGTCTATGGGGGAGAAATGCTCGTTTCAGGGGTAGGCAACTTTCGATCAAATTACACTTACCAAGTCCACGAGTGAGGGTCGGGCTGGATCCTCCATGCAGTCTTCTCCTTGCAGCGTCCCCGCGGCGTCTTCCGGCTCTGAATTCACTCTACCAGGCATCGGACCTGGGCAAAGCCGACTGCGCATGTCCGCACTACAAGTGGGCATGCGCAGTCGGCTCTGCCCAGGCCCGATGCCTGGCAGAGTGAATTCAGAGCCGGAAGACGCCGCGGGGAAGCTGCACGGAGAAGACTTCTAAAGGTAGGAGAAGAACCAGCGTTGATTGGCCGACTGTAAAGCATTCGGCCAATCAATGCTGGTTCTGCATCGAACTTTTCCATTTGAATAGAGAGTGGTATTCGATCGAGTATGAGTTTTTCGAATACCATAGTATTCGATCGAATACCTACTCGATCGAGTACTACTCGCTCATCTCTAATCCCTAACAATATCCAATGGAACCCATGATCTGAGGGGTTTCAAATTCAATCTATTTAACCTTTCTTAACCCCAGTGTAAGACATCAATGGAAAGAGACAGAATTGTGCAACTTTCGGAGACACTTGGTAAGGTGTCCTGCAAAGTAAGCCCCCCTTCTGAGACACCTGATATATAGGAATGGAACTACATTCCAGAATGCTATGTTTTTACACAGCGTACAGCAATATAATCTATGGAAAATGGTTGGACTGTATTAATAATTATATACATATGTATAAAGTTTTATGCACTAGACAAGCAAAGGTTTTTGTCCATTGTAATGATGTACCTAAATAACTTATCCACAGTCTGTTACACTTCCATGTGTTTTTAATAAATGGGTCCATCTTTCCCAGATGTTAAATTTATATTTGCTCACTTAATCTGATATAGTAAACTAGGGGAAAGATTTTTTATTTTTTACCCATGAGCATTTGGAGGCCTTTTAGTGTTGTCAAGGTGTATCATGGAGAGTAGACCCATACTGAGTAAGTTTTGGGAAGTTTATGCAAACATCATGACCCAGAACAGTTGTATAAAAATAAGTAAGAAGCAATTGACAAGGATGTATAGGCCAGGGAAAGAGTACATGTTAATTCTAAAAATGATAACCTTCACACTGTGATGATGAAACGATATATAAAATTAGCAGTGTGTACATTCATGTATACCTCCCATAGGGCCAATTATCCCTGTGTACTGTAAGGTCAACAGAGATAGTTGTTGGAAAAAAAATAGCATTCAGTCAACACTAATGTATGAACAGAATATAAAGCTCTGACATATGCCATTGTATACCATACACCATACTGCTCAGTATACATCTTGTTGTGTCTGTATGCCTACTCAGTGGATGCCAAAACGTCTGTGGACCCATTTAGCGTATACACCAATAGTTTCTCCAGGCACATAGTATATACATGCACAAAATGAAAATGGTATGTAAGGTGTCACTAAAGTCAGTACACAATCAAATGCAGGTTATGTAGATATTATATAGGACTGTGGCACTAGAGTCAAACATGGCTTTATGTACTAAAAAATATTTAGAAGCATGTGAAGTCTCACCCTGAACTGTACAGAATGTCTAATGTGTCAAAAAGATTGACAACCTTAAAAAAAAAAAAAAAATCCGGTAGAGCTGGCAGCTATATAAGATTTTTATATCCTTGTGCGTGTTGTCCTATTCAGGTGTCAGGTAATTACGTAGCTTTTATGACTATTGCCCTTAGGTTCGACAATCGCTACGTTTTTAGCCTAGAATTTGACTTTTTTGACCTGCTTGATGATGTGCAAGTCTTTAGTTGCAAAAAAAACTTACAATAGTAGCAGGCAGTAATATAGTTTTTATCTATTTTAGAATGCTCTAGATTATTCTAGACACATCTAGATATTTCCTTAAGGAGGGAAGAGACATTTGATCCAACTTTCACATTGGATGATACTACATTGTGAGGCTCTAAATGTTTTACAGGAAATTGCTACCATAATTTCTATAATGAAAGGGTTTGTCCTCAGGATACTGCCATAAGCAGAAAGCTCTGTCCCTTGTCTAGTGACCTAATGCCTTCACTACAGCCTGGTGTCTTCACTTCAGCTCAGCTCCCAATGACTTCAATGCAGTGTAATACAAGAAAGAAATATATTTGCTTTCATATCAAACTACAGTATATGAATGTTAATATATTTACAAGAACTATGTATTCAGAAAAGGTGATTAGAATGCAGGTTACAGTACAGTATTATTTATTCCAATCAAAGTTCATGCACTATTATTTACTGGAGTTAATATATAATTCTAGCTAAATGTGTATCTCAACATAAAACATGTCATTGCCGGTTAGAAGAAGGTTATCTGTGACTACCTTTTATATTCTTACTAACTGAATTCCTCTTGTTCCAGCAGGAGTAATCTGCCACTAGAGTACAGAAACCGCAGGGCAATAAATTGTCTGTGACTTCCCTGCAGCGTAGGTGACACAATGTTTTATGGCAGTTTATAGTATGTGTTCCATGCTCTGTCAACTGCAGTCTATAGTTTGACTCCAAAGTACCAGCAGCCACAATTCACTAGCTATGAATTGCTTACTTATATAGCGCCATCATATTTCGCAGCACTTTAGATATTATCACGCCCTCTCCGCCCTGCCTACACCGACAGCAGCAGATAGCACTCATCTGGAGCCCCTTGATATCTCTCATAAGTCTCCCTCTCATGAGACTCCCTTGCCACCTGTATCACAAGATGGAGAAGTGGGTCCCCAAGAAGAAAGTAGAAAGCTGTCTGTGCTTACTAGTAAATACTTTCTTTTATTGATGACCAAACACACCACATGCATTGGGGCAAATTGTATAACAACAGTAGCTATATACAGGGTAATTTATACAGTAGGTATTCACACTGAGATGAATGCCATACAGGGGAGGATTTATGAAAACAACAGACATTTGGCAATAAAATACAAAAGATAGGGCATAATAACATATAAAGGAAATAGAGAGGCAACAACCTTTCTCCTACAATTCCCAGTTAAATAGATGTAAATAAAACTGAGATAAGACTGGATTGAAGCCGAATGAGAGTTTTGCGTGTGCATGAGGTATCTACGCATGCGCAGGCTGACTACATTGTAGCTGCACTCAGTGCGTTATTTAGCATTGCTATTGCTAAGTGACGGACCTGAGCATGCCAAGTACTCATGGAGCTTCCTTGAGTTCATGGTAGGAAAGTAGAGGAATGCCTGTGCCATATGAAAACAGGTGTCACTGTGAATCACTCATGAATGGTCTTAATTGGGAAGACTGATTTGTTAAGCAGATGCATCTGTTTACTTATAAAGACACATGGGTTGAATTTACCCAAATGTTTAGGTTAAATGAAAGACATGTGCTAATCTTTATTTAGCCGATCCTTGAATTGATAGGAAGGCTTGTGAAACTATTTATTTGCCCACAAAACACAGAGCTTGGATTTATAACAAAGATTACTAGGCAGTTGCACCTATTGGAATGCATTGATAGTTTAGTACATATATAAAAATAGTGTAATATCTCTGATGTGAGAAGAAAGCATTCAAATTGGAATAAATTTGAATATATTAAGGACAGATAATGAACCCTAAGTGTGTGGGATCATGAACGAAGGGGAAAAGTGCTAATGTATCAGTAAGTCCCAGATGGGGGCATTAAAATGGTGTGCAACAAACATAACAATAATATAAAGAATAATATCATCAGAACATGTATATACAGAGAAAGAGAGAGAGCAAAATTGGTATAGGAAATAGCACAATCATTAATCATATTGGATCAATGTTTATTGACTCTTTCCTGGAAAGGGCTAATGGTTCTGCCTATATAAAGAAGGCCTCATGGCACTCTATAAGACATATGACATAAGATGAGGAACAGTTGAACGGCTAAATCATCTGGAACCCACTCCATAACACGTAGAATTCCTGCTGCTGCCTGACATCCCCTATATGCCTTCAATAGTGGTAGTGGCTACCTAAATTCTGTCACCTAAAATTATTTTTTCATGTTGTTGGTTTTACAATTATGTGTTGGTCAACATTTCATTTTTTTATCATATATAGTATCATCCCTTGCCACCTGTATGCCATGGCAGTATCCTCTCTTCTGCTCCTAATCAGAGTGGACACCCCCGATTGCCTCCCAAGCAGCAGCCTAGCCTCTTGCAACGCATGCACTGCATGTCTCCTATGACAGCCTGGAACTTTGAGGTGACCTCCGTTCATTACCTAAAGGTGTTGCTTCTTCTTCTTCTAATCCCCAACAAAAGTTACTGCCTGCATCATAACTAGAGATGAGCAAGTAGTGTTCGATCGAGTAGGTGTTCGATCGAATACTACGGTATTCGAAATACTCGTACTCGATCGAACACTACTAGCTGTTCGAAGTTTAAGGTTCGATGCAGAACCTATACATTCTGCCAATCAATGCTGGTTCTTCTCTTACCTTTTCGAAGTCTTCTCCGCTCTGCGTCCCCGCATCTTCTTCCGGGTGGAATTCACTCTGACTAGGCATCCGGCCTAGGCAGAGCCAGCTGCGCATGCGCGGGCATGCCCTCGCATGCACAGTCGGCTCTGCTCAGGCGTCGGTCCGGGCAGAGCCTACCGCGCATGCGCAGTCGGCCCTGCCTGGGCCCTGATGCCTAGGCAGAGTGAATTCCAACCGGAAGACGCCGCGGGGGCGCTGCACCGGGAGAAGACTTCAAGGGGAATGCAGCCCGACCGTCACTCGTGGATTTGGTAAGTATAATTGTATCGAATTTTGCCTACCCCTGAAAAAAGCATTTCTCCCCATAGACTATAATGGGGTTCAAAATCCGTTCGAACAGCTGAACAGTGTGCGGCTGTTCAAATCGGATTTCGAACCTTGGACATTTTAGTGTTCGCTCATCTCTAATCATAACTCCTATAGTAGAACCCAAGCCCTCAGGACTCCACTACATCTACAAGTTTTCCCTACTTTAAAGAACTCCCCTCCCTGCTGGTATGAGTTTCCAACTTGGTTACATGAACAATAAAAAGATTATACTGTATTTCTTGCTTCTTGTTCCCTCCAATGACTAAAAAACACTGAACTACATTAAGCACTTGCAGACCTCTGATGGAAACATCTGGGAACTATGCAAAGATATTCACTGTAATACAGTGGCAGGAAATAGAAATATTTTTTGCCCTTGATCTCTTATGCACAGCGGGCATTAAGACAAATATTAAAGTAAATTAGTTCTTTCTAGATGCTTTCCACCGCAGCCAGTTTTAGACTTCCTAAAAGAGCCTCATCTTTCAGATATTTGTCACTTCATGTGGTAAGAACTTTGAAATGTTTTAACTCACCAAAGTGGTGATTTTGAGATTCTTATTTTGTGACAAATTATACTTTGAGTTAGTGGTAAATTTTGGTCAAGATTTTTTGTGTTTAGTTATGAAAAAAAGTGAAATTTTGCAAAATTTGGCAATAAATCTAATTTAAAGAGTTTGAAATGGTAGCATGACATAGTCAAGTCGCTGAGTGGCAGCAAACAAGGAAAGCTCTCTTTCCCTCTTGAACCTGAATATTAGCTTGCATCAATATCTCTTCACCTCTCCTATTTCCCAGGAAACCTGCCTCCAACTGTTGCACAATTTAGCCATTTTTTATCAGGGCTCCTACACCTCTCCTGTAACGGACGGACGGAGGGAGCTTGCCTGGGAAAGCTGAGGAAAGGTTAGAATAAGTGTTTGTTATTTTCAATCACTTCCCCTTGACCTCCATTTTTTACATTATGGGGTCTAAGTCAAATCCAGAGCATAATAATAGAATCAGCTGGAGGTGGACTCTTGGGAGCATATAATACTGTGTGGGAGCCACTGTGAATCATATTATACTGTTTGGGGGGCCACTGTGGGCATATTATATTGTGTGTGGGGGCCACTGTGGGCATATTATATTGTGTGTGGGGGCCACTGTGTTGCATATATTGCTATGTGAAGGCCACTGTGGCGCATATTATACTGTCCCAGTATTGTTTAGATGCTGTATGCTGCTCACTCACCGTATTCTAGATAACTGCAGTTGTGGGTACTAAAGCTTTACCCCTTTCAAGCATCTGCGATATCACTTCAGTGCCCGTAACCACCACTATCAAGAATTCACTCTAGGAAGGGGATAGGGGCATTCCAGACAAAGTTTACACCAGGGCCCATAAGATTTTAGTTACGCCACTAAAACATGGATTAGCAAAACATGGCTACTTTCTTCCAAAAAACAGCAGTACGTCTGTCTGCAGGTTCTGTGGTATTTTGCAGCTCTATTAAAGAGCTGAGCTATAATACTTGAAAACCTCAATGGACAGGTACAGGGCTGTTTAGGAATGAAACAACCATGTTTTTCTAATGCTAGATGAACTCTTTAAATGCTATGTTATGCCAGCCTTAAAAGCATATACTTGTACAAGCTCTTAATGCCAAACCGCTCAAATGATTCACTTCTTAGCAACATAAATATATATTTCTTACTTTTTCATAATACAGAATGGTGAATTCAGAAAATATAACTTTTCCAACATAGAAGAAGACCTTATATGACTGTGTAAATGGGGAAAAAGTCAAAGCTTATGGAAAGATGATTAAAAATTACAAAACCAAACTTTCTTCTTAACACAAATTTCACTATAGAGAATGTTTATTACAATGTTCTCTGCTCAAGCACAGGAATTATTTTTCCAGCAGAAGAAGAAAGCAAACCTAGCAGTGCTCTCCAAGCAAAGCAACATAATTGAACATAAAAGAAGTGAAGTATTAACAGCAGGTTTAAATATTTTGTCTCTAACAATCAACGTCACTCTCATAGCAGAGCTAGCATAATTATACATGTAAAGTATAGCTCACTCTAATAACCATTATGTGGCCTAAACATCAGGCTCCAGAGCTTATTTATTCATTTACCACTAATTTATCCAATACAAGGTTTTTGGACTCAGAAGGTTCTAAGTAATTAGATAATAGGTGAACATTCTTGTAAGGAACATAACAAGGCCACAGTAAAGGAATAAGCAATGAACATGTATTCCATGGGATTATAATATACTAGAAATTGATTATTATTAAACAATATAGTGATTCATTTCTTTATTCCAAGAATGTGTGCATTTTTTTTATTATGGCAGTGGAGAGGACTAATATAGGTGATACTTGGAGGGGAATATATAAAGTCATGACTAGAAAAGGAAAGGGAAGATGGGGACAGAATTTAGAAGGTACTGCTATGTACTAGAAAGAGGTAAGAAAGCTTGTCTAACATCAAAGTAGACCTCAAGAGCGGACTGTCAATCAACACAATCCTGACTGCAAGTACTCTGACTGCAACAATAACCACAAATAAGTCTGTACAGCTAAGGAGTGTCAAGGAGCAAATTAAGTACAGTATGTACAGTATGTATATAGAGATAATTATGAGCCCCTCCAGCCCGAAGGAGAAATTGATGTTGAATTTGAAGGAGTGATGTCACTGACTCCTTTCCTGTATACTGGGCAGCACGCTGGACTGGACAGTGGCAGCGAACACTGGACATCCCCTTTAAGCATCTACCTAGGTTTACTTAGGTTGTGCCTGTTAGAGTAACTTAAAAATGTATTATTATTATTAAACCAGAAGATGCAGTTGTTAAAGTGGTTATCCACCTTTTAAAAATTCATGGTCTTTCCTTAACATAGGTTTTAAATGGTAGATCAGCAATGGTCCAATTGTCTGGGCCTTTGCAGATCAGCAGTTTACAACTTTGTAAATTTATGGGCTTGAATGAGAATTTGCTGCAGCCCCATAAACTTTGTTATTAAAAGTACAGCAAGTGAGCAGTACAGCACCCAGCATATAAACAATACGCAGAGTTGCATGCTTCAGGAAACAGCAGAGCAGTGGGGTTTCAAACAGTCAAACCCCCAATGATATAAAATTGATGACTTAACCTTTTCGCTGCCAAGGGTCTCTGGAAATTTTGCACCTCCAGTAGCCAGAGCAATTTTCACAGTTTTGAGATGGACAAATCAAACCTAAATTGCAACATTAAAAAAGCATCCAACCCCCCCAAACATCTATATTTTCTTAAAGTAGACACCTGCAGCATTGTCAGAATGCCACTTGGTACTGTATACGAACAGGCACCTTCATGCAATTTTGATTTAAAGTGAATGTTTTATGAAAAAATGCAAATAAATGTATATTAGTTGTTAAAAGCGGAAACCAAACAAAAAATTAAATGCACCAAACCTCCTAAAAATAAGAGGTCAACATGTGCAGAGTTCATACATATCACTATGGCCTGAACCCGCATGCACGTGTCTTCAGAAAATCGCTAGAACTGGAAGGAACAAAAATCTGCTTTGAAGCTGGAAATGTTAAAAAAGTATCATCCTATAAAATGTAGGGATTACACACCATGAAAAGTAAGTGAACCCCTAAACCCTATATATTTTTTGAAAGTAGACAACCTGAAGATTACAAATGTCTTAATGGGTCATCGATAGCCACATCCACCTTCATGCAACTTTGCGACCAACACAAATAATGTTTTGAAAAAATACGCTAAAACACATATTTGCACCTAAAACTCATGTTCAATCTCACATTCATATACAAAATACTTTTAAAATAATAGCTTATGGTGTATACAATGTGTATATATACTATATGTACTGCAAACATCAACTACAACAAGAGCTCAGACTCCCAAAAACACGAATACAGAAGACAAGCAGGATTTTGCTGTTGTTCACTAATATGTTAAAAAGCTATACTGCACCTACCAAACTGTGACTGTGATACCAAAATCTAACTTTTTTCAGAGTACACAGCATACCGTATATAAAAACACAATTTAATAGTTTATATATACAACCACCTTCATTCAACTTTGCCGCAAACAGAGATTGCTAACAAAAATTGCGCAAAAATTCAAATTTGCCACTAAAGTGCAGCTCAAGAAATCCCTTTCTGCAAACATAATGTACTGTCCATAAAACTGCAATATGTGAGGAGTTCATACATACCACACATGTATATATTTACAGGGGCGGGTGTTAAAGAATCGCCAAAATCGCAGAAATGCGCCATCCCATTTTGTGCATGCAAATTAAATAGGACTTTACATAAAAATGTTATTTTCCATCCCCCTATAATAATTTTAGCAATCTATACGTTCATCTCTAGTGATAATCGTTATTACTATTATTTTAGTGTGTAACGGATATCACTAGAGACGTATTTTACTGTAGAAAGCTCAGGTATAGACAGGACAGGGATTGGGTGAAATGTAAACTTTATTTGCGACTTTATGTATATGTTGTGTAAGTGTTTGGTGCAACTTTTTTTTTTTGGCTTGCGACCTGGACAATGGTAAACGTCTGGGTCACAGTGCCAACAAACTTCCTGGTTATGTTCAGGAGTTATAACATAAGAATACCCCACTAGTAATGCTCAGAGGGGAATTACATTATAACTGTATGTGACAATCAGAGACAAATGTATAGTATATGCTCTGATTGGCAGGAGAAGGGTTAATAGAGACAATAGAGTCCAAGCCACCCTCCTCCTGCTGTCACATACAAGTTATGCAGAGAGAGAGATCGTTTCTGTGTGTCTCTCTCTTTCTCTGCTGGGCTGCTCCGTGTCCCTCTTCCTTTCTTGTTAGATCACAAATTGCTTGCTTAGACAGGAGGGGGGGACAACTTGGAGCTCTATATCTTTGGACTGCATCCACATATCTTGATGCTTTCAATTGCATTTTAAAGAGGAGAATCTCATCTTTAAAATGATATCAAGAACTCGATGATTGGATGTACAGTTTTGGAGAAATTCACTGTTGAAACGCTGTCGGGAATTGAGATCTGCAGTTGGATCTCAATGCGAAATTGTGTTTTCAACAGTGAATGGCTCCAAGACTGTAAGTAAAATCATCAAGTCCCTGGTATCATTTTAAAGATGAGAGTCTCTTCTTTAAAATACATTTTAAAGCATCAAGATATGTTGATGCAGTCCAGAGATATCGGCATTAGTAGGGAGGACGTACTAAGTACGTCCTCGGCTACTGAAGTGCCACCTTGGGAGCACGTACAGTGTACGTGCCTGGCAGCGAAAGGGTTAATAAATAGGCCATCGATTTTTTGAAGGTGGATAACCCTTTTAATGACCCTGAATTACTAGCAAGAGCTTGTTCACATCTGCACCCGGTCTCCGTTCCTCAGGTTTCCGTTTCCTCACAAAACAGAGGCAGGAGACGGAAACCTGCAGGACTCTTTCAGAATGGGTTTGAAAGATGTCCGGCCATGAGCGGCAGTGAGCGTTTTATGCTCTCTGCCGTTAAACTGTTTTTTTAAAATCGGACACAGAGTCGGACATGCAGTACTCTGTGTCCGATTTAAAAAAAAAACGGTTTCGCGGTGGAGAGCATAAAACGCTCACCGCCGCTCATGGCCGGACCTAGTCTGACAGCTTTCCGTCTTCTGCCGGCAGAAGACGGAAACCACAGAACGGACTGCCGAATGCTAGTGTGAACCTAGCGTAAACAGAAAAACACAGGGTGTTCTTTCATCTCCTCGCTGGCACTGTGGAAAAAATGGTAGCCAGTATTTCAGTCTTAGTAAACCACTATAATAATGCGCTGATTCAGTGTTTCTCAGTTCAGTTTCTCCAAAAACTACGTAAATTCATTTTTCAAGAAGTTTTATAAAGCAAACCTGTTTTTATTTTGTACAACTTTGATGTTACATTTATAGATCTCTGTTTCACTTCTGTTCTGAATATATAAAGGATTATCTTATTTTATATGTGATATATTTTTTGGTGTTTTCTGTGATAAACATCTGTGTCTCTAGAGTATTATATAACCATGTCAATACCCAGAACATAAACATATGCAAACACAACACTACTTGCAGCTGTTACAGCAGCATCAATGCTACAATAGAGAATGTACAGTATTCGAGTGAAATATTTACTGCCTTCAGCAGAACTGTTATTATTGTATTACTGAGCTTTTCATCTCATTCTGATGTTTCCAAGAACAATCATAGTACAGGTTTCTCCTACGTGTTAAAAATATAAGGTAAATTGGCTCAAAAACAACCGGCCCTTGAGGTGTTGGGAATGAGTAATTGTACTAGCTGCAGGCAAGGTAGTTGGAAAATATAGTTTGCAAATACACTTTGCATCAGGAAGGCATAACATTTACCGTATATATTCGAGTATAATAGACCAGTTTTGGGCTGAAAAAGCCCCACTTGGCTTATACTTGAGTCAGCAAAAAAAAAAAAAAATTAGGGGGGGGGGGGGGGTCTATGACCAGCCACAATATTAATGTATAGAATCTCCCATTAAATAGTGCAAATAAAAAAAAAGTTCTAAATCACTAATTTCCCTAGAATACTTACAAAAGTAGAAAATTACTGTGAAACACATACAAATTAGGACATTATGTTTCCCTGTGTCTGAAAGTGCCCGGTCTACTGAATATAGGGTATCTGCAGTGCTCCTGTTCCGTCGGGAAGGGGTTAATAGGAGCACTGCAGATACCCTATATTCAGCCAGACTGAATTCCACGTGGGGGAAAACCCCCAGTCCTCAAGCTCAGGGAAGGGGCAGACAGACAACCAAAACACTCCCTCCCCTTTCCCAGCACCCAGCATCTACTGCACCCAAAAACTCCAACTATTTTAATTTTTAAAATTTTCCAGTAGCTGCTGCATTTCCCCCCAGGCTTATACTCGAGTCAATAAGTTTTCCCAGTTTTTTGTGGTAAAATTAGGGGCCTCGGCTTGTACTCGAGTATATACAGTAGGTGCATTTCTAAATCTGTGCAAATGTGTTATCTTTTTGATACAGAATATTCAGATTTCAGAGGTAACATATTTCCAAAAAATATTTTTTAAATTTTAAAAAAATCTGGCTTTAAGGGGTATCTTTTTATTTAAAAAAGTTACAACTTTAAATTAGGTATGGTTGTTTGCTACAAGAGAATGAACATCCGTGATGGACAGACAAATGTCCTGCGTATTACAAGGCAGGGCTCTGACCACTGTGAATATAAGGGTGCATTCACACGGAGTAAAGTGGCACTGATTCTGCCACAATAACTCGTGGCAGAATCAGCGCTGATAAAAAAGACTCCCATTGAGTTCAATGGGTTCTGTGCGGAAAACGGAAACCATTGAACTAAATGGGAGTCTTTTTATCAGCACTGATTCTGCCGTGAGTTATCGTGGCAGAATCAGTGCCACTTTACTACATGCAAATGCACCCTTATAGCCCTGCACTGCATTATTCATTTACTGCACATGTCCAGGACAGATTTTCTGATTTTTTGGAAGTAAACAATGAACGTTCTAATTCAATAAATCAGGCACAAATCTTGAAATTATGAATAAGGTTTTCCTGATAAAAATGTAATACCCTATTCAGAATAAGATTATGGTTTTGTAACAGAAAGTTGCATATCTAAAAAGAGGTACCTGTTTAAAAAAATGAAAGAAAAACTAAGGCAACGTGACTCTTATCCCTATACTGTAAAAAAAAAAAAAAAATTGGCTCACTACATGAATTATCTCAGTTTTTAAAAGCCCACCATGGTACGAAATTTCCTATAGACAAAGTTAGTGTATTATTTTTTAAGACGTTTTCATGCTATTGTTTTGCCAGCTGTTAACCTTAAGACAATAATAATGATGCTTACATGACCCACATCCGGATATCAGGAGAGGAAAACTGTTTAAACTCAATTCCCTTTTAGAATCTTACGTATTGGTATATTTGTAGGATATTACATAATGCCATGTAGAAAATTCATTAGGAATTATGCATTGTATGACTAAACATTGCAACTGTAACCCTATTTGGTGAATATTTGGTAATCATTTCTAGTTCTCATTGTAGTTCTTCAAGCCAGTCTATCATCAGAAAAGGACATTTTATGCATGTTTGGTATGTTAAACATATTTTACTACTCAAAAAAGTAGAAAAAAAATCTACAGTTGGAAAGTAAGTGAAAAAATACAAAGAAGGATATGTTTCAGTATACATTTGTAATAGTAAAAAATGTAATATACATTGAAGGCTGCTTTTTTTGTTTATAATTTTTAAAATCGCATATGGGCAAGGCATACAAAGAATCTTATACAAAATCATTATATTGTATAATCTGTAATTTGCATTTCAAGTTCTTTAGCGCCTTTGGGACTCTGACGAAAAGACTGACGTTGGATGTGTTGAGTAACCAGGGAACTGTGAAAGTTTAAATTTGGAACCACAGACGGATGAAACGGTGGTAAAAGTCATTCAGGGTAGATGAAAATATACAGATACTGTAGGAGTCAACTGTCACCAATGGAAATCATACTTAGTGAATTTATTCAACCAAAAACTTTTCAGTTTTTCTCTGCACAGCAGCCCTCTTGACCACACAATGTGCGAGGAACTTCAACCAGCTCACTACAGAGCCACAGAACCCATTTCTGTTACACAATCAAAGGGGCTCTACCTTCATTTCAGTTTCCCCTTGCATTCTCCATCATTCCTCTGCTTCCCCTTTTCCTTGGTATACTCTACATAAGATAGCAGGGAACTGCTTCATTCCATTTTCTCTCCATTGCTTAAAAAGTCAGGGGACTCCCAATACCACTCCACTACCCCACATAGCACCATAAGGAGCCATCAGCAGTATTCAGTCCTGAGAGCATCAAAATTATGAAGAGGTACTCACGTTGTTACAAATTTAGGCATCTTCCACACTATCGCTAGTGATCGTCAGTAGTGTCCATTGCTATTGTCCGTTATGAGATTTTAGCAATGGACACTAGCAGAACTGTCACAAATCCATTAAAATTTACATTCATTCCAACAGGATTTTATCTTGTGACTATTAGTGTCCACTTTATACCAAACCTGTCACATGTCCATTCCTGGACAAAATATCTGACATGCAGCACTTGTTGACGTCAAGTGTCCATTATTTTTTAACATTAAAGTGTATGGGTAATGGACAGTCGTGTGTCTGATATACTGTTTGTTATTCCTGTCCAAAAAACTGACAATATAAAAATGGACACTAACTGTTTTTAATGTGTCCGTTTTTATAACTGATGAAAAGCATACCCATCTTACTGCAGTGTTTAGAGAGAGCAGTGCAACTGTCAGTTGGCCTCTGCCCGCTCCCAGTCCACCTCACTCAGCCAGCGCTCCATTCCCTATGCCAGAGCAACAAGTATTAAGATGAGTAAAAGCAGCAGCAGCCAGTCCCGATGCAGTATCTAGAAGTTGATAAGCCAAAAATTTTTCAGCTCGAAGCACCAACCGGAACCAGAACAAGCGACGGGGTGGTCTAGTAAAAAGTGAGATATGAAGAGGAAAATCTAGTTTTGTGTAACTATTGTTAGCATGTGAATGAAAGCTGTAGTCCTTTTTGCTAGGATGCAATGTTCACTATTGCCCGTATTTAGGTCCATCCATCTCCTCATCAACTCTGACCAACTTCCCTGTCCCTGCTGAAGAAAAGCATCCGGACAACATGTTTTACAGTGGGGATAGTGTGTTCAGGGGGATAAGCAGTGTTACTTTTCCACCACACATAGCGCTTTGCATTTAGGCCTCAAAGTTTAACTTTGGTCTCACCTTACCTGAGCATCTTCTTCCACATGTTTGCTGTGTCCTCTATATGGCTTGTGGCAAACTGCAAACAGCACTTCTTATGTCTTTCTTCCAACAATGGTTTTCTTCTTGCCACTTTTCTATAAAGGCCAGATGTGGAGTCTAGATTCTTCCACCTGAGCTGTGGATTTCTGCAGCTCTTTCATAGTGACCATGATCTTGGTAGGTTTGCAGTTGTAGAATACTTTTTGCCATTTTTGGGTGATGGATTTAATAGTGTTCCTTGGGATGTTCAAAGCTTGTGATATGTTTTTATAACCCAGACCTGCTTAAAGATTTCTCCACAACTTTATCTCTGACATGTCTGGTGAGTTCATTGGTAGAGATGAGCGAACACTAAAATGTTCGAGGTTCGAAATTCGATTCGAACAGCCGCTCAATGTTCGTGTGTTCGAACGGGTTTCGAACCCCATTATAGTCTATGGGGAACAGATACTCGTTAAGGGGGAAACCCAAATCCGTGTCTGGAGGGTCACCAAGTCCACTATGACACCCCAGGAAATGATGCCAACACCTCTGGAATGACACTGGGACAGCAGGGGAAGCATGTCTGGGGGCATCTAACACACCAAAGACCCTCTATTACCCCAACATCACAGCCTAACAACTACACACTTTACACACTCAATACCACCTCTCTGACAGTAGGAAAACACCTTGAAACATGTGTATTTGGCACTTGCAGTGAGGAGAGCTTGTCACCAGCAGTGAATTTGGCCCTTGTAGTAAGTTGAGGTTGGCACCAACATTTGTTTTGAAAATCAGGGTGGATTGAGCCTCTAACCAGCAGAGTTTGGGCAAATTCATGGTGGAGGGAGCCTCTAAAAACCCCAGTTTGGACCAATTCATGGTGGAGGGAGACTCTAAAAACCCCAGTTTGGACCAATTCATGGTGGAGGGAGCCTCTAAAAACCCCAGTTTGGACCAATTCATGGTGGAGGGAGCCTCTAACCAGCCCAGTTTGGGCAAATTCATGGTGGAGGGAGCCTCTAACCAGCCCAGTTTGGACCAATTAATGGTGGAGGGAGCCTCTAACCAGCCCAGTTTGGACCAATTAATGGTGGAGGGAGCCTCTAACCACCCCAGTTTGGACCAATTCATGGTGGAGGGAGCCTCTAACCAGCCCAGTTTGGACCAATTCATGGTGGAGGGAGCCTCTAAAAAACCCAGTTTGGACCAATTCATGGTGGAGGGAGCCTCTAAACAGCCCAGTTTGGGCAAATTCATGGTGGAGGGAGCCTCTAACCACCCCAGTTTGGACCAATTCATGGTGGAGGGAGCCTCTAAACAGCCAAGTTTGGACCAATTCATGGTGAAGGGAGCCTCTAAAAACCCGTTTGGACCAATTCATGGTGGAGGGAGCCTCTAACCAGCCCAGTTTGGGCAAATTCATGGTGGAGGGAGCCTCTAAACAGCCCAGTTTGGGCAAATTCATGGTGGAGGGAGCCTCTAACCAGCCCAGTTTGGACCAATTCATGGTGGAGGGAGCCTCTAACCAGCCCAGTTTGGGCAAATTCATGGTGGAGGGAGCCTCTAAACAGCCCAGTTTGGGCAAATTCATGGTGGAGGGAGCCTCTAACCAGCCCAGTTTGGACCAATTAATGGTGGAGGGAGCCTCTAAACAGCCAAGTTTTGGGAAATTCATGGTGGAGGGAGCCTCTAACCAGCCCAGTTTGGACCAATTAATGGTGGAGGGAGCCTCTAAACAGCCAAGTTTGGACCAATTCATGGTGGAGGGAGCCTCTAACCAGCCCAATTTGGACCAATTAATGGTGGAGGGAGCCTCTAAACAGCCAAGTTTTGGGAAATTCATGGTGGAGGGAGCCTCTAACCAGCCCAGTGTGGGCAAATTCATGGTGGAGGGAGCCTCTAACCAGCCCAGTTTGGGCAAATTCATGGTGGAGGGAGCCTCTAAACAGCCCAGTTTGGGCAAATTCATGGTGGAGGGAGCCTCTAACCAGCCCAGTTTGGACCAATTCATGGTGGAGGGAGCCTCTAACCAGCCCAGTTTGGACCAATTCATGGTGGAGGGAGCCTCTAACCAGCCCAGTTTGGACCAATTCATGGTGGAGGGAGCCTCTAACCAGCCCAGTTTGGACCAATTCATGGTGGAGGGAGCCTCTAAACAGCCCAGTTTGGGCAAATTCATGGTGGAGGGAGCCTCTAAAAAACCCAGTTTGGACCAATTCATGGTGGAGGGAGCCTCTAATTAGCCCAGTTTGGACCAATTAATTGTGGAGGGAGCCTCTAACCAGCCCAGTTTGGACCAATTAATGGTGGAGGGAGCCTCTAACCACCCCAGTTTGGACCAATTAATGGTGGAGGGAGCCTCTAACCACCCCAGTTTGGACCAATTCATGGTGGAGGGAGCCTCTAACCAGCCCAGTTTGGACCAATTCATGGTGGAGGGAGCCTCTAAAAAACCCAGTTTGGACCAATTCATGGTGGAGGGAGCCTCTAAACAGCCCAGTTTGGGCAAATTCATGGTGGAGGGAGCCTCTAACCACCCCAGTTTGGACCAATTCATGGTGGAGGGAGCCTCTAAACAGCCAAGTTTGGACCAATTCATGGTGAAGGGAGCCTCTAAAAACCCGTTTGGACCAATTCATGGTGGAGGGAGCCTCTAACCAGCCCAGTTTGGGCAAATTCATGGTGGAGGGAGCCTCTAAACAGCCCAGTTTGGGCAAATTCATGGTGGAGGGAGCCTCTAACCAGCCCAGTTTGGACCAATTCATGGTGGAGGGAGCCTCTAACCAGCCCAGTTTGGACCAATTCATGGTGGAGGGAGCCTCTAACCAGCCCAGTTTGGACCAATTCATGGTGGAGGGAGCCTCTAACCAGCCCAGTTTGGACCAATTCATGGTGGAGGGAGCCTCTAAACAGCCCAGTTTGGGCAAATTCATGGTGGAGGGAGCCTCTAAAAAACCCAGTTTGGACCAATTCATGGTGGAGGGAGCCTCTAATTAGCCCAGTTTGGACCAATTAATTGTGGAGGGAGCCTCTAACCAGCCCAGTTTGGACCAATTAATGGTGGAGGGAGCCTCTAACCACCCCAGTTTGGACCAATTAATGGTGGAGGGAGCCTCTAACCACCCCAGTTTGGGCAAATTCATGGTGGAGGGAGCCTCTAACCAGCCCAGTTTGGACCAATTAATGGTGGAGGGAGCCTCTAAACAGCCAAGTTTTGGGAAATTCATGGTGGAGGGAGCCTCTAACCAGCCCAGTTTGGACCAATTCATGGTGGAGGGAGCCTCTAAACAGCCCAGTTTGGGCAAATTCATGGTGGAGGGAGCCTCTAAACAGCCCAGTTTGGGCAAATTCATGGTGGAGGGAGCCTCTAACCAGCCCAGTTTGGACCAATTAATGGTGGAGGGAGCCTCTAAACAGCCAAGTTTTGGGAAATTCATGGTGGAGGGAGCCTCTAACCAGCCCAGTTTGGACCAATTAATGGTGGAGGGAGCCTCTAACCACCCCAGTTTGGACCAATTCATGGTGGAGGGAGCCTCTAAACAGCCAAGTTTGGACCAATTCATGGTGGATGGAGCCTCTAAAAACCCCAGTTTGGACCAATTCATGGTGGAGGGAGCCTCTAACCAGCCCAGTTTGGGCAAATTCATGGTGGAGGGAGCCTCTAAAAAACCCAGTTTGGACCAATTCATGGTGGAGGGAGCCTCTAATTAGCCCAGTTTGGACCAATTAATTGTGGAGGGAGCCTCTAACCAGCCCAGTTTGGACCAATTAATGGTGGAGGGAGCCTCTAACCACCCCAGTTTGGACCAATTAATGGTGGAGGGAGCCTCTAACCTGCCCAGTTTGGACCAATTAATGGTGGAGGGAGCCTCTAACCACCCCAGTTTGGACCAATTCATGGTGGAGGGAGCCTCTAACCAGCCCAGTTTGGACCAATTCATGGTGGAGGGAGCCTCTAATTAGCCCAGTTTGGACCAATTAATTGTGGAGGGAGCCTCTAACCAGCCCAGTTTGGACCAATTAATGGTGGAGGGAGCCTCTAACCACCCCAGTTTGGGCAAATTCATGGTGGAGGGAGCCTCTAACCAGCCCAGTTTGGACCAATTAATGGTGGAGGGAGCCTCTAAACAGCCAAGTTTTGGGAAATTCATGGTGGAGGGAGCCTCTAACCAGCCCAGTTTGGACCAATTCATGGTGGAGGGAGCCTCTAAAAACCCCAGTTTGGACCAATTCATGGTGGAGGGAGCCTCTAAACAGCCCAGTTTGGGCAAATTCATGGTGGAGGGAGCCTCTAACCAGCAGAGTTGGTGGAAATCAGGGTGGAGGGAGCCTCTAACCAGCAGAGTTGGGGGAAATCAGGGTGGAGGGAGCCTAGTATTAGCAGAATTGTGCAACGCTTATGGTGGATGAGTATGAGGATGCGGAGGAATTGGAGAGGTTGAGTACAGACATGGAGTTTCATGTTGGGGTGCTTTACACAGGTGGGCACAAAAATGACGGCTCTACCCAGTGGTGGTTCATTTTTATCAAAGTGAGCCGGTCGGCACTCTCAGCTGACAGACGGGTGCGCTTGTCAGTGATGATGCCACCGGCTGCACTGAACACCCTCTCAGATAGGACGCTGGCGGCAGGACAGGACAGCACCTCCAAGGCATATAGGGCAAGTTCAAGCCACAGGTCCAACTTCGACACCCAATACGTGTAGGGCGCAGAGGGGTCGGAGAGGACAGGGCTGTGGTCGGAAAGGTATTCCCGCAACATGCGCCTATACTTCTCACGCCTGGTGACACTAGGACCCTCCGTGGCGGCACTTTGGCGAGGGGGTGCCATCAAAGTGTCCCAGACCTTAGACAGTGTGCCCCTCGTTTGTGTGGACCGGTGAGAACTTGGTTGCCTACTGGAGGAACTGCCCTCCCTGCCGCCAACGTCACATGCTGGAAACATCTCCATCATATTCTGCACCAATTGCCTGTGGCAAGCATTGATGCGATTGGCCCTCCCCTCTACCGGAATAAAAGACGAGATGTTGTTTTTATACCGGGGGTCAAGGATAGCAAAGATCCAGTACTGGTTGTCCTCCATGATTTTGACAATACGCTTGTCGGTTGTAAAGCACCCCAACATGAACTCAGCCATGTCTGCCACAGTGTTAGTTGGCATGACTCCTCTGGCCCCACCGGAAAGTTCAATCTCCATTTCCTCCTCATCCTCCATGTCTACCCATCCGCGCTGCAACAATGGGACGATTCGAAGTTGCCCGGAAGCCTCCTGTATCACCATCACATCATCGGACAACTCTTCTTCCTCCTCCTCCTCCTCCTCCTCCTCCATTAAACGCAGTGAAGCGGACAGATGTGTGGACCTACTCTCCAGCTGTGACGGATCGGATGCTATCCCTAACTCCTCTGTGTGATCTGAGTTATCCCTGATGTCAATCAGGGATTCTCTCAGAACACACAAGAGCGGGATTGTAAGGCTCACCATCGCATCCTCAGAGCTCACCCTCCTTGTGGACTCCTCAAAGACCCGTAGGATGTCACAAAGGTCTCTCATCCATGGCCACTCATGGATGTGAAACTGAGGCAGCTGACTTTGTGGCACCCTAGGGTTTTGTAGCTGGTATTCCATCAAAGGTCTCTGCTGCTCAACCACTCTATTCAACATCTGAAACGTTGAGTTCCAGCGTGTGGGGACGTCGCACAAAAGCCGGTGTTGTGGCACATGCAGGCGTTGCTGGAGAGATTTTAAGCTAGCAGCGGCTACTGTCGACTTGCGAAAGTGGGCGCACATGCGCCGCACTTTCACCAGTAGCTCTGGAACATTGGGGTAGCTCTTTAGGAAACGTTGCACCACTAGGTTGAAGACGTGGGCCAGGCATGGAACATGTTGGAGTCCGGCAAGCTCCAGAGCTGCTACCAGGTTCCGGCCGTTATCACAAACGACCATGCCTGGGCCCAGGTGCAGCGGCTCAAACCATATTGCCGTCTCATCGAGGAGGGCATCCCTCACCTCGGAGGCAGTGTGCTGTCTGTCCCCCAAGCTGATCAGCTTCAGCACAGCCTGCTGACGTCTACCAACGCCAGTGCTGCAACGTTTCCAACTCGTAGCTGGGGTCAATCTAACAGCG
Source organism: Leptodactylus fuscus (assembly GCF_031893055.1). Lineage (NCBI taxonomy): Eukaryota > Metazoa > Chordata > Amphibia > Anura > Leptodactylidae > Leptodactylus > Leptodactylus fuscus. Next base: position 151,408,407 of record NC_134269.1, read on the forward strand.
GAGGAGGAGGCGGTGGCGGAGGAGGAGGCGGTGGCGGAGGAGGAGGCGGTAGAGGAGGAGGAGGAGGGGGGTGTTCTTCTCGTGTCCCTGCCAGGAATGTTAGGCGGGGAGACGAGGTACACCGGGCCAGTTTGGGAAGCAGTCCCAGCCTCAACTACATTCACCCAGTGTGCCGTCAGTGAAATGTAGCGTCCCTGTCCGCATGCACTTGTCCACGCGTCGGTGGTCAAGTGGACCTTTGTGCAAAGCGCGGAACTAAGGGCCCGCCTGATGTTGAGTGACACGTGCTGGTGCAAGGCGGGGACGGCACACCGGGAGAAGTAGTGACGGCTAGGGACGGCATAGCGAGGTGCCGCAGTTGCCATCAGGTCCAGGAAGGCGGGAGTTTCAACAAGCCGGAACGCCAACATCTCCTGGGCCAGCAGTTTAGCGATGTTGGCGTTCAAGGCTTGCGCGTGTGGGTGGTTAGCAGTGTATTTCTGCCGCCGCTCCAATGTCTGAGAGATGGTGGGTTGTTGTAAAGAAACGCCTGATGGTGCCTTTGATGGTGCAGGAGAAGGAGATAAGACAGGACCAGGGGAGGATGAGGTAGAGGTCAACAAAGTGGCGGAGGCAGATGAAGTGGTGTCCTGGCTCGTCCTCTGGAGTGCATCGCCAGCACAGTCAGCAGTGGCAGTGGCAGAGGCAGAGGCAGAGGCAGTGGCAGTGGCGTGAACGGCAGGCGGCCTTTGTCCTGCCGTTGCTGCCTGCCACTGATTCCAGTGCTTGGATTCCAAATGACGGCGCATTGAAGTGGTGGACAGGTTGCTCTTCTCAGAGCCCCTAATCAATTTCGAGAGGCAAATTGTGCAGACAACACTATATCTGTCCTCGGCGCATTCCTTGAAAAAACTCCACACCTTCGAGAAACGTGCCCTCGAGGTGGGAGTTTTTCGGGGCTGGGTACGAACTGGAACATCTTGGGAGATTCCGGGTGTGGCCTGGCTTCGCCTAAGCTGCTGACCTCTGCCTCTGCCTCTAGCTACCCTTTTTGGTGCTGCACCTGCCTCAACATCCACACTACTTTCCCCGCTTGACATCCCCCCTGTCCAGGTCGGGTCAGTGTCCTCATCATCCACCACTTCCTCTTCCAACTCCTGTCTCATCTCCTCCTCCCACACAATGCGCCGGTCAACTGGATGCCCTGACGGCAACTGCGTCACATCATCGTCGATGAGGGTGGGTTGCTGGTCATCCACCACCAAATCGAACGGAGATGGAGGAGACTCTAGTGTTTGAGCATCTGGACACAGATGCTCCTCTGTTAGGTTCGTGGAATCGTGACGTGGAGAGGCAGGTTGAGGGACAATGAAAGGAGCGGAGAACAGCTCTGGGGAGCAGGGACAGTTTGGGTTATTGTTCTGTAAAGCTTCGGAATTTTGGGAGGAAGGAAGACAAGACTGTTGGGTAATAGGAGGAGAGGAGGCAGAGTCTGACTGGCTGCTGGACAATGTGCTGTAAGCGTTCTCTGACAGCCATTGCAAGACCTGTTCCTGGTTCTCGGGCCTACTAAGGTTTGTACCCTGCAGTTTAGTTAATGTGGCAAGCAACCCTGGCACTGTGGAGTGGCGCAATGCTTGCTGCCCCACAGGAGTAGGCACGGGACGCCCTGTGGCTTCACTGCTACCTTGCTCCCCAGAACCATTCCCCCGACCTCGCCCACGGCCTCGTCCACGTCCCTTTCCGGGAGCCTTGCGCATTTTGAATTCCTAGTTAGAAATTGGCACTGTATACCAGTAGTAAAAATTGTGGGTGCACGTAACCCCAATATATTCTTTGAATTCCCAGTCAGAAACTGGCACTATATGGCAGTAGCAAGAAATGAGGGTATTTGTATTCCCAATATACTCTTTGAATTCCCAGTCAGACAATGGCACTGTATACCAGTAGTAAAAATTGTGGGTGCACGTAACCCCAATATATTCTTTGAATTACCAGTCAGAAACTGGCACTATATGGCAGTAGCAAGAAATGAGGGTATTTGTATTCCCAATATATTCTTTGAATTCCCAGTCAGACAATGGCACTGTATACCAGTAGTAAAAATTGTGGGTGCACGTAACCCCAATATATTCTTTGAATTCCCAGTCAGAAACTGGCACTATATGGCAGTAGCAAGAAATGAGGGTATTTGTATTCCCAATATACTCTTTGAATTCCCAGTCAGACAATGGCACTGTATACCAGTAGTAAAAATTGTGGGTGCACGTAACCCCAATATATTCTTTGAATTACCAGTCAGAAACTGGCACTATATGGCAGTAGCAAGAAATGAGGGTATTTATAACCCCAATATATTCTTTGAATTCCCAGTCAGACAATGGCACTGTATACCAGTAGTAAAAATTGTGGGTGCACGTAACCCCAATATATTCTTTGAATTCCCAGTCAGAAACTGGCACTATATGGCAGTAGCAAGAAATGAGGGTATTTGTATTCCCAATATACTCTTTGAATTCCCAGTCAGACAATGGCACTGTATACCAGTAGTAAAAATTGTGGGTGCACGTAACCCCAATATATTCTTTGAATTACCAGTCAGAAACTGGCACTATATGGCAGTAGCAAGAAATGAGGGTATTTGTATTCCCAATATATTCTTTGAATTCCCAGTCAGACAATGGCACTGTATACCAGTAGTAAAAATTGTGGGTGCACGTAACCCCAATATATTCTTTGAATTCCCAGTCAGAAACTGGCACTATATGGCAGTAGCAAGAAATGAGGGTATTTGTATTCCCAATATACTCTTTGAATTCCCAGTCAGACAATGGCACTGTATACCAGTAGTAAAAATTGTGGGTGCACGTAACCCCAATATATTCTTTGAATTCCCAGTCAGAAACTGGCACTATATGGCAGTAGCAAGAAATGAGGGTATTTGTATTCCCAATATACTCTTTGAATTCCCAGTCAGACAATGGCACTGTATACCAGTAGTAAAAATTGTGGGTGCACGTAACCCTAATATATTCTTTGAATTACCAGTCAGAAACTGGCACTATATGGCAGTAGCAAGAAATGAGGGTATTTGTATTCCCAATATACTCTTTGAATTCCCAGTCAGACAATGGCACTGTATACCAGTAGTAAAAATTGTGGGTGCACGTAACCCCAATATATTCTTTGAATTACCAGTCAGAAACTGGCACTATATGGCAGTAGCAAGAAATGAGGGTATTTATAACCCCAATATATTCTTTGAATTCCCAGTCAGACAATGGCACTGTATACCAGTAGTAAAAATTGTGGGTGCACGTAACCCCAATATATTCTTTGAATTCCCAGTCAGAAACTGGCACTATATGGCAGTAGCAAGAAATGAGGGTATTTGTATTCCCAATATACTCTTTGAATTCCCAGTCAGACAATGGCACTGTATACCAGTAGTAAAAATTGTGGGTGCACGTAACCCCAATATATTCTTTGAATTCCCAGTCAGAAACTGGCACTATATGGCAGTAGCAAGAAATGAGGGTATTTGTATTCCCAATATACTCTTTGAATTCCCAGTCAGACAATGGCACTGTATACCAGTAGTAAAAATTGTGGGTGCACGTAACCCCAATATATTCTTTGAATTCCCAGTCAGAAACTGGCACTATATGGCAGTAGCAAGAAATGAGGGTATTTGTATTCCCAATATACTCTTTGAATTCCCAGTCAGACAATGGCACTGTATACCAGTAGTAAAAATTGTGGGTGCACGTAACCCCAATATATTCTTTGAATTACCAGTCAGAAACTGGCACTATATGGCAGTAGCAAGAAATGAGGGTATTTATAACCCCAATATATTCTTTGAATTCCCAGTCAGACAATGGCACTGTATACCAGTAGTAAAAATTGTGGGTGCACGTAACCCCAATATATTCTTTGAATTCCCAGTCAGAAACTGGCACTATATGGCAGTAGCAAGAAATGAGGGTATTTGTATTCCCAATATACTCTTTGAATTCCCAGTCAGACAATGGCACTGTATACCAGTAGTAAAAATTGTGGGTGCACGTAACCCCAATATATTCTTTGAATTACCAGTCAGAAACTGGCACTATATGGCAGTAGCAAGAAATGAGGGTATTTGTATTCCCAATATACTCTTTGAATTCCCAGTCAGACAATGGCACTGTATACCAGTAGTAAAAATTGTGGGTGCACGTAACCCCAATATATTCTTTGAATTACCAGTCAGAAACTGGCACTATATGGCAGTAGCAAGAAATGAGGGTATTTATAACCCCAATATATTCTTTGAATTCCCAGTCAGACAATGGCACTGTATACCAGTAGTAAAAATTGTGGGTGCACGTAACCCCAATATATTCTTTGAATTCCCAGTCAGAAACTGGCACTATATGGCAGTAGCAAGAAATGAGGGTATTTGTATTCCCAATATACTCTTTGAATTCCCAGTCAGACAATGGCACTGTATACCAGTAGTAAAAATTGTGGGTGCACGTAACCCCAATATATTCTTTGAATTACCAGTCAGAAACTGGCACTATATGGCAGTAGCAAGAAATGAGGGTATTTGTATTCCCAATATATTCTTTGAATTCCCAGTCAGACAATGGCACTGTATACCAGTAGTAAAAATTGTGGGTGCACGTAACCCCAATATATTCTTTGAATTCCCAGTCAGAAACTGGCACTATATGGCAGTAGCAAGAAATGAGGGTATTTGTATTCCCAATATACTCTTTGAATTCCCAGTCAGACAATGGCACTGTATACCAGTAGTAAAAATTGTGGGTGCACGTAACCCCAATATATTCTTTGAATTACCAGTCAGAAACTGGCACTATATGGCAGTAGCAAGAAATGAGGGTATTTATAACCCCAATATATTCTTTGAATTCCCAGTCAGACAATGGCACTGTATACCAGTAGTAAAAATTGTGGGTGCACGTAACCCCAATATATTCTTTGAATTCCCAGTCAGAAACTGGCACTATATGGCAGTAGCAAGAAATGAGGGTATTTGTATTCCCAATATACTCTTTGAATTCCCAGTCAGACAATGGCACTGTATACCAGTAGTAAAAATTGTGGGTGCACGTAACCCCAATATATTCTTTGAATTCCCAGTCAGAAACTGGCACTATATGGCAGTAGCAAGAAATGAGGGTATTTGTATTCCCAATATATTCTTTGAATTCCCAGTCAGACAATGGCACTGTATACCAGTAGTAAAAATTGTGGGTGCACGTAACCCCAATATATTCTTTGAATTCCCAGTCAGAAACTGGCACTATATGGCAGTAGCAAGAAATGAGGGTATTTGTATTCCCAATATACTCTTTGAATTCCCAGTCAGACAATGGCACTGTATACCAGTAGTAAAAATTGTGGGTGCACGTAACCCCAATATATTCTTTGAATTACCAGTCAGAAACTGGCACTATATGGCAGTAGCAAGAAATGAGGGTATTTATAACCCCAATATATTCTTTGAATTCCCAGTCAGACAATGGCACTGTATACCAGTAGTAAAAATTGTGGGTGCACGTAACCCCAATATATTCTTTGAATTCCCAGTCAGAAACTGGCACTATATGGCAGTAGCAAGAAATGAGGGTATTTGTATTCCCAATATACTCTTTGAATTCCCAGTCAGACAATGGCACTGTATACCAGTAGTAAAAATTGTGGGTGCACGTAACCCCAATATATTCTTTGAATTCCCAGTCAGAAACTGGCACTATATGGCAGTAGCAAGAAATGAGGGTATTTGTATTCCCAATATATTCTTTGAATTCCCAGTCAGACAATGGCACTGTATACCAGTAGTAAAAATTGTGGGTGCACGTAACCCCAATATATTCTTTGAATTCCCAGTCAGAAACTGGCACTATATGGCAGTAGCAAGAAATGAGGGTATTTGTATTCCCAATATACTCTTTGAATTCCCAGTCAGACAATGGCACTGTATACCAGTAGTAAAAATTGTGGGTGCACGTAACCCCAATATATTCTTTGAATTCCCAGTCAGACACTGGCACTATATGGCAGTAGCAAGAAATGAGGGTATTTGTATTCCCAATATATTCTTTGAATTCCCAGTCAGACAATGGCACTGTATACCAGTAGTAAAAATTGTGGGTGCACGTAACCCCAATATATTCTTTGAATTACCAGTCAGAAACTGGCACTATATGGCAGTAGCAAGAAATGAGGGTATTTGTATTCCCAATATATTCTTTGAATTCCCAGTCAGACAATGGCACTGTATACCAGTAGTAAAAATTGTGGGTGTATATAGCCCCAATTCTATTGCTAGGGGACTTGCAGGGTATTTCTGGGGTGAAGGTGGGGGGGCACACCGTTGGAACGGGTATCGGGGTATATATCGGGTATACGGGAATACACTGACAGTGTATTCCATTCAGGATCCTGGGAAAGCTGGGTTGCGGCGATTGAGCCCGTCAGTGCCACGTTACACTGACAAGCTTCTCCCTGGAATTTAGCTCTTACAAGAGCTGTTGGTTGTCTTCTCCTTCCTATCCTAGCCTGTCCCTGCCTACCCAGAATCTAAGCCCTAGCTAGCTGGACGGAAACCTCCGTCCTCGGTGAATTGCAAGCTCAGAATGACGCGAAGCTGGGCGTCGCTGTTCTTTTAAATGAGAGGTCACATGTTTTCGGCAGCCAATGGGTTTTGCCTACTTTTTTCAACGTCACCGGTGTCGTAGTTCCTGTCCCACCTACCCAGCGCTGTTATTGGAGCAAAAAAGGCGCCAGGGAAGGTGGGAGGGGAATCGAGTAATGGCGCACTTTACCACGCGGTGTTCGATTCGATTCGAACATGCCGAACAGCCTAATATCCGATCGAACATGAGTTCGATAGAACACTGTTCGCTCATCTCTATTCATTGGTCTTCATGATGCTGCTAGTGTTCTCTACCAAACCACTGAGGCCTTCACAGGACAGGGGTATTTAGGGCCCGTTCCCACGGAGTAACGCTGCACTCATTCTGACACGTAAATATGTGTCAGAGTGAGTGCTTCAAAACAGAATCCCATTGACTTCAATGACTTCCGTTTAACCCACGTAACACATTGAAATCAATGGGTTAAAAAGCCTCCCATTGATTTCAACGTGTAGCGCGCGTGAGAGAGAACCCATTGAAGTCAATGGGATTCTGTTTTGAAGCGCTCACTCTGACACGTGTTTACTAAAAGAAAAAATATATATCCTTGTACCGTGTTAGCCAGTGGATATGAAATGAAAGAAATTTTTTGAGAGAAGTCCTCAGTAGTTGATACCTTTTTTAATGGCTAACTCAAAAAGTTTTTTGATGACATATCGAGCTTTCGGGACTACTATAAAGGTCCCTTCATCAGGATGGTATAACACAATGTCTGAAGGTAGGCATATATATACAGAGAATTGGAGTGTTAGATGCAAAATAGATGGAAAACAGAACATAAACAGTTTAAAAAAAAAACACACATATATATCTTTGATCAGTGACGTGGTGTCTAGTGGTTATAAAAGGCCATAAAACCCTGGGCCCTGTTTAAACCTTGTTGGAGAGTGCAAAAGGTCGTCATAAGTTTAAATTCCCATATGAGGCGATCTTTTCTGTCTCTGAAATTCCCCCTTAGCACCAGGATCTTCATATCCTGGGTCATATTATGATTTTGATTACAGAAGTGTTTGGGCACCGGGAGGTCCATTCTTTGCTCTCTAATCGTATGTCTGTGTGAGTTCATCCTCATCCTAAGTGACTGTCCTGTCTCACCTACATACAGGCCCTCAGGACACTTAGTACACAATATCAAATACACTACATTAGGTGTGCTGCAGGTGAAGTTACCTGGGATCTTGTAGTGTCGATCAGAGTTCGGGATCTTTATTTTGTCCGTAGTCAGTATGTGCGGGCAGGTTTTGCACCTGTTGTTTCCACATGGAAATGTTCCTTTGTTAGTTGGAGGTGACAGTGAGCTGCTAATAATCATATTCCTGAGGTTTGGTGGCTGTCTGTAACACAGGAGAGGGGGTTCTGGAAATATGGATTTTAGATGGTTGTCTTTTTGCAGTAGTGGATGTAATTTGCGTGTAATTCCTCTCAGCGTCTCCAGGTGGGGGTTATATGTGACAACCAGGGGCACCCGAGTGTTTTCCTGTTTGGTATTGTATTTTAATAACTCCGATCTTGGTATTCTGGTGGCCCTGGTGATTTGGTTATCAATTGTTCTTGGATGGTAACCCTGCCTCAAGAATGTGTTTTTGAGGCCCCCAATGTGCTTGTCTCTGTCCACCGGGTCTGAACATATGCGATGGTATCTGATGGCTTGGCTGTAGACAATGGATTTCTTTATGTGTTTCGGATGAAAGCTATCCCATCTTAGGTAGGTAGGGCGGTCAATCGGCTTCCGATACAGTGATGTCTCAATTTTGTTGTCCTGTATCTTGATGACTGTGTCTTGGAAGTTTATTTCTGAGAAGGAGTGCCGAAAGCTCGATATGTCATCAAAAAACTTTTTGAGTTAGCCATTAAAAAAGGTATCAACTACTGAGGACTTCTCTCAAAAAATTTCTTTCACGTGTTTACTAGAGATGAGCGAGTAGTAAAATGTTCGAGGATCGATATTCGTTTCCAGTAGCCCCTCAATATTCGACTATCGAACCCTATTATAGTCTATGGGGGGAAAATGCTCATTTCAGGGGTAGGCAACGTTCAATCAAATTATACTTACCAAGTCCACGAGTGAGGGTCGGGCTGGATCCTCCGAGCAGTCTTCTGCTTGCAGCGTCCCCGCGGCGTCTTCCGGCTCTTCATTCACTCTGCCAGGCATCGGGCCTGGGCAGAGCTGACTGCGCATGCCCGCACTACAAGCGGACATGCACAGTCGGCTCTGCCCAGGCCCGATGCCTGGCATTGTGAATGAAGAGCCGGAAGATGCCGCGGGGAAGCTGCACGGAGAAGACTTCTAAAGGTAGGAGAAGAACCAGCGTTGATTGACCGACTGTATAGCATTCGGACAATCCATGCTGGTTCTGCATCTAACTTTTACATTCGAACAGTGAGTGGTACTCGATCGAGTACGAGTATTTCGAATACCGTAGTATTCGATCGAATACCTACTCGATCGAGTACTACTCGGTCATCTCTAGTGTTTACATGTTAGAATGAGCACAGCGTTACTCCGTGGGAACAGGCCCTTATACTGAGACTAAATTACACACAGCTGGACTCTATTAATTAAATAAATGACTTCTGAAGGCAATTGTGTACACTGGATTTTATTTAGGGGTATCAGAATACAGAGGGCTGTCACATTTTTCAAATTTTTATTTGTTATTTTGAAAACCATGTATCATTTTCATTCCACTTCACAATTATGTGCTACTTTATCACTTAAAATCTCAATAACATAATTTAAGTTTGAGGTTGCAAGGTGACAAAATGTAAAAAAATTCAAGTGGTATGAAAACTTTTGCAAGTCACTGTATTCCACTCGCTGAAACCAAAATTCAGTGGCATGGCAAGAGCTAAGGCAGGGTTAGGTTGTGGATTAATATTGAAAAAAATGGGAATCTGCTAAAATTTGAATTTAACTGTATAGTGGACTCCTAGAATTGACAACTGCTGGTGGGCATTATGCACCCCAGTCTGACACTGGTCCCTGCCACCGTAAAGCCGGGTGCAAGTGCACCATTGGGCCTATGTTTAAAGCAGCCCTGCACTATGGGACGTTATACTGTGTGGAGGAGCCATTATGGAATATAATGCTGTCTGGAAGCCAATTTGGGACATTATAGTGTGTGTAAATGGGATACTATAGTATAACTATGGTTATACTATGTGGAGGCCAGAAAAAGGGGGAGCTATATCGTGGGAGTCCCAAGTCAAAAGTTTTCTATGGGGCCCAGTCATTGCTAATTACACCCCTGATTTTTAGCCTCAGTTCCAACTATCTGAATGAATACAGTACAACACAAGTCAAGACTAAACATTGAAAGGACATGCTTATCTACTTGCTTCTATGTAATGCTTGTTGAAACAGCAATTTAAAAAATAAGTTTTAATGAGGAAGTGAGAAGATCTGAAACATAATGTATCAGATTTCCTTAATAGACTGCATGGGACTGAATTTAAAAAAAACTATGAAATATTATCAATCATCTTGACTTCAAACACTTTATAGATTCCTATATCACATGAAAATCATCATACACTGCAATGTATGGATAACATATGCCAGTGTGGAATTTAATTTATTTATTTATCACATTAGTATACAGTTAAAAGAAAAGTGACGGTATGGTTATTTTGATTTTTCCATAATAACTTTATTTTACATCAAAAAGTTTTATGAAAAATTTTCCAGAAATAGCAATTAAATCCCAAAGGTACAACAGTGAAAGAAAAAAGGGAGAACGCTCCAAATAAAAACTAGTAACAGTGGATTAAGAGTAAGGAATGAGTGCCTGACGCAGCAGGGCAATGCACAACCTATGAATAATACAGTCCAATGTGAAAGATATAGAGAGAACACAAGGAAGAGAGACCTGAGCATACTGAGACCCTACAGGGGCTGGAAGGTGGCTCTTAGAGGGGAAGAAAAGAAAGAGGAATGAAAAGTGGGAGAGTAATAGAAGGTATTCCAGAACAGCCATACTTTTTGGTGAGTGCGAGCATTCTGTTGAAGTGCTGTGATAAGGTTTTCCATCTGGCAAATGTGCAGAATCTCCTGTAGCCAATCTGCTGAAGTTGGAGGGAGTGAAGATTTCCAGAGGCAGGGACAGACCTAACTGCATAAACCAACCCAACATACATGCTTTTTGATCTTGCAAGGGAAGATAGATATGAGAAGGGGGGTTGGATCGTCCTCCAATGCAACACCAGACAAACCCCTAATGACCCTACAAATCTCAGGCCAGATGGGGCAGAGGTGAGAGCAGTTTCACCAAACATGTAGCATAATACATCGCCAACCTTCAGCAGAGATGGTGGGAAAGATCTCATAGAGAACTAATGGAACTCAGTACCACCTAGAGAGAATCTTATAAAACTCACCTGATTTGGGTGCACCAAGGTTCCCAACATGGTGTCCAAGGCAATTTGCTATAAGTTTAGCAAAGAGCTTGGTATCCGTATTAATAAGGGAGTCAGGGCCGTAACTGGGACACAGGAGGGTTCCACTATAACAAATCACAAAAAAAGTTAAACTTTTGGAAAATTTGGGTCAAAACTGCTTCAATTTCAATCATTGTGCTCATTTTATTCATTTTATTTTCTATTACTTTTGATAGTTTTGGGTTATTACTTTGTCTCTGTAACACCTTGAATGATCGCTTTAGTACATTTACTTGCATTGAAAGAAAAGAATGCTCATTATAGCCCATTGTCATAAAAATGCTTACAATTGTTCATTTGCACTATTTCTCTTTTCCCTATATGATCCATGCTTTTTTGTGGGTTTTAAAAATCAATCCTTACAAGGTGTTGACTGCTGGAAATAAAAATACCTGCTCTTTATCTGTTTTACTCATTAAACCAATTAGAAACAAAAATAGCTTTTTCTTATTAAGTTTTTTCAATGCACTGTTAGTATTACAATTAACACTGTATTTGCTTAAAAAGCCATATTTAGTTAACACAAGCTATAAATAGATGAGAACAAGCCTGTCTTTTCCCTAATGATAAGAAACAGATTTTATGCTGCAGTAAAGCAGGCCATGTACTGTACATTAGATATATAGAGAACACAATTGATACTCTTCGTAAGATTAGATCGTCATCTCATGTGTAAGGGGATCTCCTGACTCTCCCAAGTGGCTATCATAAACGGACATAAGGGTTGGTCAGCCAAAAAAGCATTTAGCTAACAGTTATCAAATTTGTATGTACAACTTAGGTTAATGCTCACGTAGCAGGCCGCAGTGAAAATCCTCAGATGAAACCTTTCTGCTTCCATTATACCCATAAAGAAACTGAGTGAATATACTCGACACATTGCTCAGCGAAAAACACAGACTATATATACAAAAGAAGACACAGGGATAAGCTGGAGGAAATTAAGCAACTGTAAACACAAATAGTTAAAGAGACAGGAACAGGAAAATAATAGCCAGTAAGATAGATCTGCTAAAAATCAGCAGAAATACAACTGGACACAGAATTCCAGAAGTGGTCTAGTACGTTATAAATCACCATCACGATCTCTCTCTTCCTAAAGGTTATATTGTAAGAATACAGCCAAGCATCCTACTTGTATTCCCAGCTCCCTACCCACACTGCACCTCAATTTGAGGCTGCCTAATTTCAGGACCTTCTCTTGTGAGGTCCTGCCTAACAAAGAATGACCAATATGGTGCAAGACAATATGATACAACTTTATTAACTAATTTGTTGCAGGATGCAGCTAGGCTCTATTATGTTGCTTGACGGTGCTGATACTAGTGGAGTAAATACATATATATAGGTGCTGTAAAGCCCGCCTGAAGTAAAAGTATGGGTATTACTAACAGACTTTTAGACATGACTGTGTGCCTTTGCGCTTCATATTACCGTTATCTTTGTGCATTTGTAATATTAGCTTTGGCTTCCCTTATGGATTGTAGGCATTTGATCATGTGTTATCAATATTACGCACTAGTATGGCCTTCACCTTATACATATTTAGGCCTCTCTGCATCCTGCATAGATTTATGGCCTCATCTTACCTCAGTGATGTGATTTATAATTATATCCTTTTTGTGTGAATTCCCTTTCAAATTTCGGGCTCTGAACTGAGGCTGTGTAGCAGGACATGAAGGCAGTGTCGCCACTTATTGTATCAGTAGCGGTAGTTGGTGTGTGCATTGGTTCCTCCATCACTTGGTCTGTGTCCAGTGGTTCGAGCTGTTAATCACTCCTATATATCAATGCAAGTAATGTGGATTTTGATGCTGCCCACACACAGAATCATTACTAGCATGACTGTAGTTGTGAGTGACAGCCGCACTTGTGCACTGCTAGTTGGGACAAGAGAAAACCATCTGGGCCATTTCTCTATCCCCTGAAGGGCTGTGCTCAGTAGTGCTGGTTGTGGTGTAAGCAAAGGGAGAAGGATGCCATTGTCCTATCCCTGTCAGCTCCATCTTCAGAGTCACTGAGGCTGACTGGAAGATCTTATCTATTAATAATCTCTTTTAGGGCATAACTTAGATGTGTCCGAACTGATGCCTGTATAGAGCGTTGTCAGCACAATATGACTGATGAGAAAAATATAGTATTAAAGGAGTAAATAAATTCAATTTTATTTCATCATAGTAACAAAAACATATAAAACGTTATCTTGAACAGCACTGGGGAAAACACATCTTGGTGGGCTACCTACCCAAGTATATCAATATAACAGGGACTCTTCAGAGCATTTTAAGTAAGTACAGAACTGTAAAATTTTAGTGACTCGCAGATCAGACATCTCTATCTCCATTCATAGTTCTCTCCTTTTCCATCTGACCCTTCTTCCAGCCATGTTGTGTCTCTGTAAAGCTTTCAACACACGTATCTTTGTCTCTTTACGTTCACCCTATCCAGCTTTTCCCTGACATAAGCTCCCCATATTTCTGCTACCACTGATTATGGGATTGTTGCTACCCATTCCCCCTACTAATGCAGTTACTGTGTGAGCCACAACCACAAATACCATATTTCTGAAATAATGCTCTTATAACTCTAATTATCCACCAAAACGTTAGTTACACACAGAAAGAAGCACTGAAAACAAGTACAAGAAAGATAATGTCAAATAGTGCCACATATTGTGCTCCAGATGGTTGTTGACCACCATGTAAGAAAAGCGCCATTGTTGTGCCATCTAACCCCACTTACCCTCCACAATCACAGCCTCTTCTGTCCTGCATGTATATATCCCATGTGTTGCAATGTAGTGATGTCATTGTGCCAGGATGCTGATGTTTGTTCTTTGGTCCCAGTGTCTTGACGCAGCAGACCTAAAGTGGATGCTGTTATTGAAGGTGGTGTCACAAATATATCTAAGGCACTGAGCCAGAGTTTATTGTATCCAGAAGATCTGATGAAAGCAACGGAGTCCTAGGGTGGGCCCCACCACATAAGTGTCCCTTGTGCATTTGCTGACAATTCATCTTACTTCATTCATTTTTAAAATTAATAAACAACAGCATAATTGCCTATTGATACATTGCTCTCTACTAAACAAATCATATAAACTAAATGTTACTATACAGAGAATTTACCCAAAAATGAATTCTAAAACTTATAGTATACCCCACAAAAAAGAAAGGCAACATACAGTGGTGTAACTAGGAATGGCAGAGCCCCAAGGCAAACATTGACATGCCCCTTCACTCTCCCCCCAAACAGACTGCGCACAAACCGCATTCCTGCACATACTATTATGCCCCATAGTGACCCTTGCACAAAGTACTATGCCCCATAATGGCCCCTGCACCGCCATCTTTAAAACACACCCTTTACCCCCGTGTTCCGCTTACCTACACAGCTGCAGATCCCAGTTCTTCTTGATCTGGTCCTCTGTCCTTCACATGTCTTCAGAGCGCCCTGCGCCCCCCCCCCCATTCCCCGCCCCCCTAGACTAGTATTGTAGAGATGCAGGGAGTAGGCGGGGCTTGGTGCGGCTGGAGAGTGTGGGCGGGGAGACGTGAGTGCATCACTCACGTCTCCCCTCCCAGTACCTGCCCACACTTTCCTAAGCCCCGCCTTCTCTATAATACTAGTCTAGGGAGGCTGGGGCGGGGCGCAGGGCGCTCTGAAGACACATGAAGGACAGGGAACCGGACCAGCAGAGGGCAGCAGCAGCAGATAAGTTGAGCGAAGTTCACGAATAGATAGATATTACTGTACATAGACAAGTCAATGTACAGTAATATCTATCTACTCGTGAACTTGCCTCGGCATGGTCACAGCAGCGCAACATTTGGACTATAAGACACACACCCATTTTCCTCCCATATCTTATAGTCCGAAAAATGCAGTATGTTGAAGAAAAATATAAAAAAAATAAAAGATAAGTAAAATTAAGAAAAATGCTGCAATCTGAAGGATAAAGTGGTTAAGACTATTGCTAACTGACTAGCTAGAAATATGACTGTATAGAGATTGTCAGAATTGCACTGAATAAATTGTCACTTGTTAATGGTTTGCACTATAATTAGCAGTAGGTTTGTTGCTTATATGGTCTATTTTATTCAGTGCGATTATATTTTTTCTTTACATAGATTTCAAATAATATCTGCCGTTTGCCACTTCCATGTGAACCAATTACTGAGCTATCACTAAAGGAAGGAAACAAAGTTACTTGTGGAAACTCTGCTTCATTGTGACCACTAAACTTGCACTTCAAGCATGTGCAAATATTGTAGGAGTCATTATGTATAACATTTTATTTCCTCCTTATTGTTGACAACAAGTAGGGAATAGTTAAATGGATCATCACAAAGTTCATTCAAGGAACAATCTGGGAAACGGACTAAATTGTGTCATACAGTATGTACAGCCAAAGTAAATACCATTGTCATTAAAACCTGTAAACGGATGTGGTTGTTAAACAGAAATTATAGATTTTATGCAATAATAATTTTGCACTTGCGAGTTTACATTAACAAGTCTCTAATATAGGCAGTGCCAAGTGATGTCGTATTGACCTAAGATAACTTTTGATAACTGTCCCCTTGGTCTATTTTTTGGACTATACCCTTAGATGTCTACCTCTAAAGATCACTGCTGGATTTTGATATTTCCAAAGATATTTCTCTTGCAAGTGTGCAGACAAGACTCTACATTGCAGAGATGGAATAGTGTGGAACAGCTCATACAATTCAAGGGGAGTCTTGTTTTATATAAGTACTGTACAGTTTCCATGCAGACTTCATATGACTCACAATTGAGAGTTTGCCATGTTAAGGTTGCTCAAGATTGCCAAAAGGGGTCTTCTATTTTTATGTTGTTCATATTATTCTTGAGGAATTTTTGCATTGTAGCAGGGTGTATTACATTTATAAATTAGACTATTGCCTTGAAGGATTGTAGTTATGTGCAACAATATTTAAGTAGGTGGTATAGGTGATATGTGTTAACGTTACATTATTATGAAAGCAAGGTTTCCTATCTTAACATTGCCCAAAGTATAACATTACTGTAATGTCTCTACCTGTTCGGGTCTCTGCGCCACCCTCCGCTCACACCGGCTGCGCAGGAGGCGTCTTCAGTTTTATTCTTTGCTTAGAGTTTTTTTGTTGCTCTGTGTGAGCACTGCTCTCTTACCTATTCTCTGTAATTGAATTTCCACCACACCCACCCCTGCACCTTGTTTCTCTCTGTTCATCAAACAGTTAATCTGGCCTTGCCTGTGTGATTGACAGCCTATCTACCAATCAAGTCTAGGGCTGTCCTGACTTCTTATATACAGGTCAGGATTGCTGGCTATTGTGACTCTGTCTTTTGACTTTGTCTCTGCTAAGCTCCTTTTTATGCTACTATTGTATTACTGACCTGTGACCTTCTGCTTCCCTTGTGATTACTCTTCAGATTATGATTTTGTACTGCTTTGTATCTCTGGCTTTTACCTTTGGCTTGATCACTTTGCTTCTGTGTTGTTTTTGTCCTGTCTTTTTCTATGTGACACTTATTTCAGAGAAGGGTCTGTCGCCAAGTTGCTCCTCTCACTAGGGCAGTGAGGCAAGTAGGTAGGGACTGGACTGGGTCACAACTAGCAATTCCCTTACAATTACCCTTGTTAGTAGTAGGATGGCATCAGGATTTCTCTAGTGCCTCCTGGGCATCTCAGGGTAAGAACATATGCATGCTTCAGGGACTCATAAGGGCCCATGACCCTGTTGGTGGTTCACCAGTTTTCTTCCTTTCTTGGATCACTCTTGATACATTGTTTAACATAAAAAGCTTTAGTACAATTTGCAGTTTATTATTTAAAATTCTTCCTCATTCAGAGCTTAGGAGTCCAGTAGGTGGAGTGACTCACAAATTTGGACAGATTTATGAAAACAGCCTAAAAGCAAAACTGTCTTTGCTGCCTATAGCAAGCACAATGCAGTTTTCCTTTTGCTAGAGTAATGTAAGAAATGCAAACAGTACTGTGATCAGTTACTGGAGGAAACATAAAGAGTTGTGCTTTTAGGCAGTTCCATAAATCTCCATAAGTGACATAAAGCCTACACTGAATAAGCATGCATACAGCGAGTTATTGAGTAGTACCAGTGGTGTAACTAAAGTCTTGTAGGCCCGGTGCTATCTTTTGTCCAGGGCCCCTTACCTCATCCGTACATTGAATTCTTGATAGTGATGGTTACAGGTGCTGAGGGGTTTAATCAACCTTAGTATGGTTAGGGTAATCTGTGGGTCTCCTTGGCTTATGGGCCAGATGGAAGCTGTAATCTCAATACTGATGCCAGTGCTTATGGGCCCCGGTGTGGATGCACCGACTACGCCCCCTCAAGTTACGCCCCTGAGTAGTGCCACTCATTGGCTTCTAGATCTAAGAATAAGCAAAAATTTTAATGAATTTATTTATTTTATGTTGATCACTCACCATAATTTTGATAACAGTAGTTGTGAGTAGTTAGCTGTATCCCTTCCAAGCCTCTGGGGATGGGTTAGGGGGCCGCAGTCAAAGTCCAAGACTTTAGTTACACCACTTTTAACTAGTATTGGTATAACACTGGTATCTGATGGCAAAACTGGCATGTAAAAATGTAACTGAAACAGCAAAGACAACAAAGTTGCTTTTTATGGTACATTTTTAGAGAAATTCATAATAGCTTTTATGTGCTTGAGGACTGGAGTTCTCAGGCAGCAGAATGCATGATATTAAGCACACATGCTAATGTTACACAATTTATTTGTCAGTGGTCTTACACTGCACGTGATTGTACTTTGATGACTCCTGGCTTTTGTCTTAGATACCGTGTCATTCTCTGATACTTCAAGCATGACTTACAGTTCCATTCATGGATATCATTATTTGCTAGTCTTTGAAGATCTCAAAGGACAACCTACATTGTTTGATTTTAGTACTATGATGTTTTTATTATTGTCTTTGAGACGATTGTTGTGTTTGGTGCTATCTTTGTATCATATTTAATATGTTTGATTCTGCTGAAGTTATTGTTGTTCAGGTAACACTAAATGATGTTACATGCCTTTAGCTCTTATATATTTTATTAGGTAATCCACACTAGTAGTTTATGCTGGAAAAAACTCCACCTAGAATCATTATGGCTTCAGATTGACATTTTAAGACTTGTGTCTAAGTGTCTGAAAGCCATATGCAAACCCTTTGTTTTGCACCTGTGTGTATATAACTATTAGTAAAACAGATTTGTGTTCCACCAAAGGTGGCCTTTACCTTTAAAACGTGCCCTTATAATTTCCTTTTTTTCTCTGTTTTTCAACTTGCAAAGGCTGAACTCCACCAGCTGTAATATAACAACACCTGGACTTAAATTGAATCCATCACATGGAAAGAAAGCGATCCAGTTGCTGAAAGTAACCTGATTTATTTATTTAATCATCAGCTTTTTATTTTCAGAAAATGAGCCCAGATGTGTATTCTTATATTAATGTTAGACTATCTATGTGTTAAGCGTTACAGCAGATAATTAATAACAGAGCTATGTGACCATTATTATACAATGAAGGTATACATCCCGTGTTTAGTTTCAAGGTTTTGGTCTTTTTAGGGTTCAGCCGCATCCATTTCAACATCTGGAAGATTAGTAGATCTTTTTATTTTGTATCATAAATAGTCTTTTTTATATTTATATATGGAAAAAATATTATTGATATACGCTTAAAGTGTAAAGCCGGTTGCAAACGACCGTGTTCCAGCCGGCTGCTGTGAATGAAGGGCACAGGCAGCGCACGGGGAGTACATGGATGTCACCCGTCTGCTGCCTGAGCACCGACCATGCTTCCGTGGCCTCTGGCATTCAATGAATAGGAGCCGCAGAAGTAGGACCGCAAAATCAGACAGCAATAGGAGCTGCTCCATATTTTGCGGCCTAGACTGTTGGTCCACACACGTGACAGTGTAATTCACGGACATGTGTACAGGACCACAGAAATGAAAGAGTCAGTGTACTATCCAGAAAAAAACGTTCATATGGTCATGTGCAAGGGAACAAACTCCTGGCTTATGGACTCATACTTCTATTTGACAATCCTCAAAACGAACTTTCCTTTCCCCCAGCAACCGAGCAGTGCTGGAAAAAGCTACTTAGTCGCTTCTATAGAAAATAGTGTGATTGACAAACTACTGTAGACTTAGGCCTGGTTCACATCTGCGTTGGGGCCCCAAGCGGACTCCACAAATTGAGTACGGCTTGAAGTACTTTTCTGTCCGCATAATTCGTGATGTCACCGAGCGGAAACCACATGGACCCCATTATAGTCTAGGGGTCCGTGTGCTTTCACAGCTCACCGCTTTTTAATGCATTTGGTATTCCAGGGTTTGCCAAGAGGACTCCCCGAACGAAATACCGAATGCAGATGTGAACCGGGCCTTACAGTAGCATTCTGTGGCTCATACTTGGATTTCACGTTTATAAGTAATGGAGGATAAAGGGAAATGGTAAAGGTAGTATCTTCCCACTACTAACTGGAGCTGTACTTTTCATTTTTTTGTGGGGAAACACCTCTGACAGACTAGTTTTAAAATATCAAACTAGAAGCAAACTTGCATGTCTTTTCCATACTCACCCTGGCATAAATAGCCAATGAAAGTCTTAATCATTTATTTACTAGAAATCTTGTCTTTCATGAAAAACGAATTCCAAATAGTCCTTAAACTGATGTTTCCTTGTTTTTAACTATTCAGCACTTTTTGACACACATGAAGTGAAACTTCAAAGTTACCTGGAGTGACATTGCAGCCTTTCATTACCCATAACTTATGACAGCGAGCTAGTAAAATCCTAATAATTTGGGGCTGTTAATTAACTCGGAGTGTTATGGCCTTCAAAGAAAATCCCCTCAGCTATGGATATTTTTGTGCTGACTTTGCTATAATGTTGCCAGGATTTACCTCTTATCTTTCTGTATATAAAGTATTGGACAGAATTTAGAACGCAGGTGGAATAGGATCTTTATTCCATGAAAACGTAAGCTGTACATGATATGCAATTTTACGATGCCTTATTTGTGAACAAGGGAAACATGCTCACACATGGCAGTGCATTACAGAAATACAGAAATATTTTCCAATGAAAGCTCTGCTTCTCAAGCACAATGGAACATGTCCTTTAGACTTATATAGGCACAATATTTGGTGATATTCTCAACTCCAAGATCCATATTTATAAGTTGTACTTAAGCTAATTGAAGTATTTTACACAATATATTGCTTTATCTATCTTCCTCCATTTGTCAGATACTGACCATTATGTTTACAGCTCTCTCTGTTCCAGACCACCTCTATTCTCATCTTTTCACTGTGATTGATGTCAGCTCTGCAAAGTGCACTCAGCTGCTGAGCCCTGAAAATAGAACAATGCTGATCAGTGCCTGTGTTATCTTGACATGTTAATCCAGAGAAATCAATGTGTAGTTCAGAATTAAGCACAGTTTTGGAGACTGTTGTTGTCCTGACCTGTACATCAAACAGATTTAGCCTGCCCACCAACTCACTGAAATCAGGAAGTGGAGAGGGCAGAGCAGCAGTGGGCTAACAATTGACCCCACAAGGATCAACTATTTTGTGTTGCTTCTGATATATACATTATACAGAGTCAGAAGCATATGAATCTGTACACTGTATATTTGCCAGGCACCATTACTACATCTGTGCTCCAATTGCCATCAATGGTAGCAGAGGTACTGTATTACAGTCTATAAAAGACATGGAACCATCTGCTTCCAGCTTCATGCACTACATAGTACAGGGACAGGTCGCACCCCTAAACAACTGATCCATGCAGAGGATACCTTCCAGACAAAACAGTGGGTGCCTGTGATTAGACCTCAGTGGCCAATTGAGACGTGATTACATCATTAATCCAGCGTGCCTTATGTGATGGCTGGGACCTTAGTCACAGGCTGGAAGAGCCCCCAAGAGGATGCTGAGGACTGTCAGAGAGCCAGGAGAGGTGAGTATAAGTATTTCTTATTTTTAGTCACCTCCCCAGGCAGGCAGGGAGTGACATGCTGGGCCGCTTTCCATTAACTACATATATAGCAGTGAGGAAGCAAGGCATTCCCAAACCGTTATCATGGTGGTCTGGGGCCTCACCAATCTCTAGGTGGCAATAAGGCCAGCCCTCCAGCCTGTTACAACAGTGGCTGCCATTTTAGCTGTTTTTTTTTATAATCAAACCACAAAAGGTTCAGGGTCATTTGAATCCAAAGTTTATGCAAAGCCCAAATTACAACTGGTTTGCTGCTCTTTAGGTTACCAGTGCAGTCAGCATACTGCTGCTAGCACCAGGGAAATATAGACAATATGGCCTATGGCCAGCACTGTGATCTTTAGTGGCCAATGTGCTGCCTATCTGATCAGCCCTGATCAGCAACTTATCAGCCACACTTGACCTTGCAGGTTGCCTACCTGAACATCTCATATAATAGGAGCGCACAATGAGGATTTCACTTTGGGGTTCTTTCATCAGACAGAATGATACAAGCAGCTAACCAGCAGAATGGTGTAGGCAAATCTTCAGGCATGTGGCAGGCTCCACACTTCTGTTAGAGTAGGAATACAACACCTGCTCCCCTAAACCCAGGTCACCTGAAGTCTCTGTGCAAAGGTGCCTTCTTCCCTAACATATCCGGGCCTCTCATGCTGACCTCCAAGCAGCGATGTTCTCCTCCCCTCAGGCAAACTCTCTGGTCTTCCACTCCCCATCCAAGTGCAGGAACAGGTCCTTAAATAATGTGTCATTTCCATCCTTGGGCAGCCCCTGATGTCATTGGGTTGCACTGTGTGAAAGAATCTCGTAGGCGTAAAAAAAGTTCCACAAATCAAGAGCCATGGCATGACCTGGCTTCCAGAATGTCACAGCAACAACTTCACAATAACCTGCACCAGTCACAGCAACATGTACTCAGCACAGCACAAGTCATACCCTGGGGCATATGCAAACACAAAATGACATGCAAAGCAGGCTTAATAAATAATGGCTTAGACTACACTATGTGACACTGTACTGAGGCTGCAATCCTGTAAAACTGCACACAGATGGTGTGAACGGTGACTGGACCTCTCCCATGTCCATCGATGCAACTGTTTGTGTAGACTGTTAGGAGAAAAGCCAAACTGTCTAAGGTGCACATCCACGCCATCTTACATCTACTATTGTAGACTCTGAGTGAGTTGGAGAGAGTTGAGGAGCACAGTTTCCTGTGGTGTGTTAGTGATTTTATAGAAGGTAGTCTCCATCCACTAGCTCAGAGAAAACTGAATATTAGAGACAAAGTCTGTGGACAGGACATTTGCTAAATGCAGGATACAAGTCTTATAATGAACAATAACAATATGATTCCTAATGTGCACATGTAGTTAATCTTGAAAAACTATCCAAGAAGTTGGTTACAGTTTAGTTTATTTGACGTACCATATATAGTTAACTTATGCAGTATATAAGTGTCTAACTACTTTGGTTCTTTCAAATTGCATCATATTTCTTTTAGTCTTTAGACCATTTGCCATTTAGGTCCATGAAGAATTTGGGTGAAAATGAATTAATAGTTATTTCCTATGTACTAGTCAGTTTGTTTTTCAGAGAGAGATCTTTGCACAGCATATGCATCATGATATATTACCTTACATTGGAAATACCCCTTGTCAATATGTTATATGCAGCTTATAGCATACAAGATGTTCTGTCCATGAGTTCATGTATAGCCTCACCTTTTCTGACACCTTTACCTGGGGGTATATAGAGGTGACACCTAAGTCGCAGTGAGATTAAGGTGAATATCCTTTTTGTTGTTTATTTGAACAGCTGTCAGGTTGATCTAAATGATGATCCATATGTTCACGTCCACATTTTGCGAATGTACTACAAAGAGAGCAGGGATACATGAGTTCAAAGTATTTGGTGTCATGCCATGCAAGTTAATGTAGCAGCTCCAGCTCTTTGGCACACATCCTTTATAAAACAATATACATTTTTGCCTGCGTTCCATATTACGCTTGCTGGTAGCTGAGAAGGAAAACGTTGTATTGCCCTTGGCAACTCAGCGCTCAAGCTATCAGCAAACAGTCATGTCTGTAGTCATCCAAAGAAAATAAGGATGACTGAGAACTTCCTTTTCAAACAATTGGTTTACCGAACAACTGCAAATGTGAGCACAGGTTATAGTTTGTCTTGACTCTTATCCCAAATGCTGCTTGACAATGAAGATAAAAGATTCTAATTGTAAACCCTATTTTGTTTATTATTTCAGTTTGCAGAGATGTGTCAGTAACCAAATGGCATAGCCATGATGGGAACGGATGCATTTCTTTCGGATATATTTATGTTTTTTGCTCACTTGTGCTTTTTATTTTGATAACCTAATAATAAGTGTAAAGGCACACATACATAGTTTATGGAAAGCTGCGTGACACCCCTTATTCCCACCAGAAAATCCTAAACATATTAAACCAATGACCTATCATTCCTTGTCCAACAGCCCTGTACATCAACCAATCTAAGCAGTAGAGATGAGTGAGTACTATTCGAAACTCCCGTTTTGAATAGTACGCACCCATAGAAATGAATGGACGCAGCCAGTATGCAGGGGGTTAAGCGGCCAGCAAAGTCTGCATGCCGCTTCCATTCATTCCTATGGGTGTGTGCTATTCGAAACGGCCATTTCGAATAGTACTCGCTCATCTCTACTAAGCAGCAATGCTGTTCAAGTGAGCACAACTTCTGCCATCTAATGTCATGTTCATTGGTCACAAAGATTGTTTGCACCTCGGTCTCATCCCTTTAAGTGAGGAGAGGTCATCCATATTTTAGTTCCAGAAAACCTATTCAAAGAGAATGTATCCTGCTAACACTGGAGGGTAATGCTTTGAAGGGTAAATGAGAGGTTTGGCACACTTCCGGGGATAGGATACGAAATGTTAGGCCACTAACAATATCTTTTACTGTATGCAGAGGGATATTGAAGCCTACATTTTGCTCTGGGACTGCTGATTCAGAGAGGATCATGTGCTTTATAAAGCCTTTTTTCGCTTATTTTTTTGGGAAAATGCATTTTAAATATATTGTTACCACCATATTGGCTGGAAAAGCAGGCAAATATCACGTTACACAATGAAATACAGACATATGCCTACAACACTTTTATGAACAGAGAGAGGGACATTATTCTGCAACTCATTGTACATGAACTTGCCTTCCTAGGTTACACTGCTGCTTGGATTACTCCTACTATAGCACGTTGCCTTTATCCTAACAGGTACTGCTTGCTGTATATCTCCAGTCGTCATTCTATCAATGAGTCTTCCATTCTAATGTTCCAAATTGTTTTTGAGTAACAGAAAATACATGAGCTTTATTAGAAATGGAAAATACACCTGGTTCTACTCCATTTATATTCTTCATATTCAGTACCATTATGTAAGATGTCTATTATTTAATAGCTAATAATGACTTTATGTAAGAATGTCCTATATTACATATTTACAATCTAGTAGGTGACTGCAAAGGTGAAAGGTGAACAATTCCTACATTGAGCTGTGGGAGCAAACCACTAAATTGATAGTGGGTTTGTATTCTGCTCCCCGTATTTCGTGTTAACAGTGGAGACAAAATATTGGCTTGCTCTAAAGACACTAAGCACTAAGAGATTCTAAACACTATTTAGGATTTTCTATCCATACGAGATGAACCAACCAATAAAGAGGACCTCAACCACCTCCATCAACTCCAGTTCTTAGTATCTGTGTTGCTCCACCGATTCCAAAGCAGTTGGAATTTTCTTTCTAGCTCCCACCTTTTCTGAATAATCAATGCCGTTACTTTTGGTGCCTGTTGTGCTGATTAGGCTCTGAACTGTCAGGAGGGCAGTGCCATACAAGAGCAGAGAAGGGGAAATGGTGTAGAGTGCCAGGGGTCAGAATCACTGCTTGACTCCTCTATTTGACACCGCTCATCTGACTTAGAGACTAAATAACAAATCATGTACAAAATGGTGGGAGCAAAAAAAATAACTGTGCCAAAATCAGTGATGAGAAACCTATTAACACTATTATTCTCTAAGACTTGGTGAAGGAGAAAGGACCACTTTAAGCTTCATATTACAATTTTATTCTATCTTCAGGGCCGCAAGGTGGCTCAGTGGTTAGCACTGCAGCCTTGCAGCACTGGAGTCCTGGGCTTGAATTCCACTAGGAACAACATGTGCAAGGAGTTTGTATGTTCTTCCCGTGTTTGAGTGGATTTCCTGCCAATCTACAAAGATATACTAATAGGAAAAAAAAAATGTACATTGTGACCCCTATTTGGGGCTTATAATTTTCATTTTAAAAACAATCTATCTTTATATCATAGTTGAGAGTATTTTGACCGAGTAATAGATATCTCCAATATTCCACATATTATTTCCTATCCTCTCTGTTTGCAAGCATGTTTTGTATTAGAAACCATAATGCCACTATTAAACATTCACAATCACATGCAGCCTGTAAGTGGTTACATTTGTAGTCATGTTAATGTGTTCTGTACTAATGTTTATCACCAGCTAATATTTCTGATCTAGAGAAATCAATCATGAAATAATGTGAATACATAAAGCACAGTGTTTAGAAAGTGTGATATTAATAATAATGACATCTTATGTCAGGCAGCCAAATGCTATGGCGCAGATGTACCTGCAGTTTAGTTTCAAAGATTGGTGAAGGAGAAAAGATTTATGCGGTGGAATCTTATTCATTGTCTGAAGATTTATACTGTATACTGTACTATATGTCTTAGGATGTGTAATTTATAAGGATAGTAGGTTAGTCAGATAATAAAGTAATATGTGGCCTGTGCTTGTAATATCCATTTGATTTTATTTACCTTGCAACAACATATTCCGCAGCACTATACAATTTGTAGGATTAAAGTACAGACAAAAAGATACATTACAGAGAAATAGTCAATTCACATAATGGGATTGAGTGCCCTGCTCGCAAGATCTTACAATCTATGACTAGATATCCCTCTAAGCATGAGGAGGGGATAAGTATATTGTATAATAGGAGTACTCCGACTAATAAGCTGTGGTCACTAATATATCCTTACAACTATATATAGGCCCTTTATGAGGCTAACACACTGTGGGGTTAATCTTACATGATATATAGGATGCGTTATTTATAGTCATCATTCATTGAGTGTCTTCGCTGACATGTGCTACTCCTCAGACTCCATTTATTGTAGTCTGTCCATCTAGTGGACGCCAATGATTAAAGTGCACTTTTGTAATAGATGTACTTTTATGTATTGTTTCTATTACAAATAAAGACATAGTCCACACCGCTGTCTGCACAGAGACTCAAGCAGACATAAATTTGATTGTAGACACTTTGTAATAAATTTTAATGTATTCATGTTTCTGAACTAATAACATTGTTTAGCCTACAAATAATTTATAGCATTACAATGAGTACATGTTAGTAGCAAAAATGTATCTGGAAGACTAATACTTATTAATAATACATTATTAATCATACTTTTAAGTTATGGTCATTAATATATCATTTTAAATATTAATATCATGGCTTTAACATATATATATATATATATATATATATATATGTATATGTCTATATACTGTACACAGATCAGTTACAGCACATTATGTAAAATCTTATAGTATCACAGCTCTGCTCCTCTACATTGAAATTGCAATACTAAAAAGAAAAAGTCTTGGAATTATGAAAATCACAAGATTGATAAACATGTTAATGTTATGCAAATGTTAAAAATATGGAAACAAAATATGGGAAAAACCGTGGTGTAAATGCAGGTTTTCCTGCAACGCTTTTCACAGAACAAACCTCTGTGGACTTTCTGATTCATTCACACCTATAGGGAAATCGCCAGTGTTTCCATAGGTAAAATAGCTCATCAGCTGGAGAAGACCACCTGGGACCACCAACCTGAAAGTCAAGAACCTAATTAGCATATCGGGACCTGAGACTAATAAAAATTATTACTTGGGAATCGGTGGAGCAGCATCTATTGAAAGAAAGAGTTGGAGTTTGTGACGGTGGTAAAAATGGATTATGGTAGATCATATTTAAACCATTGGAGTCATCCTTACTAACTGCAAATACAAGCTGTGTTATCAGTGATAGGAAAAGAAGCAGTGCTTTATGTTGTTAAGATGGATGTCCCTTCCAGCAAAATATCTCAGAATGTAAATGAAAGAATCAGGGCAATGGTCCGAAGATGAATTATTAGAATGCGTGGCTGGGAACAAATCTAAAGTGAAAACATGGCCTCACTTACATTGAGCACATGTTAAGTCTCTTCAAGCACAAAAACGAAGTACATAGAAAAAGAAGACCAAAAGAAAGTAGTATGATACTGTATCTCATGTAGCCCGTAGCCAAAGGAAAAATTATATTGTTCGTAGAACTATCCCTGCAATGGTAACCTAGTTTGTATCCAGTCGTGTCATTAGTGAATGAGATTAAAGGGAGGTGACTGTTACTACAGAGCTTCTTTTCTACACCCTATTTACTTCTTCCGTAAGATGAGTGCTACTACATTTGGTTCATTGTGCTCTTCTATCTCTAGGGCCTTTACTGCCTCTTGCTTTACTTATCATATGGAAGCTGCAGTGTGTATTATAATGCATTCTCATATCCTGTGCTTTTGGTCCATTGCCCCTTACTAATGACAGAGAAAGATTCCTCCTTACAGCCACAGTGAATTCTTGATAGTGATGGTTACGGGTGATAAGGAGTTTAATCCTAGTGTGGTTAGGGTAATCTGTGGGTCTCCTTGGCTTATGGACCAGATGGAAGCTGCAATCACAATACTAATGCCAGTGCTTATGGGCTCCCTAAGGCTCCTGGGCCCCATTGTGACTGCACCTTCTGCACCCCCTTAAGTTATGCCCCTGCTTACAGCTATATAACAGAAGTCCTAAATGTTTACTTTCTGCAGATAAAAATCTGTCCTGATCATGTGATGATTGCATAGATGTAAGGCACATTACATCCAGAGTGTACATCCAGGTACTCTGGATCTGCCATACATATTCAGTAGGCTAGTATGCATGTGGTTACCCATCATGGTTTCCACACAGATCTGTGTTGGTAAGGGCGCTTTCACAATACGAAGATGTTGTGACAAATGTACATTTTTCCGACCATCTTGCACCCAAGGAGCACCTGTTTTCACTGATCATCCAAGCATTTGAGTGTAAAAAGGGTCCATGAAAACAGACAAAAATAGGACATGACCTATATCTTGACTGTCTGTTACAAGGAACATCAAAATAACGGTCATGTGAATACCCCTATTCGTTAGAAACTGATTTAAAGCTGCCATGTGAAGTCCATTAAAAACACAGACATCACACGATACATGACCATTATTCACTGTCATGTGAATATAGCTTAAGTGACAAGCCACTTATCTTTTTCTGAGATATGGATTTCAAATCTGCATTGGAAAGAAGCTATAATACATTAAAAATTCATTGTGTGAGCCCAACTTTATACACTTTTACAACATGGGTACACTTCCTACAAAATCATCCTTGAATATATAGAACGGAATAGGTGCAGCAGGTTTGTTGAAGATTGTCTTTTATTTTGAGTTGTTCATGAAGCTTTCTCATAGTTCACTGAGATCACTAATAACTTGTATTTGCAATGGAGAACATAAGAGGCACGGTCAACGTGAATACACTTGGGAAAGCAATGTAATTATAAGATTATAACTAGCAGATCAGACATATGTATGGATTATCACACCATTGATCTTATATTGTTTAATCTCAGTATGCGGTCAGACTGACACTTAAAGGACGATAATTCTGAAAAAGTAGAGTTAATGAATGGTTAGGCTAACAAAGCAAGGGTCATGGAGTCACGGCATGTAAAAGTGATTGCTTATATGGCATTAAAGTGCACTTTTTGGTGTCTGAATCAGAATCTATAATTGGTGTCCTACAGTATGTAAGACACCATTTGTATCTGACTTGTCCTTCCAAGATTCTCAGCTGTTCCATACAATTACTGAGCTACTAATGCTAAACTATTCTAACCATGACAATTAAACCACATAGCACAGGAAATGCAAATATATTAATCCCATTTATACAAACTCCTTGCAGATGTTGTTCTTTGCAGAATTTGAACCCAGGACTCCAGCACAGCAAGATTGCAGTGCTAACCAGTGAGCCACCATGCTGTGGTTTCTAATCATTGTCCAAAAATATTGTAGGTCATTTTACATAAAGGTGAATAGGTAGAATAACAATTTGCTCTACATTTTTACATGGAAACAAAAATCTGATGGTTGGTTGCACTCATTCAACCTGGTCATTCATATTAACCTTGGGAGAGCCATCATGTAGATCTCTGATCAGTGATGTGAAAACGTGTGCATATAATTCCACCATCAACATTAAAAAGTTAGGGAGCAGCTCAGTTTTTTTAAAAAAGAAAAGAACAGTAAGTGGCCACATGTGGAGGAGACTGCAGAGGATGGGGTAGCAGTGGCGAAGTCTCCCACCTAATGGCGGTTGGAGTGCCCTCTATGTAGGTGCAGAGTTAAGAACTCTGGAGACAGCTGGAAAGGCACAAACAACTGATATTTCTTTTACTACAGTTTTAGCAAGACACTTGAACAGTTAGTAAGAACAATGAACTCACAAGATGAGGTCTCTCTCAAAGTGTACTCTTTTCTCTTTCTCTTTAGTTTCAGTAGAAATACCTCCAATTTACCAAATGTTGCTGAACCTGTCCTGAAACTCAAAGGTTCAATAATGGCTATGAGGTCCATTCAGAACTTATCCTCGCACTCTGTGATACAAATATAACTACGAAAACTGAGCAGAGCAATATATCTCATCTCTGGCTTGACTGCTTAGAGTTATCAAAGCTAGATTGTAGCTACCAGATTTAGTTCAGCCTTACTAAATGCTCTAGCTTGCACACTAACAGCATGGTGGCTCAATAGTTAGCAATGAATCTGACCAAGGACAACATCTTCATTGAGTTCATATGTTCTCCCCATGTTTGTGCGAGCCTCCTCTTGGCACTTCAGTTTAGTTTAACACTCCAAAGACACACTGATAGGGAATTTAGATGATAAACCTTACCTAGCTTGGTGCTATATATAAGCAAAGGTAAACTAATAAATTAACACCGTCTCCTCTCCTCTACTAGAAATCTGAAGGCTTGTTTCATCTACCTTGTTTGCTTCCTTATTGTAATCTTACAGTACAATACAACAAGGTTAAAACAATAAATAAAAACATACAATAAAGTACAAATTCACAAAACATCTGCTAACACTTTAGCACTGTTCCACTTGGACACTTCACATGGCTCTCCCTTCCTCAGTGCTATATGTGCCCAGAATACAGTTGTCAATATCAGATGGATAGTTGACATGTAAGCTATGAATCTTCTAGCTTCATTTTCTGCAGGCTGTACAACTAGCGAGATGGTAAATTAAAGAATAGTCATAATTTGTAACATTACAATTTTATTTAAATGCACCTGTAATTTAACATACCATCTGAGATGTTATAGAGACATGTACAAAATGTATATTCTAAAGCCCGGTACATTATAGTCTATAAGGTCTGTGAGGTTTCCTAGCTAACCGCTTTTTAATTCGTATAGGTTTCGGTTCAGGAGGTCCCCAAGCAGAATCCCCGAATGGAATACCGAACGCAGATGGGAACTGGGACTTAGTTGTCAATTGCTGGAATACAGGGGTAGACATTCTCAGTTTAATGCTGTGCTTCTTCAGTTCCCACTGAGGGGTTAGCCATGCACTGTATTTAGTCCCCATGGTGCGACTATTAAAGTATTATCTTATCTTATCTTATTTGCTTCATACTTTCTAAGGCTTGCAGACAGTTCTAAAAGGATATCCGAACAATGCAGATTAGGGGGGAAAGAAGAGAGCAGAATGCTAAACGATTCAAATGTATAAAGCCACATTGTTATTTAGTGAGGCTCTTAGGAAGTCATTCTGTGAATGTGATATCACAGATTTACTATCTATAAAATAATGCATACTGATCCATAAATAACAAGTTATAATTAATCTTTTCCCATAAAGCTCTATATCAGTCCATTATTCCTGCAGATTGCATTGCATTGCATTTTCTGATACCCAATTATCATTAAGTTATATGTTCCATTACAGACAATTATTCCCCCATCCAGTCCAGAGGATAGGGAATATCGGTCACATCACTGGGGGTCCGACTACTGGGTCCTCTAGAGGTCAGAACAATGAGGGACTAAATATCACCTTGCATCCTCTTTGTGAATGAAGTATCAGTGCACTTGCATGACTGGGGTTCAGCAGCCCCATAGAGGTGAATGTCGTCAGTCACGCAAACGCACTGATGCTTCATTCACAGTGGTCGGACCCCAGCAATGTGCCACTTTTTCCCTATTCTAAGTATCTCAATCTCCCATGGTTCTGCTGAACAATACATAGATCATCACTCATTGGATCCTAAATTATACTCATTAGAATGTTGTCTAGGGACTGGATTGTTGTTTTACGAATATTTCAGAATTTTACAAATGTTAACTTAGTGGATGTTGCTAAAAGTCAGAATATTATATATTATTTTTCACACAAAAAAATGCAACTGTATCGTGTATACACACACTGGATCATGCTGTTCACAGTGGAATAATACAGAAACATGGTTCATTCACTGATATAAAACCATTTATAGATTTCCCGAGGAATGCTAAATTTATCTAAAACTACAAGAATTAAAATAGATATCACACCTGGGTAAAAAAAAAGACGAAACGCGAGTGTCTGTAGTCTAAGTGCTATTACAAGTTGTCAGACCCGGGGTGAGAATTGGGCATTAACATGCTTAAAGAAACCATGAATACATTTGCTATAACTGAAATAAAGATTCTTTTCTAGCTTTCATATCAAGTTAACTTGACATACTTGTAAGTGTGCATGTGACATATAGCACATGGCCTGAAAGATTGTGCCAAAAAATGAATACTTCTCAATTTACTTCCTGTCATACAATACAACGCTTGTTTCTTTGAGTCGTGCCAACGATACATTTGATCTATCAATAAATATAAAACAGCTGACATTAACAAATACATTTTTTCTATAGAAAAATGTGCTGATTATTGATCAGTAAAACTGAGAAATTGAGATTTGGGGAAATTTTTAACAAATGAGGGTGTTAAAGAAGACGTAGACGTTTCCAATCGCATTGCGTTTTGCGTGCTCCCAGATGGAGTGACTGCTCATATATAGACCCTAGTTTGGAGTATAGCCACATTCCTAAGTAGTGTTAATTCAGGACTCAACAAGAATCACAATAAGAACACTTGATAACAATACCATGTTTGTTTATTGTCAACAGCTATAAAGCTTTTTAACTTGAAGCCACCTTTTCGTATGCAATGGTTATTTGAGCTCCAAGCACCTTTTCCCATGACTCCGTACTAATATAAAGCCATTAATCTTTGAAGTGCCTGCCATTCTTGTTGTAACTCATGGATACTGTAATGTGGTATGTATTTGTCTTGCGTTAACTCTTTCAGATTCAGAAGAATGACTGTATATGTCTTTATCAATAGAAATAAAATGCATTAGGGTCTCTAGCCTTAACAGCCAAGCACTTCTTTGAAGATAATGAAATAAATGACTAATGTTTCCCGAGGCTAAGGCTGTATAATACAATATAATGCTGAATGAATATCTAGATGACAGTCATTCTATATAGCAACAAAACAGGAGTGTTTACCGACCCAACTAAAGGAGAAATAAAGGCAGTCTGTGTACAAAGAGAACGTTGATGTCTCAATCTAGGGGTTTGCACATCATGGTCGTATCTGAATGTGGGCAGGTAATACACAATAATTAACTCTTAAAGTGAATTGATAATCTTGGTTTATATGTTAGAAAACTGTATTTGTATAATTCCATTTCATGAGCAGTTACAGAGAAAAGCCCATCATCAGATTATGGACATTGTTTATGACATTCTCTATTGAGAAAATGTAGTAACTATCCAAGGCACATGTATTATATTGTTGGAGAAGATCCTATACCCTAAATCTCTCCCAATTGTGACAGTTACTTAGAAGCTAAGCAGCCACCATAGTCCCTAACACCTCAGTCAAAAATGTCCCAAGCACCATTTTCCCAGTGACGCATGGGAGCCACTATTTTGATTTGGGGAGTCATCTATAGACATGACAGTTGGAAGCCTATTGAATAGATTTATCAAAAGGTATACCTGGCCTCGCAAAAAAGATGCCATATGTATCCTCATACATGGAAATATATGTATATTAAAAGATTACAAGTGTCAGAATATGGTGACTCCAAGGCATTTTTTTTTTAAGTTTTGATTTTATTAACGGAATTAAAATGTAAAGAAAAACTCTATAAATTTAGTATCCCTATCATCATACTGACAATTTGGCCACATAGTGAACGCCTTAAAAACAAAGTCTGTACGAATGTCATGTGAACGCAGTTTTTCTCTAATTCCTCTTCATTCTTAATATTTTTCCAGCTTCACAGTCCATCATATGACATAGTAGGTATAATCTAGTTTTATTGAATTTTTTAAATGAAGCAAAACAGTAATAGAACATAACATGCAGGGAAAAGCAAATAAGAACCATGTCATAAGCCATTACATAGGCAAATAACCAAATGAAAGACAGGCATATCAAGGGGAAAACAAGTCAAAAACAATCAAGAGATAAAGTGTAAGACAATAAGGAAACAAAGACAAGGGAGAACAAGTCACAAATAGGAAACTCTAGGAAGGAGAGGGGGAGAATCCAGGAGGAGGGGGAGCGAAGGTCGCCAGGGCGACAGAGGGGGTCTCACAAGGACAGGATGGCTTATGTGAAGAGGTTGGAAAACTCCAAAGACTCCT
Organism: Leptodactylus fuscus; assembly: GCF_031893055.1. NCBI lineage: Eukaryota > Metazoa > Chordata > Amphibia > Anura > Leptodactylidae > Leptodactylus > Leptodactylus fuscus. The sequence goes on from NC_134269.1 coordinate 151,442,522, forward strand.
GGAACACAACCCATGGCCGCCAGAGGGCTTCAAACTTAGAGGAGTCTGCGGAGTCCTCCGTATCCTCCTGATGAGAAGAAACTCCTGTAGCCATATTGCTATGCCAGTGCTGGGGAATAACCACCTTGTTGGTCGTGAGGAAATGACACAGGAGATCTCCCTTAACCTTGGATACCTTACCCAGGATAAGGGAGAGGAGAGCCAGTTGGGGAGAGGGAACCAGGGAGTGACCACTAACTGTTGCATATAGAGAAAACACAGAAGACCAAAAGGACTGGATCTCCCTGCAGTCCAACCAAATGTGTAAGAAAGAGCCCACAGCGGAACCACAGCGCCAACAAGCACCAGATACAATAGGCTAAAACTTGTGAAGAAGGACTGGGCAATGGTATTAGCAGGATAGGATCTTAAAATTATTTTCCTGGGCACTACAGGGCAGTGACAATTTATGAGCAAACAGGAAGGAACAAGTCCAGTCAGCAGGAAAGAGATGCAAGCTGAGGTCCCTGTCCAAAAGTCTGGTATAGGGGGTGGTCTGGGGTAGCAGCCATCAAAAGGATGTTGTAGAGGAGCGAGAGGGTACATGTTGGAGCCCTGGTCTAGAGGAGGATACTCTTCAAGGTGGTGGGAGTAGAAGAGAGCAGAGGCAGCATGGAGAACTTGCGAGAAAGGCAGTTAATTGGTTGTACTTCAACCAAGAAAGCGGGGTGTCAAGAGTAGATGCACGTAGCTGGCTGAAGGAGAGAAATGGAAATCATACCTAAGCTAACGTCATCGAGTCCTAACGTCATGAACTCCTAACATGGAGTTCCGAAAAAGAGGGCTCAGGGGACCAGGGACCTTAACCAGTGAGGCGGTCCTGCACACAAAGTCCCAGACAGACAGGAAATGTGAGGCGAAAAGCAAGAGTCATGCCAAATTTGGACGATAATGTGAGGGGATCCACAGCAAGGAAGGTGAGCAGAGAGGAGGTCTGCCCCTATGTCTGCCTCTACTGTTTTTCCTAAGCCCTGTATCGCCAGTCAAAGAGGTGCAAGACCCGCTCCTCCATTGTTCTTGTACCAGGTGAGGGTCCTAAATTTCAAGCTGCTGCGAGAGGAGCCCCAAACAAAACAATCAAATGATATAGTAAGTGGTACCACTATGAAATATAATTAACATACTTTTAGCGGGAAAAAAATAAGTTATGGCTATTGGAAGGCATGGAGTAAAAAAACAAATATCGAAAATCAAAAAAATGCCCACAGCCAGAAGAGGGTAAGCATATAAACATAGAGATTTTCCAATATTAACCAAAACATCCAGTGTTGCCCAGTGCAATATATAGGGAATAGGAACACATCAATTACACACATTTAACATATTACACATTTTATTAAACACAATTATTATTAGATTTCTAGTTAAAGCAGTTCACAATGAAAAAAAAAAATTCACAATAAAGGCACAACCTATGATTAAAATACCAGGCACTCCTTCTCACCTTAGGTTTTCGTAGTCTGAGATCCTCCTCCCTGCTTTTGGCATGGTCTATTTTACAGTAGGGGGAGTGTCTCTGGCTACTAAACCAGAGTGTTCATAGAGTAGTCTGAGAAGTTGGTCACTTTGGAAGGATCACACCAGAATGATGAAAATTGATTTGCACTGTGCATTATGTATTCATTGTGATTTTTCTTACTGTGAACTGGTGGGTTGTTATAAGGAGCATTTACATAAGTAAAGGGGTTGTCCAGGATTAGAAAAAGAAATTGGTTTTCTAATCCTGGACAACCCCTTTAACTTACAGTATGGTAACATGACCGTCTTTCCATTCTATTTATACTGTGCTGCTTATTTATATTGCTGGAAGACATTTAATTACTATTATTTTCTATATATCTTTGCATTTTTGAGCAGGGATATATTCACCCTTTGTGAATTCTGCTCTGTTGCTTGGTAACCTGTAAGTCTTATACATAGGTAATGATTAAATGACTATGTAGACGGGTCTATGAAACTCTTATAATCTATCTTTCCATTTATTCATATTGCACTGTGCTAATAGTCCTGGAAAGGCAGACTTAACTGGAGGGCTCAGGTAAACTAAATTTCTAGGAATATAAGATTACCAAATTTAATTTGCTCCAGCTAATGTGATATCCATCTGAAAGAGCTTGAGAGAATGATTCACTCTTCCAAACTGAATCCATACCTAATGAATGGCGTGGGCCAGCTTCCTGTGAGTTCATCGTATGCTGCAAACAGGGATGAAAATGTTAAACTACTTACCTGCTTTACGAAGACACTTTTACATACTTGGATGAGAGATTTAAAAAGGTTAAATAATGGGATTCCCATAACAATACAAGCACGATGTGTGGATGTTATGTGTGGTTTTGCTGTCTTGTTTTTCTAGAAATATGAAATGGTACTCTTTTTATGGAAGTATTTAAAAACCTGCACTATTAGGAACTGGTCCAATGGTCATGGAAAAACTGTACTGGAAGAAACAAACACACAATTCTATTGCCCTGCGTGAAAAACTTGACATCATAATGGGGATTCATTTTATTTGCCATGATTGGACTAAAATGACACATGTTATGATATGGTAAGAACCAACTATCAGAACTCTATAGGTTATACTTTTAATATGGTGTATGTACAATGTGTAAAGGAGACTACTGTAGCTTCCTTATATATTATCATTAATAGAGATGAGCGAACACTAAAATGTTCGAGGTTCGAAATTCGATTCGAACAGCCGCTCAATGTTCGTGTGTTCGAATGGGTTTCGAACCCCATTATAGTCTATGGGGAACAGATACTCGTTAAGGGGGAAACCCAAATCCGTGTCTGGAGGGTCACCAAGTCCACTATGACACCCCAGGAAATGATGCCAACACCTCTGGAATGACACTGGGACAGCAGGGGAAGCATGTCTGGGGGCATCTAACACACCAAAGACCCTCTATTACCCCAACATCACAGCCTAACAACTACACACTTTACACACTCAATACCACATCTCTGACAGTAGGAAAACACCTTGAAACATGTGTATTTGGCACTTGCAGTGAGGAGAGCTTGTCACCAGCAGTGAATTTGGCCCTTGTAGTAAGTTGAGGTTGGCACCAACATTTGTTTTGAAAATCAGGGTGGATTGAGCCTCTAACCAGCAGAGTTTGGGCAAATTCATGGTGGAGGGAGCCTCTAAACACCCCAGTTTGGGCAAATTCATGGTGGAGGGAGCCTCTAAAAACCCCAGTTTGGACCAATTCATGGTGGAGGGAGCCTCTAACCAGCCCAGTGTGGGCAAATTCATGGTGGAGGGAGCCTCTAAAAAACCCAGTTTGGACCAATTCATGGTGGAGGGAGCCTCTAACCAGCCCAGTTTGGGCAAATTCATGGTGGAGGGAGCCTCTAAACAGCCCAGTTTGGGCAAATTCATGGTGGAGGGAGCCTCTAACCAGCCCAGTTTGGACCAATTAATGGTGGAGGGAGCCGCTAAACAGCCCAGTTTGGACCAATTCATGGTGGAGGGAGCCTCTAAAAACCCCAGTTTGGACCAATTCATGGTGGAGGGAGCCTCTAAAAAACCCAGTTTGGACCAATTCATGGTGGAGGGAGCCTCTAACCAGCCCAGTTTGGACCAATTAATGGTGGAGGGAGCCTCTAAACAGCCAAGTTTGGACCAATTCATGGTGGAGAGAGCCTCTAAAAACCCCAGTTTGGACCAATTCATGGTGGAGGGAGCCTCTAACCAGCCCAGTTTGGGCAAATTCATGGTGGAGGGAGCCTCTAAACAGCCCAGTTTGGGCAAATTCATGGTGGAGGGAGCCTCTAAACAGCCCAGTTTGGGCAAATTCATGGTGGAGGGAGCCTCTAAAAACCCCAGTTTGGACCAATTCATGGTGGAGGGAGCCTCTAAAAACCCCAGTTTGGACCAATTCATGGTGGAGGGAGCCTCTAAAAAACCCAGTTTGGACCAATTCATGGTGGAGGGAGCCTCTAAACAGCCCAGTTTGGGCAAATTCATGGTGGAGGGAGCCTCTAAAAACCCCAGTTTGGACCAATTCATGGTGGAGGGAGCCTCTAAAAACCCCAGTTTGGACCAATTCATGGTGGAGGGAGCCTCTAAAAACCCCAGTTTGGACCAATTCATGGTGGAGGGAGCCTCTAAAAAACCCAGTTTGGACCAATTCATGGTGGAGGGAGCCTCTAACCAGCCCAGTTTGGACCAATTCATGGTGGAGGGAGCCTCTAAAAACCCCAGTTTGGACCAATTCATGGTGGAGGGAGCCTCTAAACAGCCCAGTTTGGACCAATTCATGGTGGAGGGAGCCTCTAAAAACCCCAATTTGGACCAATTCATGGTGGAGGGAGCCTCTAACCAGCCCAGTTTGGACCAATTCATGGTGGAGGGAGCCTCTAACCAGCCCAGTTTGGGCAAATTCATGGTGGAGGGAGCCTCTAAAAACCCCAATTTGGACCAATTCATGGTGGAGGGAGCCTCTAAACAGCCCAGTTTTGGCAAATTCATGGTGGAGGGAGCCTCTAAAAACCCCAGTTTGGACCAATTCATGGTGGAGGGAGCCTCTAACCAGCCCAGTTTGGGCAAATTCATGGTGGAGGGAGCCTCTAACCAGCAGAGTTGTGGGAAAGCAGGGTGGAGGGAGCCTCTAACCAGCAGAGTTGGTGGAAATCAGGGTGGAGGGAGCCTCTAACCAGCAGAGTTGGGGGAAATCATGTTGGAGGGAGCCTAGTATTAGCAGAATTGTGCAACGCTTATGGTGGATGAGTATGAGGATGCGGAGGAATTGGAGAGGTTGAGTACAGACATGAAGTTTCATGTTGGGGTGCTTTACACAGGTGGGCACAAAAATGAAGGCTCTATCCAGTGGTGGTTCATTTTTATCAAAGTGAGCCGGTCGGCACTCTCAGCTGACAGACGGGTGCGCTTGTCAGTGATGATGCCACCGGCTGCACTGAACACCCTCTCAGATAGGACGCTGGCGGCAGGACAGGACAGCACCTCCAAGGCATATAGGGCAAGTTCAAGCCACAGGTCCAACTTCGACACCCAATACGTGTAGGGCGCAGAGGGGTCGGAGAGGACAGGGCTGTGGTCGGAAAGGTATTCCCGCAACATGCGCCTATACTTCTCACGCCTGGTGACACTAGGACCCTCCGTGGCGGCACTTTGGTGAGGGGGTGCCATCAAGGTGTCCCAGACCTTAGACAGTGTGCCCCTCGTTTGTGTGGACCAGTGAGAACTTGGTTGCCTACTGGAGGAACTGCCCTCCCTGCCGCCAACGTCACATGCTGGAAACATCTCCATCATATTCTGCACCAATTGCCTGTGGCAAGCATTGATGCGATTGGCCCTCCCCTCTACCGGAATAAAAGACGAGATGTTGTTTTTATACCGGGGGTCAAGGATAGCAAAGATCCAGTACTGGTTGTCCTCCATGATTTTGACAATACGCTTGTCGGTTGTAAAGCACCCCAACATGAACTCAGCCATGTCTGCCACAGTGTTAGTTGGCATGACTCCTCTGGCCCCACCGGAAAGTTCAATCTCCATTTCCTCCTCATCCTCCATGTCTACCCATCCGCGCTGCAACAATGGGACGATTCGAAGTTGCCCGGAAGCCTCCTGTATCACCATCACATCATCGGACAACTCTTCTTCCTCCTCCTCCTCCTCCTCCTCCTCCTCCTCCATTAAATGCAGTGAAGCGGACAGATGTGTGGACCTACTCTCCAGCTGTGACGGATCGGATGCTATCCCTAACTCCTCTGTGTGATCTGAGTTATCCCTGATGTCAATCAGGGATTCTCTCAGAACACACAAGAGCGGGATTGTAAGGCTCACCATCGCATCCTCAGAGCTCACCCTCCTTGTGGACTCCTCAAAGACCCGTAGGATGTCACAAAGGTCTCTCATCCATGGCCACTCATGGATGTGAAACTGAGGCAGCTGACTTTGTGGCACCCTAGGGTTTTGTAGCTGGTATTCCATCAAAGGTCTCTGCTGCTCAACCACTCTATTCAACATCTGAAACGTTGAGTTCCAGCGTGTGGGGACGTCGCACAAAAGCCGGTGTTGTGGCACATGCAGGCGTTGCTGGAGAGATTTTAAGCTAGCAGCAGCTACTGTCGACTTGCGAAAGTGGGCGCACATGCGCCGCACTTTCACCAGTAGCTCTGGAACATTGGGGTAGCTCTTTAGGAAACGTTGCACCACTAGGTTGAAGACGTGGGCCAGGCATGGAACATGTTGGAGTCCGGCAAGCTCCAGAGCTGCTACCAGGTTCCAGCCGTTATCACAAACGACCATGCCTGGGCCCAGGTGCAGCGGCTCAAACCATATTGCCGCCTCATCGAGGAGGGCATCCCTCACCTCGGAGGCAGTGTGCTGTCTGTCCCCCAAGCTGATCAGCTTCAGCACAGCCTGCTGACGTCTACCAACGCCAGTGCTGCAACGTTTCCAACTCGTAGCTGGGGTCAATCTAACAGCGGAGGAGGAGGCGGTGGCGGAGGAGGAGGCGGTGGCGGAGGAGGAGGCGGTAAAGGAGGAGGAGGAGGGGGGTGTTCTTCTCGTGTCCCTGCCAGGAATGTTAGGCGGGGAGACGAGGTACACCGGGCCAGTTTGGGAAGCAGTCCCAGCCTCAACTACATTCACCCAGTGTGCCGTCAGTGAAATGTAGCGTCCCTGTCCGCATGCACTTGTCCACGCGTCGGTGGTCAAGTGGACCTTTGTGCAAAGCGCGGAACTAAGGGCCCGCCTGATGTTGAGTGACACGTGCTGGTGCAAGGCGGGGACGGCACACCGGGAGAAGTAGTGACGGCTAGGGACGGCATAGCGAGGTGCCGCAGTTGCCATCAGGTCCAGGAAGGCGGGAGTTTCAACAAGCCGGAACGCCAACATCTCCTGGGCCAGCAGTTTAGCGATGTTGGCGTTCAAGGCTTGCGCGTGTGGGTGGTTAGCAGTGTATTTCTGCCGCCGCTCCAATGTCTGAGAGATGGTGGGTTGTTGTAAAGAAACGCCTGATGGTGCCTTTGATGGTGCAGGAGAAGGAGATAAGACAGGACCAGGGGAGGATGAGGTAGAAGTCAACAAAGTGGCGGAGGCAGATGAAGTGGTGTCCTGGCTCGTCCTCTGGAGTGCATCGCCAGCACAGTCAGCAGTGGCAGTGGCAGAGGCAGAGGCAGTGGCAGAGGCAGTGGCAGTGGCGTGAACGGCAGGCGGCCTTTGTCCTGCCGTTGCTGCCTGCCACTGATTCCAGTGCTTGGATTCCAAATGACGGCGCATTGAAGTGGTGGACAGGTTGCTCTTCTCAGAGCCCCTAATCAATTTCGAGAGGCAAATTGTGCAGACAACACTATATCTGTCCTCGGCGCATTCCTTGAAAAAACTCCACACCTTCGAGAAACGTGCCCTTGAGGTGGGAGTTTTTCGGGGCTGGGTACGAACTGGAACATCTTGGGAGATTCCGGGTGTGGCCTGGCTTCGCCTAAGCTGCTGACCTCTGCCTCTGCCTCTAGCTACCCTTTTTGGTGCTGCACCTTCCTCAACATCCACACTACTTTCCCCGCTTGACATCCCCCCTGTCCAGGTCGGGTCAGTGTCCTCATCATCCACCACTTCCTCTTCCAACTCCTGTCTCATCTCCTCCTCCCGCACAATGCGCCGGTCAACTGGATGCCCTGACGGCAACTGCGTCACATCATCGTCGATGAGGGTGGGTTGCTGGTCATCCACCACCAAATCGAACGGAGATGGAGGAGACTCTAGTGTTTGAGCATCTGGACACAGATGCTCCTCTGTTAGGTTCGTGGAATCGTGACGTGGAGAGGCAGGTTGAGGGACAATGAAAGGAGCGGAGAACAGCTCTGGGGAGCAGGGACAGTTTGGGTTATTGTTCTGTAAAGCTTCGGAATTTTGGGAGGAAGGAAGACAAGACTGTTGGGTAATAGGAGGAGAGGAGGCAGAGTCTGACTGGCTGCTGGACAATGTGCTGTAAGCGTTCTCTGACAGCCATTGCAAGACCTGTTCCTGGTTCTTGGGCCTACTAAGGTTTGTACCCTGCAGTTTAGTTAATGTGGCAAGCAACCCTGGCACTGTGGAGTGGCGCAATGCTTGCTGCCCCACAGGAGTAGGCACGGGACGCCCTGTGGCTTCACTGCTACCTTGCTCCCCAGAACCATTCCCCCGACCTCGCCCACGGCCTCGTCCACGTCCCTTTCCGGGAGCCTTGCGCATTTTGAATTCCTAGTTAGAAATTGGCACTGTATACCAGTAGTAAAAATTGTGGGTGCACGTAACCCCAATATATTCTTTGAATTACCAGTCAGAAACTGGCACTATATGGCAGTAGCAAGAAATGAGGGTATTTGTATTCCCAATATACTCTTTGAATTCCCAGTCAGACAATGGCACTGTATACCAGTAGTAAAAATTGTGGGTGCACGTAACCCCAATATATTCTTTGAATTACCAGTCAGAAACTGGCACTATATGGCAGTAGCAAGAAATGAGGGTATTTGTATTCCCAATATATTCTTTGAATTCCCAGTCAGACAATGGCACTGTATACCAGTAGTAAAAATTGTGGGTGCACGTAACCCCAATATATTCTTTGAATTCCCAGTCAGACACTGGCACTATATGGCAGTAGCAAGAAATGAGGGTATTTGTATTCCCAATATATTCTTTGAATTCCCAGTCAGACAATGGCACTGTATACCAGTAGTAAAAATTGTGGGTGCACGTAACCCCAATATATTCTTTGAATTCCCAGTCAGACACTGGCACTATATGGCAGTAGCAAGAAATGAGGGTATTTGTATTCCCAATATATTCTTTGAATTCCCAGTCAGACAATGGCACTGTATACCAGTAGTAAAAATTGTGGGTGCACGTAACCCCAATATATTCTTTGAATTACCAGTCAGAAACTGGCACTATATGGCAGTAGCAAGAAATGAGGGTATTTGTATTCCCAATATATTCTTTGAATTCCCAGTCAGACAATGGCACTGTATACCAGTAGTAAAAATTGTGGGTGCACGTAACCACAATATATTCTTTGAATTACCAGTCAGAAACTGGCACTATATGGCAGTAGCAAGAAATGAGGGTATTTATAACCCCAATATATTCTTTGAATTCCCAGTCAGACAATGGCACTGTATACCAGTAGTAAAAATTGTGGGTGCACGTAACCCCAATATATTCTTTGAATTCCCAGTCAGACACTGGCACTATATGGCAGTAGCAAGAAATGAGGGTATTTGTATTCCCAATATATTCTTTGAATTCCCAGTCAGACAATGGCACTGTATACCAGTAGTAAAAATTGTGGGTGCACGTAACCCCAATATATTCTTTGAATTACCAGTCAGAAACTGGCACTATATGGCAGTAGCAAGAAATGAGGGTATTTATAACCCCAATATATTCTTTGAATTCCCAGTCAGACAATGGCACTGTATACCAGTAGTAAAAATTGTGGGTGTATATAGCCCCAATTCTATTGCTAGGGGACTTGCAGGGTATTTCTGGGGTGAAGGTGGGGGGGCACACCGTTGGAACGGGTATCGGGGTATATATCGGGTATACGGGAATACACTGACAGTGTATTCCATTCAGGATCCTGGGAAAGCTGGGTTGCGGCGATTGAGCCCGTCAGTGCCACGTTACACTGACAAGCTTCTCCCTGGAATTTAGCTCTTACAAGAGCTGTTGTGGTTGTCTTCTCCTTCCTATCCTAGCCTGTCCCTGCCTACCCAGAATCTAAGCCCTAGCTAGCTGGACGGAAACCTCCGTCCTCGGTGAATTGCAAGCTCAGAATGACGCGAACCTGGGCGGCGCTGTTCTTTTAAATTAGAGGTCACATGTTTTCGGCAGCCAATGGGTTTTGCCTACTTTTCTCAACGTCACCGGTGTCGTAGTTCCTGTCCCACCTACCCTGCGCTGTTATTGGAGCAAAAAAGGCGCCAGGGAAGGTGGGAGGGGAATCGAGTAATGGCGCACTTTACCACGCGGTGTTCGATTCGATTCGAACATGCCGAACAGCCTAATATCCGATCGAACATGAGTTCGATAGAACACTGTTCGCTCATCTCTAATCATTAACATTGGTGTTCTCTTCCCTAAAGAGGTTGTCCAAGATTATATATATATATATATATATATATATATATATATATATATATATATATATATATATATATATATATATATATAAAACTCCTGGAGTGTTATTTTGTTTGTTCTTTTTTCATGATTCTGTCATTTTTCCTCAGAATTCAGTGATTCCATAATTTATTCCCTGCGCTTGTTCTAAAAATCTAACTGCTACTGGCTGCCACAATTATTTTTCTTGATTTCTTTCAGTGTTTCTTAAAGACAGAAAGTTGCCACTTGAAATGCCTTTAGTTTTTTTTCATGGCTGTGATCTGCTTTTTTTCTGCAAAATTAAACAACTGAAGGAACATCCTCATGGACTGATGATTCCATAATTTTTGTCAGGAGTTGTATATACATATATACATATATATATCTTAGGTCAAGGAAAACTGAAAAAAACATGCTTACCTGTCCCCAGCATGGTCTAGTTCTGCTGCTCAGCTCACTTGCTTTGCAAGACTTTTTTTTTTTTTTTTAATGTAGATTGTGAGCCCCATATAGGGATCACAATGTACTTTTTTTTTTCCTATCAGTATGTCTTTGTAGAATGGGAGGAAATCCACGCAAACACGGGGAGAACATACAAACTCCTTGCAGATGTTGTTCCTGGTGGGATTCAAACTCAGGAATCCAGTGCTGCAAGGCTGCAGTGCTAACTACTGAGCCACCATGTTGCCCTGCTGTTTTGCAAGAAGCTTCTACCACACTATGATGTCCCGTGTCCCTTTCCTTAGGCTGCTGATTGGCCTCAGTGGTCACATGTGTTGAAGACTTTCTCTAGAAGAAAATACCGGAGCAGTAGAACCAGACCGTGCTGGGAGACCACGGGCACTGATGAGTATGGGTTTTTGTTTTCTTTTCCTTCACTTTTTTCTCCTCAAATAACCCCTTTGAATGAGACACCGAAAAAATTATCTTGTAAAACTCTTGTGTAATTTACTAAGAAACCTATAAGAATTCCAACATATTCACACTCCCCACATCTTCACAAGTTGTCAAACAGACTGATATTAGAAGCATGAAATTAAAACATACAACTATGTAGGTAGGGAAGATAACACTTAATTCCTTACATATCAACAGCATAACTATGACTGAATTCATGTGGACCTTCCCGTATGCTGGGTGTACATCTTTATCAGAATAACAACAGGGTTATTGTGGTCAGAAGTTTGACTTCATGCAATAACCATAAGACTGGTAAATGTATGATCTAAAAAATGTAAGAGATAAAACATATGCTCCAATTTTGCACTCCCACTACAATTTGTATTCCCTGGTCATTGGAAAGGTATAACATGTGAATTGTAGTAAGTTGTTTTTCTTATTGATGGTTGTATGTGTGTCTAGTCCCATCTGGTCTTCACTAAAGATGAGCGAGTAGTGTTCGATCGAATACTATGGTATTCGAAATACTCGTACTTGATCGAACACTACTAGCTGTTCGAAGACAAACAGACACTAGGTGTTCTTGCTTTACATCACAGTGATTCTATATGGGTAAGATGGCATATTTCCTCTTGATGTAGACCTATCCTTATTGTATTATGTGTGCATTATACCTGCGGCTCTGCCTCCCTGATGACAATATGTTGTAAACATGGGTTTATCCCTGTTCCTGCTTCGGAAATACATATTATTGGTCATTTTCTGACTTTATGTGGAATTAAGGAGAGTGTTCTTTCTGCAATCAGGATATTATGACTCTATACATGCTTAGTCAATACTAGGAGAGTAGTTTAGCTGCATTCGGGTAGTGTGATTATTTAATAAATTGTTTGTGGAGGTTGCATCAGGTGTAGTTCATCTTACTATATATATATATGTGCAATACTATTTCACTAAGATTCATCTATGTGTACTGTTTTATACGGTGTTTTGCATCTGTCCAGTATATGTGTATTTCTCTATATTGATGTATATAATTTTTAACATTGTGTTAATAAAGGTATATATTTTTTATACTTGAACCTGTAGTCGGATATGTTGAGTGTCAATAACCATCTGGCCTGTTCCAGTTTTGTGTTTGTATATCTATGTTTGTGGTTTAAGACATGCTAGGTTTGAAGGGCTTAATGAGGGAGGGAGGTAGGATTGAATTATGATGGGTTATACCTATTCCTCCAATAGACGTGCTATACTTTTGGTATATTTGTTCGAAGTTTAAGGTTCGATGCAGAACCAGCGTTGATTGGCAGAATGCTATACATTCTGCCAATCAACGCTGGTTCTTCTCTTACCTTTCCGAAGTCTTCTCCGCACTGCGTCCCTGCGTCCTCTTCCGGGTGGAATTCACTCTGCCTAGGCATCCGGCCTAGGCAGAGCCGACTGCGCATGCACGGGCATACACGCGCATACACAGTCGGCTCTGCTCAGGCATCGGGCCTGGGCAGAGCCGACTGCGCATGCACGCACATGCGCAGTCGGCTCTGCCTAGGCCGGATGCCTAGGCAGAGTGAATTCCACCCGGAAGAGGACGCAGGGACGCTGCGCCGGGAGAAGACTTCGAATCCAGTCCGACCGTCACTAGTGGACTTGGTAAGTATGATTTTATCGAATGTTGCCTACCCCTGAAACGAGCATTTCCCCCCCATAGACTATAATGGGGTTCGAAATCCGTTCGAACAGTTGAACAGTGTGCGGCTGTTCGAATCGGATTTCAAACCTCGGACATTTTAGTGTTCGCTCATCTCTAGTCTTCACCTTTGTTATGGGCCCTACAGTTACATTCTTTGACTGGCCCTGCATTGTGTATGTGGACGGAAAGTAAGTTTCTCCATTCAGTCCTGAAACTGACCACCTGTGTAGCATCTTATTACTGGTCATATGACACTCCAGTAAGAACATTACGCTCACTACAATTTACATCATGCGCCTTTCTAACAGACCTGACAATATTTATGTGGTACTGCTACTTTAAAATAAAGCTAGGAAACCGAAATAAATAAAAAATGCATCTGAGACTATAAATAATATGTAAAATACACAGATCCATAATGCAATAAGGAACCCATTTTAATATACTATTTTAGTGTCAATTTGCAAGTTAAGAAATATAATTGAAAACAATCAAAAAAGCTATTAAAAAACTCTATACAGCCATACAGACTAAAAAAAAAAGATGAAAAAATGGTTTGGTTACCCCAACAATTAAAACCACTAAAATGTGGATTTTTCAGGCCTGGGCATTAAGGGTTACACTACTGTATTGTAGACTAACCTTAGCATGAAAAACCAAATGATTTGGAAAAAAAATAACTACAGTTAAATAATTTAACAGATTAAAAATGTATACAATCATCATTTCATGTCATGCCATGGAGAACACTAAAAAGCAAAGCAAGAAAGGAGGGAATTATCATCGAGTTGTCTATTCTGCTATTGATATTTTAATAACATTTCCTTGACGTGCACAGATCCTGAAACAACAATGTTCTTCATTGGCGTGTGCGCAACATCTTGGAACTACTTTAGAAATGGCAGAAGTAGTACAACCCGAGGAGTTATAGTCAGTGATCTCTAGGTTTATTTTCTCAACATCTCAAGGAGAGATATATTATTTAGAATAAAGCCTTAGGATTTCTGAAAGATAAAACTAACATACAAGAGTAACATCATTCCTATAACACCCCCTTCTACCATTCATGAAAGGGTGGCTGGTTAATAAGATGTAAACCCACTTTGTGAAATATTGCCTTTTTATCTGAGGCATTAACCTACTTCCATAAACTGTCTGAATTAAAACACTTATCTGTCATTTAGATAATGAATCTCTAGATAAGCTCAGATTTCTATGGAAAAGACAGATAAGAAGAACATAAGATACTAAGACACATCATTTTTACATGAACTGATTAGACCACCATGAAGTCTTCCCATGATTTATGTTTTTTTTCTTTTTCTTTTCACTTTAAATAGGATCCTTCATGTCCTCATCCATGTACAACATTATATACCACTAGAAAGCCAACAGTGTGCTGAATTCAGCGCAGGCGACTGGGCGTGGTATAGAAGTGTGACTTTACGACACATTTATGAAACAGAAAAGAACAAATATGGCGCAGATTTTCTTGTGCAAAGTAAACCAAGTTTAAAATTTTGTAAACTTTGTGCTCCGTAAAAATTCCATTTTGCGCCACACATTTGATTCATTTTTGTCTGCCAAATTTTAGGGGTTTTGATGCATGCGCAAATATTTGTTCCTTTCAGAATGCAAGTAAAGTATTTTGTTTCCATGTTTTGCAGCAAATACTGTATTTGTCTGATGGTGAAGCTTAAAGTTTTTAGTTGGATGGTATTGGAGACCAAATTTTGGAAATTGTTGAAGCTCTTCATGTTTATGAAAGTCCACACATCAGATACATAAATATGTCTAAAACTGTGAACGTTCAACGACATTGATAAATGTGCCCCAATGTTATTAAACTTTTCCAACTTCTGCTCTGCCGGAAAATTGTATTAGAATCCCTAATGCATTAAATGCAGTCAAGTATTGGACCAAATGGAGACAAATGATGTTATTTTGTGTATTAGTATAATACACTTAAAATGAGCCTAGTTTGCTGAATTATACAAATAATTCAGAATGTAATGACAGGAACGACAATTAGTTGAGAAAAGGAGCAAACAAGGTCTGTTATAACACACACACAGTCAAAGCCAAGGCTAACCAATTACATTTACCACTTCTCCAAAAACATCTGCTTTGCATCTTTGCCAGTAAAGGATGCTACTGTGTGAGTCGCACTGTTCCCCAGGCGCACCATGTGAAAATATACATGCATACTGTGTGGGAACATTTCTATTTCTCAGGATACCTTACAGTAACAACTTTCTAAAAATATTATTCGAGTAGCTAATTTAGTGGTAAATATGTCACTTCTAGTACTGGCCGTAACACGTGTACTAAGTATATAAACTTGACTGTATGTGGTAATCCAGTAGTAAAACAGTTATGGAATGATATTAATGAATAATGATCTTTATAGCCATAGACTCATATTGTCTCAGTCATCCAATAAATTCAGATGTATCATAATGAGATACATTTTAGGATAAAAAGCTTAATAGTTCCTGGAATATAACAGAACTCGCTGTACTGGAAGAGTTGCTGCACATGCTTATATATACATGGCTTGCAACTCCTGGTATAAAGTATATAGTAGCTTAATCACTTGTAAGCTTTTGTGAGCAGCGAACGTTCCCCTTTATTCCACCTTAAATACAGGATGTTTTAATGTATTATGGGGCTTTGTACAAGCTTTTTTAAGTGCCCCGCTATAATTTAATTTCCCCTCGTAAGGTTCTTTGCCATTAAACACCATACTCATTGTGCTTTCTTGCCACAGACACTGATAGCTCTGTGCTCCACTATCCTGTATAAGGACACAAATAAAAATGAAAATCACTGCCTGCTACCTGGAACAGTGGGACAGCACCCAAAATGCGGGACGTCCCAATTGACCTTGGGCAGCTGAGGGGGCCCCTACAACCATAGGGCCCAGTGTGGTTGCACCATTGGCCCTATAGTTGAAGCAGTCCTGCTTAAATGCTTGCATTTAGAGATGAGCGAGTAATATTCGATCGAGTAGGTATTCGATTGAATACAACGGTATTCAAAATACTCGTACTTGATCGAATACCACGCGCTATTCGCAGTAAAGATTCGATTCAGAACCAGCGTTGATTGGCCGAATGCTATACAGTGTATAGCATTCGGCCAATCAATGCTGTTCCGCAGGACGAGTAAAAGCTAAGTGGAAGGAGTAGGACATGGCGCGGGGAGAATGATAAACCTGCAGGATAGTATTTTACATTAGAGTAGCAATCCCTAGCATCCTTTGTGCAGAACCAGCATTGTTTGGCTGAATGCTATACAGTGTATAGCGTTCAGCCAATCAATGTTGGTTCGTCTTTGACGAGGTGAAGTCTAAGATCAGACCACTCTGCCTCGTCAAAGACGAGCCTTCTGCAGAACCAGTGTTGATTGGCCAAATGCTGTACACTGTATAGTATTCAGCCAATCAACGCTGGTTCTGCAGGAGGGATGATGGGGATTGCTACTCAAAGGTAAAATACTATAGGATCGATAGGCAGGTTAATAGAGTTAGTACCACCTTCCCGTCTCATAAACCCATTTCTGGAAGTGAGAGACATATTGTTTCCCAGCAGTGCGCCCAGCTGTACCTTTCACAATATAAGAAAATCACTCAGCGCCTGTTGTGGCAAACGTAAGCAGTACCCTGCGCCTGCTGACACACCATTAACCCTGTACGGTACATCTGTACAGCTTAACCGTGTACACGACTGCTGACATGTCAAAGACGAGCCTCCTGCAGAACAAGCGTTGATTGGCTGAATGCTATACACTGCATAGCATTCAGCCAATCAATGCTTGTTCTGCAGAAGGGATGCTGTAATACTATCCTGCGGGTCTATAATTCTCCCTGTGCCGTGTCTATCATTCTTCCCGCACCGTGTCCTGCTCTGTACGGTTCTTTCTCAGTATGTGGGCCCGGACTCCTTCCCCTTTGCTTTTACTCGCCCTAGATAGTTGCCGGTGCTGACTGCCCAAGTACCACACTCTACTTCACTCCTCCTCAACACTCTCCTCCTGCTACTCATGGACTTGGTGACTCTCCTTTAGTCGAATAATGGTTTGCCCTGAAACAAGCATTTTATTCCCATAAACTATAATGGGATTTGATATTCGATTGAGTAGTTGAATATTGAGTCTCTACTCGAAACGAATATCAAATCTCAAATATTTCGCTACTCGCTCATCTCTACTTACCTTCTTAATAATTTACATTTTCATTACAAATTACATGTTGGTAGAGTATTGTCATATACTGTATAACAGAAACAGCATCTATCTATCGTAATGTCTGTAGCTTCCTCATCCGAAAATTAGCTTTTTTTTCAATAAGTGGATTGCATTCTGTTGTTTTGTATGCATAAGCACAAATTCTAGACATTACAGGCACAGCCAGTGTTACCAACTACTTTTTCTATTTGTAAGGTTTTATTCACACCAAATTGAAAAGAGTACACGTTAGCTTAATGTTATGGAAAGCAGCATGAACACAGCTTGCCTGCAACCTTCTGTGAACCATTGCTTAACCCACCTTGGGGATCCTTGACATGGGTTGCAAGCTTGTATATTTTGTCCAAAATCTGCTACCACCTCATGGATTTCAACTTATTTTTCACAAGATGCAGATAGATTTTGTTATGCTGGTTGAGGGAAAATGGTACTAGTGGAATGCATGTATATAGGTTCTGATCTAATCTTGTGGGTGTTACTAAAAAGCACCTTCTATAAGCGTTATCTGTGTGCATTTGCAATCAGTGGCGTAACTAGGAATGGCGGGACCCGTGGTGAACTTTTGACATCCCCCCCGACCGACGCCAAAGACCCCAACCGACCGACAACCCCCCACGATTATGCACCATAGTGGCCCCTGCACACAGTATTATTGTCCTACAGTGGCCCTTCACACAGTATCATATCCCATAGTGGCCCCTGCACACAGTATGATGCCCCATAGTGGCCCCTGAACACACAGTATGATGCCCCATAATGGCCCCTGTACACACAGTATGATGCCCCCATAGTGGACCCTGCACACACATACTATTATGACCCCTTAGTGGCCCCTGCACACATTATTATGCCCCATTGTGGACCATCCATGAACAATTATTATACTCTTGGGTCTTTTCAGACCCAGAGTATAATAATCGGTGACCCAAAGGGGAATACAAACATAAAAAACACTATTACTTACCTATCTCTGGCTCCGTTGCACTCCCCACTGATGTCAGCCATCTTCAATGACATATGGAACGTTACATGACACGAGCCTGCGTCATGACGCATGTGGACACAAATCCTGGTCATGTAGGTCTGAAGCCTGCCTACAACCTGGAGAAGTAAGTAAATGGGGCCCGGTAAAGGCCTATTAAAAAAAACGCAGCAGTAGTGGCTGTTGCCCGCCCCTTAATGTCCCGGGCCCTGTGGCAGCTGCTACCACTGCAACCCTAGTAGTTACACCACTGTTTGCAATACAATGTATCTCTTCATGGTTTGTAGGCATGGGAGTGGATGCTTTAGCTTGCATCTGTCTTTTCTCCACCATATACAATGTGTACCAGTCTGCATCCTGCTGTGAACCATTGCTTCTCTTAACATAAGGTAAATGTGGCCTCAGTGATATGATATGCAAATACATCATTTCCAGTGCTTTGTTCACAATAGCATCATGGTTTTTGGTCATAATGTATCCATGACAGCCATTTCTGTCAGCCACTCTGATAAATTCTGTTGCAGTTCCTGTATATCAGTGTGAACAGAGAATAAGCACCATGTCATTGTTTTTACAGTAGGATGTAGAGCTTGTTTCCTGTACAGCCCCTATTCCACAACACTGTTATACTATATATTGGTTTAGACAAAATATTATTTCTTGAATTATTGAATAGTTGCCAGAGTCGGCACAGTATCGATTGACATGCTCCTGTGGATGACAGTGATTGTGAAGATAATAAAAACTGCCTCGGAATAATTACATATTAATAATGACATATGACTGGGGTTGAATAGACTTGTTTTTTCTTATTTCTATTTCTGTTTAAATATTCTTTAACTCTTTTGACATTATGAAAGTCTGATATGATCTATACATTTAGAATATTTTATCTGGTTGATATTTTTGAAATAAAATATTAGAGAATGGTCACACTTGGCACTTGGCAATTGCTGCACACTTTGTTGCAGCAATTTCATAGACTGATCTGACATGTATGAAAATACCTTGGTAGAATATTACCTTCCTTTATGTAGATGACCATGATGAATGATCAAATTATCAAGAATGCAATGAAACATTTTCAGAAGCTGAGCTGAGACATTTAGGATAAGGCACCAGTGGTGGAAACATTCCTTTTTTATGAATTGCAAAGCTTGAAAACCATTGGTAAAATCGATAGAAATAGTTGACACACTGTGGGTTCAATACTTGCAACACAGGTCATTTTGCACTGCAGAGTTTCTTTCCATAGAATGTGGATCAAATTTGGAGACATTTCATCCAGTATCCTGCTCTCTTACATCAAAGTGGGTTTGCAAATATACAGTGGTTTGCATGTTACAGGTACACCTTGTATGTTCCCAGCCTTAAAGGCAATCTATAGCCATTTTTTTTTTTCATTTATTTATTAAAACCTGGTAGTGAAAAATATCCCTTTTTTTCTATTCTGTTTTTATTTTCTGATTAGATTTTTTTACTCTGTTTTCTGTTCATAATTATGGTGTCTGCCATCTTGCATGAGCTTCTCATCTGCTCAGTTAAACAGTTAACAGTAAGTAGCAATATTGCTTCTGAAAGGGATCCTACCATTAGAATCCCTTTTTCAGGCCTACCACGTTGGAATAGCCTTAAGAAAGACTATTCATCTCCTACTTTTAGAATTCTTCTCTGCGCCACCGTTCCGGTTATATTCTCGGTTTTCATTGTATGCAAAGTCTCCAGACAGCACTGGGGGCGTTCCTCCTGTGTTCAAACAGCACTGGGGGGTGTCCCCCGGAGCTGCCTGCAGACTCTCCAGCTACGTCCTCCATCTTCTTCTCTAGAATGCCTCTTCTCCGTGTCTTCAAAACGCCGACAATGTGTGTGTGCGGCAGCAATTTTCCTTCGTTTATTTTGTTCCTGAAGTCAAGGTTTAATTATTTTCCTGTTTTTTTTTCTAAATAAACCAGTTTGCTTCACATTTTGTGTCCCTGTCTTGACTGTTTGGGTCCACACCACTGCTTCTACCGAGCTACCTGCCCCATAATATGTCAAAGTAGCACAATATAATCATAAAAATGGATGCATGCTACCTAGAACCTTGGTTAAAAGTCCATTTACAATAATAAAAAGAAAAATTGCAGCATTCCAGCACACCTGAACTTTATAAAGAGTTTTGCTCACTTGTTGCATTTTAGAATCCAGCGAGAGGAAAGGGCCAGGGAGAGGATGACTAGTTTCCATTCTAAAATTTCTCATATTTGATCTTAACCTAAAAATTTGAGCCAAACGAAGGGCTAATATGTTCCATTTGCTAGAAAGAAAATTGAATATAAAATTGATCTAATTTTTTTAATTAGACACTGTATTTGTGTCACACCCTCTCGCCATTTTCTAGATCTCTGCTTGTTTTTAGTACATAGAAACATTCTTATTGGTATCCAGAGCCGAGAGAACCTGAGATGACCATGTCCAATGTACAGTCTTTCCACTCAGTAAAAAAATAACAAACATCCCAATTTACTAGATTTTATCGTGGAGCGCTTGCAGCCATGAAATGAATTGAAAGACCCAGTGTGTCAAATGGAAGATTTCCAAAGAGTTTCTCTGCTGAGTACCGAAATCCCCTGATAAAAACTAACATTTCTCAAACTAAAAATGGCTTATGGGATTAAAAAAAGAAGACCCTGGCAGAGAACTCATTCACATTAGTGAATTTAAACAGGACCCAACATAAGGATCTTGTAAAACTAGTTTTCCTTGTTCTCTTATATGGAACCTGTTTCTATTTTTGGTGAAAAAAAATAAATGAAAGGATAAGCAGAGGACACAGGAACTAGTTACAATGATTACAGGTCTTTTCTCCCATTACCTGATAAAGTCTCCCACAGCATCAGACTATTTTATGGGAGTCCTAGAGGAATTGACTCTAAGGGTGCATTCACACTACGTTTCCTGAAGCTTATTCTGAACGTAAAACACGTTCAGAATAAGCGGCGTATAAAGCAGCTCCATTCATTTCTATGGGAGCCGGCATACGAGCGCTCGCCATAGAAATGAATGGGCTGCTTCTTTCACTGCGAGCAGTCCCATTGAAGTGAATGGGAAGTGCCGGCGTGTACGGCAAGCTCTGCTCATGCCGAGCCGTACACGCCGGCACTTCCCATTCACTTCAATGGGACTGCTCGCAGTGAAAGAAGCAGCCCATTCATTTCTATGGGGAGCGCTCGTATGCCGGCTCCCATAGAAATGAATGGGAAGTGTTCGGCAGCCCTGCTGTAACGCAGACGTGTACGGCTGTGATACACGCTGGCGTTACGTAGTGTGAATGCCCCCTAAGAGTCTACCATCCATCTATATAGAACATGTACTCTTCCACTTTTACTAGCTAATAATTGCTGTCATTATATACAGAGGCTTTATAGGCCTTATCATTTAGGCCAAGGCCCCACGTAGGGAGCCGAAGTCGAAAAGCACTGCAGGAAAAACCACCAGAACATACCATATCGCTTTTCACAAAAGGTCCACAGAGTTTTCCTCTGTTGACTTTCTGCTTCAATTAAGGAAAACAGCGTTTAAGCTACGTGAAGCCCTGGCCTAACGTAGCATCAACTTATAAGAATACCCAGTGGCAAGTGATTGGCTCCAAATGGGGTTGTCTTCTTCTGGATTTTAGGGCATTGTTATATCCAATCTTCTTCACACACAGTTAAATACTCTATTGCAACCAAATTTGAAAATCAGAGGTACAGAAAATAGAATATAGTTTTGTGGAATTTTATAAATACAATACATAGGATCTTTGCAATCTTTGCAGTTACAGTATTCTACCTCTAATTACAAAACAACTTTTCATAAATGGGAGCCCAGTAAAAGTACAAAAATTTTAAATATCTGTTTCCATCTACATTTATTAGTCTGCTCTCCTCCTCCTCATCTTCACTCTGTTTCCATATTCACCTCACTCACAGAACTCTATGTAGATGGGGGGTGGGAGGAGGAGGCTGTTAATTATTTCATCATTCTGTGTCTTAGCTTGAAATATAGCAGTGTTGAAACGTAGCAGAGTGTAGCAGCTGCACTTATATGGATGTTTTTCTAGGTGCCGCCTGCTCCTCCCTCTCCTCTCCATAGACTAATATATAAAAAGTAACACAGCTGGATAAATGGAAAAGGAAAATATATTTCTTAAATAAGATATACTACAAAGTTTATCATATTCAGATACAGCCCTATGAAAAAGTTTGGGCACCCCTATTAATCTTAATAATTTTTAGTTCTAACTATTTTGATGTTTGCAACAGCCATTTCAGTTTGATATATCTAATAATTGATGGACACAGTAATATTTCAGGATTGAAATGAGGTTTATTGTACTAACAGAAAATGTGCAATATGCATTCAACCAAAATTTGACCGGTGCAAAAATTTTGGTACCCTTATCATTTTATTGATTTGAATACTCCTAACTACTTTTTACTGACTTACTGAAGCACAAAATTGGTTTTGTAACCTCAGTGAGCTTTGATTTAACCTGTCAGTTTCCACTGTGAGAAACATAGTAAGGAAATGGAAGACCACAAGGACAGTTCTTGTTAAGCCCAGAAGTGGCAGGCCAAGAAAAATATCAGAAAGGCAGAGAAGAAGAATGGTGAGAACAGTCAAGGACAATCCACAGACCACCTCCAAAGAGCTGCAGCATCATCTTGCTGCAGATGGTGTCACTGTGCATCGGTCAACAATACAGCGCACTTTGCACAAGGAGAAGCTGTATGGGAGAGTGATGAGAAAGAAGCCGTTTCTGCAAACATGCCACAAACAGAGTCGTCTCAAGTATGCATAAGCACATTTGGACAAGCCAGCTTAATTTTGGAAGAAGGTCCTGTGGACTGATGAAACAAAGATTGAGTTGTTTGGTCATACAAAAAGGCATTATGCATGGTGTCCGAAAAAACAGCATTCCAAGAAAAACACTCGCTACCTACTGTAAAATTTGGAAGAGGTTTCATCATGCTTTGGGGCTGTGTGGCCAATGCCGGCACCAGGAGTCTTGTTAAAGTTGAGGGTCGCATGGATTCCACTCAGTATCAGCAGATTCTTGAGAATAATGTTCAAGAATCAGTGACGAAGTTGAAGTTACGCCGGGGATGGATATTTCAGCAAGACAGTGATCCAAAACACCGCTCCAAATCGACTCAGGCATTCATGCAGAGGAACAATTACAATGTTCTGGAATGGCCATCCCAGTCCCCAGACCTGAATATCATTGAACATCTGTGGGATGATATGAAGTGGGCTGTCCATGCTCGGTGACCATCAAACTTAACTGAACTTGAATTGTTTTGTAAAGAGGAATGGTCCAAAATACCTTCATCCAGGATCCAGGAACTGATTAAAAACTGCAGGAAGCGACTAGAGGCTGTTATCTTTGCAAAAGGAGGATCTACTAAATATTAATGTCACTTTTCTGTTGAGGTGCCGACACTTTTGCATCGGTCAAATTTTGGTTTAATGCATATTGCACATTTTCTGTTAGTACAATAAACCTCATTTCAATCCTGAAATATTACTGTGTCCATCATTAGATACTGTATATCAAACTGAAATGGCTGCTGTAAACACCAAAATATTTAGAACTAAAAATGATTAAGATTAATAGGGGTGCCCAAACTTTTTCATAGGACTGTATACAATTCATATATGAAATGGTGTTTTATAATTGGTAAGCTTTAACATTGCAACCCCTTAAAGCTTTGCAACTTAAGGTTTTTTTCCAGCTCTTAGGGGGCGTTCACACTACCGTCTGTGTCCGACAGGTAGTGTCCGCTCCTAGCGTCTGTTCAAAATCTGGCACGGACATTAGGAGCGGACACTAGCTGTGTCCGTGACACCTGTCATTTATTTAAATGGCGATCGGGTGCGTTCTTTTGCACTCGGTGCCCTTCCTTCACTGTCCGCTTGTAAAGATGTCCGACTTTTCAAGCGGACAGAAAAACCCGGCATGTAGGGTTTTTCTGTCCGCTTGAAAAGTCGGACATCTTTACTTGCGGACAGTGAAGGACAGGCACGGAGTGCAAAAGAACGCACCCGATCGCCATTTAAATAAATGACAGGTGTCACGGACACAGCTAGTGTCCGCTCCTAATGTCCGTGCGAGATTTTGAACGGACACTAGGAGCGGACACTACCTGTCAGACACAGACAGTAGTGTGAACGTCCCCTTACTTTATAAGTGGTCAAATTCTAATATTATTTTCAACAGAAAATGACAATTGTATTAACAGCCTTTAAATATTGGAGGTCAGAGCTAGTTCTGGCCTCCAACTAGTAGGCAATATTCTTGTTAATGTTCGCCTAAATATGTCGCGGTTGCAAGCATTTCTGCATACATTTATGTTCATTTTCAAGTCTCTTTGTACAATGGTAAATATATGGCCACTAGTGTTGAGCGAGTAGTATTTGATCGAATACTTCGCCGGCATAGGAATACGTGTAATCGGCCGAACACCAAGGGGTTAAAAGCATTGAATATTCGAAGCTATGCTGGCGAGGTATTCGATCAAATACTACTTGCTCAACACTAACGGCCACCATTCTCCATGCAACTATTCTGTCTACTGGAAAGTACAGAATAGAAATAGAAATAGAAATATGGATGTGTTAATATATATGCAGAGTAGGCCTAAACCTTGAATATATCTAAAAATGTAAGGAAAGATGAAGCAAAATATTTCTTAAGTGTTTGGAATTAACCTCTTTAGGCTGGGGAACCATGCATGGGCCCGAAACACCGCGATTTGCTGCGGCGGAAACGCCGCAGGAAAAATCGCGGCATTATACAGTACTTGCAAAGTGGATGGGATTCATACGAATCCCATGCCCACTTTGTGGTAAAAACCCACAGCATGGACAACGGGCGTGGTTTTAGAAATCACAGCATGTCAATTATATCTACGGAAACACCGGCGGCTTTTCCATTGGTATAATGGTAACAGAAAGTCTGCAGAGGAAAACTCAGTGAACTCTCTGTTCAAAACACTGCGGGAAGAACCGCGATGCATTCCCGCTGCGATTTTTCCTGCAGCGCTTTAGTGTAACTTCGAACCGATTTACCCACCTCTATTCAGGACATGAACCTACCTGAACACTTGCTTTCAACTGTGCCTTAAGTATCATCCTATACAACATAAAGATTCACTAGTCTTATAGTTCGGTGATAACAGGCAACAGGCCTGTGTAGAGGCTGGTGTGGATCCCTCTGAGCTGTGGCAATCAGTTCATTTGTATACAGTTACAGTTATAAAGTTAATATTCTTTCCTTGGCACAAAAAAGTTTGTTCAGTATGCCACTAACCACCTATACAATTGCATATAGGTGATTAGAAGTGAGTTTGGTGGCCAATAAACCCTTTAAGGCTCCTTTACACATGATAGAAATGGTGGCCAAAACTGAGAATGATTTCAGGACAGACTAACTCTTTTACTTGGGAGATTCCACACTCTTCCCAATAGGTGATGTTGGAAAATGGAAGTATAAAGTCTGTTCTATTTTACGATGTACAATCCCATATTATCTGTGAGATAAACCACCACCAGAGATGTGGGGCAGCAGCTTAAGGCCCTTTAACACAGTCTGATTATCAGGTCAATTACTTGTATTTGTTGTGCTTGGGGCGTGTTTGGCCATAACATAACTGGTTGCATAATGGGTTGCATTATGGCCTTTTTAAGAAAAAGAAAAAAAAATTGTCACTGCTGTCCAGGCTCATTCCACCTTGACCTCCAAGGGTCGCCATGCCCACGTCAGCATCTGGGAGTCATATTTTCCAGGATGCCAAAATGGAGGTGATTCTGTACAGCAGAGAGGATGAGTGAGTGAATATTAAGTGGAGGCCATTAAAAGATGCAGTGTACCAGATGCTGCCATAAAAGAGGGCAATGTAACATGTGGGGGCCATAAAAAACAGCATCATACTGTGAAGGGGTCATAAAAGGGGGCAATGTGTCATGTGGGGGCTAGTAAATGGGGCAATTTACCATGTGTGGACCAAAAAAGGGGGCAACGTACTGCATGAAAGCTATAAAAAGGGACACTGTGTGGTGGCCATAAAAGGGCACATTATACTGTGGGGGCTAGTTAAGGGGACATTATATTGTGGGGGCTAGTTAAGGGGGCATTATACTTTGGAGAGGCCAGTAAATGAGAAAATATAGTGTGTGTGTGTGTGTGTGGGGGGGGCAATAAAGGAGGTGTTATATTATGCAGGGACAATCATGGTGGATTTTTTTTTACCTTTGCATGGGTGGGCAGTTACAGTAAAGAGAGGAACGTAGGCTAAAAATGTTGATATAGTTTTACTTGCGTCCCTTTACTTGAAAGAATAATGCGTGGTCTCCTGCATACTCTAACATGTGTCTGCTCCTAAAACCTGGGCATTTAACCCCTTAGATGCCACATTCAATAGCGACCACGGCATCCAAGGGGTTTAAAAGGGGTTTCCCTACTGTAGGCATCTCTGTGAATGATATTGCCTTTACATGGCAGCTGGCGGCCTAATTGTTTGAGGGGTTTTTTTTGTTTGTTTTTAAAAAAACAAAAAGCAAAAAACACAGTAAAAATCATATTAACACATTGATCCCCCAATCCCAAAATTTTTAATAAATAATAGGAGATAAAACATAGCACACATATTAAGTATTGCCGCACCCATAAAGACCTGCATAATACATTAAACACGCATCAGATTTTTCTAACATTGTCTGTACATACCCTGAGGTTGGGACCCATTGTCCACAGGCTATTATATTATATGTGAGGGCACTGTGGCGCCATTATATTACATGTGGGGATACTATGGGGACCATTATATTACACATGGGGCCATAAAAGGAACCAATGTACTATACAGTATATGGGAGCACTAAGAGGAAAATTCTACTGAGCGTGGGGCCATTATACTACATGTGGTGGACTGAGGGGTCATTACATAACTGTTGAAGAAGGCCCCAAACGAAGTTTTATTTCGGGAACATTTATAATAGATCACTATTTTGGGAGTATTCATTTGGGATGCTTTTTCACTAGGGGGTATTTGAAAAGGTTGAAACACTGGTTTAGTCTCAGTTTATACCACCATTTAGTTGGTTGACTTTGAGCTATAATTTTTCAACACAATTCTGGCATTTTGGTACATTGTGGCTCATTTAAGTCATGTCCCCTTGCTAAGATTCCCCACCCACACATCTAGCAAGTTGAAAAATTTTAGCCCAAACTAGATTCGCCAAAGATGCACTGCGTTTACTTCAGTTTCCTTTCGTAACGACAACAGAAAATCTTTGCCATTAGACGTGGTTTATAGGCTGCAAACAATATGTCCACTGTGTGTATCCTCAGTCTTAGGTTGCATTCACACGGAGGAAAATGGTGCTGCATTTGGTGTGGAATTCGCATCAGATTCAGTGCTGAAAAAAAAGCCTCCCATTGAAATTCCACAAAAAATTCCTCACCATTTTCCTCCGTGTGAATGGACCCTTAGGGTCAGTTCACATGTGAACCGTCCGCGCAGGTTTTGACACAGAGAGAGACGCGGGGAGCCGTGTCTCTCTCTGGTCAAAACCCGCCTGCCGCGACCATCGCGGTCGCGGCTTTCCCCTCCTATGTCGGCTCAAATGAATTAGCCGACACAGGAGGGTGCTGCCGCTAGGCGGAACCGCGGCTTCCACCTGAAGAAAGGGCATGTCGCTTCTTTTCTCCGCTAGCAGCAGCCCGCCACTAGCGGAAAAAAGAAGCCCGGCGGTCTGCATAGACCACCATTGTAAAGGGGCGGATTTTGAAGCAAAATCCGCTGTCAAAATCTGCCCCTTTGCCCACGTGTGAACGAGCCCTTAGAGGTTTTAGAAAAAAAAATAAATCTGTTTTTTAGTCTAAGGCCCCATGGGACGTCCTGCAGCAAAAAGGTGCTGCAGGAAAAACCATGGCGGCAACACTTCGTGGTATTTCCCACAGCGCTTTCGACAGAAAGTTTGCAGAGGGTTCCTCGGCGGACTTTCTGTTACAATTATACCTATGGGGAAACCGCTGTCATTTCCGTAGGTATAATTGACATGTATCTGTGATTTCCGAAACTGCGCTAGAATCCCATCCACTTTGCCCTGACTGTAAAATGTTGCGATTTTTCCCACGGCGTTTCCGTTGCAGGCAAATTGCGGCGCTTACATTCCGTGGGACCCCGGTCTTAAATAATTTCTCCCAGAGTTTTTC
Source organism: Leptodactylus fuscus (assembly GCF_031893055.1). Lineage (NCBI taxonomy): Eukaryota > Metazoa > Chordata > Amphibia > Anura > Leptodactylidae > Leptodactylus > Leptodactylus fuscus. The sequence continues at coordinate 151,470,750 of NC_134269.1, forward strand.
TTGCATATTTTACAGCAAAACCTTGCAAGGAAATAGGAAATTATGAAAGACACTACAAACAATACAGATTTTTTTTTTAATTTATTTTTTCATTCTTGGCGCAGTTTTGGGTCCTTTTGAAAATAAATCACACTCCATTTTAAAAAAAAAATGTTTTCTTTTCTACTTGGAAAAAAAAATAACACATCAAAAAGTGCGACTCAAGAAAAAAAAACTTATAAAAATGCATGAATTTTACAGCATTTTTTACAAGCCTCAGCAAACTTCCATAAACAATTGGGTGTGAAAGACGAGAGTTAGCAGTAATAATGTTTTTATTTCCTAGTTTCCTGTTATTTTTCTGTTATTACATATTGATGTAGGCTAATAACAGCAATGTCATAAATATGATTTTATATTAGTTTTATGATATCTTGCAGGGTGCTTTCCGCAGATCCCCGGGTTCCATAGAAAGGTCTAGTATAATTCTGCACATGCCAATGTATGAAAGTGACATAAATGCGGAATGCTATGACTGTAGCCAGCACATGCGAGCTGTGAATCCCAGGCAGATGTATACAGTACTGTATATAGTAGACATGAGTTATCTGGGATTGCAATGTGTTAACAAGTCCCAATAAGCAGGCAGCAGGCGTGTCCAGCAGGCAGCAGGCAGGAGGGGGAGGCTGCTATATAACTAGTGCCTGGGATCAGAGTGCACAAAGTGACTATGAGAGAGGATTACTGCGAAGTGATTCAGTGCTTATCATCACTACTGTACAGGGAAAGCCAATGCACGGATTAGCTGAAATATGCTGCTGGGGCTCCATAACAGCTGAACGGATATTACACCAGCTACCTGAACTGGAGAGCTCCATCCTTTCCTTATGAAGAAGACAAAAGTAAGTAGCTGCCAAAGACACATAGCAGAGGTGCACAAGGAGCCATCCCTCACTGGACACACGCTGCTTACATAGCCCTAATGTAACACTAGTGTCAACATAGCCTTATTCCATAATAGGAGAAAACCTGCATGTGCATGTTGTGCAGCTACAGCCTAGACGTCCAGGGTTAAAGGGCTTTTATTACCTGCATGGTGCAGGCAGCAGAGCCTCCTGGAGGAGCAGCTGGATGTATGCAAGGAGCTGGGAAGTCACCTGGACTTAGGTGTCCAGCCATAGAGCACTGGCTGCTCAGGACTACTTGATATACAAGATGCAGGCGACTTGCCCCTTTGCCAAGGAAGGACTGTGGTCTTGCTACATGTTCACATTCTGCTTCTGAGCTATTGAGATATATCTGGTTTTGGTCCTGCAGAGAATTCTTTAGGATTTCAGTAGAATATTGTATGGTGGATTTTCAGCAGTCATATATGATCTACAAATATATGCTTGTCATTGTACTTTTAGGGTTGCATTGGTACTACAGTGTAATATATATCCTAAAATTACAACCATCCAGCAGCACTGTAACAGATTCAGCTCTCTATGGCTTGATCTTATTAAGAAGCTGAAGGTGTCAGCGATTTACATTTGCCTTGTGGCACTTTGTGGATATTTTAATTATTATGTCAGAAGTTTTCTGGAATGTTAAGCTTGTGAGAGGTCAATAAATTAGAAACTTCCAGGGTGTTTCTGTGTTGTGAAAACTTGTGATCTCTGTAGATTACAATCCTATGAAGCTATGAATGCGTTGCAGTCTTCTATCCATACTTATTGTTGAGTGGGAGTACATAGGCAGCACAGTAGTAATTGTGGATCTGTGTTGTAGCCTTTGACTGACATTGACGTAAACTTTTAAAGATGGTCATAACTTTTATTCTGCGTTGTATGCTAGGATGGGTGTTTATTAAGTGTAAAGTGCTCATAAATGTGTGAGTACACCATTCATCACCTAGAATTTATTCTTTTATAACCCAGTATAAGATGATATTAATATTGTAATAAAGTATTATGTTTATAGTAAAGCTGTGCTCTTTCTGAATTGAATCTCTAGTGCATAAGAAAGTTCAGCAATATAAAGTGTCAGATAGGGAAGAATAGTATCTGAATTGTATCTGACAGTTCCTTTATAGGCAGGGGTCCTGCTTGCACTTGCACGGTGCGCAGGGCTGGCACTGGCATTGATTGAATGCAGTGGCTGATGTTTACTGTAATATCTGTCAATAGGAAGCTGACAGGCCTGTCTGATGTCTGCGTGCACTGTGAATAAAACTATCAGCAAGGCCATCCCTGTAAAACAGTCTAGGGTGCAGGTATTCTATTAAATAAACAGTGGCATGCCAGTCCTTCACAGGTCTACAGTATGTTTGAACATGGTTTGCATTTCCTAGCTGATAAGATTTCCTGTTCAGTGCTCCTATCCAAATTCTGCGAGTTCTCTATTTATCACTTGCATGGGTTGTATACACCCTGGATTTATAGATCTTGCTAGTAATAAGTTACATGATTTTATAATACTTGGACAAGCATTCGTCCAGAATGACTTTGAAGTACGATAGGATTAAAGGTTGAATCTACATATGAAACTTTGCTAGGGCTACCATCAAAGAAGGAATGTGTAGAGGTGAGAGGTACAATTTACCTCCGGCCTATAATGACCAAAAATATCTTCTGTCCCACATCTGGTGGATGACCTTGTGTGCGAAATGAGTTAAACTCCTTTGGTGGAGCCCAAAGAACTTATCAGTTATCAAAGTCATGGGTTCTTTTCATGTCCTTGTAAAAGATATATGCAATGCACTGGGAAAACTGCCCTTGACAAGGCTTCCTAGAAGACTACAGATAAGAATGTTAGGTTATAGAATGGTGTGTAGTATATGTAAGGAACTAGTCCCAGAATCTAAGCAGATACTACTACTCCTAGAATGGTGCAACAGATAAGCCTATGTAAGGGACTACTAGTGATAGAATTGTGTATTAGCTAAGCCTATGTAAGGGACTACTAGTGTTAGAATTGTGTATTAGCTACGTTTTGGTAAGGAACTATTAGTCCTAGAATTGTGCATTAACTAATCTTTGGTAAGATAGTACGACTGTAGAATGGTGATACAGCTGAGCCTGTGTAAGGGACTACTAGTGTTAGAATTGTGTATTAGCTACGTTTTGGTAAGGAACTATTAGTCCTAGAATTGTGCATTAACTAATCTTTGGTAAGATAGTACTACTGTAGAATGGTGGTACAGCTGAGCCTGTGTAAGGAACTTCTAGTACTAGAGCTAGGTATTAGATTAGCTATGTAGTAGTAGTTTATGTCCTACTATAATAAAGTCAGCACCATAGATGATATTTTGTCCATTCTGATTTAGTCCTGTGAATGAGAGGCAGCTGACGTAACATTTCCTGCGTACTATTTTGGTGTTGGAGGTGGTCAGCCTCTTGTGCAAGTGCTTGGGTGTGGTATTAAACAGGGAAATGAATCTCAATGGTGCTTTACCCAATTAAGAAAACAGTTGATGCTCTTGTTTGAACCAACTATCTTCTTGGATGTGTACAATAAACAGGCCTATCCCATAGTTACTCCACATTTATGCTTCTTTGCATATATTGTACAACAGATCAGCAAAACATACGTCAACTGGTGCAATATTAAACTTGTTTCTACACGCTAAACAACTTGTTCAATAATTGTGTAATAAGGACATTGTGTGTAGCCGACTTGACATTGCCCAGCTTCTCACCAATTGGCAGATTTAGTTATTATCAGAGTCCGTATATTCACAGTAAACCACACTTCATAGCCCAGAGAACCATATCATTTCTTCCTCATCAGCATGATTTCGGTTTTCTTGCAGCCATCCAGCATACATTCAAACGTGTGACCTTTGCTTGCATAGATAGGTGCTGAGTATACATGTGGTATGTCAAATGTTTAGTCTCACTGTCATCCCTTAACACATGTATCTACTATACCATATCAAAGCATTACATATACCATGCAATCTCCCTAAGCCTGCAAACCAGAGACATAGATCTTCCAAAGAAGTTTACAGCTGTGGCTTGTAGACTTGAACTACTAATGTAGTGTGCGTGTACTTATAACATTACAAATTATGGTATCTATCTACATTATTGGAACCATTTATATTTTACAAAAACCTTAATGACTGAGAACGCAGATGCAGAAGAGCTGAATTTCTAATGCCCATTGCTTTATGGTCTGTTCCCAGTGGATTGCAACATGATTCACTGTGACTGAAGTCATGTATGAAGAGCATAGACCTCTGCAGTCTTGTCTAACAATAGAGGGGGCTGTATCTATAGGAAATATCTAAACCAGGTATTCACGAGAAGTAGTCATACTGGTCTAATAAAGTGCAGTCCATGAAAACTCAGGGACATGCCTCCTGTTGAGCTGGAATGTGATAATCTGGCAGACGTTCCTCCAAATGTGTAGGCTGTGCAGTAGTACATGGTGGACCAGCCTGTCCGGTGTCTTAGTGGAATCCCATAATGAGTATTACCCATATGATAAGATCTAAGTAGATAATTCAACTTAAATAGGTTGTACCAAAAACGTGACCATTGCCTTCATAATATAAAAAAGCGCTTAGTGATTTGCTTCTATTAGGAAAGATGTACTAATGTGATCCTGGTTGGTTAGTAGTTTCTCACTGTATAGTGACAAGTAACTGTCTATCTCTCCTATATGGGTCTCTTCTTTCTTTCCTGTCTCTACTTTTCCTGTCCTCTCACCTACCTCCATTGTATGCCACCCAGTCCCTTCACCCACATGACCCACAGAAATTCCAGGCCCCTTTCTCCCATATAGTTTGTGATGTGCTGCCCTATTAGAGGGGTGGGTAGCTTCCTGGGGCGAGCAGCTGGTACAAAGCTTTCTGAAAAATGACTGAACTTCCATGATCACATTGTCACTTCTCGGTGCAGACTGAGCATCTTAGCTAATGGAAACTAATTAGTAAGTGTTTTACTTTTAGATTATAAGAACAATGTCATGTTTTTGACAACCCTTTAATGTTCACCTTGTCCCCATTCGCCTCTTTCTTCCTCTGCATTTACTAATTTTATTTATGGCATTGTTGCACTCACCATTTTGCATCTGTGGACAATTATCCCATATAAAACTATGTTCAGTCTCTGGCTAAGCTGTTTTTTGTTTTCAAAATTGAGGTAGACAGAAAGTGTGGCTACATGTGCCGAGAACCGTCTGCGGTATGATGTGGTTATTTATGAGGGAAGTATTGGCCATGCATCATGTGACTGCTACCATGACATAGGAGTGAGGCTCTAATTATAATGTGAATGCTATTTACTAAACTTTCAATGTTTTGGAAAATCAATAATTGGCAATGATTGTGAAATCATCTAAACATAAATAAATATCTACAATATATAGAGAACCTATTATGGGTTTTCTTAGATGTAGGTGTCATTATATTGGAAGTGTTTTTTCAGCAAACATTATATAAATGAAGCTTAAGTCTTTTATTTGCCAGCCCATTCATAGCAGACCTAGGACTTGGCTCCTCAGAGCTCTTATTGTGTTGATACACCCATGTCTGTCTGGAATCAGATCATCTGCATAAGATTCTCATCTCGCCTAAGTATAATATAATTAATTGTGAATGTAAAGTGATGAAAAGACTGATGTTATCCTAAATGGCAGACACTTCTCAGAAGGTGGCAATTCGTACTGTGAATTGTTCCAGAAACACTTATAAAACCTGATATTCAATGGTTGGTTGGCCTATTTTGTAGTTGATGTTGGTTTGCCAAACCTGCCAGATCCCATCTTAGATTCCACCCTTGCTTCTATGTTATCCCAATCTATTACTCTCTCATACGTGAGATTATGAACCCACAGAGTATATAAACTTTTATCTGTATTTTATTTTATGTAATGATATTGTATACATGGAAAGAATGTAGATCATTAAGGTGAAACGTAAAACTCACTTGTGAATACAAATCCTTTAACCCACATTTATTGTTCAAGCGGCATTGTTGGAGGGACATGATGAGAGGATGTATTAATGCTGCTTAACCCAACCAACAGGTATCAAATATCCTCACCTGAAGCTTTCTATGCTAGCAAAAACACAATGGAGGAGCCACATGAATTAAATGGGAAAAACATAGTTGTGTAAGTGTCTTTGTACCTAGAAATAATTAGAATTTGATTGGTTGTAAAGGGTTATACATTTTTATAGTCAAAGATTATAGAATAAAATAACGGTGAGTTAGAATGATTCTCATTTTGGAAAATCCATAGAGTGCAGAATTTTTGACAAAATTATCAAGCATCCATTTTGGAGGCTTATCCAGCACTCTTTAAATTCTATATATTATTTACCCGCTTCTAATAATGTCTGAGGTATGAGTCACATTCACCTAATACTTCACCTACTTGAGTTACAAAGAATAAGGCTAGCCATTCACTATAGATAGTTGTAAACCAACACTCGTTCATCAGACAGCTGTTACTCTTGACCACCATGCAAATGTATTCTTTAGTTTGGCTGCTCATGTATATATTCTGAATGAGACAGTTTAGAAGGATTGGGGACAGCTTGCCGGTGGTCAGTTTTAAAAACCATTCATTTGAATAAGTTTTTAAAGCAAACCACCGGTGTCTGTATGCAGCCTCTCTGCCTGGAAATCAGGTTTTTTGGACGGACACAAAGTCCTGCATGTCCGACTTTGTGTCTGTGCAAAAAAAAAAAAAAACGATTTCCCCTGGGAGAGGCTGCATAAGGACACCAGCGGTTTGATTTAAAAACCCATTCAAATGAATGGGTTATAAAACTGACCGCCGGGAAGCCATCCCCTATCCAGTTTTCCTGGGGAATAGGACAGAGACTTAGTGAGCGGATATGTACTGGTATGTTAAAACTGAAAGGCCTAATCCTTTTCTCCTCCAACATTTGGTAATATATGCAAAAAAGCATGGATCCAGTAGATAAGATCAAAGCGCGTACTATTTTCAAGACCTACATTCTATAGACCAGAATGTAGGTCTTGAAACGCATAGGCTCTTTGATCTTATCTACTGGATCCATGCTGTAAGATTTTTATCTTTAAATGAAGTAAAAGTTACATTTTATCATTTTTTGAAGATTTGGGTGTGCTGGATGTTTTTTTTACAAAAAACTTTTTTGCATATATTCCATGTCCTATCAGTCAGGGACTTCTGTGCATCCCCGATTATATAGTGCTGTTCCTGATATAACTTTAGGGTAGAGCGGTTTTTCTCTCTTTTTTCTAACATTTGGTAATGGCTGGCTGATCCTGAAGAAATTGTTGGGTTCTGCTGATATCTATCTAAGGTTTATGGCCACATTTAGACAAGCCATCTTTTTTCAAAATCGGTTCAGTCTTTAGTCATGTCACTTAAACTTAGAAAGCTTCCTTGGTTTCACTGTCGGATTAGACGGTGTTCCTGTTTACACAGTAGTACTGGCACAATACAACAAGGCAAAGAAAAAAAATGAATGTTCTCTTTAATTTCCTTAAACTTATCTGAAAGACAGTTGCGTTACCATCAACTTCCTCTTGTACATATAGACTTATGGTAAAGAGATCCTCCAAGAGCCTTCAAGTGGGATGGAAAATGCATTAAGTACTTTATTGAGTATTTACAATCTGGTTACTGCTTCCTCTGGGTAAAAGCTTTCACTCCCCGACCATGGCATAATAGTATAGAAAGCATGTTAATGCTTATTTAATAATATACTCTTAACAGAATGGTCTATAAGTCAATCTTTTGTAACTGAATAAAAATAAGGGTAGCTTTTTTTAGGTAAAAATCAGTCCAAGGGGCAGTATTTTTAATAGCTGTTTCACTGAACATAAATGGTACCAAAGGCTAAACGTTTCATTATGGGATGTTCCTAAGTTCAAATCCCACCGAGGACAACATCTGTAAGGAGTTTGTATGTTCTCCCCATGTTTGCGTGGGTTTCCTCCCACACTACAGAGACATACTGATAGGGAATGTAGATTATGAGGCCTGTATGGGTCAGTGACTGACAAGGTCTGTAAAACGCTGTGGAATATGATGGCGCTATACAAGTAAGCAAAATAAATCTATAAATAAAATCATATCTCAAGCCTGAACAAGGTGAACTACTGTAGAAATAGGAGCATACATACCGCCATTCCCCATAATAGTGCTCGCAATAGTTATTCCACTTGTTCTTTTAAGACATGGCTGTTCTTCATTTCTCCTTTGCCCAGTTTGGCCTATAGTATATGCTAGTTGTCAGGGTGTGTGAGAGTCACACAGCTAATACCACTAAGAACTTAAGACCAACAAATCCTAATAGAATTCAATAGTAAACTTTCACTAGAGAAGAGTAGGGATCGGCACTCTGAAAATGCAATTCTTCCATCGTTGTGTAAAAGTTAGATGGAATAATAGGAAGATCTTCTGCACCGGACTCTCTCTAAGATGTACGTCTAGACTGTCATCATCTTTTTGACCTCCACTGTCCTAAAGGTCATACTTTCCTATGTAACATCTCCCAATATGTTCTACACATGGTCTTCAAATCGTAAGCAAATCGTTAACCTCTATATGACTGAAAGAGAGTCGAGGCTTTGCATGGCATCCTGTACCAGTTTGACTGCTTCTGAATGGTTATGTAGAGAGCAGTCTTAGTTCAGTTTATGGCTGTCTGACTGCCGAGCTTTTACTGTCGTGCACTATACGCTGCTGGGAAGCATGTTTTGCCATGCCCAACTTGAAACTTAAGATCGTATCAATTCTAACATCAGTGCCAAGTATAAGGGTAAGCAATTGCATTCTTTTGAGAGATGAATTGGCAGCAGCACTGCGAGCACTCCCACACACAGATTTCAGCTGGTATAAAGCAAATGCTTTTCCCTAGAGTCATTCTCCACTTTGTAGTTGAAAAGGAAGCATCTAAAATCCACAGAGACAAATTTGACAGACACTACTACTCTACTTTTTACTGGCATTCTAAGGCAAGCTGAATAAATTATATAGCAACTGTATTTTAAGCTAAGTAAAATTATATTACTGTATAAATGTCAATTTGAAAGTAAAACATGATAACGTGTTGCCATATTTACATTTTTATAGCAGAATGTAGTATGTATTGTTGAGCTTTGTATTACACTGTATTGCCATGTTCCTAAAGGAAATCATATTAGGCAATTGCCATTAGACAGTGGTGTTTTATATAAGAATATTTGTATTATGCCCAGAATACCCACAATACCACTATTGTATCATCCAGAGGCATTCTCCTCCAATCATTGCTAACATGTATCCTCCCATTAGCAGTTTTAAGTGTTATCTATGACATTCCCTTGGGTATGTTATAGATGTACTGATTTCCATAGACAGACTATTTGAGGAATCTCTGAGCAGGGTCGGACCTACGCACTAAAGTACCCATCCCCTGGTGAGCCCAATTTCTAAAACAGTAATGGTCCAGCAGAAAACACCCAGCTTTTCAGACTGGAGGGTGGACTGCCAGAATCATCTTATCTGGTGGGCCCAATACGTCTCAGTCTGGCACTGTCTTATCATACAGCATAGTTTAACTAATAGATGGTATTCACAACATAGCCTAAAGTCTGTTGTGAGGTCACCTCACCTCTTTCCTTGTAAGCTGCATAGACTATACTGCTACTCCCTTCCAAAAATGCCAAAATATTAGGAAAAAGTCAGTACAAGGGTCATGATAGTCTTTTTTAGAGATGAAGAGAGGACCTAGACTCTTCAATTGAGAAATAGAAAGGTTAATTTTTGCTGATTTGTTATTATTTGCATAAGGTATAATTTGCATATTTTAAACCATAGACTGTTATGACAAGTTGACATTCTTATACCACATTTATAAAGTATGAAAAATGGTCATTAAAAGCAGAACGTTTTTCCTAATTGGTAAGAGCCTTCTTTATATGATTAGGGTGCCGGAGGAAACATCAATAATGTCAGATTTATGAAGACATTATAGGGGGTCTGTGAAATGTTATAATCAATGTGTCATACCAATAAACAGAACCATGAGAATTGTACTGAATGATTTCAGCTTACCATAGCCTACATTCTCAGATTCAGCCAACGTTCTACAATAAAGTGACAACACATGAAATCATTAGCTTTACCGATGACAAAAAACTATCACCTGTAAACATAATTGTGACAATAACATTCCCCTATTCTCTATTGAGGAATTAAGTCAAATGTTTGTCCCATTTTTCATTGAGCCAAACTTTTGATGTGTTAAACCCCTTGTAAGTGCAGTCAGACAAACATGTAAGCGCTTATCTCTTTATTTTATGATGTTGGGTTTCAATGGCCCCATAAAACAACTTTTTGGCCTTGGAGTCCTATTTGATGGGAGGTTTAGGTCTGTTGCAATTAGTAAGACGGCTTTCTATTTATTTGAGCTTAATGCACACCACAAAAGGGAAGCAAGATCTGTGAATGCAATTGAAGAATTTTTTATTGTAGTAAATTGAGTGCTAAGCCTCCCCAAGGAATTAACCTTAGAAATTGGAAATAAGTATGGGTTTGTGGTAACCTTAATAAGTACACTGGGAAATGTACACCCACTAGAGCAACTCTGACATTAATGGCGGTAATGACTTGTTCCAGCTGACTTCAATTAAATAGGCAGCTCTGTCTTGGCTCATTTCATGTTACAAATCTCATATCTTTCTTCATCATTAGCTGTCTTGGGAATAAGTGTGATGATTGAAGTAACTCCACTTAAAGCATTGTACGGTCTCTTAAGTTGCACCTGTAAGAAATGTAATAAAATGTGTAACTTAAGAACAACGAGAGTTTAAAGAAAAGGGGAAAAAGCGGTGTTGTCATACGACAAAGAAAACTCATTACATGGAATGTGCACCTCCAGCAGCAACTGAGAATTACAGGTTGGGATAGCAAGACAAAGACATGCACAAAGACCAAAGGAGTTGACTTGTTTCTTTCAGAATCTAATCTTATGTAGATCTTTTGTGGGGGAAAGGATAGTTCTAGGGTTTTGGACATGCACTGGGTTGGGTCAGGGGTCCTGCTTATCATTAAGGAGACTCAGTTGATGTATGAATACAAGCAATGCTCCATGGGAAAAGTATGCAAATTAGCTCTCATAGTTTCGAGACTTTGTGTCTGCTATTATAATTCTTGAATAACAGTTTTGATATAATTGAAAGTGCTTGGAGTATGGTCAAAAATGTTTATGCGTTTATATAAAGGGATAAGTTAGCAATGAATGTAATAACCGACTTTAAGAACCGACTGTATGTGTTTCGCTTAAATAGTACAGTTACTAAGTGCTTATTTTGTACGGGTGGTTAGCACATGGAATTCATCAGATTTTGCTGTAGTATTCCTAGGAAAGGCTCCTAGTCAGACACTAAATATTCAATTTCACTGCAAATCAACACATACTGAATAACAGCTATCCACTTTTAGATAGGATGTGGGGACGGTATACTGTATTTTGTAGCGGCGTTTTGATACTTTTTTTTTTAGAATTTGGTTATACTGTGTTTTTATTCTGATAAAGTCATGAATAAGTAGCGCTCATCCAACAATAGCCATATAAAGTGAGTATATTTAAATGTGAACCAGCAATGTGCTATAGTCTTATATAATACTATCAACAATTGGTATTAATGTTAACAAAACCTCTATTACTTTGTACTTTCTTTTTTATAAATTCTTTATTTATGAAAGCAAGGTCACATAAAAGAGGAAACAAAGGATATATGAATCCAAAACAAACACATAGCAAAACACGGGGGACCCGACCATAAGCGGGGTCGCCCGACAGAATCAGAGGCCAAACCTCACCACAACCAACAATACGGGGGAGGAGGGGCCAACACAGAGTCAATACAAAAAATGAGGGAGAGTAAAAAAAAAGGGGGGGGGGACAACAAAGCGGGAGAAAAACCGCCTGAGGAGGAGGGGGGGGGGGGACGAGAGGTAGACAAGGGGGGGGAAGGGGGGAGGGGAAAGAGAAACAGAGGGAAGTCAACAGAGAGGAGAAAGAAAAAGAAAAGAAGGGGAAGAGAAAAAGAGAGGGGGGTAGGGGGGGAGGGGAGGAGTCCCGGGAAACACCCACTCCAAGACCTCACCCACTGCCCACAATGGACCTGTATTGGTCAGAGCCCTGGAAAAGGATCCAAGGAGTCCAAGCTCCAAGGAAGGCGTCATAGGCATCGCGCAAGGACGCCGTGAGATCCTCCATAGCTTGGAGGTCCTCCACCTTGCGAACCCATACTTTGTACTTTCTTACCATTCTATTTTATCTATCTATAGATTAAGGTTATGTCCTTTCAATTTGGATCCTTCTACCATAATTGGCTTTTGGCCTCATGGGTACAACTTACCAACCCTGGTTTCTGTCATAGGCCCCTATTTGCTATATTTTCTGTAACTATGACCAATATATAAAATGACAAAAAAGAACACAGCACCAAGCCGATCCTAGTGTAACACCCTAGGTGTACGGGAGGAACAATAAAAGGCAACAGGTGACTGCTCACCTGATTTGGTTGTGTGGAACACAACAACCAATAGTCATGTCTACCAGTATGGTAAAAGGAGGGCAGCTGCCAGTCACAGTCACTGGGACGTCAGAAACGATGGAAGGGATGACCCAGCCAGGGATGTGATCATTCCCAATGAATAAAGAAAAAATGCCATATATTGGTCATAATCGATGGAAGGGATGGACCAGCCTCCAAGGGGACAGGCAAAAACACCAGCGCTCACCCAAATAGATGTAGAAGGAAACTTTATTTAGCACAAGTAAATAAAGTTTCCTTCTACATTTATTTGGGTGCGCGCTGGTGTTTTCACCTATCCACTTGGAGGCTGGTCCATCCCTTCCATCGATTATGACCACTATATGGCATTTTTTCTTTATTCATTGGGAATGATCATAGTGGTTATCTAGTGAGACTATGTGTTTTAAGGCTATACCAAATTCACCATTAAAAGCTTGGAAGCCACATGTTGTAAATACTAAAGTGACTATGCTTGAACAAAAAGTAGTTTATTGTCCCTATTTAGGTTGCAAGTAAAACCTGTTTACAGTAGAGTTAATGTATACAACCATTACAGATAGAAATATCTTGTAAGGTTCATCCATGACTTGTATGCTGTACCCTTCATTACCTGGGCAAGAGCACTTTACATTTCCTCACATACAAAAACTTATAGTTGGCTCACTATGTAAAGCCATGCATACACTTTGGACAGCTGTTGCCCATCATGTACTGTATCTTGTCCAGTTGCCCCATACATACAAAGCCTGCTTAGATGAGCAATGCATGTGTACTTAACTGGGAGAGCGGAGAAAGCCATTGCCAGGCTACTCTGATACCAGCTTCTCTTCCTGAAGAGCAAAGGATTGAGTTGTTAAAATATACCGTATTTTTCGGACCATAAGACGCACTAAGGTTTTAGAGGAGGAAAATAGGGGAAAAAAAAAATTTTAAGGAAAAAAAATTGGTGAAATATTTAATAACCTAATAATATAATATTTCACCAATGTAAATAGAACCGGGAGCTTTCGGACACAGGGATACCAAATGTGTATGTGTTTCACAGTAATGTTTTTGTTTTATATGTATTGTAGGGATATTGGGGTGATTTGAACATATATCTCTATCTATCTATCTATCTATCCGTCTATCTGTCTGTCTGTGTCTGTCTGTCTTTCTGTCTATCTATCTATCTATCTATCTATATCTAATCTATCTCATCCATGGATGGAAAGAGACACCCTGCAGTGAAGCTATGCAAGAAGAGAAAAAGGGGCGGGCCAGATGGGTGAAGGAGGTGTGGTTTTCTAAGCAAACTTGAAAACACGCCTCTTTCACCTGTCTGGCTCGTCCCTCCTTCACTGCCTCTCACATCTTGCTCCGGCAATGAAGCCACACAGACAGGGAAGTAGGGGCGGGCCAGACGGGTGAAGGAGGCGTGGTTTCAAGCTTGCCGAGAAAACCACGCCTCCTCCTCCTGTTTGGCCCGCCCCTCCTTCCCTGTCTGTGTGGCTTCATTGCCAGAGCCAGATCTGAGAGGCAGTGAAGGAGGGGCGGGCCAGACGGGAGGAGGCGTGGTTATCTCGGCAAGCTTGAAACCACGCTTCCTTCACCCGTCTGGCCCGCCCTTACTTCCCTGCCTCTCATATCTCGCTCCTGCAAAGACGCGACACAGACAGGGAAGGAGGGGCAGAGCAGGCAGGCACCATGCTGCTCTCCTTTTGATTCACACAGACGGGACACAGACGCTGCACACGCTGCATTCGGACTATAAGACGCACACACATTTTCCTCCCATATTGGGAGGAAAAAAAGTGCGTCTTATAGTCCGAAAAATACGGTAGCTGCCTGGTTATTTCCACCAACATCTGGTATTGGACATCCATATTAGATTTTTGACTAAACTCATCAAAATAGGAAATTTTGTCTGATATATGTCTAATGTACACAGCCAGCTGAAAACGCGTCAATACTATGTAATCCAAGACTGTTGGTAATATTTGTCCACCAATTGTGAAGTGCAATAACTTTACAGATGAAAAACTAAATTAGTTATTAATGGAAAGTTTGCTGATAGATTAGATCAACTAAATTTCATACAACAGGAACTTTTTATCGTGAATTCCGCTCCATTATGGTTCCAAAATATTAAAAAATGTATCTGGATTAATATTTTATTTAAAAAAAAAAACACCATAAAAGGGATATTTAAGGTTAAAAGATAAGATATAGGAGAACATTTTTTAAGTATGTAAATGTGAAAGCCAACAGCTGTCAGCCGCACAGCTCAGCTCTGCGTATCAGATGGCGATGTTACTGAAACCATCCCCATTGTTTTCATTGCACCTATCCAGATATGCGATCTGTGCTGAAATAATACTTCAAAATGCAAACTAAAATTTGCATGGTATTTTCTTCAAAAAATAAAAGTGACAACATATTATGTTTACTCCACATTTTATTATGTTTTGGAAAGTTATAAGCAAATATTTATCATTAAAAATTATGCCATGGAAGAAATAAGAATCATAATTCAAAATTAAAATCTAAATTCTGTAGAAATCTAAAACCCTAAGGATAAGGCTCCACGTAGCGAGCTGCAGCCGAAAAACGCTGCGGAAAAGACGGTGGCAGAAACGTATCACGTTTTTTTCTACAGTGTTTTTCACAGCGGCGTAGCATTTTCTATTATACCTATATGGAAACTGCCAACGTTTTTGTAGGTATAATAGACAGGCTGCGATTTACAAATCATATTTCAGATTTATTTTTGCAGTGAGTGAATGGGATTACCCAGAATGGCAGGTTCTGTCAAAACACTGTGTATTCCTCAACCTAGATCCAAGTTTCCAGACAACCTGTGCCATGCCGTTTCCAAAATAAAGCAGCCATGTTTTTTTAATTTTGGATAACCCGTTTAATAGTGAATACGCAGAATAAAATAATGAGAAATGCAGAATCCTGTTGGATGAGATAGTGTCTGCTTTAATATCTCCATGGATACATTCGGGCAATTTATTAAGGCCGAGTTTTAGTCTTAAAGGGGTTGTCCCATCACAAGGATCCTATCTATACTGCTTGTTAATGTGAATGTAAGACTTTTCCTAAATATACTGCTTCAGCAAAACTGCTTTGTTTGTCCACTATCTTAGTTTATTCAATTCATTGTTGACACAGCCCTTGACTTATCTGCTCAAAAGTCAAGTGATGTATCTGCCTGCTCTCAGGGGGAGGGAGGAGGGGCTAAGTGCAGGGAGCCAGCCTGTGTATCTAGCTATTCCTGTGTCTACACCACGTGACCTAGCTTCCTGCACTCATATAGGGGAGAGGAGCTGCTTTCATTTCTGAACTCATCTTCTGTTCTCCCAGTTATCAGGCTAGCTAATTCAATTGTGTTCATTATGGCAGAGACAGGCAGTCTCTGTATGTAACACAGAATGGAGTTGCTGCTGCCTGTACTTCATAGTCCAATATGGGTGGGCGAAGCTACATGCGAATTTGGGGGCAGAGCTAAACAGCAGGTTGCATGTGAAACCCCGCACACCAAATGATGCAAGAAACCAGGAAGAAAGAAGATTTTACAGCAGTAAAGACTGGTGAGTATGCGACGTGGGAATACCCCTTTAATGTCTGCGGCCTGAGGCTTCTGGTGGGGCTCATGGTTGCCAAAATTAAGTCAGTGTATGCCACTTGAATGTAACCAGCAGTTACAGTAGAATTTATACATACCTGTAAATATTCTTGTGGATACATTTTGTCTTACCATATGTGAAGGAACAATATAACTTTTTAAAGAAGTAGCAAGAGGGCAAATGAACAAAAGTTAAGGTTTTTTTGCACCCAACTGAAACTTAAAACAAAATGTTTTCATGTCTTGTACGCCAGACTACCGGAGTAACTTTAAATCAGCCCCATGTTCCTTAATAAACTAAAATTGACTGTAACAATATTTATGGTTAAAGAAGAAACCCAAATCCTAGTAATTAACAAACTTTAATTATGTTGAAGGAAACTCTGCTGCCAAGTGTCAGAATATTCTAGTTTACTACTTTTTAAACCAGTATTTAGTATCACCAACATATCTGATCACTCTGTACAAAGAGTATTCAATATCATATTTCACTACTAAGTTTATTATGTTTGTGAGAGCATGGCCGGAAACCAGAGTAGCCAGATAATGCTCACCTGAACCTGAAGGTGTATAAATGTAAACTGATATTGCTCTATGTAGATTCTTAGGCCTGGTTCACATCTGCATTCGGTAATCCATTCGGGGAGTCCACATAGGGATCCCCCCGAATGGAATACCAAACACATTGGCAACCAGAGAGCTTCTGAAAGCACACTGACCCCTTTGACTATAATGGGGTCTGTGTGTTTTATGCACGGAACATGCGGACAGAAAGGTAGTTCACAATCAATGTTATAGTCTATGGGGTCCGTGTGCTTTCATTGTACACCGCTTGTCAATGTGTTCGGTAGTCTGTTCGGGGGGGTTACCATGTGGACTCCCCTGGATTACCAAACGCCGATGTGAATCAGGTCTTAATGGGGTTGTCAAGGATAAATAACTTTTTTGTTTTTTAATTAGGCCGAGAGAGGTGGAAAAAAAAACATACTCCCCCAGTGCTCCAGTGCCTCCCACTGGTCCTACAATCCTTTGGTTCTCTTTCGGCACAATCCCTGCACGAGGCCAATAAACGGCCACATTGAAGGACACAGAACTTCAGTACTTGTGACATGCCCAGGTCCTTTCCTTAGGCCGATTGGCCTTAGCAGTCATGTGATCGCTGATTGGCCTAATCAGTGGCCTCAGCAGAAGGGACATGGGACGTCACAACTACGAGGACTTTTAAGAAAAGAAGACAGCCAATCAGCAGGACCGGACAGGTGAGTATGGGTTTTTTTGTTGTTTTTTTCTTCACCTTCTCCGGCCTAATTAAAAATGTTAAAGATTTTGGCCGGGCAACCTCTTTAAGGTCCCATGAAGTAGTTGCTTATCTGTCAGTGATATTAAAAGTTACTCACTTATGCCAAGTAACTGCAAGCATTCTTCTTGCCAGCCCAAAACACCTTAAGATGCCCATGTATTTTTACATGGTGACGCACACTTTCACTGTCAAGAAGGTGTTTCCAAAACAACTACCCAGCCATTAGGTCCAAGTTAAATAAGTATTACTTCAGATAAAATAACTTCTGAAAAGCAAGGAAAAATACTTAATGATCTGTGTGCTCAAATTTAGAAAATACAGTATGGATTCCATGCACTGCAGTTGAATATAGCAAAGTGTGTACACCCTGATATAGATGTAGTGACCTCCTGACATTCATGTTTGTTTGTTTCAAATCTCAAAAGCTTCACTACTATATTAAGATGAATAGTAGGCCCCAAGCCTGAGTCTTTACTACCACATCATTGTAATGACATCTTTACTAGTTTTTATTGTAGTGTGGTGTTATTCTGGAGGGATGCGTAGACAGAAATAACCCTTTTAGCATTACTTAAGTCTAGTCTGCCTTGAATATTGTATAGGTATTGATCGGAATTGGGAAAGGATCTCTCAGATCTCTGGGCATGCATAACATAATAATAAATTTTAAAATATTCTAATTAAAATTAAAAAAAAAAAAATATGTATATATATATATATATATATATATATATATATATATATATACATATATACCATATATACTCGAGTATAAGCCAACCTGAATATAAGCCAAGGCCCCTAATTTTACCACAAAAAACTGGGAAAACTTATTGACTCGAGTATAAGCCGAGGGGGAAAATGCAGCTGCTACTGGAAAATTTCAAAAATTAAAATGGTCGGAGTTTTAGGGTGCAGTATTTGCTAGGTGGTGGCAAAGGGAAGGGGGTGTTTTGGTTGTCTGTCTGCCCCTTCCCTGAGCTTGAGGACTGGGGTTTTTCCCCCCACGTGGTATTCAGCCTGGCTGAATATAGGGTATCTGCAGTGCTCCTATTAACCCCTTCTCGACAGAACAGGAGCACTGCAGATACCCTATATTCAGTAGACACAGGGATACCTAATGTGTATGTGTTTCACAATCATTTTCTACTTTTGTATGTATTCTAGGGAAATGAGTGATTTAGAACTTTTTTTTTTTTTTTTTTTTTTTTTAAAGCTTCTTTCTTCCCCACCATTTTATGGGAGATTCTATACATTGATATTGTGGCTGGTCACAGACCCCCCCCTCCTAAAAAAAATAGAAATATATATATATATATATATATATATATATATATATATATATATATATATATGTGTGTGAGTGTGTGTGAAAATAATTTCATATATGGACCAGTTATGAATTTATTCCTGTAGGCATTCTCCACAACTTTGTAGAATAATTTATTGGTATATATAACCTGTTCAGTCTAAAAATGTATAATACACAACTAGTGGCGTAACTAGGAATGGCGGGGCCCCGTGGCGAACTTTTGACATGGGGCCCCCCCCCATCCCAACTGACGCCGAAGACCTCGACCGACCCCCTCCTCCGCACTTTATTATGTCCCTTACTGGCCCTTGCACACAGTATTAACCCCAATAGTGTCCCCTGCACACAGTATTAACCCCAATAGTGGCCCCTGCACACAGTATTAACCCCAATAGTGGCCCCTGCACACAGTATTAACCCCAATAGTGGCCCCTGCACACAGTATTAACCCCAATAGTGGCCCCTGCACACAGTATTTACCCCCATAGTGTCCCTCTGTGGACACCCATAAACAATTATTATACTCTGGGGTCTTTTCAGACCCCAGAGTATAATAATCGGAGACCCGGGGAATAAAAACATTAAAAAAAAAAACCACTGTTGCTTCTTACCTGTTCCCCGGCTCCTGTGCTGTGCTGTCTTCCTGGGCTGACCACCGCTCGCGTCCTTCGTTAATGACATCGGACGTCACATGACCCGGGAAGCATGCCGGGTTCATGTGATGTCAGAGACGTCAGACAACAGTAGGACGGAAGCCTGGCAGGATCGCGGAGAGGTAAGTAACAGTTTTTTATGTTTATTACCTCTCCCGATCCGCCGGTCATTATACTCGGGGGTCTGCAAAGACCCCCGAGTATAATGATTGCCCCTGTGGGGCCACGGTGTCACTTGCCGATCCCGGCCCAGCCAGGATCGGCAAGTGAATAGGGCCCGTAACAGCCTATTTTTTTAAAAAAATGCAGCGGTAGCGGCTGTCACCGGGCCCCCTAATGGCCTGGGCCCTGTGGCAGCTGCTACTGCTGCTACCACGGTAGTTACGCCACTGTACACAACTATAACCTGGGTTACGGCACACACTTAATAATGTTGCCACAATAGTAATAATTCTCCCTCCATTGATAATATATCTAATAGAAAAAGACATATAATAAAGATCAGAACATATAAAGGTAAATGCTAAATCAATTGTATCCTGACATGGAAGCATTATCTACTAAAAACAAGTGACTTCTGTTAGAAGGTGACAATTGTCACATGTGAGCATCTGGACAGACACTTCTGAGGACCTTGTTCCAACCAGAGACAAAGTATTTCCTCCAGGCTTTACGTGCTTAATTCTGCTGCGAGCCACATTCATTCAGGAATAGTAAAACATTCCTCCCCTAGATAAGACACCTAGTTGTCTTTCATCTGGCTAATGCAAGAAAATTGTGGATTAACCATCATTGTGCGGTTTTAACTAGAAAGTATAGTAAAAGTATTGTCAAGCAGAAGCTGAAGGCCTTTCAGTAGATTATTTCTCTATTTGCCAGTGGAAGTTCTCCAATTGTATTTATATAGCTTAGATATTAGAATTTTCAATCTACTTGTCAATTGGTCTTGTCTACAGCCATTAGGCTTCCTGGCTCCTAAGATTTAACTAACTTATTTAATGATATTATGAGATCATATGTTGCCTATTTTTATTTTATTTTGGAAAATTTATGTATTCTATTTATTAAAACCAATAGAGTAAAATAGAGTCAATATCAAGTGTTCTTTTATAGTCTAGAACCTAGTATTGTTTATGTCCCATTGTGTTCTGGCCTATTAACTTACTGTGATTTCTGTGTTTTCTTTCAGACTTGGATGATCACATGTATTTATCTTCATCTATTTTTTGTATGCTTTGGAAGCCCATGCACAAATCCTCTGACTGATGCTGTGCATGACATTGAAAAGCTGGTAAGGGTCACAATTTCTTATTTACATTAGTCCATACTAAAAATAGTAAGATAAAAGACGTTGAACTTCATAGAAAAATAAAGCTGTAATGTCATACTCTAAAATGGCCATACACTTTAGGTTAATGTTGGTTGAATGTTCCAATGTCAGCAGGCCTAGGCAACCATTTAATGTGTATGAGCGCCTCCTGATTCTCCCATGATGACAGATGTTGGGCAAGAGAAGGATTAGGCGGTTGGATTGAAGATGTTCTATACTTACCTGCAATGTGTTCTATACTTACCTGCAATCAGGTATATAATGTGTATGGTCAGCCTAAATCATAGAAAGACCCTAATTCCTACTTCATTTATGTGGAATACACGTGCATTATATCTTGTAGCTCTGCTCTAAACTAGAAAACATACAATGCAAAAAGTTACTGTTAAGTAGAATCCTTTTATCAACAGACGGCCCCATTAATCTGAGAAGTGCCATCAGCTGATCACTGTGAGTCCGGCTCCCATGACAGGCAGATGACTAGTTATGAATGACTCTCTTCTCTGACTCAAAAAGTCTTGAGTGGGAGACCGCTCTCTATGATGTCCGTATGCCCTGATATGACTAATGGGACAAACCAATTATAAAGTTGCAAAATAAGGCCAACACCTTACTATTATTATGGCAACGTTAAATTACCCTGAGTTCCTATCAGTTTTTATCTAGTTGGGGCATTTCTGTACATGACCTTTCTTGTTCTTGTTATCCTTTAGTGCAAAAGTACCACCATTTGTAGATAATCCAAAATGCACAAGAATGGAATTTTAGTTGGATAAGAGGACATGATGGTATGTCCTGTGGGACCAGTAGGCTACATTGACTCGAATAAACAAGTACATGACACAGTATACCAAACTTCTACTTTCTACTTGATGGTCAACTTGGAGAAACAAATAAATAGTATTGCAGGAAAACTATTCAGCTTTTCTTATGCACATACAACGTTGGCCAAAAGTATTGGCACCCCGGCAATTCTGTCAGATAATACTCAGTTTCTTCCAGAAAATGATTGCAAGCACAAACTCTTTGGTATTAATATCTTCATTTATTTTGCTTGCAATGAAAAAACACAAAAGAGAATTAAAATAATGTCAAATCATTGATTATTTTACACAAAACTCCAAAAATGGGCCGGACAAAAGTATTGGCACCCTCAGCCTAATACATTGTAGCACAACCTTTAGACAAAATAATTGCGAACAACCACTTCCGGTAACCATCATGAGTTTCTTACAATGCTCTGCTGGAATTTCAGACCATTCTTCTTTGGCAAACTGCTCCAGGTCCCTGAGATTTGAAGGGTGCCTTATCCAAACTGCCATTTTGAGATCTCTCCCCCACAGGTGTTCTATGGGATTCAGGTCTGGACTCATTGCTGGCCACTTTAGAAGTCTCCAGTGCTTTCTCTCAAACCATTTTCTAGTTCTTTTTGAAGTGTGTTTGGGTCATTGTCCTGCTGGAAGACCCATGACCTCTGAGGGAGACCCAGCTTTCTCACACTGGGCCCTACATTATGCTGCAAAATTTTTTGGTAGTCTTCAGACTTCATAATGCCATGCACACAGTCAAGCAGTCCAGAGGCAGCAAAGCAACCCCAAAACATCAGGGAACCTCCGCCATGTTTGACTGTAGAGACCATGTTCTTTTCTTTGAAGGCCTCTTTTTTTCCTGTAAACTCTATGTTGATGCCTTTTCCCAAAAAGCTCTACTTTTGTCTCATCTGACCAGAGAACATTCTTCCAAAGCGTTTTTGGCTTTCTCAAGGTAGTTTTTGCAGACACCAGCCTGGCTTTTTCATGTCTCTGGGTAAGAAGTGGGGTCTTCCTGGGTATCCTACCATACAGTCCCTTTTCATTAAGATGCTGACGGATAGTACGGGTTGACACTGGTGTACCCTCGGACTGCAGGGCAGCTTGAACTTGTTTAGATGTTAGTCGAGGTTCTTTATCCACCATCCGCACAATCTTGCGTTAAAATCTCTCGCCAATTTTTCTTTTCCGTCCACATCTAGGGAGGTTAGCCACAGTGCCATGGGCTTTACACTTCTTGATGACACTGCGCACGGTAGACACAGGAACATTCAGGTCTTTGCAGATGAACTTGTAGCCTTGAGATTGCTCATGCTTCCTCACAATTTTGCTTCTCAAGTCCTCAGACAGTTCTTTGGTCTTCTTTCTTTTCTCCATGCTCAATGTGGTACACACAAGGACACAGGACAGAGGTTGAGTCAACTTTAATCCATTTTAACTGGCTGCAAGTGTGATTTAGTTATTGCCACCACCTGTTAGGTGCCTCAGGTAAGTAACAGGTGCTGTTAATTACACAAATTAGAGAAGCATCACATGATTTTTCAAACAGTGCCAATACTTTTGTCCACCCCCTTTTTTATGTTTGCTGTGGAATTATATCCAATTTGGCTTTTTGACAATTCTTTTTGTGGTTTTCCATTGAAGACAAATTAAATGAAGATAATAATACCAAACAATTTCTGGAAGAAGATATTATCTGACAGAATTGCAGGGCTGCCAATACTTTTGGTCAACACTTTATGTCCCCCACACAATGAACATTTCTTTTAATTGATAATTTGTTGAAGTCTACTTATCATACACCCGAATAAATTACTATCTTTACAACATTACATATTATGCAATCATTTTCTGTAGCTCCAAGGCTGTCTGCCTCTTTAAAATTCCACTTTTGCTTTTCAGTCCATCACCTGTCATCTATGTGCTTAGAACAGCACTTGGATTTATTAATCTCTTAAAATG